>NC_135048.1:30277542-31020042 GCF_051014685.1 Ptiloglossa arizonensis | reverse complement strand
AAGACAGAAAATTCCCTCTTGCGACCAAAAACAATTCGATTGAAATGTTAGTGGTTGTTGCCAAGCAGGACAAACGCGAACGTTTCTTGCTCCAGAACTTTCCTCGACACCGAACAACACGAACGCGAATTTCATTGGTCTTAATGAAATAGTCAAAAAATGCTTCGCAAATATGTCGAATACGAAGGATTAAATATCTCGTTCGTATGTTACGAAGGAACACTGACCCGATACGATGGAAAACAATTTACTGGTTAATTAAACGCCGTGACAATTATACTGTCGGTGGAAGCGATATAGCGAAATCTTTGGGATCTTTGTAAAAGCTTCGTTTGGACTACATAATACAATAATTGATGTCGATTGACGCGAAAACAGAAAGGGAACGGCGCCCCTTTTGGTCGATTGTTCTTTTTCTTCACCATTCTTCGAATTTCACTTAATTTATGATTTCACTATATCTTTTCCACCGACTTTAACTCGTTAGTGATCGATACTCTATGGATTGAAACGAAACTCCGGCACGACATTCCAGTTGACGAGAAAATAATTTTGCCATCGAAAAGCTTCGTCGCGAAGATGACGCGATTGGCGTGCAACGCGACACGTCGTCGCAGCATTGTTTACTTTCGGTTAAAGCCAAAGTGAAACGGATGTAACGTCGATTGACCACCCAGTTCGTGTTACCAACGCGACGCGTCTTGTCCGAAATAAACTCAAACGCACACGCGTATTTTAGGAGTTAATAAACTACGTGACTGGTTCTCTAATACTCGAGAAATGCATAAAAACATCGTCATCTTGTGTGTCAATTATCACGCGACGAAGTACAACCGTACGAACGAGAACCAAACAAGAATGAGAAACCGAAAGCACGTAAACAAACGAGGTAGCCATTTGGACATACTTCCCTCGTGCGGACAGATAATGAGGCACGAGGCTGGACGAGACCGAAAGAAAGAGCTTCTAAACGCGACTATCAATTTACAGAACGAACTGTATATACCTGAAGAAAAATATGGTAATCATAACGATCAGAATGGATCGTGCACTAGCGGCCACACGAAGCGATACTGAGTTTCCACAACCACGATCCTCTGTAGATTCTCCCTTTCGTATCCTTTCCCCGGTTCACCCCTAGGTCTCTATGTACCCGACAGTCCCTCTGTTCGTCTATGTCGTTGGCGAATGTAACACGACACAGCAATTCTACTGTGCCCGCGTACCTATAATACCCCCTTGGCAGCAGATATCGCGAGGACGAGGGCGCATGCACTGCCTCCAAGAATCAATAGACCGTTCTGGTCACGTGAAGCATTCGCGCGGAGAGCAAGCGAGCAAATGAGTGTTAGGAGAGGGAAAAGGAGAGAGAAGAGAGGGGAGAAAACCAATGAGAACTTGGACGTGAGAGAGGGGAAAGAAAGGAAAGAGAAGAGATCCAGAAAGAAAGGAAAGAGGACGAAGGATGAAAGAAAGAAAACAAGATAGCAAATACAAAAAGTAAGAAAGAACAAAGGTGTGACAGCGAAAGGGTAAGAAACAAGAAAAGGTCGAGGCGGAAGAAAACAGGAGGCGAGGAGAATCAAAGATATACTCTCTGATTCGCGAAAGTATTCAAACGTTAGGAATTACAGTCTATGTAACAAAATCTCTTACACAGATGTTTCTTAAATACCGTTACGACTACAATAAAACGCAACTATCGGGATTGTAGTACGAGCAAAAAAATAATTGTACTGCATTATTCATTGTTTTTATAGATAAGTCATATCATACCCATTTCTTATAATTTTCTTATTTTTTTGAGACATTTGTCTGTTTGTGTTTAATTCATGTTTGATTCAAATTTCTCACAATTTTACAGTGGAACAAATGTTACAAAGTAACTTTTTAACCTATTTTTGAATCTCTGTTAAAAACATGAAACGCGTTAAATTTGAACCCACTTCTGAATAAAAAATTATGTAAACTGAAGGAGCGACAAGAATATATTACACCTTTGTGTCTTTGTAAGAAGTAAACCATGGTTCTGTTGAAGGAAACGTGACACAAATGTAGCTGATTTTTTAATAAATGAGAGCACAGCTATAAAATTTAAAGAATCGTTATTTTGTCTTTAATAAGTAAATCTGAATTTGGTATTCGGCGTAGAACTTTTCCAAAGGATACATGACCTTCAGATCTTTTCTATAGGAGGGGATTACAACCCACCCTACGTGTCCTCAAAACCCCATTGAGCTGACGGGCTCTATGAATGGAATTGCGACTTCCCCTACAATTTCGTGTATCAGTATTATTAACGCACAATATTATTTTAATACTTCTAATATACATTAACGAAAATAGAATGCTACTATTTTTATTCCTACCATATCTTTTCTATTCCGTGTTTACGATTTTGAAAATATAAATTGTAACATGAAATTTATCGTTTAACCGTTGTAACTAATAGATATCAAGAAAAAGTAGAAGCTCGCGAATAGTATATTTTTTTCTACATAGCAATGAACAAGAAACGACTTGAAACTTTTGCAATTGTTATAACTAATTCTTGAAATATCAAATTGAATAAGTATTCCATGCTAATAATACGTTATTCGAACGATCTGCATAACGTGATGTTGTATTAACGAGAATAGAACATTAGCGTGCAATGACCCCTTGTAGCATTCATGCACAATTGCTAAACGTGTACACGTAAACTTCGTCTCTTTGCCAATCCTTTTTATTTCACTTAACTACATTCAAACATGTATTTTCATTCTGACTGTGGTACTTTTTGTAACGTTAAAGTTAATACTCGATGTATGCCCACTCCCGATAAATGTACTTATATACATAACAATGAGGAATCGAGTACCTTACATGTACATCGTAATGTAGATACTTTCACAGGAATATTTACTCTATTGTTAAAATGCGTATAAAACCAAAAAGAATATGTACGATACAAACATACGCGGTACTCGAACGAAAAGATATAATTTAGTTCGGGTCGAATTCAACATATGCATGTACCAATTAATATCGCCGATATAGTGTTTTCTGATCCACTCGTACGTTGATTTTTGTTTTCTTCAAAACTCGTAAAATACTGGAAGATGATGAACTTCAACAAAAACAAATCCCATCACTGCAAATTAACGTTTCACCAACAGCTGCTTCAACGAACAGAAAGTGTGGAAAATAAACGGTTTATCGATCGATAAAATTTACATTTACACCGCTGAATGGTGTATGCAACACACAAACACGTAATGCAAGTGACTCTCGAGCACAGTATTCGCTCTGAAATGTTTCTTACAAGCTTTAAAATAAAATAAATATTTTACAATACAATTTAGGAACCACGATCAAATTATTTAAAGTCAGCTATCGTATTGTAAATACCGGCACTGAAGCATGATACGCCATATTAGTTGCACGTCGCGTTTAAAGAGTTGTGACTACGATTCGACGATATTACTGCATTCTAGATAACTTACCTACATTTTATGTTGGTAATACCGTATATCACTGTTATATTCAGTTTAAATAATTTATTAGTTAACAAGTAAGCGTTTGAAGAGATTATACGACTGTATTTCAACTTCAAATTTTAACCACTAGAAGTATAAAAGTCTAATCAACGAAAACGACAAATAAATTCCAAAAAATACAATTGGATTGTACAAAATTATTTCTACAAAATATTTGTTTACTTCTGTATAGGGAAGATGATAACGCGAACAGGAAGTTTCTAATTTTATTAAGGTTTTATTGTTTGTTACAGAGAAGCAGATTATATTGTGGATTATATTCACTTACAGAAATGTAGAAATAGTATTGGCTTTCTTTGAATTTAAATGCTATTTTGCAAACAAGACATAGAACTTTGAAGTTATTTTTGCCTATACGACAAAACAAAAGATTGTGTTACTGTGTTATTAAAAAATATAAAACTAATTTCTGGAATAATATAATATAAAACTATTCAATGATATATATTGACATTCATTTTATAATAATTATTAAAGCATAATGCGTGACCATCTTAGAAACAAGAATATAAAATAATACACATAATCTTATACAAAAAACATCGGCGCATGTTTCATTTGTAAAGTCATATTTCTTCGTTGCTCCTCTTGTAGATTGTTTATATTTAAAGGAACACTGCACATACATAAATCACACACATATAGCAAATAGTAATTTTAATACATATTTATGTTAAATTAAGTCTATATACATGTAAGGAGGGAGAACTTACTCGTGTATTAGTGCCCTTGCTCTGAAAGCAGCTAAATGAGCATAATAGGTAGGTGCAGGATAACTAACAGATCTTGTGCACCGTGCAAACATATGACAGAGATAATATGTTAACTGTTCAATTTCGTCTTCAGACATATTATTTTCGTTGCATATACATCTGTATTTCGTAGGCCTCGCAGTACCCTGTACAAATTCGTTAAGTGTATTAATAAATTCTTCAAAAAGCAAACAACAACCTTAATATAAAAAATCATGATATAAATAGTATACATTAAACCTGTTAACGTACTTGAATACTAGCATGCGATACAAGATAGAAATCTACATGAGTTGGATGCGTGATTTCCCTATCGACAATAGTGCCCGCTTGCACGTTAAAATTCCTGTCATCGGAATTTCTTGGATCGGTCGGAAAAAGTCGTATATGATGTCTCTTTTGAACTACAAGGAACGTAATTGGAATCTTAAGCTTAGTATCCTTTTCTAAACTCGCAATAGCTTTCCTCATGGCAGATAATTCAAAATGCATTACTTGTGGAAGATGTCCTTCACTCACACCATCCCTATACGTACACAAAAAGAAAATATTTATAGAGTTCATTCCATGTAGCTAAATTCAATTTCAATTTCAACCATTACAATAGTACTTATTGAATAATATTTACCGATAAAAAATAATTTTTTGAGGTTTCTGTCTTGTTTCCTGATAAAAGTATAGTAACTGTATGCGCATAATGTTTTCGAGATCTTGAATTATTTCTTCTCTAGGTGCTTGAAGTCTTAATTCAATATTATATTTAAAAGCACTAGGATCGTGACTCGCAGCAACCTATATTACAAAAATGATTAACAAACATACGTATTAAATAAAATCATACATTTTTCAAAATTGTAATTAAAGTTAATTGTTACAGCGGCGATTGATGGTATATTTATAGCATCGGGGGATGGATGAGTAACATCTGCACCAATTAACATACATGGTACGGCTAAACAAGGCGGTCTAAAATAAGTAATATTTTATATGTATACTTAGCACTATGTTTTGAACAAAAATTGATATAAATTGCTCGCTAGAAAAAGATAATATTACCGATAATTCACAGCAAATGTATGATTAACACCATTAAGTTTTGAATTAATTTTCAGCAAAATATTTGTAATTGTTGCATCGGTCAATTTGTGTAATGTTTGTGACTTTAAACATTGAGTTACTATACCGCCCGTTATTTGTAATTCAGAAATCTGCTTTACTCGACCTAGAAATAATAGAAAATTGTTCAAGAAAATTTATCTTATGGTAAACAAATTATTATAGTTACTTACTGTATGCGTAATCTAAATTTGGAATTATTACTACCACCAATCTTATTGAGTTCCTTTTTTTATCTTCAAAGTAGTCCAAAAGAGTTTTTATTTTAAATGGTTTTATGCTTAAGGTCGTAAATGGGAATAATGCTTTGCCAATTTCCATATTAACGGACTTAGCTAAAGAATAACATACAGAAAAACTATTAAATACTTTTAATAAACTATAAAAGTTTAATTAACGCATTACGATATATGCTTTACTAATGTCGAAAAAAATTATTTTATAATATACTAACCACCATGTTGTAGTCTATTATGTAAGCCCTCGTGTAAATCACGATCTCGTACGAAAGTGTCTAAATTCAAAATAGTCCATGAATTGTCTGGTAAGCAACACGATTTTAAAAATTTATCTGCACGCCATGTTCCTTTAAATACATTAACTTCCCTTTCTTTATATTTTAATATGGGAGCCTTAAGAACTCTAGCTGGTATTTTTTCGAAATTCCCTTCTACAGAAAGATTAAATTCCTTTGCCAAAGTTGGTTGTTCGTTAAGTTTCATATTAGCAAACTAAAAAACATTGATATTAATACGATTAAAAATATACTACTTCTAACGTTTATGTACAAAAATTTCTTACGCCATTTAAAATTTTTTCTTTACGCTTTTGAGTATTAGTTGCTGCCTCTCGAATCATTTTTGTAGTTTGAACTTCATCCATTTTCTTCTGTATGACTTGTCCAGCTACCATTGTACACAACTATGGAATAGAAATAAAAATTTATTGACGTTTCTTGTAATACTAATATATACTAGAAATTTGTATCGTATACCTCTATAGGTAAATGTATGTGCTTGTTGTTAGTTCTTGATCCTACCCAAAGGCAGGGTAGATCGGGAAATTTTAGCTTGTATTTTTTTATTTGTAGAAAATAGTTTTCCACTGTACACATACTACCATCGTCTAGAGCAAATTTATTTTGTCTTGCGCATTCGACAAATCCATTTACACGGTAAGTTCTTTTAGTATGAGGCTGGTCCGGTATTTCATATTGAATTTTTAATCCTTTTAAAAACTTCATTATCTTGTCAGAATTAATTGATATATCCTTTGGAGTAATACATTCAAGTGGCGCATTACTTTTGGGATGTTTACAAAGCTCTTTCAATAAATCAATAACTGGCTGAGCTGTAGGAAATCCTTTGTGTGCAACTAGTTACAAAAGATATTAAATTAAAATACCTGTTATACTCACTTACATTTCATTATGATATAAATATGTGGAAAAATAATAAAAAAGTACGCGATATCTCAAAGAAGTCTACTATTATAAAATTAAATTCCATAAAACATTAGTAACTCTAGAAATAAATACAATTTTAATAAGGTATTACTATCTATATTTAAGTAAGGCCTCCATCCAATTATAGCAGATTGAAACATGCCAGTCCATAGATCCAAGCCATTTGACAATGACACAATTCTACCTGGTTCTGGAGGATGAAAGAGTGAACGACCCACCTGTTTAAAGATTAGCGTTTACTATAATTGGACATTATTGGAATATAATTACAGGTTACAGTTAATAAACTCTACAACATAATTAACAATTGAATAAAGCAAAATATTAAATCACGATGTCTTTGAATCGTCTAAATACACAAACAATTGTTACAATTTGGATTGTTCTTAAAACTATTTTAATACATAAATTATTTACTTGAAAATCAATATACCGTGATCAATCGATTTGCAGACCCATGGCGTAGGATAACATCCAAAGCTTGTACACATTTTTGTTCCGATTGCAATTCGACTAAACCATATTTTATCTGTCTCAACCAGGACATATTAAGAACTCCAACTTTCTTCATAGACATCTTAAAATTTCTTTCTTGACAACGTTCAAAATCAAAAACCTTTACATCATCCTCTATCTGTGAAAAGAAGTATTAAATATAAGTTGGGCAATAATATATTTTACATCATAAATAACAAAAAATTTGTATTTGTATTAGATTTCTTTGCAGTATATTCGAACAAAAAAGATCTGATCATACTACTATAGAGGCAAGATCGTCGTTAATAAAGAAAGTACCTTCTTAAATGTACATACTGCGCGAGGAGAGGTGCATATGATACGCAGCGATCATGCAACTATAGTAATGAAGACAAGTTTTTTTAACTGGATGAAGATGTGTAATCTGTTCTATTATGAAAATTACAAAAAACGTTGTCTGTAGGCTATAAGTAAGATTAAACATAATAATACACTATTAAATGTGTACTTACACTGTAATCTCCAAACGGAAGATCACCTCCACTATATGCATTTTTTCTTCCATCAAATGCTGGATACCTATTTGGAAAATGTTTCTTTCTATATTCCTCAAAAATTGGTCTCATTAAAAACTTGGGTTTATCTGGGTCAATAACCACGTCATAATGAACAATATTTTCTTTAAACTTTGGACACAAAATTATTTTCAACATATTTGTTTCCACAAAAATTGGTCTACCAGCTGTTCCTCCATTAGGGTTCTTTCTCTTTGGTATTTGATTCCACAACATATTTTGCAATTCAACTGGTAAAACAGGTTTTCCACTACTCCTCTTTGGCATTATAGAAGTTACCTGAATGAAAAAATAGAAAAGAAAAGTGATAGCTGCTGTTAGATTTGAAATAATACGATTTCTTTGGAGAGAGAGAGAGAGAGAGAGAGAGAGAGAGAGAGAGAGAGAGAAATTACCATTGAAACATCACTTGAAGAGGAATATTTTTCATATCCACCAGATGGCTTCTGTTGTCCTTGTTGTTGCTGCGGAGGACCAGATGGTCTCTGTTGCCATTGTTGTTGCTGCGGAGGACCAGATGGTCTCTGTTGCTGTTGTTGTTGCTGCGGAGGACCAGATGGCTTCTGTTGTCCTTGTTGTTGCTGCGGAGGACCAGATGGTCTCTGTTGCCATTGTTGTTGCTGCGGAGGACCAGATGGTCTCTGTTGCTGTTGTTGTTGCTGCGGAGGACCAGATGGCTTCTGTTGTCCTTGTTGTTGCTGCGGAGGACCAGATGGTCTCTGTTGCCATTGTTGTTGCTGCGGAGGACCAGATGGTCTCTGTTGCTGTTGTTGTTGCTGCGGAGGACCAGATGGCTTCTGTTGTCCTTGTTGTTGCTGCGGAGGACCAGATGGTCTCTGTTGCCATTGTTGTTGCTGCGGAGGACCAGATGGTCTCTGTTGCTGTTGTTGTTGCTGCGGAGGACCAGATGGCTTCTGTTGTCCTTGTTGTTGCTGCGGAGGACCAGATGGTCTCTGTTGCCATTGTTGTTGCTGCGGAGGACCAGATGGTCTCTGTTGCTGTTGTTGTTGCTGCGGAGGACCAGATGGTCTCTGTCGCCATTGTTGTTGCTGCGGAGGACCAGATGGCCCCAGTTGCCTTTGCTGTTGCTGCGGAGGACCAGATGGCCCCAGTTGCCCTTGCTGTTGCTGTGGATGACCAGATGGCTCCTGTTGCCCTTGCTGTTGCTGTGGATGACCAGATGGTCCCTGTTGCCCTTGCTGTTGCTGCGGAGGACAAGATGGCCCCTGTTGCCCTTGTTCTTGCTGCGGAGGACCAGATGGCTTCTGTTGTCCTTGTTGTTGCTGCTTTGAATCAGATTCTTCATCCTTGTTTTTACCTGTCTGTTTTTTTTTTCCTGTATATAAAAAATAAATTCATTTTATATTTATTATTAAATAGCTCAAAAATTTTGTAGAATAATCGATCTAAATTGATACTAACAAGGGAACCTTACAATAGTTGAAATTGATCTTGATACAGTACATACCTAGCATCAAAAAATCCTAATAGGTTTCTTCAAAATGAGCCTTTGTTTTCAAGATATTTTAATTTGAAGTTTGATAGACATATAGTAAATGAATTACTTAAATCTTGTTAACACAGCAAATTTTAGGTAAGTCAGTAGAGTGATTGACTACGAGGCTATTGGTAGTGGAATTAGCCTGGTCCCTCATTATTTTTTTATTTTTTAGTACAACTTTGAAACGCAAAAAAAGTTTGAATTACTTTCATATTTAATGTCAATCCTATATGATATCAATATTAAGACAAAAAACCATAAATTTTTAATATAAAAAATAAAAGTAAATATAGTAGTAAAATATCAGTATATGTCACATATATTTTTCTGTATTATTCATTCGTATTAGTCTTTACCAGGTAAATTCTGTATTGCTTATTTGTATTACCGCTATCAATGCTAATGATTTTCGTACATATTCCAAACAATTGATACCTAGCAAGGGTGCCCTTGTACATGCTTGTTTTGAGTAACCATATTGTATTTTCAAAATTGTTCCAATTTCTTGGTTGTTCGGTTATGTAAACTTATTATTGGTGGAAAAGAATAAAATGTAAAATTAATAATATACAATATCGATTGTTTACTATTAAAAATTTAAGGTTTCTTGTCTTAATATTGATATCATTCAGGTATGACATTAAATACAAAAGTAAATTACATATATATTTGCATTTCAAAGTTGTACAAAAAAATGAAAAAATAGTAACGAGAGGCCAGGTCGATCCCACTATCAATAGCATCGTAGTCACTATCGACTTATTTAAAACTTGCTGTGTTAAGAAGATTTAAATAATTCATTTACTATGTGTGTATTAAACTTTAAATCTATTAGGGTTTTTTGATACTAGGTATGTACTAAGTATGTAACTTGCATCTACTACTGTTTCAAAAGCGATTTCCACTACCATAAGGTCTCCTTGTAAAAGTATCATATCCATCAAAATTTTCTTTACCTTTTCTCGCCATCTTATTACGTCGTTAATCCTTGGTGTAAGATAAAAACAACTCAATTTTATATAAATGTTCAAGACAATTCCAATTTCTATTTTCTTAGCAAATCAACTGTTAAATGACGCATTAAGGTTCTTCCCTCATATACTTTCTTGATTTATCAAATATTACGTCACTTTTTCTACTTACAATTAATCACCTCTTACATGAAACTGTGTTCATTACTGGACGAATTTCAACTACACTTTAATTGATTTAAGTCTTACCAACCGCTTCCTTGAAAATGCAAAATATTAACTCGGTTCTACCCAGATGAATATAAAGTACTGGATGTGTTCTATCTCTTGATTGGTAGAATGCGCATCACCAATTTTACTCTACCAATTTGAAATCGGAATAAATTAATACATTTCATGTATTTGCTGTAATCGGAACAGAATTCTTGATCAACTGGATACACCAGGTCAACTGAATTTTGACCAATTAAAGAAAAGTAACTAAGCTCTGTTTACAGTTTCTACTTCATGCGCAACTCTCGCGCGCATTGGATGGGAAAATGGGCAGCATTATTCACTAATTACACCACGAAATAACTCTAATCTTCTAAAATATCTAACCTATAAAGTGTATGAAATAATTCTTTGACAATAGATCACGATATGTAAAGTATGTAATACGTTATTACTTCAAGGATTAAACTCTTATTTATTAAATACATATTTATTACACTTTTAGGATTAATTCTGATACATATAATTTATACATGACAGGTTGCGTAAGTTCAATAATTCTATGAGATGACGTTGTTAATAATTTTATGGGGGGGTAAAATAAAAAATACATAATTAAATTAAAGATTGATTTCATATTTGTGACATATATTTAATTATATATCGAAGATTTATTTTGGTACATGTCATTAAGGGTCATTCTATTGGACCATACTGAGGTAAGAATAACTATCTTATTTTCAAATATTTGTGAATAGTTACGCATAAACAGTAACAGTTTCGTATGGGTAACTTGTTAGTATCCCATTTAGTTTTTACTTCAAAAAATCTGTATATACAGCAAAAATCAATGTCATTTATACTTATATTTGTATGAATAATATACAGTTTTGTATATATATTGTATATTCCAATGTTTGCTGTATGTTCTTAATATAAACACTGTAATTCATGCCTATGTTTGTTGTACTCTAATCTATTGCTGTTCTATAGATTTTAATCTATTGTAATAAATGTTATTTGTTCTGTAAATATTTTAATGTATTGTGATATATGATATATGTTAACTATATTTCATAGATTTCGTATATTTAGAATGATTAGAATTAATTCTGCAAATATAACAGAATGTATTTAATAAATAATTAATTAATCCTTGAAGTAATAATCCATTTTATAATATCCATATCTCGATCTATTGTTAGAGTATTGTTATTTCATAGCGAGTCAAGTAATACATCATTTATAGGTTAAACATCTTTTAATAAGATTAAAGTTGTTCTGCATTTTAATCAGTAGTATAACACTATGCATCTTTCTCATGCAGTGCATGTGATAGCTAGTGTAAAGGAGAAAGGGTTATCCAATACTTGGTGACTTTCTCTTCAATAAGCCAGAATCTATTTAAACTGTTGTACAATGAAAATCAATACTTTCATAAATAAATATTAAGAAGATACAATAATTTCTTAAAACAGATACCTTTTATAGCAAAAAAAGGTAAGTATAATATACTATTCAAGATTAATGGTATATTTAACAAGAAGAAACCAAAGATTTAAAATTAATCCAAAAAGTTATATGCATACAATGATTATATATTTAATTTATATATACAATATACTATTTCTAATTTGTTATTATTTATGTTTAATATAATTTATATAATTATTAATTAAACAACATTTACTTTTCTTTCATTCTTACATTGAATAGAATTTGTATTTGAAAAATATGTTTAGTAAATTCAATATAAAAATTCCTTAAATGACAATATTATTATTGTTTAATTGTATTTATGTTACATAATATATATGACCTTAAAAGAAATTTGTTTTACTGTATTTTATTAGTGCATGTGATGAGAAAATGAGTCGTAAAGATCTTAATAGGGTCCCTTAAAGTTTTTACATATTACCAAGAATACACAAAGAAAAATTGATCTATATACTCAATATAAATGCGAAAATTTTATAAATATCTGCCTTTCAAAAACTTCCGGCATTCAAATCTAAATAATATTAAATCTAATAACATTCAAATAATATAGACATATAAGAATTATAAATACATCGAATTCGAAAGACTTGAATCCTGTAAAGTGTGCGCTATATATAAATTACACGGGCCAAATGGATTTTAATCAATTTAAGGGAAAGCTACTATGGTCTAAATTACCCTTTCTCTTTCATAGGTAGTTTTCTCGCATATACATCTTACATCACAATGTAACTTTAACCTTCCGAAATATCTAACCTATGATATGTCACTTGAATTGCAATGAAATAAGAATGCGCTGACAATAGCTCATGATACGTAAAGTAAAAAATAGGTTATTATTTAATACGTCAAGGATTAAACTCTTATTTATTAACTACATAATATACATGATATATGTAATAGTTTGAAAATTTTAGTTAAATAACATACATAAATAGATTACATATATTTAATACCTAGTACAATATGAATATAGTAATACATTAAAATATAAAAAATAACATTCATTACAATATAAAAACATTATTACATTATAATACAACGAACATACAAGATACATTGGAATACATAATGTATATACAAACCTTCATATTATAAATATAAATTGTAAATTTTTAACATTTTATAAAATCTTTGCAGTACTTATGGATTTCCAGAAGTATAAACGAAACAAAATGATCGTAGTGTTATTTGTACGAAATTACCTACAACTGTTTACGTGTAACTATTTGTGCATTTTATATTAAAGTAATTATTTTTACCTCACTGAGAATAATTCAATTCTTAAATTAATTACTCTTTTATATTTTTCCTACCACAAAACTATCGGCAATATTCTTATATCATAGCGACTTTGGAACCTGTCACGTATAATGAAGATGTATTTAACAAATAATGGTTTAATCCTTAAAGTAACAACCTATTGTATCCTTTACACATTGTGATCTATTGTCAAAGCATTGTTATTTCATTGTGCTTGAAATGACACATCACTTAGGGGTTAAATATTTCAGAAATTTAAAGTCACTCCATAACGTAACAAGTAGTACAATGCTGCGCATCTATCTCCAGCAGCGCACGCAAGAACTATGTGTAAAGGAAAAAGGGTAATTTGGAGCATAGTGACTTTCCCCTGAATTGCCCAGAATCGTTTGTAAGGTGTACAGTAAGTTATACTATGCCTAAAACATTATCGCCAATGAAATAGGACTAAACTCACTATTGTTAAAATTTATTTCTTTTGTAATTATTAAATTGGTTTTAAATCGTAATTAAATTTCTTTGTATAGTAAAGTTCAGATATCTTGGTTAAATAATTGATATCTGTAATTGGTTCTAAAAGTTTATATGCATTTGTTTTGTACGTATGTTATAATAAATTCATAAATATAATATGTATTACGTAGCAGTATAATATGTGTACATTAGTATTTACATTACTTAGAAATTTATTACACATTCGTTGTACAGTAGAACTAAGACACTAATATAATATTTATGCGCACAATTTATTCGGTTAAGTTGTTTCGTTTGAAGGGATAGTAAAACATACTTTACATGCCATTGTCTACTATGATTAGGAACTTTGGTCGAGTTAAAGATAACGAGTAGCGTAGAAGCATAGATATACAGAGACATGCGTCGAGTAGGAGAAAGCTGTCGATTCATTTAAACACACCACACTTACCTATACATGTTTATGTAGGATCCGATTCAGTTTGTGGCTCAACCGCGAATGTTCCATTCAGTAAGAGAACCACGGTTCTCGCGATGGTGGCAGTGGCTGTTGTGTTTCTTCGAAGAATGATGGCAAGATGGCGACGTATTTGAAGCGAACGTCAAAACTGTTTGATATTTCTTTGTCACAACCATCGGTGGATATCAGTCTTCGAGATTTAATATGTCCAGTGTGTTGTAGCATCCTGATCGAACCAGTAACATTGCCGTGCACGCACAATCTTTGTTTAAGATGTCTGAAAGGTACTTTCGAACACAATAGCCTGAGCTGTCCTCTCTGCAGAGTACGGGTCGGTTCTTGGCTACGTACGGCAACCAAGACTGAAACTTTAGTCAATAACGGTCTTTGGGAATTAATCCGAACCAAGTTCCCAAAAGAGGTTGAGGACAAGTATAACGGTGACGACAGAGACACTGAATTGGATGCTGGTGAGTTTCCTATGAGACAGGATAAACAAACGTAACATAACCTCTGTGAAAAGCATATACACATGATACACACACACACACACACATACACAATACGAATGCACGTACGTTGTACATATTTATACATTTATGTACCACGAATTAATGACAACTCTTACAGACTTATGTTTCAATAAAAATACGACCTTTGACAATAATTCCATTATGAAATTCTTTAAGGAAATGTCCTTTTTTTCTGTATCTTGAATTATTTTTCTGCCTATTTCTGTACTGCATTTTATCTTTTACAAAGGTATTTAGTTTTTATTTATTAGTGAACTCTTTGTTATTTGTAGAGGAAACATGGAGTTAAATTTTCTGTATATAAAATTTTATATATTGTTAACTTAGCATAGAAGTATAAATATTCTTTTTTCATATAGATTTTACTGCTGCTAATAAAATACTCAGTGCAGCTGGAGAAATTCGTAGAGAATATGAAGTGCAACTTCAAATGGCTGAGGAGGAAATACGATGTCAAAGAAAGGCTGAACAGATGGCCAGCGAGGCTTTGATTCGCAAAATTCAAGAAGAGGAACAACAGCAACAATTGGCTCAATTAGCTCAAGATCAATTACTTGCCAAATCATTGGTGAAAAAACAAATTGTAGACAAGCACAAAGATATTTCTAAATATTATAACGATTATCCTAGTACATCTAATAATTCTTTTCAAATGTCAAAATTCAATGTTGCCGCTATGACTGAAGTAAATCCACATAGAGCAAAATTTCACAATTCAGAATGTGAAAAAGAGACCCTTTTGGAGCATCAAGATAGTCCAGGGTTAAGAAGACAGAATATTGCTTTGATATCTAAAATACGTGCAGAGAGATATGCCTCTAGCATAAAAAACAATGACTCGTCCAATGAATGTAACGATTCTATAGCTAAATTTTGTTGTCAAAAACCAATTCCTATATATAATGCTATTTCAAGGACTCTGAAGCACCAAGCAGTAACAAAAATGATAGAACCATGTACCTCAAATTGTCCTGTGGAACCTGGAACATCCTCTTCAAAAATATATGGTACTCAAAGCAAAGAGGAATTGAATGTACCGAATGATGTTGTAAACAGTAAAAAGAAAAGTTTAGGAGTAGAAGTGTGCATGACCTTGGGTGATGATGACGAAAGAATGGGAAGTGCTGAAAGTGCTGGAAGTCATGATAGTATCAATCAAGAAATTCATCATTTTAAGCCCATCAAAGCTATGCCACGAACGCCATTAAAAACATCCACAGGTAGAAATCAAATTTTCATTCTATAAAAATGCCTTAAAATTTGTATATGTTTCAAGGAATTATACAATGTTGCATTACAGATGGAAGGCAAATAGATCCAAAATTGATTAGAGTTGTTCCTGTCCTTAAAAGGATATCTAATGTTGTACCTAAACCTCCATCTCAAGCACATTTGAAACGAATTATCGGCTGCTCGTGGAGTGCATTTCGAGGTAAGTTAATTTTAATACGTTGTGCAGAGCGTCGATTCGCAGGGACTGACAATAAACTTTCCATTTAGACGGCGTCGGTTCATAGAGACCGACAATAAACTTTTCGTCTAGGTGCCGTTGGTCCGTTAGAACCGATAATTAAACAATAAATGTTAGAATCAATTTAAAATAAAAAGATATGTGTATACTTCTTTAAGAAATATCTTGTTCAAACATTTTAATGTCTTTGTGTTCAAATCTCTTTGCTCAAATGATCTTCATTCTTTTGTAACCTTTTCTAACTGATAGTCTCTCGGTGGTCGCCTTTTTACCGTTCTTTATCTCATTATCTTCTGTTTTTATTACTTATACTTTTGCATTGGTTGTATCATTCTCAAAGCCTAACGAAAAATAAAACAGAATTGTGTTATCTTCTGAACACAACGCTGAGTGATCACTGCTGCGCGCCGTTTAAACGGAAAGCAGAGCAAAATTGATTCCACGTTTAACGTGTTAAAGAATAATACAATTTAAAAGAAAATGTAATTCATTTAGTTTCATGGTTTTGTTTGTAGGTAAAACGAAACAGAGCTTCAAAGAAAAAGAGATATATAAGGAAAGTATGGGAGAGGTTGAACAAAAACCGTCAACGTCCTATAATCACTCTCAACTTATTCCTAGTAAAGCAACGAAATCTCAAACCCATGACAGCATACGTAAAATTGATTTCGTTTCAGACGTGTCGTTTGATTCTAATAAAAATTACGCGAAAAACACGAATAGAATAATCAATGGTACTAAAGTCAGTAAAAAGTTAACATTGGACGAGCACATAGATATTGAAAAGATACAAAAATCATGGAAACCGCATGTGAGAAATGGTATGGTGTGTAAATCTAAGCGACAAAGAAACTTATGGATTAAAAAAGACGTTAAAACTGTAACGAATGCGAAATATATAGATGAAACTGAAATGAGAAATTTAATTTCTTCGTCTGCTTCTATAAAAATGAGTTCACCCTGCGACGAGGAGTTCGAGATGCAAGCGGAGGATGACATAACTGTGGAAAACATTGCAGAAAGAATAAAGAGGAGAAAGACGAATGCCGATAAAAAGAATTCAAGTAGAATGCCTTCCTTAAATTCGGAACCAGAAGTTATTGCGAAGAGAAACACGAGGAAGAGATTGTGCAGAAAGGAGGACCTTGAGTACAAGATGACGGACGAAGTTCGCGTTACGGTACAAAAAAGGAGTAGAACTAAGTTTACCAGAATCGCCTTATCGAAATCGAAACAGCGAAGAGTATGTCGAGCGAAACAGTCCAGTACCGAAAGTTCCGAAAAAAGTGATGCCTCTGTAGGTTCCAATTGTAAGACTGTCAGTTCCGGTTTAAGGAAAGCAACACGAAAGTCGAGACACGCAAACAGTTCTTCCGTAAATAGTGAAGAAGATACGTTGTACGAGAACGTGGACGGTAACAATTATAATTCGTCCGAGTCTTGCAACGAAGTGCAAGAATGTATGTCTGAAAATAATAACACTACCGAATTGGAAATAAATATACAGAAGAATGTCCTTTCGGACGAAGAGATTATTAAAGAACAGGAACGCATGGAGAGATTGGTTATACAAGAGAAAGAAGATTTCGAGTTGGCACAGAGATTGCAGGCAAAGTTCGACGAAATGGAAAGAATAGCCGGTCGAACTAGGCGATCCAAAAAGGCGATCGAAAGCGAAACGGTCGAGTTAGATTTGTATAAAATCAATGTTGGGAGGAGTGTACAAAAAGCAATGGATTCGCGTACTGCCAAACCATCGATTCTGAATCATACTGTCAACACTGAGGCTAAAAAACGTGGTAGACCTCCGAAGCGTGTAAAATAAAATAAGATACCTACATTGGTCGTTGCATCTGAACTGCGAACCCTCCAAACGGATGTTCCTATAAATTGTAAAAAAAAGGTTTGAATTTCTTCTTGTACAATATTTTACGTATCTTAATCGAATTATTTGCGTGGCATCAAATGCGTACCTGGATATATTAATGCGACCGTAAAGAAAAAGAAAAGAGTTAGAGGTATCGATGCGTTATAGAAAAGTACATATTTAACGAACGTATATAAACACGTTTTGCAATATTTCTCGGTGTGATTTACCATTCGATGCTGTCTTTGGAAGCACCTATTCCAGGAAACGAGCTTTACCGCAAATATTTTTATTCTCTTAGCCTTTTTAGACGAAACGGCAATTGATGGAGGACAGATTCGATTATTACAGCGAAGATGGAATCGATTCATGAGATTAAAATTATAGCTTTAAAAGTTACTACGTTTAAACAAACGCGAACGAAAAATACAACAGTATTTTATTATCGCGTCTCCTAATGAAATAAACGAGTATGGTTAAAGAAATCTTGCGACATGTGATTCGGTCGTTAGAAACTAACGTCGTTCGGAATACTACTTCCTTTTATACATAGACGAACGGGAGGACCTAGCTGCGATGTAACGACGAGCAATTTCTAAGCTAAACAGGAGTAAAATTACATTTTCCAATTTCTTTTTTTTCTTCTTTTTCTTTTTCTCTCCTTCTTCTATATAATTCGTTCTTCGAAGATAGTTAATAGCAAAATACGTCTCGTTGAACGTTTTCCGTGGGTAGAGTCGTTTACAGCGGCCTTGATTACTGTGCTACGATCGAATGAATTTAAGATTTAGAAACAAACGAAAGGTCACGATACGCAGGAATTCAGAAATATCGGTAGTAAACGGTACAAGCCTGTTTTCCATTTAATCTTAGGGACTCGTAGCGGTTTCGATTTTCTAATCGAACGTCACATAGACAGGTATATTTTTTTACAGAGCAACCTCGCATGACGGACCTATGACGCTTTCAGTCTTTTGCGTGTTTAATCAATAAGTACGTAAAAGGCGACAAAATAAGAAGTTTTATACACTTTCGCCGGATTCACTGAATGTTTCTTATGAATTTATAGCGGATTATCGTCCCCTATTGGTTTCTGAGTTTCCAACGATTTCCTATGAGTTTACGGTCCACGTATATCTAACGCCAATAATGTTTCTGCACTGTTTTCCTTCTTCCGTTTTTCTCTGCGCTCCTGTTGTATTTTGGGATAGTGTCATAGTATTTTGCAATTTGGAATTCACGCGCTTTGCGCAACGGATCTAAATTGCAACTCGTTCTTAAGCTTTCTTTCTTTCTTTCTTTTTCTTTTTCTTTTTATTTCGCGCTATTAATCGATCGATCGCGCGGAGTACTATGCGAATCTTAACGCGGGAAACTTTTGATCGGACTCGCAACACTTTACGGAACGTTTGAAATTCTTCTTCGATCACGAGATTCGAGATCGCGATGTCAATATTCGACGCGAGTATTTCTTTTTCCTTTTTTTTTTTTCACAATGTTGCGCCGCGCACGACGCTATCAACATTTTCGCAACGCGGTACCAGCTGTTTCGATATTTACTTTCTACCCCAGATCGCCATCCGCCAACCCTTGTGTTTCTCTTTATTTTTTAACCGTACTTTAACATTTGACATTAGATAGAACAATAGCGAGTAATCTTACCGAAATCTCGATCGCGGGCATCGCCGAGCTTTCGTTGGCAATACGAAAAACGACACGCCATCACAGCCATAAAACTATATTTTGTTCGAACGTCGAACGTGTAGAGTCTACTAATTGTTATTTAAATATAGATTATACGATTGTAGTCCCGAACGAATCAATAAACGTTGACGGAGTACAGGTCCGATCTCTGACGAACGATGAAAATTCAGCGTGGCGACGCCGAGAGTGGAACCACCCTTCTCGCTCTTATTTTTCCAGTCAGAAAACGAATCCACAAACGCAACTATCCGACGCTAGATATCTATTAATTGCAATCTGGTGATAATAACGAACCGCACGGCAAATTTCATGGCTCGTTAGATTTGCTTCTTACTCCGTCAATAGTGATAGTCTTTCACTTTTTTTTTTTTTTTATACGAATAGAATGATTACAATTAGATATCGCATACTAGTTTACGCGCGCGCGCGCCCGCGGATACAAGCGCATATGTATATACACGTACATACAAGTATGTAAGCGCGCGCGCGCGCGTATGTACGTTTAAAGAGAACGTATATTTGTAATATTTGAAATATTTCGCGAGGAAGATTAATTCGTACCGAAATCGCTTCGAAATACGACTCGTCGAGAATAATCGTACTGATAAAATGCGCACCGGCGAGGACACGCTGTGACAGGTGGACGGAATTAAAAAAAAAAAAAAAAAACAAAAAAAAAAGAAAAACAAAAAAAAAGAGAAAAAAAAGGAAGAAAGAAAAGAAAAAAAGAAAAAAAGAAAAGAAAAACAAAAAAAAGAGAAAAGAAATAAAAGAAAGAAAAATAAACTATAAAACGTACGAATGTATAGAGAAAATATTTACTTATAGATTGACTACAAGATAGCGTCGATTAATATGTATTATCGAAGAACGACGAAGATATAAGTAATAGGTCTAAGTTCGAGAACGGAGGTGCGAAATAAAAGAGTAACATAAGAAAAAAGACACGCAACACACACACACACACACACACACACACACACACAGGACGACGACGACGACGACGACGCATGGAATTTTAAAGAAAAAGAAGTCATTTTTATATACGTTGCACGGTTTGCGATACGAAGAATGTATCGGGAGTAATGCGATTCTCCCTGGTACGTTTTATATGTGAAAAACTAATAAACAACTGTAATTATTCTACGAAGCGTTTCTCGTTCTATGCTTGTTGTGGCGAACAATCCCTTTTTGCAGCACCGGATAAAAGACGTTCGATCTACATAATTCAACGTCGCGCATGTAAAACGTCCCGAAAGTGACGTTTGACCGTATCAAACGGTGCAGAAGGCTTCGTTCGATCGTGGTATACGGACTCCGATGATCGATGCGTCAGCGCTCAGTCAGCTACGTCGCGTTACATCACCGCGATCCACAGACGCGCTGCTGAAAAATTGGTAATGCGTACGCGCACGATAATTCGGTCAAGGGTAGCGCAGAGGTAAATATCCTGGTGTAAGAGACTTACATAACCTCGGTTCCGTGAGTTACGGTCAATGCGGATTTTTCCTGGAAAAACTACATACGATGGATTCAGAACATAACCAAAAACGTTCGGGGCACGCGTCGAGATGCAGAGTTTTTTTTACTACGCGTATAGGCAGCGGTTCGTGACGGCGGTACGAGCAAAGGGACTTGTTCCGACTATTATCCGCTTCGCGAGCCGAGTCTGTTTTTCATTGAAATTGTGAACAAAAACGGATATCCGTAAAGTAAGAGGATTAAGAAAGATAGAGGGGAGGATTCGGAGAGCCGGGTTTACACGATTTAAAATATTATGCGCATTTTGAAACGCGATAGTCTAACAAATCTCAGCCGGTAATTAAACTAACTGAGACGAATGCGTGGCAATACTTTCCGAAACGGCGTTTTTATTTACGTTATTGTATTAATTAATCTCGCGCAACGAATCATTTTATTTTTTTCTTTATCGGAGAAAACGAAGGGAGAGTTTACTTAACCTTTTTACGAATTCCATTCTTGATTTATTTCACACATCTTTTAACATTTTTACAAATAACGAATATGTATATATATATATATATATATATATATATATCTCTCAGAAAGACCAAACAGTGGTAATAAAATTATTAAGTTTCATTGAAATTCTTTCGGCCGTTTAGACGCATCGTGTTAACAGATGTAATCGTAATAGCATACGCGTTAAACATTTTCTTGTTTTTTTTTTTTTTTTAATAGTCAAACTTTTTCCTTCTAGGTTGGAGAAATAAATATAAAACGACAAAAAAATATGGTCGCCGACGAAATGCGAACAATCGCCCAAAAACTATGTATCCATTCCAAGCGGGAGCCATAGTTCACGCGGTACAAATTTATCGAACATGCTATCAGGACCTATAAAACAGTAATGTTGAGCATTTTAAAAGCTCTGTACTGTTTACAGTTCGAAACCACCTCGCACGAGAGTCGGCGAGAATAATTGCGACACCATTAGTGTAGACTGTTGCACTGGTCGCGTAAAATGGCAAAATAATAAGACGATGTACTTTCCCTGTTACAGCGTTCGACTCGTTGCATCTACACTCGCGATGGATCGTGCGTATTATAATGCGCCCCTAACTGACGTTGGTAAACACTTTTCGAATTGATTTCCCATTAAGTAATTCCGTCGTGAACTCTTGACACGATTCGTTTTACCGTCTTAAAAGTTGCGAATCAGTCAAGGACGAGCGTAAGTACGAAAGCGAACGCAACATTGCATAAGTTTTTATCCGTTGTTCGATACACGCAGGGATCTTGGCTCTACTTCCAGCCTTACGAGGCGTATATTTTTGTCACCATATTCCGAGAACACCTCCGATAGGATAACGTGGTAGCGCTTTGTAGAATCTTCGAACGAAATCAAATACTTAAACGTGATAGATTGCAGCTAAATGAAAAGCAAATATTCCGTCGATTTGGCACTCCGGTATGGATACGATGCAAATAGTAGATTATTGTCACACGTACAGCTTTAAGGGACGTGTGAGTAAACACGGAAAACAGAACACATAAATAGAGCGAGCGAGAGAGCAATAGCGGGGCAACAGCGACGCGGAACAAGTGCAAGAGAGAAGCGTATATGACAGGCAGGAGAGGACCACGGCGGTTGCAACGTGACCAAGGGATCACGTGATCGAGTTGGCCAATTGGAAGGTTCGCGGTGCCGCGGTCACGTTGCACTCGGCGTGGCTCGAACTCCCCTTGCTCTTACACGCTGCCTCTCCTGCTCTATGCTTGCTTTTAAGTTGTACGTTCGCATATGCGAGTAACCGTTCCCTCTGCGTGTCGTGTTTTCCCATCGCGAAGTCCAACGGTCTTCTTCTCCCGAAAAAACGAACGGTTGATACGCGTCGACGGTACACGACGATCCCACCTGTACTGTGATCATTGTGCAACGAATTTCAACGGATGTGAAACTCTCGCGGATGATCGAACCGAGTGTATATACGTGTGCCCGCGTATGTGTTTGTGATTGCTTTAACGAGTCGCGATAAACTTGCCGGTGCGTCGTAGTCAAAGAACATAACAGTATATTGTATTGAGATAGAATGTCCGTGCTCGCGCACGATTGTAAGTATTTGTTGGCAAATAGGCGCGAAGTCGGCTCGACCGACGCGCCGTTCTGCTCGGTTGGTAATTTTCTTCGATAATTTTCTTCGCAACGTTATTAATAAGATTAATAATTGCGAACAGTCCCCGAGTATTCTTATCTTTGCACCCGTAAATGACGATCTTTTTGTCAAATTCGGTGGAATCGGTAAAAGTTTCGAATATGTCGACTCGAGACTGAGTCTTAAAGTACACGTCCTTGCCGATCTTTGTCGACGGGATTGCACGGAATTACGTAGGTAGTGTATTAGTAATCGTTTTAATCGGCGCGTACAGTTTATCTTCGTGGATCTTGGTAATCTATAAGGCTATTGTCAAGGTTGCTCAATACTCGAAGCGAAAAGAAAAGGACGACGTTACGATACATCACAGGAAGTGCAGATTTTATAAAGTTACCACGTGAGTAAATCATTGTAAAGAAAGTTTTCCTTTCGGGAGACGTGGGTGACGAATATTTAAACGAACAATCGCTTTGTCTTCGTTACGAAATTCGTTCGACAAATATCCAGCACTTGTCTCTTGTCCATTGATCTTTAGTCACATCGATCTATCAAGAGCTGCTTACGTGACACGCATAGTTTATGTCGTGTAATCGCTCGTTCCACCTATATGTCGCCAATATTTTGAAGAGTCACGTATCGTATAGCGATTAGTAAATACGTAACGAAAATTAGTCGATTCGTATTTCATAAGGTTAAAGAAACAAGAAAAATAATAGCACTGTAGTGGTAAAATCTATTTTACCGATTCGTGTAAGTGAACATTTTTGTTTGAAAATATTCGTTAATCGTTACACGGTATAAGGTGAAACGAAAAAGCTGGTACGCAGATCGATCAAGTCGATCGAAGCGTGTTGGAAAATTGAAGGAACGTAATGATTCGTTTAACTTGACGGTACCGGACGAGAAACGCTCTGTTTTATCGACGGAACAGCGATTAAGAGATATCGAGTTCTAATAGTTACGTCGTGGTCTATCGAAAGAAAAGCGATTATGTTAGCGGGTCAGCGTGTCGCGCTTGCGTTCATACGTCGTTTCTGTTCGTTTTCGCAATTATTCGTGCATCGTAGTGCGACTAATTGACATTCCAATCATCGTGCACCGTTGTTCGACCCGTAATATATCGACATTATTCCTTTGAAACGCGTTGAACGTCTAAAATTCAGACTTCTCTTCGGACAAATCGTTACGGTCGTAAATATCGCGGAAATAAACTTTGAATATGCGTGGTTCTCGGATTGAGGAGCTATATCGTCTTGTCGACATGTTGCTCAGTATTGTTGACGCTACCGGTTTTTATCATCGTACCGTAAGCTGTGTAAGATCTCGAGAAAGATATGCGACGCGCCAATGTAAAGTGCATTCTGCCAATCGTCCACTATCGTAAACAAAGGAACTTCGGTTTCGTGTGAAATGTACTCGTGTCCTCGATCGCCATTTTCCACGTATACGGCTAGTTTACCCATATAAGCTACCTAGTAATTCGCGGGTACCGAGGAAAAGAGGATTATGTATTCCTTGATCAAGAATTCAAATTTTTCGAGGGGACGTGTACCTGACTTGGGTCTGGACCAAACAAATCACGGTGTAGACTAGATTTTACTTTACTGAATTTTTATTTGTCAATCGGTACAAGGATGCAGTTTACGCCGAATACAGTGAAAGTCTTCCGCGTTTAAGAAAAAAAAAAAAAATCGTAGAGGCCTTTGGAATAACCGAAGAGTCGGTGCACGTGAGTCCAATGTTTCCAATCGACCGCGCCGGAGCGTTTTATGACGTTTCAAACGATTCTTGAATTAATACATGCAAATATAAGATATACAAACTAAATACATTGCGGAAACTTATCTTTTACGACCTCACCCGTATTCATACATATAAAACGAACAGAACGGAATCGTACCGCGATACGTTTAGTTGAAACACAAACGAGCACGAATCCGATGAATCTTTTAACGTTCAACTAAATCCAGCGTACTAAAAGCAACGCGTTGCGGTCTGATTCACGAGCTAGCTTATTTAGCTGGTCAATTATTTTTCTAACCTAGACCCGATTCAGACGCGGCTCGTAAATTACTTTTGTCGGTTCGTCGTCAATTACCCAGTCGAATCGTCGCGTTTCCGTTACGAACGTGTTTCAACGTGTTCAACGGTTTCACCGAGAATAATTTGTTTACATGATTTTCGCGTACTCACCGGTAATTATTTTTTTTCCATTTCCACGGAGCAGCTAGGTCCAAACGTATATTCTTTGAATAATCGTGAACTCGATCACCGTCGTCGCTACGAATTATACTCGAGATACAGGCCAGTGAAGCGTGCATACTGCATAAATACTAGGTTAAGTAAACAAGCGGCCAACTCGCGACGCGAACTCCGCGACCCTGTTCGCACTTGGGATCGAAATTCAAGGGGAAAGAGGAGGGCGTAAAGGGATTTAGGAGTCGCGTGCGAAGAGCTGCATGTTCGATCGAACGATCGCGTTCAGTTCTCTCTTTCTTGCCGTTTCACAGGATCATTGCGAAGGCACGACATATCGGTGGCGCGGCTGATTGACGCTCCGCGAGTCAGCGCCGGCGGGAAATTTAAACGATCGTTTTTTTCTCCGCGAATCGAGCGTTTCGAGCAGAAACGATGCGAGGTTAGAAACGTTGTACAGTTCGCGTAAGAGATGCACGGGTGTGCACGAAACGATCGTTTCACACGCGGAAACGTTGCCGAAGATGCTGACCTGTTAGCTCGAAACCTGCCGTTTCGAGAAACGTAGACATTATAATTATGTAACACGCGTCTATATTCGGGCATGATAGGGAGTGAACGGTAGTTACGTGATTCGACCTGGAATTAATCTGCAGCTAACGAAGTTGGACGAAAATAAAAATCGTATCCCGAACCGTATTATTTGCTTCGTGTCCTGTCGTCGACGCGTTTTATTTCGCGATGTTCGCGCACACTTTTAACGACCCTTCGAAATCGCGTACAGTGGAGGAAATAAACAGAATCGAGATATTGTTCTCTCGAGTAACAGCCGGAATCTTACATCGCGCAACGCGTACGCGATTCCCTGTTATTCTTCCTCAAATTTGTATAAATACGTATCCTCTTTTAAAATCGCATCGATTAACCAACGACATTCCGTCCCTTATTTCCAAAACGAAACTTTACGGAGAAATCATTTACAGCGGGGAAATGATTTTTCACGACCTTCTTTAACATTGAATATTCTTGAAACTCGTTTCTCGACAAAAAATTGAAATTCAACCGGCACTAGTTCGTCGAGACTACAAGCGAACACTGCGAAATTGGATTTTTGAATTTTTCCCGATACGGGACGATAAAAAAATGTACTTTTGAAACGTAGACGAAAAGAAACGCACAGATTTTCATTTGAAATTTATACTGGAAAAAATTCCCGCGAATGTGAGTAAGTATATATACAAATTTCGAAATAGGAAAAAATTCAATTTTCAGCCTTGAAAACCGAATAGACGACCTTGACGTAACGCGCGCAGTAGAATTTCCAGAAAAATGTCAGCCCTCGTAGTGGGCCTTGCGTCGATAAACACTTATGAGGGAAGGGCGCTGACTGTCCGTCTTTGATTTTAACGAGCCTTTGTACGATAGTAGCATACAGTCTGTTAACGGTATATTTGGAGTATTAGACGTAGATACGCGATAGTTTCATAGATACAATCCATTAAAGTTACGGATCTCTTGATATAGATACTACAAGTAGTATAAGCGCACCAAGAGGCGCGTAACTTTAAATATTTATATTTTTAAAACTGTCGAGTGTCTACGTTTAATATTTCATACGTATCGTTAGAAACCTCTGTGCTATCATCCTACGAGAGCTCGTTGCAACCGAACGGGGGTCAGTTTGGGTCTTTCCCTTGTTAGACATTGGCCCTTGACTTATCGTTCCGGCATCAGAGACGGTCAACGATATTTTATTCCAATACCTAATAGACGATGACAAAAAACACTGTGCGATTATTTGTTCGGAATATTTGTCCGATAGACTCTCATTCGCGTTACCTGCACCACTTCAGAATGAAATATATTACGTACGAGATGGTAATCTGTCCCGTACAAAGGACCCGTTAAAGTTGTCGATCTGATTCTCCGTTCGTTGTTCGAAATTGTTAGCTAGATTTTTGTCCTCTGTCCGGCACGCGATGTTTCGTGTCGAATCGAAAGGATTTCTATTCTGTTCGTAGAACGCGAATCGTTTCCCGCGCGTCCCGACATCTTAACGAGATATCAGTATCTCGCGGTTACCGCCGCCGCCGCCACGAGGAGGATGTAGCCGCGCACTACGTAATGAACCGACGACCGACGGATCCACCGTAGAGACACGAGATTATTTCTTTTCCATAACCAGCGAAAAGATTCAATCGAGAGACCAGTAGATCGATCGAGCTCGGTTCCCGACCTTGATGACCTAAAAAAGACGGCTCGCCGCACGGCAGAATCGATTCGTCAGGATGACGGTACTCGGAGGCTGAAGGATACCGTTCGTCCAAGGTCGTGATACGGCTGGAATCCACGAAGAGACGTAGCCATCGAGTGGTCCTCCCATTCGGGGAGCGAGTTAGGCGAAGAGAAGAAGTCGATAGGGAAAAAACTAGCGCGAAGAGGGAGAACCGAGAGGGAGCCGATCGATCGTTCAAAAATGCGCTCCCTAAATTGAACGACCATCGTGACTACATCGAGAGAGAGAGAGAGAGAGAGAGAGAGAGAGTCCGTGGTTAAGAGTAGACAGGGGTAGGTGAAGAGGGAGCGGACGACGGAAGAGAATTGGAAGAAGAAGCGAATGGTGACCGAAGAACGGGGGGAGAAAGGGAAGATGACGGGCGGCCGTAATAGGGAAATAAATCCGGAAGCGGCTGTACGCGGCGATGGCGGGAAGCATACGGTTCACTGGTTTCGTAAAGGTCTCAGGTTGCACGACAATCCGTCGCTGAGAGAGAGCCTAGCCGGAGCTTCAACGTTCCGTTGCGTATTCGTCCTGGACCCGTGGTTCGCCGGAAGTACCAATGTTGGCATCAATAAGTGGAGGTGAGTAGTCACCGATAATCACTTGCATTCCTGAAATCGAGCCAGAGGCAAGTATCGCGTCCGTATGTACTGTCCGTTAGTGAGAAGAAGGCTGACGAGTGCGTATATCCCCACTCTAGCTTCACTAGCTCACCTACCATCGAGCCAGAGACAAGTATCGCGTTCGTATGTACTGTCCGTTAGTGAGAAGAAGGCTGACGAGTGCGTATATCCCCACTCTAGCTTCACTAGCTCACTTACCATCGAGCCAGAGACAAGTATCGCGTTCGTATGTACTGTCCGTTAGTGAGAAGAAGGCTGACGAGTGCGTATATCCCCACTCTAGCTTCACTAGCTCACTTACCATCGAGCCAGAGACAAGTATCGCGTTCGTATGTACTGTCCGTTAGTGAGAAGAAGGCTGTCGAGTGTTTACATCACCACTCTAGCTTCACTAGGTCACCTACCATCGCGCACAATGTCGCTATTGGCCGAGGATGGCGAAGAAATTCGCCAATAGCAGTAATGCGTGTAACGGTGGGAGGGGGGGGGGGGGGGGGACAGTTGACCGTAAATTGAAACGAGGTTGTAAACACTCGTTAACCTTTTTCTCATCAGAACGAAGGAGTAAGACTGACAGTACTGTCCATCCGCGAGAAGAAGGCCAACGAGTGTTTACATCCCACTCTAGTTCAGAGATCTGTTCAGAGCTGGAAAGAAAACGAGTTGTAATTTCGTTGTAGGATACAATTGGTCAAAATGGTGTTGCGTCTATTAATGCTACTTAGTCGTGTCGCCTAAGTAGGCGGAGCGAGCGAGATACCTCTCTTGCACCTATGTCGTTCAGCTCGTCTTCTTCTCAACTCGGTATAGTACGTGCGCGATCACGAAAGATCTGCCCTCAGTGGGCGGAGACTCCGTTCTGTCTCCCTATTCGTCGGTATATTCGACACCGTCTTCCTAACGCGAGTAAGCGAGAAACAACGCCACCTATTGGCCCAGCTGTACACATTTTTCGACACATTATTCCTCGTTCCGTGATCCAATCTCCCTATCGATCGTATCTTCGACAGGTTCCTGTTGCAATGTTTGGAGGACCTCGACTGTTCCTTGAGGAAACTGAATTCCAGACTGTTCGTGATACGCGGACAACCGGCGGAGGCTTTGCCGAAACTGTTCAAAGAATGGGGTACGACGAACCTGACCTTTGAGGAGGATCCAGAGCCATTCGGCCGCGTCCGGGACCATAACATCTCGACACTCTGTAAGGAGCTTGGTATCTCGGTGGTCCAAAGGGTCTCGCATACTCTCTACAAGTTGGACGAGTGAGTCCACAGCAAGTTTGCCCAATCAACGTCGAATTTACCTCCGAGTTTGCTTTCCCCTCGATGTTCCCGACGAGCGTGGCCTCTTAGACGGTCTCGATGACCCCTCGCGTTCAATTTGCTCTCCTTTTTTCTTTTTCTTTTTTTTTCTCTCGCGGAGATAGAAGCACGAGAGCGAGTCGAGACGACGCGAAACGTTTCCCGTTGAGAAGCAACATCCCCCCCGCGAACTCTTCTTCCGTTCGAGTGACCGTGGAATCGCCATGCCCGTTACATTCGTTGCAACGAACCATCGGCGATGGCGATCGATCGGGGCTCCGAAGCAACCGCAGCTCCATCGTTACGTGTTTCAGGATCATCGAGAAAAACGGAGGGAAGCCACCGTTGACGTATCATCAATTTCAAAATGTCGTTGCCAGTATGGACCCGCCGGAACCACCGGTGTCGACCGTCATTTCCTCCTGCGTGGGTTCGGCCTACACCCCTTTGAAGGAGGACCACGACGACCATTACGGCGTCCCGACGCTCGAAGAACTTGGTAAATCCGTGCGAAGTACACCGACTCTTGGCCAAACAGAGCCCCTTTTCGAGGAGATCCTTTTTGTACGCTCTTACCATCAAACGCCGCGGAACGATAATTGGGCGTGACAGGGTCGCGAGAAGGTAGGGACACGTGTCCCTGCGCACCAATGTTGAAAGTAACAAAATTGAATCAACTGTTTCGACACTTACGTCCGTATAGTCGGCGTACATTATTTACCTTTACGTTGGTTTCTTCTCCGAAAATAATTCGGGAACGAAAATTTGTTCCTCGCGATGATACTGTTGCTCCGGGTACCGAAGTGTCTAAGCACGGTCTCGATTCCATTATGCAGGCAGATCTTTGAAAAATTCGTTCGCTCGAACACCCAGAAATTTCCACGTGGATCGATACACGTTGTACAAGGCGAATCGACGAAGATGTATCACTTTTTAATACGTTATTCGAGTAAATAGATTCCCTTGGAAGCTGTTTACGATACCGATCCGGGTCGTTCGAAGCGTACGTAACCTTTATACGCGGTACCATCTCCTAGATTAACGGTTTCGTAGATTTTTAATTGAACAAATCGTGCGGAAGTTTCGATCGTCGATCGTGGTGACGATTCCCTCGTTGGATGGTCTACTGTCTGTCCGCGAGAAGGAAACTAACGAGTGTCTACGTCCTCACTTTAGTTCACGGTCTACTAGCTCCCTCCCAGGCGCACGCATTGTCGCTATTGGCCGCTGCCGATTTCGTCACCGCCCTACTAGCACTCCCCACCATCGCGCGCACTGTCGCTATTGGCCGCTGCCGATTTCGTCACCGCCTTACTGGCACCCCCCACCATCGCGCGCATTGTCGCTATTGGCGCTTCGTCACTGTCCTCGGCCAATAGCGACAATACGTCCAATGGTAGCGGAGCCGTAGACCGCGGAGGGGGAATGTAGACACTCGTTAGCGTTCTTCTCGCAAACGAACAGTACAATCTGTTCCAACACAAGGAACTCACGCGAACGTGACGAGTGGGATTGTGGGTTTCCCCCAATCATCTATTCATCTATAAGCTTCAATTTATCTATTATAATCGAAAAGTTGCAAATTCATCGAGAAGTAATATCAACTATGTAACATATTACCACGTATTTCAGCTCGACACTTCGAATTGAAAGACTCGTACGACAGTCGACGATATTCCAAATAAAAAAAAAAAAAAAACCGTTCAAAACTGCCACAACCGTGCCACGCTTTACAATCGAGTTACACTCGAAAGGAGTAACCGATTTAATGGAAAGTTACCAAGAAAATATGTAACGATATTCTAAAAACGTGAACTACGTGCCGCGTACTCGCACTTCCCGTTACTTCGTTTCTTCTGAAAGATCGATTCTCAGTCGTAAACTAGTACACTCGTCCGATACGTACACATTCGGCACGGTGTTACGCGTTCCGGTGTATCGACGCGCGACGAAATGGTTAAAGTAAATTAAACGCGGGCACCGTGTACACAGCGGAAGCTAGAGAATCTCTAAGGAAGAATAAGTTATTCCGATTGTTGACAGGCTTCGACACAGAGGGGCTTCGACCCCCCGTGTGGGTCGGGGGTGAGAGCGAAGCCTTGGCACGACTGGGTCGTCACCTCGAGAGGAAGGCCTGGGTGGCCAGTTTCGGCAGGCCGAAAATGACTCCGCAATCCTTGTTGCCCAGTCAAACGGGTCTCTCGCCCTACTTACGGTTCGGATGCTTGAGCACCCGACTCTTTTATTACCAGCTCACCGATCTCTACAAAAAGGTACAATGTCCCGAATCGCGTGACGCCCGGCCTGGCATTATAGAAAACGCTGAATCGTCGCGGGAAATCCGTTAAATAGGTCTCGCGTCGTTATATTCGCGTTGCTCCTTTTCAAAAGGGAAACCACCGCGCCTACCGCTTTGTTCGCGGGACAACTCACGGAACACACCACGGCTCGAGTCATGGTTCCTCGTTTACGACACGAACGCTCCCGAATTTTCCTTAGGGGTTAGATCATCCGGGCTTGGCTGAACCGAACCCCGTGACAACCATTTCCGGAAACGAATCCCCGCGACGCTTTGGAAACTTTTACGTAAGGTTCACTTTGATTCGGGGGCGCAGCGAGGCCTTCTGCGATTTAACTAATAGGGAGACGTACCAGGTGTCGGACAAATTGGTAAATTTTCATCGTTTTAGTTCGAATAGACGAAGTATGTTACTCGGGAGGGTGATAGTTTTGTTCTATCGAGGAAGAAATTGTTAAATTCTCTTCGTGTTCGAGTAAAGGAGGTTCAATGTGGGTAGAGCGATTAGTTTTATTATTGTAAAGAATATCACCCTACTAGCACAGTTACGGTAGCCTTTCTTCTCTGGGATGTTATTGTTTTGAGAGTACAGAGTGGACCGTTTAAATATTGGGTTGTTCGGAAAGTCATTTCGTTTTTTTTTTTTTTTTTTGGGTGAAAATGAAACAAGATTTTTTTTTTAGAGCGTATAAACGTTTTATTAAATTATGTATCCTCAATTTTGGAAAACGAAGTGACTTTCCGAACAACCCGATAGAAACACTTGAATATCTCCGTTAGTTGTGATTTAATTAGAGAACTCGAGATCGAATAGTTGGAACAGTATGGTTTCTAAAGTCATTGGATCATTGTTTTCTTACGTTTTGCAAGGATATCGAAAAAATTGGGTGACGTTTAAAAACCGAGATCGATGGTCTTGAATTCTCCTAAACGAAAATATGGTCTTGGAAAAGTAACAAAAATCACTTTACACGTGTATTTTTAAAAGGTGCAATTCTGTCCCGAAGAATACTTCCATGTAAATAACGGAGACATTTAATTATTCCCGTTTAAACGGTACACCCTGTATACTTGTTCTTCAGTCAGTGGTCCTCTCGGTGCATTGTTCAGCTGTAAAAGCAATATTACAATAACGATAGAGAAAAAGAATCCAACAGGTTACGGTATTACGTTTTGAGTAAAATTTGGGAAGAGTTCTCGCATAATTTACAAAACCTGTATTCTTTTCAAAGCTCTTAGAAGACTTCCACTACGCGTCAAAAATGAAACTCGTTGGTCTCACGGTAGATTCGAGCTATCCAATGTTTTCATTTTTCCCGCCAAATTTCGCGCTACCGTTTCTACATTGCTTGGAATTTTGCGAAGAACCCAACAAGTTACGATATTACGTTGTAAATAAAATTTGGAAACACTTTTCGCATAATTTACAAAACTTGCATTGTTTTCAAAGCTCTTAAGGGACATCCACTACGCGTCCAAAGATGAAAGTCTTTCCAAAGATCAATTCGTTGGTTTCACGGTAGATTCGAGCTATCCAATATTTTTATTTTTCGCGCCAAGTTTCGTTGGAACAGTTCTCGCATAATTTACAAAACCTGTATTTTTTTCAAAGCTCTTAGGGGACTTCCACTACGCGTTGAAAGATGAAAGTCTTCCCAAAGATCAATTCGTTGGTTTCACGGTAGATTCGAGCTATCCAATGTTTTCAATTTTCCCGCCAATTTTCGCGCCGCCGTTTCTACATTGCTTAGAATTTTGTGAATATTTTCGCGCTAAATTTCAGGCTACCGTTTCTACGTTGCTTGGATTTCTGTAAACATTTTCGCGTTACCGTTTCTACGTTGCTTGGAATTCTGTGAACATTTTCGCGTCAAATTTCGCGCTACCGTTTCTACGTTACTTGGAATGTTATGAACATTTTCGCGCCAATTTTCCCGCCAATTTTCGCGCCGCCGTTTCTACGTTGCTTGGAATTTTGTGAATATTTTCACGCTAAATTTCAGGCTACCGTTTCTACGTTGCTTGGATATCTGTAAACATTTTCGCGTTACCGTTTCTACGTTGCTTGGAATTCTGTGAACATTTTCGCGTCAAATTTCGCGCTACCGTTTCTACGTTACTTGGAATGTTATGAACATTTTCGCGCCAATTTTCGCGCCGCCGTTTCTACGTTGCTTGGAATTTTGTGAATATTTTCGCGCTAAATTTCAGGCTACCGTTTCTACGTTGCTTGGATATCTGTAAACATTTTCGCGTTACCGTTTCTACGTTGCTTGTAATTCTGTGAACATTTTCGCGTCAAATTTTGCGCTACCGTTTCTACGTTACTTGGAATGTTATGAACATTTTCGCGCCAATTTTCCCGCCAATTTTCGCGCCGCCGTTTCTACGTTGCTTGGAATTTTGTGAATATTTTCGCGCTAAATTTCAGGCTACCGTTTCTACGTTGCTTGGATATCTGTAAACATTTTCGCGTTACCGTTTCTACGTTGCTTGTAATTCTGTGAACATTTTCGCGTCAAATTTTGCGCTACCGTTTCTACGTTACTTGGAATGTTATGAACATTTTCGCGCCAATTTTCGCGCCGCCGTTTCTACGTTGCTTGGAATTTTGTGAATATTTTCGCGCTAAATTTCAGGCTACCGTTTCTACGTTGCTTGGATATCTGTAAACATTTTCGCGTTACCGTTTCTACGTTGCTTGGAATTCTGTGAACATTTTCGCGTCAAATTTCGCGCTACCGTTTCTACATTACTTGGAATGTTGTGAACATTTTCGCGCCAATTTTCCCCCCAATTTTCGCGCCAAGTTTCTACGTTGCTCGGAATTGTGCGAAGATCGTTTGAAAAAGAAAAAAAGAAACTTTCTCATCGTAGATAAAGAAAGCCGTGCCCCCGCTGTCTCTGCACGGTCAGCTTCTGTGGCGCGAGTTCTTTTATTGCGCCGCCACGAAGAATCCGAATTTCGATCGGATGCAGGGCAATCCGATTTGCGTGCAGATACCTTGGGACAAGAACGTCGAGGCGCTCGCCAAGTGGGCAAACGTGAGTGAATTGAACATATTTGCGTCGACGAGAGATCGTTTCGTTGGTCGAGCTTCTCGGACCGAGATTCTCGTTCGTTGTTCGCCGCGAAAGCACGACGACCAACACACGTTCTCGAGTGGGGGACGCGCTCTCCTATCGTGCTCTATACGAAACGAGACGAAAGGTGTTTGTCGAACAGGGCCAAACGGGATTTCCGTGGATCGATGCGATCATGACGCAGCTCAGGGAGGAGGGATGGATTCATCACTTGGCCAGACACGCGGTCGCTTGTTTCTTGACCAGAGGCGACCTTTGGATCTCCTGGGAGGAAGGAATGAAGGTAAAATGTCGAGTCGTGTGCAGTGGCATTTCGATCAACGTTCGAAGAACCAACGAGAACCGTCGATGCTCGCGATGCGACCGGTCGAACGAGATCGTTTGTCCTCCCTTCCCTCGATCCATCCCTACCCTCTTCCTTCGTGTTTTTCCGCGTTCTCGTCATTGGATCGATCGTTCTACAGTCCTTTTAACGTTCTGTAAAATACGTGGAGTCTTTCTTGTGCTACAGTTTCTTTAAAAAATTTAGGATCCAAGGTCGCGTAGAGGAGAATATTACGCGCGTCGTTGTTTCGTGCCGGTTACCAAGCACGCGCGAGGAGAAAAGAGGACAACGGAAGTGTCGATTATTCGGTCCTGTTTGAACTTTTTGTTATTGGTCTTCATTTGTATAGATGGTTCCCTTTCTCGGACCTCTCGTTAACCTTATCTTCCATCGTATTAATTTTCCAAGTGTTGGATTTCGTATTATCGTTTATATTTTCGGATTAACCCTTTGCACTCGAGGCTTCTTCGCTACCGGAAACCGACGCCTCGAGAAAATCCTCCAAGTCGTAAAATTAATCCGGAATGGAACATTTTTATATACTTCGTGTACACGCGTTTACGCTCTACGAGAACGTAATATTTGAATTCCAAACCACCAAGAATTCCCGGATCGATAATAGTACAGTGAATTAGGTGGCGAACGAGGATCCCCTCTCGAGTCCAAAGGGTTCACTTTTCGTCACATTGGTCTTCATTTGTTATACATACTATTAGTTATCTTCCTCGAACCTCTCGTTAACCTTACCTTCCATCGTACTAATTTTCCAAGTATTATATTCCCTATTATCATTTATATTTTCGGATTAACTTTTCGTCACATCGGTCTTCATTTGTATATAGTATATAGTTGTATACATAGTTGCCTTTCTTGGACCTCTCGTTAACCTTACCTTCCATCGTACTAATTTTCCAAGTATTATATTCCCTATTATCATTTATATTTTCGGATTAACTTTTCGTCACATTGGTCTACATTTGTCCACATAATTCTCTTTCCCGGAACTCTCGTTAACCTTACCTTCCATCGTACTAATTGTCCAAGTATTATATTCCGTATTATCGTTTCCACTTTCGGATTAACCGGTCAATTCGAGCTGAATTCTGACCCAATAAGCTCCGGTTAAGCGGTAGGGAGTCTACCGTATACGATTCCCACGATTTAAGAACAACCGCCATCTTGAGGACTCTGAAACTAATTCTTCCCCGTCCAAAAACTATTCATTCCGTTTACCGTTGTTCCCTGTAAAACTTTCGAGTCCAAGGTCGCGCAGAGGTCATATCATGCGCGTCCCTCTGAAAATAATCTTCCTCGTGCTCCTCGAAGCCTTTCGAAGCTACTCGAAGCCCTTCGAAGCTACTCGAATCCCTTTGAAGCTACTCGAATGGTATTGTCGCGGTTAGGGGACGGGTTAGCGTTCCTGTTTTCGCGATGGAACGCATCCTGTGCACCTGGAAAGTCACAGTGTGTATATTTACGAGCCAACGAAGAAACCAGGGACGATCGTAAACTTGTAAAAGGACGCGATTAATTGTTCTCAAGGTATTCGACGAGCTCCTGCTGGACGCTGACTGGTCGGTGAACGCGGGGATGTGGATGTGGTTATCGTGCAGTTCCTTTTTCCAACAATTCTTCCATTGTTACTGTCCGGTGAGGTTCGGCAGGAAGGCGGACCCGAATGGCGATTATATCAGGTAACATTGATCTATTCGCGAACCAGCACGGATTCTATAACTGTTTCGTTTCACCCTCGAACGGTGTCGTGACATTTTGCGTACAGAGATGACGTGGACGGAGCCACGTTTTCTTCGTTTCCATTCTTAGGTGGTTATAAAATATTGTTAGGAAAGTGATTTCGTTTTTCAAAATGGAGAATATATAATTTAATAAAATGTTTATACAGTTTAAAAAAATTGTATTTCGTTTTCACCAAAAAAAACAAACGAAATGACTTTTCGAACAATCTAATATTATTGCACGCTCCTTTGGAGCAATAAAAAAGGACGTTAAAGTTCAACGAATAGGAAAAAATCGACGTATAGTAAAAAAATAAATAATAAACAGAATTTCTATGGTTTCTAGGTGTTAAAATCGACACCAATGTGTATCAGAAAAATTTATGCTCGTTTAAAGGTGTGCGACGAGGCTGATACTTCAAATCTTTCGCTCGAGGCTCGTAACGAACATCAAAGTACTATTCAGACATGGAAAGAACGCGAGTGGGACGATACAGGGGCAAGGGGGGTTCCTCGTTCGCTCTCACTACACGAATGGAGTAATGCTCGTTTAAATTTCAATAGAGCTGTCTCGTTTGAATTTCAACGACCTAACCTCACATTTTCGCGCTACATACGAACAAAGACGGTGAATAGTTACAGCAAGAGTAAACGAGAAAGGAGTAGCGTGACAAGTAGCGACGATCGAACTCGGTACACAAAAATTCGGATCGTTCGATTACAAAAATGAAGAAAATTTCCACATTTTTCGCTTCATCTTTGCAATGATCTTGGCCGACGGATCGGCGAGGTTCTCCCGATCGGAATGAGCCCAAACACGGGATAAATTGGAGAATTTTACCACCGCTCAATTATTTTCGCTATTCGGCGTATTAAAATTCATTACGAATAATATTCATCCGATTTACGTCGCGTTTGGACTCGTTTCGTTCGAGAGAACCTCGTCGATCCAGTGATACCATTATTACGAGGATAGAGCGATAAAAAAGAAAAGAATTCTAATTTTTTTTATTTTAATTGGACGATTAATCGTGGTGCATGCAGCGTTCCTTCGAAATGCTCGAGTTGGACTATCCCTTTATTATTTCTACTCCTTTCTCGCTTTTTTTCGCTAGATATATTCTCTCCCTTTGTCGAGGGGCTGCAGATTCGAGCTCGAGACAAGTTCTGGAACGTCACTTGCTCCGCGATGATATTAGCGAGTATTACCGCGGCAGATTGTTGCAAATAAATTGAAGAATTCTTAAAGAAGCTATCGACGACCGTAGACTCGTTGAAACTATTATTTACAAATAAAAATATAATCCAGTAGATTCAAAGGAGTGACAAAGTGGAGGATTGGTGGTTAAGGAGTATGCAGGATTAACCCCTGATAGTTTCTTTTGGAATTATCCTCGGTCGTACCAAACTTGCGAGCCAAATGTACCGGAAAATCGGCCAGTTTGCAAATACATCGCCGATAAACGAATTTCCAAAGTCGCCGGGTCTTTCGAATTATTTTGCACCCCGATGACGCGCAACAATCTAATACAGTCACCTCGCCCTAACTTTTGCTTCTCTGAAGTCGAGACTTCGCCAAAATGGGAAGTTGCGTTTTCTTTTTCGTCCTTGCCTACTTTTAAACAAAGACACTCGCGTAAGAAGAAAGAAGATGTGCAACCTGTCAGTGAGAAAGACGAACACAATGTTTCGTTCTATCTGAAGCTTGGTGAAGGTAGACATTTCCGTGTCGTAACTCTCAAAAACACTGACAAATCCTAAGAATCGACAGTAGTCCAAAATTAAGGAAAGTTGATCGTACTATCGAAATGACCACTCGACGCAACGATACTATGCGTTTTTGGAAAGATGACGAATGGAAGAAACGCGGTTACGATTGGTCGTAACAGATCAGTCACGCCTGTACGCACCCGTGGTCTTAGTCGTGGTGTATTATTGGTCGAAGTGGTTCTCTCCCACTACCAATCGCGTCGACCGACAAAGAGGGGGAAGGTGACGCGTGGGGGCAAAGCGAAGCAGTGGTAAGCGAACGGTAGTGGGGGAGGGTTGAAGGTGGGGGTTTAGGCGGAGTCAGCGAGGTATTCTTGCCTTTGTGCCGCCCCACTGATCATCTTTCCAGCAACGCTTAGTAGAGGTATACTTGCCCGTATCAAACCCGCATTCCTCGATCTCGTCTTCTTTTCAGCTCCGAGTAGTACGCGTTCGCGTAGAAAAGTCCACACGACGCCATTCGAGGGTCGAGTCGCAGGACGATTCTTTCATCGATGGACTCGAAGACGCTTGAAACTCTCAACGATGATCCTGTGCTCGTACGAAGTGGTAGATGACCCTCGCGTCATCGACAAGAGATTGCTACGTTTGTGAAACGTTCGTGAACGAAAAACGAGACTCACAGGTGACCGCGGGTCTTCGAGTCCATTGGCGGGAGAATCACCCTGCGCTATAGTCGCTCGGCGAGCTCAATGACCCGAGTCGCGTACACCGACACCGAATAAAAACCGACGATTTCGTTTTCGTTTTTTTCCTTTGTATTCTATTCTGGCGCCAGACGGTACTTGCCGGTCTTGAAGAACTTCCCGACGAGGTTCATCCACGAACCGTGGAACGCGCCTCTCAGCGTGCAACGTGCCGCCAAATGTATCATCGGCCAGGACTACTCGTTACCGATGGTGAATCACGGCAAGAGTTCACGGATCAACATCGAGAGGATGAAGCAGGTCTATCAGCAGCTGAACAAGTATCGCGGCAACGGTTAGTGACGATCTGTCCGTGTTAAGATATCGCTGAGGGAGTTAACAGCAACTCGTTTCTCGAGTTGCAACATGCGCGAGGTGTATCGAATACCTGTAACCAGGGTGACATCGTTTTTCTTTATCGTTGCAGGTGCATCGCTTAAAGGAGAGACGGTCGGTGAGTAGCAACGTCGATGTGTCTAGCACGCGTAGCAACGCTCTGGTCTCAATTTTTTTTTTCTTTTTTTTTTCGTTTTTTCTTTCTTTTTTTTTACTATTTCGTTCATAATCGAAAGAGAGGACGTCTTTCACGGTCGGGACGAAATTGCAATACACCGTACAACGAGCGACTTTTATGCAAGGCTTACTGAACGCGTTACCGCCACCACCGGTGAAGGAAAACGAGGAGGACGCGAAGCAGAAGCAACCATCGCCGCCACCGGAGACCAAACCGAAGATCGAAGGTGCCCTCAATCAGACCACCCAACAACATTAACACCAATAGCGACGGATGTAACGACCCGAGCGATAAACGAACTCTCGATTGTTCCGTACCTTGTTCTTTTTTTTTTAATTTATACCATTGTTATTTATTTCTTGCGTTTCTCGTCCCGCGAACATTTATCGAGGCCAGCGGACGAAATCGTCTCTCCTCTTTTTATTCTTTTTTTTCTCGCTCGGGGAGCAACGTTGTCCCTCGAGGCAAATGTTCGAGAAATTTATATTTTTAAACGGACACCAAGCTCGTGTAAAATTCGAGGAGAAGCGGTGTGGCACACCGCGACGACGAAAACCGCAGGGTCTACGGTTAGTGTGTGCGACTGGGTTCGCGAGGCGTGATAATGTCGACGTTTACGTTCGGTTAAAAAAAGAGTAGCGGTGACGCGCACTTTATATTCTTATCGCTGTACATAAAAACACGTGCGTCATAAATAGATTTTTCATGTAAAACCCGTCTGACGATTATTTTCAACAGTCGAGGCGGCTGGTGTTCAACCCACGTTGCCCACGCCCTGCACCGGCCATCGACGTCGCTTGTGTTCCACGTAGAGAAGGATGCGTTGTTTACTACTTACCTCGTCGAGAGAGGTTTCACGTGGACCAACCGACTCTCGATACGGCCAGAACCGAGCGAAGTCGGCTTGAAAGCGGGGTCGGTATATCTCGTCCCTTGCTTCGATCGGACTCGTGAAACGAGAACTTTACCAGCCCTTTCGGATAGGACGTTTCGGGTTTTCGCTCTGTAATTAATTTTATTTATCTCTCCCGTTCCGTTCGGTTACGAGAGCGGAAAAATGAACGACGATATCTCCATCCATCCGTCGCGACAACGTGCAGCGGACAAAGTCGTTACGTCACTCGGGTTTTTTTTATTTTTTCATGTCAACAAATGATATATTTTTAGTGCCTATAGTACTTATAGTTTTACAGTACATTTCTCGTTAGATTTAAACAATTACAAATGAACATTCTCCAACACTCAAAGACGGAACTCTAATGTTTCTCCTTTGCAAGCTACCTTTCGCACTCTCGTCACTCTCGTGCTCGCACGCACACGCACACGCATACAACGCACGCAATCTCACCATGTCTCGCATACGGTCGTTTCTTATACGTCGATTCTTTCGCTCTCGTTCGCGCGCTCGCATCTTAAATTACAGATTTATTAATTTATTATTTCCTTCGCTCGCGTCTCGTGTGTATGTACGTACGTACGTACGTACGTATGTATGTACGTACGTGTGTACGAATGTGTACGTATGTATGTATACATGTATCTATGTATGTGCGTACGTGTGTACGTGTGTGGTATGCTGCTGCTGCCTATCTATATGTTCGTGTCCGTCTGCGTGTCGCGTGTATGATTTCTTTTTTCAATATTTTTTTCTTACAAACGCTCGTGTGTCTCGTGGTGCGTTTTGCACCCTCCCCCCCTCCTTGCGAGGCAAGTGGACCGGAAGTTCGCGAGCTTCGGCGATCTCGCGACGACGAATCTCCGAAATGCGTGGCGCGGACGCGATCAACGCGACGATCATTGTCCGAGGCGACCATTGTCCCTGGACTCGTGCGTTGTCGCGGCGAATCGGAAACGTTCGGGAGATCGTTCGCGGGGCATCGACGTCGAAGATGCTCGCGAGATCGAGCGAACACTACGCGACGAAATGCAACGGTTGAAGGGGAAGGTAGACGGGAGCGTGGTATCGACGAATGAAACTCGTTCTGTTCGTGTTCGAGTGATATTTCGTCGTTAGGTTAGGTATCCTCGAAAGCTCCGGTAGGCGAAACAGTACCGATTACCGCGAAAGGGAATCACGGAGGAACTCGACGCGTGGAATATTTTTCCAAATGGTGGACCGTCGAGGCGTGAACGCGTTAAACGAGGGACGTGGTTCAATTTAGAAGCGTGCTCGGGAAAAAACAAATCGGGAGAACGTTGAGTGGAATTTTTTTCCACTCGTTGCGTTCGTTCCGAAGACGACTCGCGAGCGTGTCGCGCGGGCCCGTGTCTTGAAAATCGATTATCTCGGTAACGAGGCACGCCAGGGTAACGAAATTTCGTTCAATTCGTTCGTTTCGTTTCCCTGTCGTTGCAATCGTAGCATTCACCGCGTTGTGCGTCATTCTTTCAAGCGTCCCGTTTGTGTACGTTAACGACGACGACGACGACGATCGCGCGCATCCACCTATCCGCGCGCCTCTCGTTTGTTTTCCAGATTCGCGACGCGCAAATACCGTGAATTCCGGGGCTGCCGCAAAGCGTTGGGATTATCGTAAATGTCGTTCGTAAATTCGCGAGTCGCGTGGATTTGCCGCTTTTCGAAGAGAAACGCGATCTTTCGAAACGATTTCGACTGTCACGTGACCACCGAACGGTTTCGTTCTTTCGTTCGCGTCACCGTCGACCATTTTTTTTTACGACTGTAGTCGCTCGTCACGGTCCACCGTACGTTAACTCGAGGTTCTTTTAATTAAAATGAGTTTACCGAGAAATTACGAGTTGCTGAACGTTTTCGAAATAACGTTTCGAATTTAAAAAGACGCGCGGTTATTTTTCGAATAAGTACGTTTAAAATTACCACAATTAGGCTTCGTTTCGGAATGAAAAATGGTTTCGAGTACAACGATACAATCACGGCTGACTCGAGAATGATCGAAAGTATAATAAAATTGCAAAAATTTAAAACGTTTCCACGAGATATCCATGCATTGCGTCACACGAATTTTTTTATTTTCCTCAAAAATCATCATGGCGAGAGTAATGTTTTCAAGAGACGTTTCTTTAACGAAATTATCGAATTAATCAGGTCGGGGGATGTTACTTCGAAGTTTTTCTTGTCACCGAAAGATCCTCGCGAGAGCAACTCTTTCTGGCGGTAAACCTAGACGATGACAACCGTCGCCGCGCAATGTGTACCGAGATCTCGTTTAGAGTAGCGAAAGGGTGAAGGCGCGCGTGGAGCGCAGGTTGACGCAGCGCGGGTATTCCCCGAATCTCGACTCAGGAGGCTCTTGAAAATCACTCGTAAATCGCACGAATCTCGAATCGCGAACCGTGTTTATCCTACCTAACACAGACCTAACCCAGACATAACCCAGACTTAACCCAGACCTAACCTCGAATCACGAATAGTGTTACCTGTGAACTGGTTCACGTTTCGGTGAGGCACCAACCGTGTGAAAAAAAAAATATAACAAACGAGGATCACACCTATGCACTCTCAAGGATCACGAGGATCGCACTAACCCAAACCTAACCTCGAATCACGAATCGTGTTACTTGTGAAACTGGTCTATGTTTAGGCAAGACACCAACCGTGTGAGAAAAAATGACACAAACGGGAATCACATCTATGCACCCACAAGAATCACGAGGATCACACTGACCCAGATCTAGTCCAGACCTAACCTCGAGGCACCAACCGCGTGAGAAAAAAATATCACAAACGAGGATCACATCTATGCACCCTTGATTCATACGGATGATCACGAGGATCATACTAACCCAAACCTAACCTCGAATCACGGATCGTGTTACCCGTGAAACGGTCCACGTTTTGACGAGGTACCAACCGTGTGTAAAGAAAAAAACTATATCACAAACGAGAATCACACCTATGCACCGTCAAGGATCACGAGGATCACAGCTATGCAAACTCGCCCGAACGTATTTCTCTCGTTCATCCGCGGTGTTGCGCAATAAAGTCGGGCTCGTAATATCGATGCTAGAACACGCGTAGCTATCCCCGACTCTTGATAATTATCTCGATATTTAGTCGCTTCGGTAACGTTGCTACGAATCGACGAAAATTCCGAGGGAGTTGTGCTCGGTGGCACGCTGCGCTGCGTCATCCTGCGTCATCCTGCGCTCGACTCGCGGCCACAGCCTTATCGTTACGCAGCCCGGCCTTGAGTAGGGGGTCGATGGTGGGACAAGCACGCGGCAACTCGTACTCGAAAACGACACCGGAACGTCCTCGTTCCGTCCTACGTGTCCTTTCCCTCCTCTCTTTCGCGAGCAGCCATCCAGCGTGCCCGCGCTCGAGAGGATTTATCGTCCCAATTATAAGTCCAACCGCGTGTTTACCGCGATTATTCGTAAATCGAGAAGTTCGAAGTTTGATTAAGTCGGCTAACGAGGTGGCCCGTGTTGAAAGACGCGAAAAGGGAAGAGACCCCGGATGGTGAAGGGGGTGGCGGGGGGTGGGGGTGGGGGTGGAACTCCTCTCGACGGGAAGAAAAGGAAAGAAAAAGGGGGTTGGGAGGGGTGAGAAAGGGGTAGCTCTGGGTTTGGAAGGCAACGAAAGGAGCGGCTCGATTACAGATAAAAACGATATCGGGCTTGGTTCGAGGAGGAGGGAGGGGGGAGGGAGGACGTGGGTCTCAGTTGCTCGCGAACTCGTTCGCTCGGCTACGCAAACCTCGAGCATTAATTTTCCGGTGAATCCCATCCAATTCGAACTCTCTACCGACGAACCTCTACCCCGGCCTTCGCGAACGTGATTCTTTTTTCGAACGTATCGGCGAAAGTCTTCTTTGTTCGCCCCCCTACTTACCCGACCGGCCCCCCACCCCCCTGAATAAACATCGAAACATATTGCCCGTTGTTTATCCGAGAAGTTTCGAGAACCGACGAATAATCCGTTTCTGTGGAAGGATTTGAAATTTATTTCGATTCGCGAACGGGGGGCCCCCCACGGGGCACCGTGTTGCGGTCCTCCGTGAAACTCGGAGGATGGTTTTTTTTCTCCGTTTGTTTTTTTTTTCTCTTTTTTTTCCAGTACACGTTACAAGAGGACAGCGAACGAGGCGAAGTTTCGTTTCGATGTTTCTACGGGGTGTTTTGAAACGAACTGGCAATATTTCAGGGACGTGTACCGCAAACGAAAACAATGGAAAAAGTTCGTATCAATGTGCGTCCCATTTGACTTTGTTTACGAGATACCGGGAGTTTTGCGTTCCGTGGCTTCGTATCCGATTACGTTACGCGGTTATGCTCGACTAGCTTGCGCTTCGATGCGCGCACACGGAGGCGTCTTATCCCATCGATGTCGAGATTCTTTCAATAAGTTGTTTCTTGAATTTTTTCGGAATCGTTTGATTTTGCGTCGGGGTATTTTAACGCCGAGGTTGATTTTAATTTGATCAAATTTTCATAAGAGATTAAAATTTTTAATTCATTCGCGCGAATAAAATGATTGCAAAATTAGTATCTCGTGGACAATAAATTGTAGGACAGAGTTGGCGAATCTGTAACACGCGAAACGCTTCGATCGACAAGCTTTCGAAATTTGGATAAAATTCATTCCAGGTTCGAAACTTAAGAGTGAAATTTAGGTTCGAAACTTTACTCTTCTTCGAAAGAAAATATAAATTGCAAATGTGTCCCAACGAACGAACAGATCGCGCGAAAAATACGGTCGCCGCGTCGGACGTATACCAAATCTGATAACATTGTGAAACTTTCCGAAATATTGATTACTTTTTCGAGAGATTCAACAACTAGCAAAAATTCAAATTTTGTTCCCAGAATATTCGAACGAACGTGGAATACTTTTCTTCGTCGTGAAATTAAACGTACGGTGAAAGGCGACTACTTAAACAATTGCGAATCAAAAGTTCCCTAATAAATTTCTAATAAATTTTCACTCGTCACGTGGCACATGGACGACTACAAACAGGGTAGCCAACACTGGAACGGAACAACCCATCGAAATTTTTGTCCACGTAAACGCTTTAACCCGTCCCTGAAATATTGTCCACTGACTGTGAAACACCCTGTAGACGTGTCGCGATTGTGTCAAAAAAAATATCGTACCCCCTCCACTTTACGAATACTTGGTGGATGGAAGGCGACTCTCGATCGCGAATTTCACCGATGATTTCAACGTTGCGAATTATTCACGAAAATCCACGTCCTTAAAATTCTCTCTGAAAAGGAAAAGGGCTAGTCCGACAATTTCTCGACTTTCGCGTCGGGCGGGTGGCAATCGTTAAGGGCGATCGATTCGCGGAGTGGTGGGGGAAAACGCAACGTGTCGCGCGCCGGAAGCGTCTTTGAAGGCGGTTTTTTGCCCCCCGCGGCACGTGTTCGCGCGCACGCACGCGTGTGTCATGCCGGGGGTCACGTGCAGGGACTAGCCGCGGGCGGGTTGGGCGGGAACAGGCGAGGTTTCGAATCGGTTCGAGGTAACGCGATCGGATCGATAACCTAATTAATTAACGACCAACCAACCCGGCCGCGTTTCTAAGTCCGCGTAAGTGCATGTGCTTCGCGGTGCAGGGGGGCAGCCGCTGTCATACCTGCCAATTATACCATCGCACCGTGGATTTCCGCTTTCCCCCTCTCCCACGCCTACCCTCCGCCGCTACCACCTCCTTCTCCGTTTATCGGGTTTCGCGCGGTCGACTTTTCAACGTCGAGACTCGTAACAATTTTTCGGGAGAGGGGGTGATTTCTCTTCGTTTGTAAGACGAAACGGTATAGGGAGGGGGGAGGGGTCGTTAGGAAGTCATCGACGAGGTTAAACGTCGATGATGCTCGAACGACGCGTTATCGAGGTGAGCGTGGAACGACCACGTCCTCGATAACGTCCAGCCCCAGCTGGCGTGTTGGGCACGTGCACGCGCACGTGATTTAATTGGCCAATTAATTGCACCCGTTGCACCGCGGAAGTAGCGGTTTGGAACTTCGATACGCTCGTCTCGCCGGAGTTTTCGAATAAAAGTCACGATTCGGTTTTTGTCGAGACGCTCCGCGTCCATCTTCCCGGGGATTTTGGGCGGAACGACGAGGAACCACGCGATTGAAAAACGACGCGGTGAAGTTGGCTCGAGTCACGGCTCGACTACGGATGATAAATTCTACGGTCGTGAAATCTTGCGATAGGACAAAATGGATGAAGGATAGGAGAAGGAAGGGGGAACACGTTGGACGCGAGATGTTTCGTTCGTGCGATCGGTCGGTAAGATCGCGCGAGTCTCGTCGGCACTGTCGATAAGATCGCGCGAGCTCGCGAGACACCGTCGGTAAAACCGCGCGAAACGGTCGACTCTGTCGGTAAGTTCTCGCCGCCGCGAATTTCGGAGAAACGTAGGCGTGCGTTTCGATGTGGTTCACGCACACACGTGTTTGATCGCGGCAACCGCCTCCTGTCGGAGGTATTCGAAGTTCAACGCGAAGTGTATCCGAATATATTACTGTATAATTGTTTCTCATTCGTTCGCGAAAATTCATAATCATCGTCCGCTGGGTTTTACGTAACAACGAACTCGAGAGTACGAGTGGTCGAGAAAGATTTCGTTCTCTCTCTTACTGTCTCTCACTCTCTCTCTCTCTCCCTCTCACCCATTCACTCACTCACTCTCTCGCTCTCTTTCTCTCGCTTTCTCTCTCTCTCTGGATTTTTTCTTCCTGTAATAATTTTTTTTTTTTCATTTACCTAGCTCGGCTCGACTCGCCGTAAAATGTACGCGCAACAGAACGAGACCTCGACGATTATTTTCGTAATTAAATGTACTCCATTTGTCGGTACAATTAGTGCGTTAACTAATCTATACTATTAACTATGTTCACAATGATCGCTACAATTTACTCATAGTTCATAGTATAAATGTCGACAGCTTACGGTACGTACGCTACGCTAACATCGGATTTAAAGTCGTAGTTTCAAGTGTCTGTACGTGTATGTATGTGTGTATACGGCGCGCCATCGAAGATTTAATTTCCCTCGATCAAACGGCGTCATCTCTTCAATTGCGTCTCTCTCGTTCTCGTTCGATCACGACGGATCGGGGAGGGGGCCGGTTCTGCTCGCCCCTCCCCGCCCTTTTCCGCTGTTTCTTTTTTTTTTCTTTTTTTTATTCGGTTTCGTTTTGTGTTTTCGTAAGGCAAGAGCAGAAAACAAAGTCAAGGAGAAAGATGAAAAATTTTCGCGAATATACCGGTTACTCGCGGCAAAAAGCGACGCGCTCTTTTCGTTTCCTCTTCCGCGCCTACTTTGTCCCGTGTTTATTATTTTCGTTCTCTTTCATCGTTGGCTCTTCCGCTCCAACTTGCGATACTCTCTGGGTTTTTTCGTTTTTTTTCTTTTTTTTGGTTTAAATTCCACCTTCGTTTCCCCGTGGTTTATTCTGTTTCTTCTTCGTTTTGCGACAAGCGACGACGTTTAATAATAAATCCTACGTAAAACTCTACGCGCGTTAAGACACGCCTACTTACTTGCGGGCACGAGGGGTTAAGTATAATATTATTACGTTACGCGCTTAAATATCGTACAACGGCTAAGTAGTTTTACAATACGTCAACATCTTTGTCCTCCTGATTTCCTCTAAGTACCGTTATCTCTTTTTTCTTTCAGGTTTTTTTTTCGGTTAACAACAACAGATCTTACTTAACTCTAATTATGTTTCTGGTTTGTTACTTTCTAAGGCCTTGTTTCTAGCACGGATCCTGCTGTCGCTAAGGCAGTGGCTCTTTTAACTCTCTCACTCTCGTTCACTCGTTCGTTCGCTCTCTCTTTTTCTCTCTCTCTCCCTTTCCCTTCCTCTCTCTCTCTCTCTCTCTCTTTTTTGCTTCTTCGCATCGAGCATTCACGGACACTCACACCTGTGCACACGGGTATCCGATCTCTGACTTATACGCTTCTTTGCTTCCTGGAGAATCGCGACGGACTTCCGGTCGATTTTCGACGATTTCCGATCGATCGAAGGGATCGCGAACCGACGAATTTTATGGCGTAACGCCACGACGATGTGTAACCGATGGAGAAGATGCGCAGCGAAGTAAATCAAACTGGTGCATGAAGAAGAGTGCATGTCGGCGAACGGAAGAAAAATGGCAGTTTCCGGCGGACGATCGTCGGATCGTTGTATCTTTGTCATGGAAATCGGACGAGATTGTACACACCGTGCCGGAGTAATTATACAATCTGAGCGAGGACATGGTACTCGCGAAGATTGCTTTTGAACCTAACCTCAAACATTTCGTGAGAAAGATACTAAACAAATCGGTAGAACTTGTACGCTAGTGTAATTATATAATCTGAACGAGGATAAGGTATTCACGAAGGTTGTGTACGAACCTAACCTCAAATATTTCGCGAGAAAGATATGAAAAAAATTTTCAGCGACTATACACGCTGTGCAGGGATAATTATATAATCTGAGCGAAGACAAGGTACTCATGAAGATTGCTTTTGAACCTAACCTCAAACATTTCGCGAGAAACATACAAAACAAATCGGTAGAACCGGTACGCTGGTGTGATTATATAATTTGAACGAGGATAAGGTATTTACGAAGGTTGTGTACGAACCTAACCTCAAACATTTCGCGAGAAATATACGAAACAAATCTACAGCGACTATACACGCTGTGCCGGGGTAATTGATCGGGGACAAAGTATTCACGAAGGTTCCGAACGAACCTAACCTCAAACTTACCGCGGAAAAAATACGAAACAAATCGGTAGAAAAGCATGAACAATAGCATAATTGTCTCGAGGACGTGGTACTCCCGAAAGTCGTTTTCGAACCTAACCTCGAAGACGAACGTTCGGAAAAATATAAAATAAATCGTTGGAAGCTGTACACATCGTGCCAGGTTTAATTACGTAATTGAGCGAGGACGAGGTGCACAGCCCGAAGGTTGTTCCCGGACCTAACCTCGAAGGTGCGTCGCGTCGAAATGTGAAAAAGAAAAAAAAAAAAACGAAAGAAAGAAAACGAAGCGAAACCGTTGCACGACGCCCGTTACTCGGTGTAATTACGTAATCGAGCGAGGAGGCGCGGATCGAATCACGCGGAAAGGAAACGAACGAAGGAACGAATCGAGAAATGGGCGGACGTTAGCGCCGGAGGATAAAAAGATTCCAACGTTCGCCCGAGGCCCCACCGTCGAGAAATCAATGTCGCCCCGCTTCGCGCGTCACCTTGGCCGAAACGTCGAAAATTTCGCGGGAAGCTCCGACCGTTTCGCGAAAACAACTCGCGGAAACGAAATTTCGCGGAGAACTACGCCCCGTGAAATTGAATTTTAGGTTGGTCGAGCCTCGCGTCGGAACTCCCCAGTTTCCAGCTACCGCCCCTCCCGTGCCGTTCAGTCGCCCCTCGCCCACGAAGAAGCCTCCCAGAACCAAGTTTCCCGTTTAATTGAACGCCCGCGCGGAAACGAGATTGCGCCGCGCGTCTCCGGCCGATTGTTCTTTCCGCGCACGGAATGCGTGAAAGACCCCCCCCCCCCCCCTCCACACACCTCTGCCTTTTCTGCGACGAATTCCTCGAGACTTTTGATTTTCCCACCGACGAGGAGCACACAGCCGCGGAGAAAAGTTTTCGAGACGAACATGCGGATGGGTCAGTGAGCACCATGAACCGCCGAGCGAAAAATCGAGGGGAGTCCCCGAACGGAGCTGCTTGGGAATCCCGGTGACAGAGGGACTCAGGGGGGGGGGATCGCGGAGGTGGAAGAAGTCTTCGTCGTCGCGACACTTGTGATCCACCGATGTCGTAACAGTGTAACCAAGCTTGGGACGCAGCCTCGTCCAAGTACGCCCAACCCTCCTATAACACGGTGGCACGTAAGTGCAACGCGTTGTGGAGGAGAAATTGTTACCGTGTACGACCCTCGTATCGCGCTGTCCAGGTTTCCCTGAACACGGTTTCGATGCAACACGGAACTCGGGCGTGTTGTAGGAGGGTCGAGTGTATTGTCCCTGTAGGCAACTTCGCGAACGAGGAAACGATCTTGTTGGATGGTAGCAAGAGGAAACGTGCTTGCGATCGGGGGTTTAGCCAGCTACGATGACTACGACGACGACGACGACGACGACGACGACGTCTCGTCGGCGACGGTGGCCCGTTTCATACGGACGCTCTACGTTGGGAGACTTGTGAGATCAATACGTAGTCTGGTCCTCTCGCCTCTCTCTCTCTCTCTCTCTCTCTCTCTCTCTCTCTCTCTCTCTCTCTCTCTCTCGCTCGCTCGCGCGCGCGCCCACACATATATATATACACACACACGCGCGCACACTTTCTCTCTCTCTCTCTCTCTCTCTCTTTCTCTCGCGGTGCTCCTCTCCGGCAGGACTCTCACACTCTCTAACCCATTTCCGCCCCTCTGTTCGCTGCTGCCTCCAACCCCGAAACCCAAGCGAACGCTTCGGAGGGCTCGTCTCCTCGAAAACTTCCCCTTTTGGACCGACAGCCTGCTACCGTCTGTCTCCTTTTCCTTCCAGACTCCTGGAGGGGTCTGGTACGCGACGACGAGCTCGGAACGTGCACCCTCCGCTCCCCCCCCCCCCCCCGTGTACCGCGACCTCGCCCCCGAATTTATCGCGTCAGCGTTATTATTTTAACGGGGCATCGAACGAGCCAAGCCGGACTCGGGCAGCGTGCGACGAGCCCCTCGTAAAATTCACTCCCCCCCTCTCCTACGTCTCCACCCTCACACGGCTCGTTCTGGCGAGGTGGAACGAAAACTGGCCAGGTTCGCTGGAGCGAGAGAGAAAGAGAGAGAGAGGAACTTGGGGGAAAAAGTAGCTAGTAACTTCAGTGGTGCCGGCTGGGCGCCGACCGACAGCCGCCGATCGAACGAGTGCTCTTCCTTTCTTCCAGAATATCGGTAAACCTCTGTGCAACCTCCACCCGAAACGTTTCCTTTTTTCACGCGCTCCTGGCCGCTATTTTTCTCTGTCTCCCCCCTCCTACTCGCGTCTCTCTCTCTGTCTGTCTCGTCTCGTGTCTTCTGTTGTATTATTTTTATCGCGTTCCACGCGTCTAATGTATCGCGCATCAGGTAAGGCTGGCGAATCGGAGAAAGGTACCCCCCACTCCTCCGCGCGTCGTTTACACCGCGATACGATTTCGAGTGTCCACACGCGACGTACGAACCAATCGAATATTTTCCAGCTACTTGAACCATCGTCCCGTGTCGATCGCTCGTACACCGAGGACATCGATACGCAGGATCGTGCTCCGTGTTGCACGGTGGTCTCGATCGTATCGATCAACATTCTCGACGACGGCGACGGCGACGACGACGACGACGATGGAAAGATTTCGTTTTTTCCTGCGACTCGTTGGATCTCGCACGAGAGTCTCGAACGATCGCGACGGAAGAGGACGTTTATTAACGGGATAAACGCTCCGAGAGGAGCGGAACGAGAGAGAGAGAGAGAGCGACCACGCGTGGAGTGGAGGGGAGAGATCCCGTGGGAGGGGGTAGAAGCCAGAATAGGTTAGTTACGGAGGTTGCGTGTGTACGTTGCGTGGGATTCCTTAATTCTCTTTTACGAGCAGCGTGCTCTCGAATTGCCGGGCGCAGATTTCTGGGGTCGCCCGTTACCGTTGGAATCGTCGGCCTCGTGGCGATGCGAGGAAAAAAGGAGGAGGCGGGTAGCGGGGTAGGGATAAAAAAAAAAGAAAAGCGACGGAAGAGGCCACGGGCGGACGGAGAGCGACGAGATTAATTTTCAGCAACAATCGTAAAAAGTGGAAGATCAAAGGAACGGGGCTGCCTCGGAGCGACCGGGTCTTTTAACTCGGGCAGCGATGTTATCGCGCTTTAACCCGTACCCGGCCCCTTATCGTTTAGCGTCCCCCCTCCCCCCTTCCTATTCGTGCTCGAGAACGATATCCGCGAGAAGCAATCGCGGTATTCGGCCGCGAGAAACGACACTCTCCCGTCGCGTGAAATTCGACGGTTTCACGACAGCGCGATTACGATCGCCGTGTATCGGTATCGGCGATTGGACCGACGGGATGTTTCGATACCGTCCGATCCGTTTACGTTCGAAATTGCCACTTTTGTTCCGAATCACTCTAACGGTGGGGGTATATAGACGTAACGATTTATCGCGAGGACGAAGCGTGCCGTCGTGTTGCAACGATAGCGTAACGTCGTAACGGCATTCGGGTAATTTAGTGTTCGAATAATAATTTGATATTCAAATTAACGGATATTCGAGTAATTTTACGTTCGAATATTTGAGTATTGGAATAATTTAATCCACGAGTATCCGAGTACTAGAATAATTTAATATTGGAATATCATTCGAATATGCGAGTAATCGAGTAATTTAATGTTCGAATACCATTATTCGAATACTCGAGTACTCGAGTAATTTGGTATTTAAATGCCATTATCGAAATATCCGAGTACTCGAGTAATTTGGTATTTAGAAACCGTTACTAAAATATCCGAGAACTCGAGTAATTTAATATTCGAATACCATTATTCGAATACCCGAGTACTCGAGTAATTTAGTATTTGAATACCATTATTGAAATATCCGAGTACTCGAGTAATTTAGTATTTAAATACCATTATTTGAATACTCGTGTACTCGAGTAATTTAGTATTTGAATACCATTATTGAAATATCCGAGTACTCGAGTAATTTAGTATTTGAATACCATTATCGAAATATCCGAGTACTCGAGTAATTTAGTATTTGAATATCATTATTGAAATATCCGAGTACTCGAGTAATTTAATATTCGAATACCATTATTCGAAGCTTGAGCATTGTTCGAATAATATCAAATTCAACCGATGATTGAACGCGAAACGGACCCCCTAAAAACGATGGAAATTAAACGAGGATAAGAAAGAACGACGAACTTAAAGAACTCGATTTATGCTCCGCGTTGCACTTGAAAATCTGCAAGTAAGAGCGTTGAAGTCCTCGTGCTTGAAAATTTGCAACCGAGAGTATCGAAGTCCCGTCGTTGGCTCCGATCGATAAGTTCTACAACTTATTCTACGATAAATCGTCCGTGGCTCCTAAGGGGAAATTGTTCTCGAACGACTCGAGACTCGCAGGGGACCACGAACGTGACGATTTTTCGTACAATAATTAACTATCGTTTCTACGATCGGGTCGTACGATAATCGTAAAACGCACTGGCACGGTGTTAATAAATCGTTACGGCTACGGTCTCCTTTCTCGAGGCACGCGATTATTGTATCGATATTTATCAATTGCATCAAGTTCGACATCCGCTCAATGATATTCGGAATTCGTTGGATGTAAAAGAAGCGTGATACTCGATAATCGATCTGCACGTCAAACTTAATTAGTATTTTTTCAATAAGTCGAGGGAAAAAAAAGAAACACGCGCGTAATTTTTGTTTTCGATCGTCGCGGAGTAAATGAAAATTCGTTTTTTTTTTTTTTCGAAACTTGATCGTTGCATTATCCTGATTCGTTCGTTTCCAATATATTCAACACTTCGACAACAGATTCCGATTGAATCCGATCAGTTACAACCGATTTTAAACGCAACTTTTTTCCTTATTATTCGTTTCAACCGCGCGCTTTTAACCCAATTTATCTTCGATGATTTTTTGCTCGACGAAACATTTCTGCACGGACGTTTAATAATACAAATTCGTTCAATTTTATTTATTCCTCGTCGGGAATTCTCGTAACTGGAAAATTTCTCACGTTTTATTAGCATTTTTATAATTTCCCCGATTTTTCCAATGAGAACGTCCCTGAAAGCGTTTCGTTCGCTTCGAAACGTCGAGATCGATTTCTCGTTAACCGTTGCAATTAAAATACGGTCGAGTTTGTTCTTAAACGCAAAAAGTGGAAGAAATTTTGCAGCAACGTTTCAAGAATCCGATGAATTTCAATAGTGGGGTCGGTCGACGAGTATCGATGACACTCGATGTTTGAATCGTATCGATACTAGGTGTAAATACATCTTACGAATAAACACTAGGGGTTGAAAACAGTTATAATATCGGTTTCGGATCCTGAAGCAATTACGAGGACCGAAAAAAATATTACGACTGTTACGGATATATCGATTTTGCCTCGTTTCTCTCCCGATTCTTGAACTGACGTTACACCGGTTCAACACCGGTTCTATAAATGTTACTTTTCGATTTTGTATCTATTATAATTCAATTCTGCACAATATTGCTACGTATATTCTAGCAGACAACTCCATTTGACAAGAATCTCACATATAAGATTAAATGGTAACAAAATCAAAGATAATTGAAATAACCTTGAGGAACAAAATTTATCGAAATAAAATTCTTGAAAATATTCCGTATCGTCTCTAATTTTATACATATTGACGTTCTTACGAATCCAATGAAAATTCTGAACAGTAACGAAATCGATGAATGTGCAAATATTGGTAGAATCGAAACGTAATCCATGCAGAGCCGACGAATAACAGTTACGCGTAAAAACCGGTATTACATCGGGTCTCGTAACATTTTCAATCAGATATACAACAATTTGGAACAGTTGTTTTTCGGTATTTATGATACACCAACGAATATTCCGGGATGCTCGCGACCCGGTCCGTGACAAATCGGCGCGTGGTTGAATCGGTTCCATCGCCGACTCTAAACGGTTTTTCTCTACGGGAGAAATCGATACGTTTCTCCGTTTCACGGCGATCGTTTCACGTCGCGAATATCGCGAATGGGCGTGACGAGAGTCTATTGATTCGCGATTGAGAATTCCGCGCGTAGAGGAAGCGAGGCAGGAAACGCGCGTTATCGATTAGCCCGTTTCGAGCGGAGGAATCGCGAAAAAAATGGGAGGGTGGACGACGAAGGGAACGTGGAGGGGGGATTGAAGAGGGTATCGAAGGAAGAGACGCCGAAGATCGCGCGACGTCGGAAGACGCTATTAATTCTGAGCCGCGATCGACCGCAAGCGTCGCTCGGAGAAACGTCCCGCGAAATATTGCTTGTTTTCTCGCGCGAGGAACCGACTATTTGTCCAAGAAATTTCTAGCTCGGAGAAACGTCGAGGGAACGTGGATACGCGTTTTGCAAAAAAATTCGTACCCAATCGCGGCGCGAAACGAAATAAATCGAGGAATTTCGCTACTGAACGAAGGGGGAAAAAAGGAGAGAAAAAACGGAAGTGAAATTTTCACGATGAAAACGTGGATTTTCAAAGCCCTCGAGACACGAATGGAAGGAGAATCCACGAAAGCTCGATCGACCCTTTCACTACGAACGATTTCGACGCGAAACGTACCCCGTGTGCGGAAGATCTTCCTGCCCGTTTACCATACGTGCTCGTTGAACGCCCAAGAGCGTTCACCGCACACGATCGAGCAACCATAGGCGTAGATAGTAGTAAAAGTTAAGCCGCGTGCCTTTTCTCTCGCAGATGAAACTTCTTGGTCTCGATAGTTGTCTCCGGCTCGATATACGCGTTCTCGTGCACTTTGTTAATTCATAACATCGTCGACCCCCAAAAGTAACTCTTCGACTACGAACGACTTCGACGCAAAACGTACCCTGTGTGCGGAAGATCTTTCTGCCCGTTTACTACACGTACACGCTGAACGCCCTTGGGCGTTCAACGCACGCGATCGAGCAAACATAGGCGTAGATAGTAGTAAAAGTTAAGCAACGTGCCTTTTTTCTCGCAGACGAGACTTCTTGGTCTGGATAGTTGTCTCCGGCTCGATATACGCGTTCTCGTGTACTTTGTTAATTCATAACAACATCGATCCCAGAACGTAACCCTTCGACTACGAACGACTTCGACGCGAACCGTGTGCCCCGTGCGGAAGATCTTCTCGCGCATTGAGTACACGTACACGCTGAACGCCCATAGGCGTTTAACGCAAGCGAGCGAGCACCCATTGGCGTCGGATCGTGGTCAAAGAGTCAAATCGGACGCAGTGTTCGTGCGCGCGTTACGAATCACGCTCGATGCTCTTCGCTGCGAGTTCATCGATTTTCTTTCGCTCACGGTGCACGTATACATCTCTTCGCGCGCGTCTAACGACAGTTTGAAAGGGTCGCGCGCGGCCGACGCGGGCGTCGAGCGGAATTTCAATACGGCGGGGACGTGAGCGCGCGCGACGATCGGAAAGAAGAAAAAGAAAAAGAAGAACTTCACCCGAAGAACCGGGAGGGGTGGGGGTGGGGAGGCGAATCCGGAACCGACGCGTTCGAATTCATTTTCATCCAGGCCGCTCGTTATTCTTATTATTCCGTCGGGCTTTTGTTTATTCCTATATATATATATATTTTTTTTTTCGCTTTTTTTTTCTTCTTTTCTTTTTTTTGTCGTTTTCGTTAATGGTCCAAAAACATTGCTTATCATTTTCTGGGCGAACGAACGAACGAGCGACGCGATCCACGGGAACGATAAAGCCTCGAGAGTTCCTCGGGGGTCGTTCAATTACGACGTCCGCCGTCTTCCTCCGCGAAGAATTCAAAAAAGCGACGACGGTGTTCCCCGTGGGCGACGCGAGGGTGGAAACCGACCGGAAGTCGAGCGGGGGGCGCGCTCGCGTTTCGCCAACGAAGAAAACGAGACACGTTTCGTCGAGAGAGCCACGAGGAGAGGAGAAACGACCAACGAAACCTGGATCTCGCGGGACCGATCCGGGTGGCGGCGTCCTGGAGGATCATCTCCCGATGGTTCAAGGTCGTTGACCGGTTAACGACGCGACGAACGAACGTCTACACTTGGAGGGATTTTTTTTCGTTTTCTTTTTCTTTTTTTTTTCCTTTTTCATTTTAGGTACTCTCTTCGAGGCAACGGACGTCGACAGAGTAGACTCGGTGTACAGGTTCATTTCGAGCATTTTAAATAGCGTTATTAGACAGAATTCTCAACGATCGTTAAAACGTTGCACGTCCTCGATCGGTAAGACGTACTTGGTAACGTACAATCTCGTCGAAATGTTTCGGGAATTGACCAAATTTTTCTTTTTGGCAGTATCGCTCTTAGCTCGAGAAACGATTACACACGACAGGCAGACCCTTACTCCTCTATTCTCACGTATTCTCATTTTTATATTTTTCTAGTCGCGCCCCACCAATTGATATATCGTTATCACTTAACTTACGTTATTTACACGTATTTGGTTTTTTAGCTTAAAAAAATTGACACGTCGTTCTTTTTACACGACACCGAGGACGACCTAGCGCGTTGAACGTTAAAATTAATATTTATCGTTCGAACAATCCGCTTGTCCGAAGACGATATCAAAATGCTCGGATGATTCACATCCGAGCGATCGAGCGTCGACAAAGATTTTTTAGAAGGACATCTTCGACCCTGTGCTTACGGTTTTCTTCGATGTGCGATCAATCTTGATGGAAATTAATTCCTTCTTTAACGAAAAAAAAAGAAAAAAGAAACTACATCTTTTAGAATTATCGTCAAAATTGATCCCGTACCGAATCGGTGGCTGAGCGTAGAATCGAAAATGTTTCGTTAAAACGCTCGAATCAACTCGTACACCGAGTAGCTTTCGTTTAAACGCATGCGCGAACTTTCGTCGACTCAAGAGAGGTTATGTCGTTCTCGAGTCGTTTGTTTTCAGCGGTTACTTTTCATTCGATTAAAAAATGTTCCGCAGGAACGATCATTCGTGGGAAAATTGTGAAAGTTAAAAATTATTGTTACGATGAACCCTCGTGTTCCTTGTTCGTTTTTATTTCGGTGAATCAACCCGAATTATGCCCAACGCTACCCTCCCCCACCACTTCTACGATCACCGTGTACGCATCGTTCGTATCTATCCCTCGTGAACACATCCAATCAGAATGACTGGAACTTTTTCAAAACGGGATAAAAAATTCTCGGTTAAACCGAAACTTTCATCTGTATCAGCGAGAAAAACACTCCCCGTTTATTTGCTCCTCGTTGAACGAACACGTTCCGTTTCGTGATAGCTCGAAGAGATCGGAATTCGTTCCCCTCACGCCCACTTCCCCCGAATGCGATAACCTTTCTAAATGCGTTCGTCTCGCGACGAGGGAAATAAGGAGCGAAAAACGCGCGCGAGTTGTCCGCTCGAGAGCCCTAACCCCGAGAGTCACGTGTGGAGAATAAGAGCTCTTTCGCGCGAGGAACCGGGGAAGCCCCCCCGGCAGTTGGCCTCGACACTCTTGTTCTCACCGGAGAGCCTTACTCTTTATAGCGGCCGTCGAGAGTAAAATTCTCGAGTGTACCTACAGTACGCGCGCGAGGAAATTGCATCTGGAGGTAGCGGTGGGTTTAATTCGGTGAAGGGTCGTGTATCCTGGCCACGCCCAAGGAACGTACTGTCCGCGGTTCGAAAGACGGCATCTGGAAAAGAAATTTTTCGAAGTCGTATCGAGTCGGATGTTTCGATCGATTTTCGAAACAGCTGCCAATGCTAACGTGTGGTATACTCCGGAGCTGAAAAGTTGACCCGTGAAAGGAATTGCGAATCGTCTTGGCTCGAACGACATTTTAAAAGGCCAAGTGACATCTTTCCAACTGCTCGCAGTACATACTCCCGAAAGTGTTCACATTGTACTTATAACATATTTCACGTACTTAATCGGTCTCGAAGTTAGAACCGCCAGTGCTAATACGTTTGAATATAAATCTTGATGTATTTTTATTCAAGGTGCGACTCAGAAATTATCTATAGTCTAAAAATTGTGTCAACTGAATGGAGCGAGATAAAAATGAATTTCACGAAACATCAATTCAATATACGAATAACAAATTAAAGCTTGCAATAACATTCGAGCGATATTCAACGAAGTATCAATTTTGTACGATTAAATTTACACAAAATAGATACTGACTTTGGGCTACTCCCATAGATAAGAATACTTTCTTACATAACCTGTATAGAATAGCTTAATGGAATGCATTCTCAGCTGAAGTATACGAACAACGAAGAATTGTATTAAAGGTTGTTAAAATCGATAATTCCAACTTCGACATTGATCGAGTACCCAAAATATGTGAAACAAATGGACAAGTACTTTCGTGGATAGCTACATGTCCCGTAAGCGTCCTAGATGGCGCCGTAGTAGCTAAATGCAATCTTCTCGCGCGCGTACTGTAGGTTCGCGCGCCAAGCAGGAAAAGAACGAAAGAGAAGGGACCGCGGAGAACGAGGAAAGAATTTTAACGTCCTTCTTTCGACAACGTTACTTCCTTCGAAACCATACTCTCTCTCTCTCTCTCTTACTCATTCTCTCTCGTTGTTCTCGACGTATACTGGCCGTATCGTTTCGCAAAATTCGCACGAGAGGCGATCGTAGACACAGCGCGAATGGTGGGAGTTGGTGAGGAGTGGGGGTGGATAGGGGAGGGTAGTGGAGGGGGTATCTCTCTCGTTAATTCTCCCGACACACGCGCTTCGTCGTTACGCGTTCTCTTCGTTCGATTCCCATACGTTTCTCGGGATTCGGTATATGTATGTTCGCGTGCGTGTTGCGCTCGTATGCGTATATAAATACAGTATATTTACACAGAATCGTGCGGAACGTGCACACCACGAAACTCATGTTCGTTTCAACGCTTACCAAATTCCACTCTTCCCGTCGCCCTTCGCTCGCCCGATTTCGTTACAATATTTACGTATATATTTATATATTTATAATATTTATACGGGGGCTGCATCCGCGACACGCTTTCTCGTTTCTCGCGGCTACCCCCACTCCTTCTCGTTTCCCCCACTCTTTCTCGTTTCCCCCACTCCTCTTTCTCCCTCTCTCTGGACTTCCAGTCGTTCACGTGATCTGTCTCGCGGCCCCCCACTCTCCTCTACTTCTCGTGTCCCCCTTTCGTTCCCTCTCTTTCTTTCTTTCTCTCTTTCTTTCTTTCTTTCTTTCTCTCTCGCTTTTACTCTCTCGTTTTCACTCTTTCTCTCTCTCTCTCTCTCTCTCTCTCTCTCTCTCTCTCTCTCTCTCTTGTTCACCTTATGAATGTAAATTAGTAACAATTATGTATTTGGACAATGTTTAACAACGTAATTAACGCACACGCCGCGCTCTCCTCCTCGGGCGGTGTGTCTCTCTCTGTGCGCGTGTGCTATGTGTGCGTGTGTGGGCTGTGTGCGTGCGTGCACGTGTTTCTCGCGCGTATCGCTGTATACGTGTGTACCTGTGTAGGACACGCCCTGCTTCTCGTGCTCGATTTCCTGCAATTACGACGACAACAACGACGACGACGATTCTCTACTTCTCTTTTTTTAACTTCCGCCCCCCCTTTCTCCGACCGCAGTGTCCTCGTGGCTTCGTTTTTCGTTCTCTTCCACTCCTTCTCTCTCTTTCTCCGTCTACTTCCGGTTACCACATATTCCATGAAACGCGAAACTCGGAAGCACCGTTTCGTCGCGCGATGAGTTTTGCAAATTTTCTTCGGACCGGTTCGAGATACGGACTCACCTTCGAACCGGAGTCACGATAGGTTTTATAATAATTGAGCGGGAAACCCCGACCGGAAGCACTCCAATACCGAAAGTGCAATAATAATAATACATATTACGGTCATTAATAAAGATAAATTCTTGTAGTCCGAATAATTTTCATCGACATACGATGTATTGTGTTTTCGAACATTGAGAACAAAATTTGACACCCTATGTGTTGGGCAAAACGATAACTCGTCTTTATCGTTTGAGAAAAGATCGAAGTATAGAATAAGAAAAGAAAGAAAGAATATACCGAATACCGCTGATATTTACCTAACCTCGAAAGCAACGTGGGAAAAAGTAATATTGAGGTTAGGTTTAAGAGCAGCCTCCGTGCAAGTTACTCTTTACACGAATCTATGTACACTGTACCTATGCGAGCGACGAAGACGTACAATGATAACAAATAAAAAAACGATCGATTTTTCGATATTGAATTTCTTACGGATCTGAAAGACTCGTGACCTCGACGATCTGAAAATTGAAAACTTTGTCGCAATTAGGCCGCGCTTATGGAATCCACTTAATCCATTTATTACGTTCATCGAAATGCATAAAAATTCCTGGCGAGAAGAGAAGCAAAACGTAGATCCGCGCGGCGAACGAAACAAGGGCGTTTCACCCCATTTCCGGTCCCGAGGTAAGACGAAGTCGATTTTCCGATTATAAAACACGACTCTAGCCCCGATTCGCGCTTTTTCCCACCGCTGGCGTATTTTCCCGTTACGGTTCCCCTCTTTGCCCGACTTCTTGTTCCACGGTGTCGAGGACCTCGCCGGGCTCGAGCGCTTTTATACGTTTTCACTCTATAAGCTACTTTCCCCCCTTTGTTCTTTTCCACTCCACCGTTTTTCTTCGCGCGGTTCTATTTTGTTTCGCGAATAGCTCCTGTACTCGAACATCGACGCGATCTTACTCAATTCCCACCTTCGAGGAGAAATTTCAGGGTCCACTTCTGAAGCAATTGGTCTTCGTACGCGTCACGTGCCCCTCATGAATTTTTTACGAAAATTATCACCAAGTCGAAAGAAAAATGCATCGATGGAAAATTGGTACTCACGCGAATTTCTTTTCTGATTTTTTTAGGATCTATTTACGACCCCCCCCCCCCCCTCCCCCGGGGTCCACGTTTGGAGCAATTGGTTTTTATACGCGTGCCCCCCATGAATTTTTTACGAAAATTATCAAGAAGTCGAAAAAAAATTCATCGATGGAGAATCAGTACTTCTGTGATTTAAAAAAAATTTTTTTTAGGACCTATGTACGGACCCCACTAATTTTGTCTCGTCCCCCTCTGCTTTTTTTTTACACGTACACGATATTCGTTCCCTTGTCGAGACACCGACGTGCTTAAAACGACACTCGTAATTTATAGCAAGCGACTTGATTTTCCCCTTCGTACATCACAAAAAAGAAACGGCGGAGCGTCCTAACCTCACTTTCTTCTTGTCCACCTCGTCATTTCCTAACGAGGAATCACCGTGCCGCGAATTCGAAGCCACGCACATTGCGGGGAGAAGAGTGCCGGGAAAAAGAATGTTTTTTTTTTTTACATATCGCTATTTTCACAATATTTCTTTGGAATAATTTTTCTTCTTCTATAAAAAAATCCGTCAGCTTGCTACGATTTTTCTTTTTCTACTCAATTGTATTTCCCATTCGCTTCCACGTTTCTCATTCGCACCGACATGCTCTCCCACCCACGCTTTCACGCATTTTCTTCTTTATTTCATATCGTTACATGTCTATATTAATATAATAGTTATTTATTTATTGTAAGGTCTAAACGAACACATATTATACCTCGATAACGTCGTGTTTATTTATCCTCGTGCCGTTTACTGCAAATCTCTGCCCCCCACACCCCCTCCCCCCTCTCGTATTACGTTTCCCATCCACGTTTCCCGCAATCTCACGACCAAAAGACTATTTACCTACGTCTTGTATGTTTGTATCTGTATGTGTATGTATGTACGTACGTATGTATGTATGTATGTATGCACGCGTATATTTTATTTTTTCTCAATAATGTTGCTCCGTAAATCGTTAATGACTTATACACGAACGTGTGTGCTCGCTTCTCGCGTGTGCGCGCGTGTGTATGGTTGTATGTGGTGTGTTTGTGTCGTTCTTTCCGTCTCAACCGTTCGTGTCCTTTCCTTTCCGCTATTTCTCTCTCTCTCTCTCGCGCGTTTCCACGTATTCGCGTCGCACTCGCTCTTCGCTCGCATTCGCTCGTTCGCACCGGCTAATTCCATTCGCGATAATTAATATCTCTGCGTACGCGCGTATCCGGGGTTGTTACTCACCCGGATTTCTCCGTCGGTTCTCGTGTGTATGCGTGTGTGTACTTATGTGACGTATTGAATGTATAATAATAGTTGTATTGTAATCGTTCTATCGTTTACGTTAACATTACTTTTATCGTTTCTCATCATCGTTACTTCAATTATTTAATCGTTATTATTTTTTTGTTTATTTCATTATTCATTATTATTTATTCGTTAGCTATTATTTATTCATTATTCTTCATCGTCGTCAGCATCATCTCAGCGTCGGCGACGGCGCATCATCGTGATCATCGTCAGCGTCGCCCATCGTCATGTATCACGATTCGAATCATCACCACCACCATCATCATCATTATCATCTTCATCATCACTATCATAATTATCATAATCATCATAATTAATCATCACCACCATCGTTATCATCATCGCCATCATCTTCATCATCATAATTATCATCATCATCATCATTATAATCATCATCATCATTATCATCGTTATCATCGTTATCATCACCACCATCACCATCATCATCGTTATAATCATCGTTATCATCATTATCATCAGTATCGTTATCATCGTGATCATCGTCTCATCGTTTTTAATCATCGTTATTAATTTAATTTATTAATTATTATTGTATTATTGTTATCATTATTATTCGCGATAGACGTGTCTCACGGTTCCCTCGTTCCCGCGTTCCGGTGTCCGCACGACTTCCCCCGGAACCGAACCGTCACGGCTTTGTGTTTATTCTTCTCTGTCTTCGATGTCGAAATTCTGTCGCACCCTCTTCGTCACCGCGACTCTCGTCTCGCGCGTATCCCTGCCGCCGAGCGCACACATATCGACGTTTTTATTATTTCTTCGTTTTCTCTCTCTCTCTCTCTCTCTCTCTCTCTCTCTCTCTCTCTCTTCCCCGAAGCGCTTTCGAAAGTTCTCCGCTCCCTCTCTCGTTTCCGTTCGCCGTCTTCGCCTCACTCCATCCTCGTCCTTCCGCGCGGTACGAGCTCGTCTTTCTCTCTCTCTCTCGTTTGCTCTCTCGTTCTCTATCTCTCTCTCTTTCTCACTCTCTCTCTCACTCTCATTCTCACTCTCTCTCTTTCTCTCTCTCTCTCCCCTTCTCCGTGTACGTGTGTCACGCGCGTGCCACCGTTCGGCGCGCCTAGTCCCCCGCCCACAACCTCTTCGACCCATTACTCTCGAGGGGCTTGGAATCGTGGTATCACCACCGGCGCCCCCTATCTTCGACGGGGGTGACCGGTCACCAAATAGAAAAAACCTGCGTTTCGCGCTTAATCCGCGCTTCACCGCGTAGCTCCCCCTATGGCGGGTCCTGTCTCAACGACAATCCGAAGTATCCGGTCGGTGAACGTCGTAAACCCTCGCCGTGGACATCGGGGCCGTGACCACCGTCACGAGTCGCTCCATCGCGTCGTACGTCGCGGGCACGCGTCTCGCGCGGACGATCCTTGATCGCGCGGCCGCGATCCTTCTCGATGACCGTTGCGGTCACGATCGATGATCTTGCGCACCGTGTGCCCCGCGACCACCACCACAACCACCACCACCACCATCGAGAATGACACTTCACCGCGAATCGGCCGAGATCGCGCGTCCAACGACGTATACGCGTCGACGAGCAACCCGTGTCGTCGTCGCGGAGCGTCGTCGAGCAACGCGCGACGGTTGGATCGTCGTACCGATGACGACGACGATGACGACGACGTCGACAACGACGACGACGACGACGACGACGACGACAATGACGACGATGACGACGACGACGATGAGATTCGCGACGCCGTGGTCGGAACTTCCAACGGACGCGACCGCTCGCCGATACGAGCCGCCACCTCCACCACCACCAGCACCAGCACCACCAGCTCCGGCAACGGCGTTCGACCATCACCCACTTTTCGAGCATCCACTTCGCACCGTGACGCACGCCCGCGTGACACGCTCCGTCGCCGCGAGCGTGTAACCAAGCGGCAAGGTCCTCGCGGTGCGGTAACGCGGCGCGCGTACCGCGAGCGCTGAACGCCGCGCGTACCAATACCCTCGCGAACCAGAACACGGGGATACCCCGTGTGTTCCCGTGGACACTGGCGAGCAACGAGCACAGCCAGAGGAGCCGCGGCAGGATCGACGCCGACGATCGAACGGACGACGAGACGACCGGCATCGAGCCGACACCGCCGCCGCCGCACAACGAGGTACCCTGTTGGAACTGGACCGTGTTCGCCGGGGACACCGGGCTCACCGATGACTCCTCTTCCTCGCCGTCGACGCCGCTCACCGTGGATGTCGACTGTGGATACTGCACACCTGTGGACCGACATGGAACACGAGGTGTTATTCGGAGAGAGAGAAACGGGGGGTGAACGCGACAGAGGGGCGGGAGGGGGTCACGAGTGAGAGAGAGAGAGAGAGAGGAGAGGGAAATGGGGAGAGAGTGTGACGGAGGATGAAAAAGAGGGGAAGGGGGTTGTTTGCAAACAAAGGGGCCCCAAGGGGACGAACCAGATAAGAGTGGGGAGAGTGTGAGAGGAGAGAGTGAAGAGGAAAGAGAGAGGAAGGAAGAGAAAGGAGAGGAGAAACAGAGGGCTGTTTGCAAACAAAGGGGCCCCAAGTGAACGAACTGGGCTAGGGAGAGGAAAGTATGAGAAGAGAGAGTGAGAAGGAAAGAGAGAGAAAGGAAGAGAAAGGATGGGAGAGACAGGGTGTTGTTTGCAAACAAAGGGGCCCCAAGTGGACGAATTGGATCAGAGAGGGGGGAGTGTGAGAAGAGAGGGAAATGAGGAGAGTGTGAGAAAGAAAGAAAGAGAAAGAAAGAAAAAGGAGAAGAAAGATAGAGAACTGTTTGCAAACAAAAGGGCCTTATGTGGTCAAACTAGACCAGAGAGAGGGGAGAGTGTGAGTGGAGAGGGAAATAAGGATGGAGTGTGACCGAGAAAGAAAGAGAGGGAAAGGAAGCAAAAGAGAGGAGAGACAGAGAGCTGTTTGCAAACAAAGAGGACCCAAGTGATCGAATTGGACCAGAGAGGGGAGAGTGTGAGAGAAGAGCGAATCGAGGAGAGACCGAGAAAGGAAGAGAAAAGAGAGGGGAGAGACAGAGGTACTCGCGAAGAAAGGGGACTCCCCAAGTGGTCGAACTTCGATTGTAACGTGTAAGTTGGCTGTTGGTTCCTATCGATACGCGCAAAATACAGCAATGCTCGCTTAAATTTCAATAGAGTTGTCTCGTCTAAGTTTCAATGACCCATTCCCCCACTCGTGGCTCCAGCTGGGCGTAATCCGATCCTATGAACAAAGACAGCGAACAGAGACCTACGGACTATCATCCTGCGAAAGCACGTTACGATCGAAGTCGACCACTTGTGATCCTTCCCTTGTCGTAGATGGGAAAAATTCTTATCCAGATAAAAGTTTCTAGATAAAGTTAAAAATACTTTTTAATCGTTACTCGTCGTTAACCGTTCAATCGAGCAGACGTCGCGTATAATTCGCTCTGCGTTGGTTTTTTATTTCAATAGAATTTTACCCATCTCTGGATCTACTTTCGAACGTTCCCCGAGGGAGAACGACGAGATTTTTTGGTACTTTGCTGATACGAAGTAGGTTGATGCAGCGTCGGATACGATAATCCTTGATCTCAAGGCGAAAAACATGGTCAGCCCGTGCTGCCTTGAATCCGAGGTCAGTTGAGAATTGTTCTCGGACCTTCACGGACTCGAGCGAGCTCCTCGAAAAAGACACTGAATGATATAGACTTCGTCGAGAGTCGAAACAAGACGGAGCAACAGGGACCGAGCAAGAGCAACGATCGTTGATTGAAAATAAAATTTTTTTCAATTTTCGTCACGAATACGTTCTCGATAGATCGGCAAGGTTCTCCCGAAGAAATTTACTTCAAACGCGACTATATTCCGACTACTTTTCCTCCCACGTTGTACGAATCGTTTCCGCGGAACTTTTAATTGCACACAAATATAAATAATCCAAGTGGGGTCGCGTTTGAATAAATTCTCAACGTAAAAACCTCACCGATGCATTCGCAATTAACGAAACACGAATCGAAAACATTCGGTACGCGGAAACAGTGCCATCTATGGAACTAAGAATCGAGTCTCTCGAATTCACTTCTCGTCTTTCAACTTTATTTTCATTTAACGTACTTTCTTTTCGCGAAAAGGAAGCTAAAGTGTCCACAACGTTCGACTTGGAGCTCTTTTTTTTTTCATTCTTCCGATCGCTGAACGTTTTCAGCTCCGAGGTCGATTCTTTCGAGGTCGATGTTCCGGTACTCGAAAACGGGGTCGCGGCACGTGACTCGCCCGGTCGACCTTGAGCGGCCAAATAATCTAGCGCGGATTGAGATTCGCTCGCTGGGCGTGTCGCGAGGCCTGTAACGAATCGAGGGCTCGGGTGATCGTCGTCGTCGTTCTTTCTCGAGGAGAGTTACTTGATTACCATTCTCGCGACGCGAGTCGTCCGATCGTTAGTTGCCCCCCACGGGAGCGTAGAGGGGAGGGAGGACGTACCTGTGGAAGCCGGTTGAATAGGATTAATCTCGCAGTGGGGCGCTGTCGGTGGATCGCGACTTCTCCCGCGTTTCCGTGGCTCCCGATCCGTGCAGTTCGCGCATATCCCCGATCCTGGTTTCTCCTCGGAGCACACATGGAAGCAGCACTCGTCCTCCTCGCTGCTATGCAACGCCCTCGCGGCCTGCTCTCCGGTTTCGGGGATGTTTGGATCTGAAATTATTTCGTTTTCCAAACGACCCCGTTTCTGACGTCCTGTGGGATCCTTCGTTCTCCGCTAAGAGGCGATCCGTCTATCTTCGGGATTCGAGGGCTCGTGGAGTGGGGGCGTAGGGGGCGTGTCCACGGCGAATGGAAAAGAGACGCTCCGCAAACGATCACCGAGTGATCGCTGTCGCGAGAGATTCTTAAGGGAAATTGTTCTCCTTTATTTCTTATTTCTCGCGTGATCTACGTGTTACTATTAATATATGTAATATATTATAGTTAGTATGTACTATTATATGTAATAGTTAGTATGTATTATTATATATAATAGTTAGTATCTAATATTATATGTAATAGTTAGTATCTAATATTATATATAATAGTTAGTATGTATTATTATATATAATAATTAGTATTTAATATTGTATATAATAGTTAGTATGTATTATTATATATAATAGTTAGTATATATTATTATATATAATAGTTAGAAATAGTAATGTAATAGGTTGTTCAGCAGTTATTGAGAAATCTATTACTATACTGTTCAGTAAGTTTTATCGAACGACAAGACTTATTGAACAACCTAGTATATATATTACATATTTATAATAATAATTGTTCATCGTTATTATCCCCCGGCCTTACTATTTAAATTTCGATAACTAGTGGTATAATCAGCATCAAGATCGGTCACAACTCTGACTGTTCTCGTGAACGTTAAATTGTCTTTTCAAAGACATTATATAAGGGTTTTTTTCTAATATTTTTGATTAAATATATTTAAACGAACAAATGTAGATAAGATTCACCTTTGGTTCTTCTATTTGCTCCGATTTCTTTATCACGTGTCTTATACGATATTGTAAGCGAAAGATTTAACGGGACAGATCCTTTGTTGCAAAGTAGCGAAAGAAGAGAAAGAAATAGGAATCGACGAAGCAAATATTGATTAAATCTGTATTATTGTAACGAATGTAAATGGTTTGTTACAGTGCGCGAGGTAGACTTAGTGATTCGTTTCATTCGACGATATTGTACATCCGTGAAAAATTGTTCAATCTCGCGTTAGAGGTAACACTTCAAAGCGACGAGTCTCGACGAGGAAGGGGGGTTGTTCGTCGCGATGTGAAATCCTTTGGTCCCTCGAACGTTTCCGGCGAAACCGCCAGGTCGACGACCGTATCCGCATAAATTTTATTCAGAGTCCAGGAACTGTCTAATATCTGTCAAGAAACCGGGATTCTCGACGAACAGGATCGATATTTTGTCTCGTTCGTAGCTCGTTTCCGCCAGGACCCGCTGGCGCGACCGGTCTTGTTTGCGTTACACTGTCGCTCGAAGGTGTTAGTACACTTGTGGTTGTTAACAAAATTGTTTAGCGTGTATTATGAATCTCGACCCACTTCCGTCAACCAATATAATTATAACTACGCGTTTAACGTTAGTTATTCGTTAATAGAATGATCGGTCGTAACCCGTTCAACGGGGAAGAGTTAACTCGTCGTTTCCATACCGCGTCCTTCGTTTTGTCCATTCTTTATTTATCTATCCGAACATCCTTGCCCATTAATCGTGTTTGCATTAGAGTGAATTCGTGTTCGCGTTTGTTATGAAACAGGGTGCATTAAATCGTCCAATTTCGTTACGTTAATTAGATGAAAATTTATTCGAAATTTTCCACGGTACGTTTCGTGCTTACGGTTATGGACAGATTCTGATTGCATTTTAACGAGACCGGAATAATATCGTAATGGAAACTGTAAGAAAATTAACCGCGAGATAGACAGCTACAAATATCGTTTTTTCTTTCGATAAACTTCCCGAAATATTACACGTGATAATATTAAATACGATGTACTTAAATGATAAATATTGTACGCGATACGTTTCTTTAACCTTCGTTCGTTTGATCTTTCTTCGATTAACTTCAGGTTACTTTTCTCACGGTTCCATCGACTGTCCTAAGACTTTTGAGCGGCAGTGTACCTTCGAACGAAGAACAACGAAAGTGAGAAAGAAAGCAGCGGGTTTGTCTCTTTTCCATTTACCGCTCCACGGTAAATACAAGAAATAATACTTGTTCTCAGCGGGTGAAAAGGGTGCCAAGAAATTTGTTTACCCTTCTTCGATGGCGTGCAATTTTTGTACGATTGTAGCGAGGATCTTAAAAATTATGAAAAATAAAAATTCGTTACACGTGTCGGTTTTTTTAATTTACTTTGGCTCCGAATGTTGAGAGAGTGATCTGACGCAAAAGGTGTAAGAAGATGAAAGTATAAAGGTTCGATAGATCGTCCGATCTATGCAAGATCGATACGACGACGAATCCGTATGATTTACCTCTGCAAAGAAAGGTGGGTTCGCCGGCGTATTGCGTGGGGTACGCGGGGGCACGGTCACCCGGAAGCAAGTAAGGACAACGTTGCTCCACGGATTGGCAGAAGGACCGACAGGGCCTAAGTCTGCTTCCGGCCCAGCTGTTCTCCAAGGTATCCAAGTCCTGCGGTCCCCCGTGAGCAAAGTAAGGCACCAGGGAGCTGCACACCCATTTTCTATACGCCTCCTGTAACCGCAACAGAATTTCGGGATTCGTTAGAATTGTTCGTTTCGCGTCCGATCAACGTTTCGTTCGAGAAATTTATTTCTCCGCATGCTCAATTATTGTTTACATATCTTTTAAATATTGGGTCGTTGGGAAAATCGTTTCGTTTTTTTTTTCTTGGTGTAAACGAAACACGATTTTTTTAAAGCGTATAAACATTTTACTAAATTGTACATTCTCCATTTTGGAGAACGAAATGACTTTCCGAACAACCTAATACAATTTCTTTGGTAATTTTGTCCTTTCGACGAAAAGGGCGTGAAGACAAAGTCTGAAGTGTAGAGGAGGTAAAAATGAATCGAAAACGTGTGATAAATATTTTCGATACGAGCCTTCGTTCTCGAGAAAATTGATTTCGAAAACACGCGGGGCACGTGCGCGAGCGCTGAACAGATGGGAGAAAGTAGTCGCGACTCGTATCGGGTCAGACGTTTCAGTCAGTCCACGTTTGATCGACTATCGAGCAAAAATCACTCGATGATCGCGTTCTTCTAACTTGTGGTACAATGTTCCTCTCGACTTATGAATATTTTTTTCGTTCAAATAGAATTTGGCTGACGTGTCTGACCATTACTCGACTTTTCCACTTGAATCACTATTTCTACTTGCAGTGACTTCGTGTTATTTATTCTATCGTTTTTGAAACCGATTTAAAATCAATTTAAGAGGATAATAGTCAACGTTTACAAATACCTACGTAAGTAGAAACATCGAGCAATGGTCAGACGCAGCCAACAGTATCTGTAAACGAAACTCGAATTTTCTCAAAAACGGAGCTTCGTATAAAAAAATTTTTGCCCACGTTGTCGATCGATTTTTGCACAAGGAATCACCGTACGCCTCGAATCGATCGACAGAATCGATAATTAGATCGATACGTTATATTCGACGTACAGAGTAACGCAAGTGGAAACATCGAGCAATGGTCAGACGCACCCAACAGTATTCGTGAACAAAACTCAAATTTTCTCAAAAACGGAGCTTCGTATCAAAAATGTTTTCCCCACGTTGTCGATCGATTTTTACATGAGGATTCACCGTATGCCTCGAACTGATCGATAATTCGATCGATGCGTTACATTCGACTTATAGAGTAACGTTTTGTAGGGTCACTGTCACATCGTTTCGATGAAAACTACCTGTGAACTCTCGCCAGCTGCGGCGTGGATCGTCGCGTATTTATTTTGTTCGAAATGCACTTTATGTACATATTAATGGGGGGTACGTTTCGTATAAATGAATAAATAAATAAATAAATATTACGGTCGCGGCGGTCTCGTCTTTACCTCGTTTTCGGGTGTCTATTTGGGGTGATCGGGTCGGTGCGGGCAATAAGGCGGGTCAGTGGCTGACCTACATATCCTTTAAATGTTACCCTTCCCGCGCGTCCTCTAAGAGCGCGTTATAATTACGCTCTGGTTGCAGGAGGAACCTTTTATCCACCAGGGCAAGTTATCCTCGACTCCTTTCTCTCTGTATTCGTTCCTTTTTCCCTCCGCTCCTTCGTCGCGCTTTATTAAATTTTCCGTGTACAGAGACGAAAGGAACACGGAGGAGAGAACTGGTCGGAGGAAAATGACGCGGTCGCGCGTATTACGTTTTCCGGCGCCCGGTTTTCGCTGCGGAAGACTCGGCCGTGCGGATTCATCACCCGCGGAGCATTCGACGGGAATTCGGTTCGGGAGCCGAGGAATTTAAGGGGCCTGCCTAGATCGAAGGTAAAAAAAAATTTATTTCAACGTTTCGAGAGGTCTGACTATATTGAAAATAAACAAAATTAATTTTAACACTTTAAGGGTCTATATTGAAACTAAACAAAATTCATTTTAATACTTTAAGGGTCCTGACTATATTGAAAGTAAAGAAAATTCATTTTAGCACTAAAAGGGGCCTGACTGTATTGAAGGTTAAAAAAATTCATTTTAATACTTTAAGGGCCCTGACTATATTGAAAGTAAAGAAAATTCATTTTAGAATTTTCAGGGGCCTGACTATATTGAAGGTTAAAAAAATTCATTTTAATACTTTAAGGGCCCTGACTATATTGAAAGTAAACCAAATTCATTTTAGCATTTTAAGGAGCCTGACTATATTGAAGGTTAAAAAAAAATGAATTTTAACACCTTAAGGGGCCTGATTACCTTTAAGGTTAGAAAAATTAATTTTAACACTTTTGTACAAAGTTCTCTCAATACCAAAACGTCAAAAAACGAAATAATTTCAAAAATGTTAACCTTTGCAGAATATTTTCGAGATAACGCCACAATTCTCAAAATTTGCAACATAATGCCATCACCCTCGCTTTCGACTTTTCCGAATACCAAAATGCAAAGGGGAAAATGGCGGGAAAGTAAATAACCCCGATTTCGTTCAATTTTGAGTAAACTCGAATCTTAAACTCTTTACTTTCGTCGGTACGTGTTACCTCGCGAGCAAAAATTGCCGAAACGCTTCCAAAAAAAAAAAAATTTCCAAATTTCGTATGGTTCGAAAGTGCTCCGAACTAGGTCGTGTTTGTACTCATTTTCCTCGGGAGAACCTCGTCGATCGAACGATCGTACTCTCGCGTGAATATTTTCATTTGCGTTGCCAGGGAACAATCATTGTTGCATGTATCCGGGGTAGGGGTGTTTCTTACAAGCGAGCGAAGTATCCCGCGAGACCGAGGTAGATCGAAACCGTGTTCTCGGACTTCGTTGATGATATTCGACAACATTGACGACTTCCTCGGCGTCGTGGTGTCTCTCGTGATAGGATCCGCGTGGATAAGCAAAGTGCGGACGATCCGACGGGAATAAATCGCGCGGAGGAGGCCGCGATTCGGCTCGATTCTGCATCGAAGCTGCCGGGCAGATTCGCGAACCGCTCTCGTCCCAAATCTCGAGTGCACCGTCGAGCGAGCCAGCCCCGAGAAGAGGGTTCTGCGGATTACATCAGCGTTTCTCGAGCTACTCGCCGCGATTCCGTAAATGCCCTTGGCTGGCACGCGAACCTTCTTCGACGTTAAACGTCGACCGTCGTAATCGAATGCGAAACCGTACCTCGCGAGAAACGAGAACCACCGAACGCACCGACATTTCCATTCTCCACCAGCCCCCCACCCCCCGAGGAACGATCCTCTTCTTTTTATTCGAATCGGTCGCGCCATAACTTCTGTATCGCTGCCAACTTCGTTCCCCAACCGAGAAATAAAATGGGTGACTCCGATACAGGGGATGGTTTACCCTTACAGTCGAAAAGTAGCAGCAATGAAATAAGCCACCAGTGCCGTATCTGAAGATTCTCGGGCCCGCTACTTTTATTTTGGTACGGATAAAAAATTTCTTGCTGTTGCTCGCTACGATGTGTAATGTGTATTAAAAAATCTACAGCTTCCTGGAAGGTACAATTTGTGGCACATCTTGACTCTGTCGATGTACAATAGTTTCTATGTTAAGAAAATTTACTAGTTTGAACTCGTAGTAATGAGAGAAATACGGTTCTAAAAGTATATTAAAAATAATTGAATGCTTCGACTAGGATCTATTACATTTGTTTATTTTTTATAACATGTGAAAGTAAGTAACAATAAATACGAGGCTTCAAAAGTGCCTTATTTGCCTGGTGTTAAGGACTGCGCGTTATATTTCTTAGATCAGACCGAAAATTTTTGTAAAGTTTTGCAAAAGTGTAAGTTTGATGGTTTTCAGGTTACGTTGATTCGTGTATAATTAATTATCGTGTTAGTTAAATTTCACCGATTCTTCGATCCTTCCACCCCGAGACGAAGCAATCCTCTCCCGTTAGTTCGAATCGGTCGCATCGTAAGTTTGCTTCGCTGCCAACTTCATTCTCCAGAATGCTCGGTTCGAGGGCTACAGCGGCTAGCGGATAGAGCGCCCCGATGTCGGGAATTTTGAGAAACGCTGAGTTACGCGAATCCCTGTCGGAAGTAGGTGGGCGTGGGTCGAGGATCGCAGGACGGGGCTATTCCAGCTGGCAGAAATATTACGCTTCGCACGGTCTAGTTGTACCGCATTGTTCGTTGGTTTCTTCGTTTGTCCTTTCTCGACGTTGCTCCACTCGCTCAAAAGTTTCCCTCGTTTTTTCTCGGTTCGCGATGTTGCGTGGTTGCACCCGTGCACCGAAGCAAGACACGTCCACGAAAGCGAGTCACCGTATTTGTGCAGGTTTATGGATCGTGGGGATTAGAGAATATCCAAGGACCATCGATTGCACTCAACGGAACGATCCATCCGTATTCTTGACTCGATAATCGGCCGGTGACAAGACGCGGACGATGATGCATCGTCGGTGAATGCGTTCCTCGGGCAAGGAAAATATTTGCGATTACTGTTCTAAGGGAATGCCAATGCCCGAATAGTGATATTCGAACACTCGAATATACGAGTAATGATATTCGAATAGTTAAACGTTTGAATAACGGTATTCATACACTTGAATATCCGAGTAATGATGTTCGAACAGTCCAACATTTGAATAACGGTATTCGAACACTCGAATATCCGAGTAATGATATTGGAATAGTCCAACGTTCGAATAACGGTATTCGAACACTCGAATATCTGAGTAATGATATTGGAACAGTTCAACGTTCGAATAACGGTATTCGAACACTCGAATATCTGAGTAATGATGTTCGAACAGTTCAACGTTCGAATAACGGTATTCGAACACTCGAATACCTGAGTAATGATGTTCGAACAGTTCAACGTTCGAATAACGGTATTCATACACTCGGATATCCGAGTAATGAAATTCGAACAGTCCAACGTTCGAACAACGGTATTCGAACACTCAAATATCCGAGTAATGATATTCGAATAGTCTAACATTCGAATAACGGTAATCGAATACTTAACTACAGATATTATATCCATATTACAGGATATTACATTCTGGTATTACATTATTCCATTACATTCGAGTACCTCAGTATTCGAATATTTGAATCTTCGAACATCATTATTCTGGTATTTGAGTGTCCAGATGTTTGAGTATCATTATTCAAGTATCTGATTACTGGAATATGTAAGTATTCGAATATCATTATTATGTAACATCATTATTTCATTACATGGACTGATATTCGAATACTTAAATATTCCAGTACTCAGATACTTGAATAATGATACCCAAACATCTGGACACTCAAGTACTCGAATAATGACGTTCGAAGATTCAAATATTCGAATACTCGGGTACTCGAATGTTCGATTATTCCAAGTATTCGAATACTCGAATATTCGATTGTTCCAAGTATTCGAATACTCTTATTATCGAAGGATATTCGTGGCGTTCCGATACCCACGATATATTCGAGCACACCCAGCCCTCTCGACCGAAAGGTCACGCCACCGCGCGTGATTTCCTCCGGTCTCGAATTCTTAAACGTCCGAAAATATCTGCTCACTTTTATCACAGCGGATACCCTGCAATATCATCCGTCGAGAGTAGGGGACTCTCCCGCAGTCAATTTCCACTCGTCCCCAGAGAACTGAGCATTTTCACGGATACTTCCCTCCCGTTGGTTCGCGACGCATCTATCCCTCCAGGACCGACCATGACCTTCGTTCGTTCGCTTGTACGCGTACCTGGATCATCGGTGATGGTCGTTCGTCGAAGAAAGAAAACCGGTAGCAGGTTTCTTAAGTAAGGTTATCGAAACAATTCGATCTCGTAGTATTCGGAGATGAAACAACGCTCGTCCCATTGAAAGGTTGCCAAGCCCGCGGGTTAAGTTCCTCGATTATGCTCGGAGCGTCGCAGAGACAAATCGCGGCCCGTGAAAGCGGGAAATAAGACGCGAAACGAGGGTGGTGGTGGGGGGGAGGTGGGCGGGACACGTGAGCCGCATCTTCGACCAACAGTGAGCGAAAGTGAGCACGTTCTTCTTCTCGACCCTAGGTGATTTCATGGTCGTTAGAGGCGTCACCGTTACGGACATTTGTTGTCGGATGACCGGCCATCTTTTTCTCACTGTCGTCGAATTTTCACGAACGATAACTATTTTCTTTGAGCCACCTTCCGAACTCTACGCTCTCGTTTCTTCCATTCCACGATAAGGGGTGGTTAAATATTCCAAGCGGTCCATTTCTCCGACTTCTGTAACGTTCCTCCCTCGCGATATCTACAAATTGTAAAAGTTGACAAAAGCCAAGAGGAGAACTCGTCGGTGACCTTGAGCGGCCAAAATATGTGGCGCTCATTTCGGTAACCAGCAAGGGGACCGCTCATTGCGCATCGATTTCACCGCGAATAGAGAATTCACCGATCGAAAAAATGCGTAAATATCGCGTCCAAGGAACTCCACGCTCCTTCGTTACGCGGATCGATCGTTAGAACTCGTTCCGACATCGATCGTCGTTACATTTTCTGATAATGGTTCCTCCATTACGTGCGCGTCGTTTTGTTACCGCAGGTTGCTGATTCCACCGGTTCGTCGCTTTCATCCCCACCGCGGTGCTCGTGTCTGTCGCGGTGACATTGAAATTCGTACCTGTTAATTGGGACAGGCCGCTATCGACGCCCCCGTTCGACGTCGCGAGGCGTCGACTTTGCGGTGTTCCGAACAAAGCTCCGTAGATAGAGCACGGACGCCGAGACCGTAAAGGTTGTTGGTTCGATGGATTCCGACGACGACGACGACGACAGTGGCGGACTGGCGCGCAGTTAACGAGGAAAGAAAAAAAAAAAGAAGAGAGGGGGGAGGGGGAATAGATTCTTCGGGAAGGACGCGAAAGGGTAGTAGGTTGGCGGGTTGGTAGATAGGTAGCTACACCTGAAGTACACTCCAAGTTGGCTGACCCAATTCTCTCCAGCCTCCGCCGAGTATCCGCGTTCGAGCTAGGCAGATGCGGCACCCTCCCCTCCGGGCCAGCCCCTCCCCCTTGACACCGCTTCTCCTCACCGACCACCCACTCACTCCCCCTCCTCCTCGCCTCCTCTCTGGCTCGACCAGCTCGCGCTCTGATCCTTCTTCCGTGCCGCCCCGTTTTCACCCCTCGAGCGCCCGCCCCCGCCATTCTTTTACTTAGATCGCTATAATAGAGCCGGAGGTCTCGAACAATACGTCATTTTCTGATTTCCTCGTCGTAATTCTCGTCGTTGCCGTTCGGTCCCCGGTGGCCACTTTCGAGCCACCGAGCCAGCCGTACGTCCTTCGGAAATTTTGACAGCCACGAGGGTTTTCGCACTGCTCGAATCGCCATTAAACGAACGAACGAACGAACGAAAACTTTGATCGAACTCGTTCGAACGAAGGAAAACGAGTTACGCGGCGGCGGCTGTCGTGTGGCTTCGAGGCGCGGGAACGATTCCCTTTCTCCCCTGTTTCGATGATCTTCACCGATCGTTCACCAAATGTTCGACGGTGGGGTGATTTTCGTCGGTACAGGATCGCGGGGATGCAAACAAGTAGGCTGGGTCCCAGAAGGGGCTCAGTTCTTAAACTTGGGACGAATCTAGGGTCTTTTTTGACCCAGAATGTCCTTGAATCGTATGTTGTCGTTCTGGGCTAGAAGCTACTGTTACTTTAGAATTGAAGGTAGAAATGTAAGATGCAAGGAGTGGTTTTCCTTTTAATTGTAGAGCGTACGTCGGGTCATTTTCGACCCGTAGTGTCCTCGAGTTACATTGTCGTTCTTGAATCGAAGCTGTTGTTATATTGGAAACGAAGCTACTGTAGTAAGATGTGTGTGGTCCTTCGGGTCATTTTCGACCCGTAGCGTCCTCGAGTTACATTGTCGTTCTGGAATCGAAGCTACTGTCATATTAAAATCGAAGCTATTGTAATAAGATGTGTGTGGTCCTTTGGGTCATTTTCGACCTGTAGTGTCCTCGAGTTACATTGTCGTTCTGGAATCGAAGCTACTGTCATGTTAAAATCGAAGCTACTGTAGTAAGATGCGTGTGGTCCTTCGGGTCATTTTCGACCCGTAGTGTCCTCGATTACATTGTCGTTCTAGAATAGAAGCTACTGTCATATTAAAATCGAAGCCACTGAAGTAAGATGCGTGTGGTCCCTCGGGTCATTTCCGACCCGTCGCGTCCTCGAATCATATTGTTATTCCGGAATCGAAGTCACTGTTGCTCCAGAATTGAAGTTGCCACGAGAGATACGCGAAGCTGTTGTTAGTTCGGGATCGAAGCTACCGCGATAAATACATACCTCGTTGGTTCTGTATCTTCTTAGTTCTCTCATTCCGGTAGAAAGTTAAAAACACGAGTTCGGGACATTTCTGACCCAAACACTTTGTGTATAAAATCGAACGGAAGAAAGCATTAAGGTTAAAGTCGAAAAGTAGCCGCCCCGGTAAAGTTTCAGCAAAACCGGCGTCCGACAGTTTGCAGTCGTCTCTCGTTAGTCTCAGGCCTCACGAAGGCTGACTGAGAACGTCCGACCCGATACGTTTCGCGATCCCTTCCAGGATCTTTCTTTTCTCCCTGCGATACATTAACCTCTCCAAGGATACCGAGACTCGTGCAGAGTGGTCCGTAATTCGTGGTACAAACGGGGTCAGGGAGATTTTATAGCTCGAAATAGGACGAAAGTCAAGAACAACGAAATTGCGTCGGAGGGATCGTTTTCGAGAAAAATGCGTTTGGAAATCGGTCGAGTGGGGGTGCACCCAACCAATGACCGATCTTTCTTTCTCCCAATGATACATTAACCTCCTCAAGGACACCGAGACTTATATAGGGTGATCCGTAATTCGTCGTACAAACGAGGTCAGGGAGATTTTACGGCTCGAAATAGAACGAAAATGAAGTATTTTCTCGTTTTCGAGAAAAATGCATTTCAAAATCGATTTTAATACACGTGCACTTAACCAATGAAGCGTTACGGATTAGGTAGCCGTAAATTGAAATCTTTTCCTCGTGGAAAACGAATTCCGTGGAAAAAGAAGGGTAGGTAGGTTTTTATCGTTTCGTGTACAGTTGAGCCCTGGAAAGATGACTCCTGGATCAAGAGGAATGATGTATTGCAGTACACGTGTACTTAACTAATGAAGAATTACGGATTAGCTAGTCATAAATTGAAATTTTTTCCTCGTGGAAAACGAATTCCATTGAGAAAGTAGACTAAGTAGATTTTTATCGTTTCGTGTACAGTTGAAACCTGGAAAGATGACTCCTGGATCAAGAGGAATGATGTATTGCAGTACACGTGTACTTAACTAATGAAGAGTTACGGATTAGCTGGCCATAAATTGAAATTTTTTCCTCGTGGAAAACGAATTCCATTGAGAAAGAAGGCTAGGTAGATTTTTATCGTTTCGTGTACAGTTGAAACCTGGAAAGATGACTCCTGGATCAAGAGGAATGATGTATTGCAGCACACGTGTACTTAACTAATGAAGAGTTACGGATTAGCTAGTCATAAATTGAAATTTTTTCCTCGTGGAAAACGAATTCCATTGAGAAAGAAGACTAGGTAGATTTTTATCGTTTCGTGTAGAGTTGGAACCTGAAAAGATGACTCCTGAATCAAGAGGAATGATATATTGGAGTACACGTGTACTTAACCAATGAAGCTTTATGGATTAGTTAGCCATAAATTGAAATCTTTTCCTCGTGGAAAACGAATTCCGCGGGGAAAGAAAACTAGGTAGAATTTTTATCGTGTACAGTTGGGAGCTGGAAAAATGACTCTTGGATCAAGATGTATGATGTGACACATGAAAGGTAAATGTGGACAACGCAGTGCAATTATTGCCTAGTCCTAAACCTTTTAAAACATCTAACACGATACGATTCGTGGTTTCTTCCAGAGGTAATCTTCTCAACCGCGCACAGTACCACCACTATTATTCTAGGTTCTCTGTTAATCGATCACGAAGGGATTAGGTTCCTCTCGTATATCGAGAGGATACAACAACATATCACGCGAAAATTAACGAGAAAGTTTTCGAATTAACGACAATGCGATTACATCGTGTCTAGTTAATTAATACGGTGTCGTTTTATTTTTCGGGCTGAGCTACACTGTGGAATCGATTTCACGAATTTCAACGTATTTCTCAGAAAGGAGGAAGATCGATCATTAATTAGGTGCACGCGTGCTCGACCACTTTCCAAACGTATTTTTTCTCGAAACCCACCACCCCCGCTGAGCAATTTCACCGCTTCTAATCTTCACCTTATTTCCAGCCATAAAATCTCCCCGACCTCGTTCGTACGATGAATTACCTCCCCGTATACCCGTACACGTTTACTTTAAATGCCTCAACACGGAAGGGACCAAATATTCATAATTAACCCCTCGAGTGGGAATGACGACTCTCGCACGCGCGAGCAAACCCCCCACCCCTCCACCCCTATATTCGCGCGCCGAAAACTCAACTTCAACGATCTACGCGCCCGCCACAATATTCCAAAGTTTTTAATTACCGTATTCGGGAATAGTTTCGTCGCTTTATAAACCTACGGTATCGAAGACCGCGAATAGTTTGCATATTCTCGCAAACAAACGGAGTGCAAAACGGTCCGCGTTTGGGTAGGTGGGGGGGGGGGGGGGTGGAAATAAATTACGAGCCAAAAATTCCTCGACGACGCGAGAGATTGATAACCATTTCGAGGGGGAGGGGGTTCGAGGGGGATCGTTTCGAATTTTTCCCCATTTCGAGATAACCGCGATTTCTCGCCCCATACCCCCCACCCCCGTGAACCGTAAGTCCGTTGCGAAAAACGTACGGTAAAAGGGGATAAAGCGATTACGTCGAGGGGTTTTTTTTTTTTTCGTTCCTTTTTATTTATTATATTCGTCTGTATATGTATTTGTCTTTGACGAAGTTTCAAGAGGGATGGATTCACATATCCCTCTATCGACGAAACGCTCTTGCGTTGCAAAGGGGTGGTGAAAAAGAATTGGAAAAAAAATTGAAAAAAGGAAAAACGGAAATCGGTTACGCACTCGCTGAAATTCCTGTTCGTTTGACGCGTGGATTTTTCTTGTAGATGATAAAGTAATTTGTACTAAAATCTGCAGAATCGTAGATCGATGCATTAATTTTGGAGGTTATGGTCTCTCGTAGACTTTAACACTAGAACCACCAAAGGGGTGATTTGACTTGTATCAAACTTCTTTTTAAAATTACTCAATTATTAATGTTGTGTTTTTCTACAATATTCGTGGACAATTATCAAAATAGACAACTAAGCATACAACAAATGCCTTAATTTTGGAGGTTATGGTCTCTCGTAGACTTTAACACTAGAACTACCAAAGGGGTTAATTTGACTTCTATCAAACTTCTTTTTAAAATTACTCAATTATTAACGATGTGATCGCCTACAAGATTCGTGGACAATTATCAAAATTGACATCTGAATATACAACATATGCATTATTTTTGGAGGTTATGGTCTCTCCTAAGCTTCAAAACGATCGGCTCGAAAGAAACAATCAAAATTTCGACTCACGAAGTTACAGTTCGATTCAAAGTCAGCCTTTATCCTTAATTGTTACAATTTCGCTACAATCTTCTCAGAACGCTACTTTCGAATGTAAGAAAACTCCACAAAAAAAAAAAAAGAAAAAAATCGATTTTCCATTCTCCTCGATAGATCCACACACTTGGCCCTTCCCTCTCCGTCACGTCGCCTGGTTGCAAAAGGAGTGGTTGTGAAACGAGAAAAATAATTAAAAAAAAAAAAAAAAAGTGAGAGAAGAAACGGAAATCGGATACACACTCGTCGAAACGCCTGTTCGTTTTGGCGACGCGTGTTTCATCCCACTGATGGACCGCGTTAATCTCTTTTCACTCGGACTAATGTATATCGGCTACGAATTCCTTTCTTCTCGCTCTACTTTTCTCTCGACGTGTGCGCGCACACGCCAGAGAGAGAGAGAGAGAGAGAGAAGAGAAGAGAAGCGAGACCACCCTCTCTACAGCCCTGTGTATCGTCGGTGTTCCAGCATTTTCCGACGCGTGGGTGTATGTATATACAGCAGTCGGGCATACAGCACCGGCACGTAATTCGGGCTGTCATTGTTCACCCCCCCGGATTCGTGACATTAATTTATCCCTCTTTCGGAATACCCCCGGCGTGTATATCCTTTGTCCGGGTTGGGTCGTCGAGATCAAAGATGTCGAGAGCCTCGAAATTAGTAATGCTCTTTGCGCGAACGATTCTTTTGTAACGCGACGAGCCCCACCGTTGTGTTTCAACCGCTTGGGCTGTTTGTAGTACGTAATTCGACAGTTTAACGCTCGCCCTCGCGCTAATTGGACAATCGATTCGCGTGAATCGCGATTCGACTTGGAATTATGACCAAAGTATATCCGGTGGTTGACCACGCGTACGGTGCTTGACACTCGACCGAAGAAAGTGCTGGACGCGAACGCGTGGGACGTGCAATCGTGTTCGTTCCACCTCGAGACTTTTAACGGGGTACACCGACCTGACCGTTCCGAGGAATCGAACGATTTTTTGTTTCTTCTTGCTTTTTACAAGATTTTCGTATCGCGTTGAAACCATTTTTCTTTCACGACGAATGACGATTGCACGTGACATTGACAGGAATGACACAACGTTTTTAAAGAATTGTTTACCGAATGACACTACGATTATTTGATTTCACAGCGATTTATTTGATTTTGCAGGGATAATGTTGGAGAAGTACCTTACAGTTGATTTTTTGAATGTATTTTTAAAGACTACGCGCGAGAGGTGCGAGAACGGTAAAATTAATTTTTTAACGAACTGTGTCGAAGACAGAGGGGATGATTAATTTTCAATTTGGATATATTGTAAGATCGTGTACGATATCTTTTCGGTATCTAAATTTATCACATTTTCACGAATATCTCGAGATTCTTGGCGCAAAAATATTTTTCGAGGGCTGTTTTTATTTTCGTTTTTTTGGAAACGATTAAAATATTCTTAGCTATATTTTGGATAGCTTTCTGGGGAAAGATTTGTTGAAATTTAAAAGCGATCGAACGAAATGTTTCGGAGATCCACCAAGTGGTGCACAATGTTGAAGAAATGCGCCGTTTTGTAACTTTGGGCAACGAAACTCGGCTGGAAATAAAGGTCGAAACGTTGCTTAATACGAGCTAAAAGAATCTCCATATTCTACTTAATAGTTGCCTCGAGGAAAAAACTTAGAATTTACCTGTTTTTATAGGTCGTCAGGGTGAGGTACCCCTTTAACAGAATAGGTGTTTCATCCGTTACTTGAAGGGGTAGTGTTTTCACCCCTTGAAAGTAAATACCGGCTGTTGGGAAAAAAATATCTTCGTGCCAAGTTTCATTCGCATATAAATAAAACTTGGCACGCGGATATTTTTTTTTCTCAACGGTTGGTATTTACTTTCAAAGGCTAATATCAAACTCGAAGGCAGTCGATAAAAAAAAAAAGAAAACGATGCTCCTTGTGAATAAAAACGCGGTAAGTATGATTGCACGCGTCTAAAATAGGGAAAAGGCTCGTGGAGGATATTGTGATAAATATTACGTAACGTTCTCGCGTTTCGAAATGTTTATTTCACACCTCGTATCCAGCTGAGATTCAATATTGCTTTTGTTATGATATCCATGTTGGTTCGGTTTATGTTACAATATTAATAAATCATTGGACGTCGTTAAACAAATATCCCTCAGACCCGATGTAACTATTGTACAAAGGATGTGGAATCGGAGACGTCGCTACATTTGCGTTGTCCACTGCCGTGTAAAAAATTACTAAAGGTTGGTTTTCAATTTTGTAACGACTTCTTCGACAAGACTCGGTGTAGAGGCGAAATCGTCCAATAGGACAACGTTTTAAATTGGTCCGTTAAGTGGCACCGATTGTTTGGCAATCTTGGCAAGAGTCGTATCCCTGATGGAATTGTGTGTTAAACTTCATCAACAAAAATGACCCACGAGTAAACATTCTTGAAACTTCTGGAGACTGGAGTCAAGGGCCCTCCATATCCGTCCTCCATGATTCGAATATGACGAGAGGATCGGTTCCGGGTCAAACTCTCTGATAGTAGTGGATACTATATGGTAGATATTTCCATAATTCGCAATCACTTATCAGTGGGGTTATGGACGAAAGTCACTGTCCTTATGGGTCTTCTGATAGTGGTGAATATTAGGGGGTAGATATTTCTATAATACGTGATGATTAAGCGATGTGATTGTAGACAAAATCTACGATACTCGGAGGTCTGCTAATAGTCCTGGATACTTCCATAGTTCGTAACTTCTGATCGATGGGGTTACAAGCAACAGTCTCGGTAGCCACGAGCTCACTGGTAGTGGTAGATACTTCCACAGTTCGTGATCTTCGATTAATGAGGTTATAGTCGACAACCTCGGTACTCGTAAGTTCATAGATAGTGGATTCCACAGGGTATATACTTCCATACTTTGTGATCTCTGATCAACGTTATTATAGACAACCTCGGTACCCAAGGACTCACTAGCCTACAATCCCTAATCAATATTCCAACCCAGATTTTTCTAATAAGCTACAAAAGTCGTACCACAAAAAAAAAAAAAAATGGTAGTGGTGGATACTTCCACAGTTTGTGATCTTCGACTAATGAGGTTATAGTCGACAACCTCGGTACTCGTAAGTTCATAGATAGCGGATTCCACAGGGTAGATACTTCCATACTTTGTGATCTCTGATCAACAGTGTTACAGACGACATAGCCTACAATCTCTAATCAATATTCCAACCCAGATTTTTCTAACAAGCTACAAAAGTCATACCACAAAAAAACAATGGTCACTCTTGTACTTCAACAATAAATAAAGCTCACTCTCTTCGCGACTATCCCAGTGTACCCAAATCAGCTTCCTTGTCTCGAATCTGACGAAGATTAGTTCTCGTTCGAGGACGAGGGTCTGGGATAGTACGAACGAGATATTTTGAAATGAAAATACCCAAGGACTAGTCTACAATCTCTAATCAATGTTCCAACCCAGATTTTTCCAACAAGCTACAAAACTCGTTCCACAAATGAAAAATGGCCACTTTTGTACCTCAACGATAAACAGAACTTAGTCTCCACGCGACTACTATTCCCGAGTACCCAAATCCGCTTCCTCGTCTCGAATCTGACGAAGATTGGTTCTCGTTCGAGGACGAGGGGTACGAATGGGACGTTTTGAAACGAGAGAAGAAGAAAAAAAAAGAAAAAAAGGTAACGTGACGGGAATCAGTCCGTGAAACGGGTCCGATTGTTCGGCAATCTTGGCAAATCGCGATACAAAGGTGACGAGGATTCCTAAAATTAGTGCGGCGTACGTGCCAATTTCCCGGTGGGATTTTCAAATGGTGCTCACGGAGCCGGAAACCGCAGCCTCGGTCCCGGTGCTCCTCGTTTACGTCGCGCTCCGGTCATAAACGTGCTTTTGAGGCCACGAGTGCCATACTTGGCGCGCGCGCGCCAGATTAATTACCTCCAACACTGGGCGACGGGGATAAGGAGATGAGAACGGAAAGTTTAAGCGTGGTACTGGGGGACGCCGGGGAACGGTGGGGGGTGGGGGTGGTGGTGGTGGTGGGGGAGGAATTTTTGAAACTCCAAATACGAGGGAATCGTCTCTATCGTTTTGCCACTGGTTTCGGCCGAGTTGACGGCGTACGCCATTACTGGCGATGCGAAAGTTCGAAACGCGTCCTCTGAATGGACGACTACAATCCCGGACTGAATTGTTCCGCGCGAAATATATCGTCGAACTTGTAACGCGAGACACGGCAACATGTACCGTAATGTAACTTTTAACGGGGCTAGAGGGCGCTTCGATCGCCTCTCGCGAGAGATACACCTCGAAATTGTTAAATATTTTTTTTAATCGTATAAAAGAACGAGAGTGGCCCCCGATGGTGGGAATCGTAAGGCTTCGACACCTGAAGTGTCGTATCCGGAGAATAAAAATAGCAATTTGAGAATAAAAACGATAAATGTTTGCGAACGAAAAGTTACGAATTAGAGGAATATCGATATTTTGCAAGGGCGAATGAAATATTTAAACGAACGATCGTGCCACGTTTCGAACGGAATATTTTTGTTGAAAGCTACGAGGGAAGTTATGTTCGGTACAACAACGAAGCGCAACGTGTAATACGTTTGTTGTTCAATTTCCTACAAATTTTTATTAAAATTGTTGGTACGAACGCGCGCGGAGCTACGGACACACGAATATTAAAAAACACAGCAATAAGTACGCGAACGCGCGAGAGCCGAGATGCAGCTGAAACGCTGTTGTTCAAACCTAACCTCAATTTTGTTGATTATGGCGGGTAAAAAAAAAAAAAGAAATGGAAGGGTGGAAAATTTTCGTCTCGGGCTTGCCGGTGAACTCGCACAGTGAAATCTCGATGATTATACGAGAACCTCGTTAGTTGCAACGTGTGAAACGGATGGAAAATTTATTATTATTATTATTATTATTACTACTATTATTTTTGTGCCCTCATTACAAAAATAACGAATTGTGTATATTATAGAAATAAATAATGTTGCAATTGCGAAGATTCGGTCGAAGACTGTTTCGTGAACTAACCTTAAAATTACATTTGTTTGTTTCGGGATTAACGAACAGATAATACAAAGACGAGGAGAACAAGTACAAGAGAAAAATAATTGCGACAACCTCGTTGAACGCACAGATTTTTACCCGCATTTTTGCGCACTTATCGAGGTTTTTAACCTAAAAGAGTTGTCGGTTGATCGAGAAATTGCGGGAAAGGTTTCTGGGCTCTCTGGTGGCGCGCATGGAAAGCGTCGCCACACGATTTCGAACGAGCCGAAAGGAGCTGAGAATCTTAAAGCCGCTTAAACTACAAATTCTGGAACGCTATACGGTCCTAACCGGAAGCTGGCACGGTCTTTGAACGGAATTAATTAACGAGGGCCGGGCAGGGAACGATGGCGTACAATTAACCGAGCCGAAAGTAGAAAATCCGTGGCATCGTGAATGGTGATCGTTTAAAAGGGGTATTTGCATGCCGTGAAACAAGAGATACTTCGGTAATTTATGTAGCGAAAACTACGCGACCGATTGTTATGAAATTTCTCACACGTGTTGAAAGATCGTCGAAGAATGCCTACAAATTTTCTCGATTTAATATAATCGATCGTTCGTTAGAAAACAGCTCTCGAAGAAACGCATTTGAAATTTCCTTCTATCGTGAAAGCGACTATTCTCGGATCAAAATTAGAAAGATAAATTATCCAAGAGATTATCTGCTGCGGTGAAATAAACGTGTGAAATTAAAAATTCAGAAATTTTGAGTACGCGATCGGCAAATAGAAAGTCCGTAGCGCCACGAATAGATGCCTCGTTAATTTTTGAGGTTATGATCTTTCGTAGGTTCTAAAAATCTCGTGTTCCACGATACCGCCAATTATTCTAATTTCACAACAACATTCTCAGAACGATACTTTCGAGTCTCTAAGAAACTTCTTGCCCTCTCCCTCCTCCTTCAAAAAATCGATTTTCCGCCCTCCCTTGAGGGACAATCCCGCGGACAATTCACGCGAGCTCGTCGCAGAGATCTCGTTCCGCGGACGAAGCCGCTGGAATTCGATATTCATCGAAATTATTCGTACAAAAATAGAGCGTCGTCGTGTTACCAAAATACGGGTCAACGAGGAGCGATCGTTAATTGCGAAAGAGCAGCCTCCATTATGACCGAAGCACTCTTCGTCTCGAAATGATCCGCGTCTCGAAACAGCAGGAGAGAGAGAGAAAGAGAGAAAGATAGAGAGAGAGAGAGAGAGAAACATGTGTGTTTGTGTTTGCGTGCGTGTGTGTGTACGCGCATTGGTCGTGAGAGAAAGAGACGGTGAAGAAAAAAAGTGGAGAAAAAAAAAAGAAAGAAAGAAAAAAAAAATACGAGAGCAGTGTTGCACAATGGCTGCGTGGAAACGCGTAGGTGGTCCCTATTAATACCATCTTCCCCGTTTACGAGCTCTCCATCTCGAGAGATTCCTTTCTCTTCCTTCGACTTCTCCGTCCGCCCTCGCGCGCGTTTACCACCGCTCCTCCTCCTCCTCCTCCTCCTCCCCGCCGGCGACCCATGGCCCGCTCCACCCCCAAGGATCACCGAAGCAGTCGCGTTCGAGTCGTTCCGTGCTCCCCGGCTCTTTCCGAACCGGGAGGATCTGTCGTTTCCTGGAACCAGAATCCGTGCCCGTTTAAGCCGCAGCCCCGACAGCTTCGTTACGTAATTCTCGACGATCGTCTAATCCCTGTTTAAACTTTGCTTCGAAGCGAATTCCCTTGAAAGCCTCTGAATACCGCCCCGAGCGCCATCTCCTCACCTCCCCTTGGCTGTACGTTCGTTTTTCTCGCCTCTTTTCCACGGATCCCGGCGAATCACTCGGTAGAATTAAAGAAAGTACTACTCACCTCCGTCCCCCTCCCCACCCACACCCACCCACCCGTTCGAGGGTGGGGACGGGGTGAGGTGGAGCGAAAAGACTCGCGGAGAAAGATACGGGGAGAATGAAAGAGAGCGAACCAGCGAGCGAGAGGGAACGGTGGATTGAAAGGATAGGCACGCTGACAGAACGCCGAAGAACAAAGTAGTTGGATGCCTATTGGAGGTTCAGAGAGCTGGAACTGTTGTTCGTGTGTCCGTATCGAGTGGCGGAGCGCGTCCGATGGAGGAGAGAGAAGCTTCTCACGGCTGGTGGGGGATGAGCCGGGGATAGTAGGAGGGTACGGGGAGAGGTGGGGGGCACCGGGAGAGGAAAGGGAAAAAAGGGGGGCGAAGGGAAGGTTAGAGCTGCTCGGACGGGGTGGCGCTGTCGGTGGTGGCGGTGGTTGGCGGTTGCAAAAGCAATGCCCTCGGTCACGGTGACCTGGTTACCTGGCCCATATCTGTACCAACCCTCCTCTACCCGGTGCTACCCCAAATCCTACCCCTCCCGAATCCCAGCATCCGTGTACCCCCCCTGCACGCCTTCTTTAACCTCGTCGCCGGTGATCTTCTCCTCTGCTTGCTCTCCCTCCCTCTTTCTCTCTCTGTCTCTCCCTTTTTTCAGTTTTCTCTCGCTCCGTTTCTCTCTTTCTCGCCTTTTCTCTCGTCTTGCTTCTCTTTTTCTAGCTCTTCCTCTCTGATTCCCTCTTCATAGCTTTCTCTAGTTCTTTCTTTCTAGCTTTCTATGGTTTCCTCTTTCTAACTTTCTCTGGCTCCCTCTTACTGGCTTTCTCTCTCTAGTTTCCTCTTTCTGGCTTTCTTTCCCTAGTTCCCTTTTTCTAGCTTTCTCCAGTTGTCTCTTACTAGCTTTCTCTCTTTAGTGTCCTGTTTCTTGCTTTCTCGGTTTAGTTTCCTCTTTCTAGCTGCCTCTAGTTTCCCCTTTCTAGCTTTCTCTCCCTACATCCCACTTTCTAGCTTTCTCTCCCTAGTTCATTCTTGCTAGCTTTCTCTAATTGTCTCTTTCTAGCTTTCTTTCCCTAGTTCCCTCTTGCCAGCTTTCTCTCCTTTGTTCCCTTTTGCTAGCTTTCTCTAGTTGCCTCTTCCTAGCTTTCTCTCTCCAGTTCCCTCTTTCAAGCTTTCTCTCTTCAATTTCCTCTTTTTATCTTCCTCTACTTTCCCCTTTCAAGCTTTCTCTCCCTAGTTCCCTCCTGCTAACTTTCTCTAATTGCCTCTTTCTACCTGTCTCTCCCTAGTTTCCCCTTTCTAGCTTTCTCTAGTACCCTCTTTCTAACTTTCTCTAGTTCCCTCTTTCTAGCTTTCTCTAATTCCCTCTTTTCAGCTTTCTCACCCTAGTTTCCTCTTTCCAGCTTTCTCACCCTAGTTTTCTCTTTCCAGCTTTCTCACCCTAGTTTCCTCTTTCCAGCTTTTTCTCCTTATTTCTCTACTTTCGACTTTCCTCCTCTTCTTCCTCCTCTTCTTCTCTCTTTCCAGCTTTTTCTCCCTATTTCTCTACTTTCCACTTTCCTCTTCTTCTTCCCCATCTTCATCCTCCTCTTCTTCTCTCTTTCCAGCTTTTTCTCCCCATTTCTCTACTTTCGACTTTCCTCCTCTTCGTCGTCCTTCCGGTCCTGCGATTTTTGTCGAAAGTCGTTTCAGCTTGGCCAGCATATGCCTGGGGACTATTTAAATATTGCACAGACACGCTCGTACCCCGGTTTCGCGGTACTAATTGGTGCGGGGATAGCCCCCCGAGTCGAAATGGAACGCAAGTCGGTAAATAAACACGATGCGCTTACATGAACGCGGACGTGTGTATATCGACGTTTTATTAGATCGAGAGTGAACTTTTTCGTTAATTAGTAAAACCGGAGCGGTAAAGTTTAACGCGCGTTTACGTTTTTAATTGTGAAATGTATATACCGTGGATCGAAACTCGTGGTACATAACGGAGAAGTTCTGTGGCTGAAAGGAAGACGAAAAATGCACTTGGAAATGAATCTAGTACGCGTGCATCTAATCGATGTCACGAATTCCACTACGGACGTTTAAAGTATCTCTGGTGCACTTTAAGAGTGCATTAATAGGTAAGTATTGATAGTAAACAGTGTCTGATATTTTATGTTATACAGAAACAATTGTAGGAGCTTGTATGCAAATCTGTGATGCAATTATGCAATTTTGTTACTGTGTATTTTCGTCTTATTTTAGGCCATAGAATTTTCCAAAGTCTATATTACAAATTTTAACCCACGGTGTACAGTTGAACGAGAAAGCATATATATCTACGTATATAATAGTAACTTTGTGTACAGTGTTTTATCTCGATACGGTGGAACATCTCACGAAGATATGAAAAATATGTTCATAATAAAAATGGTTGTTTCGATACCGTGGGAACGAAAGTTTTTCCATTCATTGGCAATAAAGATTATAAATCGGTTGGAAGTCGAAGAAGAATATTACGCTCTAATGAAAAACGAGATGGAGATGTGCAACTGACGGGCGAACAATCATTTCTTCTAAATTGTTTTAATCTGATCCGTGATAAATCGTTGGTAGTAACCCTAATATTTCCCGAGAAGAATCAACGCGTTTCATACAATTTGTAATATATTCAAAATTCATCCTACTTTCCCTTAAACGATATTCCTCGTTTCTGTTTTATCTTAGACCCCCATAGACTCGTCCAAAGACTCATAGCCTGATGAATCGTCACAACTCTCTTACCATCTAATGAAAAACGCAATTCCAAATTGTTCGAATCTTATCCACGACAAATCGTTGATGGAGGCTCTAATTCATTCTTCGAAGAATCATCCTATTTTATACAATTTGTAACAAATTAAACATTCGAGTTCATTTATTTATTTTTCTCTTGGACAGTACCCTCCTCGATTCCATCTTCTCTCGTGGTTCCCACGAAGGGGTACGATCCATACCGATTCGTGACAAATAAACGAAACCTAAATCTTTACCTTTCCCCGTGAAAGAATTCGAAAGATTCCCACACGTAAACCAAGTGGAAGCTGATTGGCCGGTCGATTCTTCCTTTCGGACGTGGTATTCGGTGCTCGTCCATTGATTTGCACTGGCATAGATTTCATTAACGGGATACGCACGGCCGCACCATTCAAACATCAAAGTTTCAATATTGTTGGTCGCTCGACCGCCACGTACCGGTGTCCAATTAGTTTCGCTCCAGAAAATGAAAGCGGCGCGGATTTTCCAGGTGAATATTTTCGTGCGCACCTTCGACGCTCGTTCCTGAACGCGTTAATGACCATTTTAGACCGCGTCGAAATATATTTAAGGTAGCAGTCCGGCAATTTCACTGGGCGAGGATCGATATCTTTTTGTACGATTCTCGTAGGACACCCGCGGGACGTTATATAACCGGAAATATTATTCGGGTATTCCGAAAAAATTAACACGCGTATGCAAATATCGTGGAATCGACACCGGTGAAACTCTTGGAAATTTCAAACGTAATCCCCATCCGGAACCGAAAGTACAAAAAGCAATTAAATCCTCGCGGTAAATGATGTACTCGGTGGGTGTCTCTGAGGATCCTCGCGAAATAATACGTGGGAACATTTCTACAAATTGGCGATGTGCGAATAAATATAATGTGAACAATTTTGGATTAACGAGCGCGATGGTTACCCTCTCGAAAAAATTACGATTTTCGTCGGAATTTTAACGGCGCATGGACAGACACCGAGGATACAGTCGACAAAGTCAGTTATTTGTGATGGAAAAAATTTGTAAAAATTGAGGAAATATATACAAATATAGTACGGGATACTTGAGATTGATGGGTTCGATGTTTTTTCCTCTGGAATGGTCACGAGTATTGTTAAAGTTTTAAAGGTTCAAAGTTGAGTATTCCCTTGGGATATCATATAATCTAGTATAATAGTATTTTTTCTACAAACTTGATTATTTATTTTGGGGAAAAAATCCTAGAAATTAGTGATATATAAATAAATATAATGTGGGGAATTTCGAATTGAAAAATCCAATGATTCTTACTAAAACAAATCACGAATATTGTTAAATTTTTAAAGGTTTAAAGCTGAGGATTCTCTTGGACTATCATATCGTCTAGTATCATAGTATTTCTTCGACAAACTTGATTATTTACTTTGGGGAAAAAATCCTATAAATTGCCAAAATATAAATAAATATAGTACAGAAAATTTGAGATTGATGGGTTCGATGTTTTTCCCCCTGAAAAAATAACGAATATTATTAAATTTTGAAAAGTCCAAAGCTGAGGATTCTCTTGGAATATCAGATCATCTAGTATCATAGTATTTTTTCTACAAACTTGATTATTTACTTTGGGAAAAAAATCCTATAAATTGCCAAAATATAAATAAGTATAATGTGTAGAATTTGGAATAAAAAAATTCAATAATTCTTGCTCCAAAATATCACGAACATTGTCAAAATTTCTAAAGGTCCGAAGTTGAGTATTCCCTCGGAGTATCGTATTATCTAGTATCATAGTATTTCTTCTACAAACTTGATTATTTACTTTGGGAAAAAAATCCTATAAATTGCCAAAATATAAATAAGTATAATGTGTAGAATTTGGAATAAAAAAATTCAATAATTCTTGCTCCAAAATATCACGAATATTGTTAAATTTCTAAAGGTCCAAAGGTCCTGAGGATTCTCTTGGACAATCATATCACCTAGTATCATACTATTTCTTCGACAAACTTGATTATTTACTTTGGGAAAAAATTCCTATAAATTTCCTAATTCCTAAAAATATAAATAAGTATAATCTGTAGAATTTGCGATAAAAAAATTCAATAATTCTTGCTCCAAAATATCACGAACATTGTCAAAATTTCTAAAGGTCCGAAGTTGAGTATTCCCTCGGAGTATCGTATCATCTGGTATGATAGTACAGACACGTTCGAATGGTTATCCTCTCTCGAAAAAATCACAAATGTGGCCGAGTTTTCGTAGGGTACCGGGCCAGACAGATGTCATAAACGTCGACTATCTAACGCGTTGAAGCGATCAAACGTTTCTTGGGCGATAAAAATTTCAGCGAGCCCCACCCGATGATTCAGCCGTGTCGATAGCGTCATGTGGCGGAACAATAGCACCCGACGATTACACGGAAGGCGCGCGAGCAATTTTCTGGAGGCGATATGAAAAATCGACGGACATTTCCGTACGCGCGACGACGTCGTTCCGGCGCTATAACTCGGACGTTTCTTTTCCACGTCGAATCTGTCGTCGACAGCCGAAGGGTAGGAGCTCCCAGACTGCTTGCGGATAAAAACGACAGCCTGGAGCCCTGGTGCTCTTGGTCTCCGTTTTTTTTTTTTTTTTTTTTTTTTCAACCTTCCATCTAATTTCGACCTCCCGACCGTGTAACGGACAAACTTTGTCGTCCTAACGAGCGTCGTTCTCGATGTAAACGTTTTCGTCGCCCTTACGTACTCGTTGCGAGGTTGTGGTTACACAGTGAGCCTGTTCCCCCGATTAAACGATCGAAAAAATTATTACTCGACGACAAGTTGGATCTTTGTATTCCAGAGGGTGTCTCCTTGAATAGGGGACGCTCTGTATAGTCGAATGGGGTGTGGATAAAATTTTTGTGCACTTAAACGTCCATTCGTATCGATATGTGGAAGTTTAATCGTGGAAGTATATTTTTCTTGGATGTTTTTGATTCTTTGCGTTTTGTACGGTTAGTTTTGTAAATTGGGGTGTTTTACGATCAGGTGGTAAAAAAATGTTTCGAGTTAAACGTCTATTAGTATTAATATATCGATCGTCGGAGTTTAACGGTAAAAGATAATTTCTCTCGCTCCGTTTCAACTCTTTACATTCTCCAGCAGTGTTTGCCTAATTAGAGGAGTTTCCATGAAAACAGTTGTATAACTCAAATATCTATTTCTATTAATACGTTGATCATTAGACTTCAATCGGGGTATATTTCTCTTATACCAATTTCAACTCTTCTGGCAATGAAAATCGTTTCGCTCCAAATAAACCGCAGCGAATGTTTACTCAGAATGACCACTTCCACGTTATGATATTCAAATTAAACTATTTCTGGAAAAAAAAATTCATCCATTTCCTTCGATAAATTCGACCAATTGTCTCCGTTTATTTCACCACGGTATCTCTCTCCCCCTAAATAAATAGAAACTATAATAATTTTGATTAGTTTTGCGTGAAAAAAATTCCACACGCTCCTGAAAATATAGGTAAAATGTATGTATACAAACCCAATAAAAAAATGTGTTACGGTTTTCTTTACAAAAAAATTAACATCGAAAAATTGCACAGTAAATGTGTCACGAAGAACAATTTACGAAAATAAACTATAGTGAATATTTAATTCACAATGGCCACTTCCACGTTACAATATTCAAATTAAACTATTTCTGAAAATAATCATTCACTTCCTTCGATAAATTCCCCCCATTATCTCCATTTGTTTCATCACGGTACCTCTCCCCTTAAATAAATAGTAAATAACATCGCGGCAAAAGATTGCAAGCGGTGACGTAAAAAAAAAAAATTGGTAGCGTACCGTGTCACGAAGAACAATTTACGAAAATAAACCATAGTGAATATTTAATTCACAATGGCCACTTCCACGTTACAATACTCAAATTAAACTATTTCCGAAAATAATCATTCACTTCCTTCGATAAATTCCCCCCAATCTACGAAAATAAACCATATCGAATATTTATTCACAATAGTCACTTCCACGTTACAATATTCAAATTAAACTATTTCCGAAAATAATCATTCACTTCCTTCGATAAATTCCCCCAATTATCACCATTTGTTTCGCTACTTCACCTCTCCCCCTAACTAAATAGTGAATAACCTCGAATCGAAAGATTGCAAGCGGTGGTGTACCGTGACGCGTGGAATAATCCACGAAAGGTGAACCACGCGCCGGTGGTGTTAACGAGAATATAAATTGCGCGATACCGTGGCGTTTCGAGAACGATATCACGAAAGAGGTTTTAATGCGTCTTGGGTGTCAGCCGTGGCGAGTGCACGCGGGCAAACGTCACCGCCGCCCGATCGATGATTTAATTTCGCCCCGGGAGAAAACAACAAGCCGCGCCTTTGGTCAACGAACGCCGCGACGCCTTGGCAAATATATTCGAACGCCGCGGCGAGCCCGCTGGCTGAAAGTCGTGACGCCTGGTGGTTCTTTGGCGGTCCGCTCGGTTGCTTATTCCGTACGGCGGGTTCTCCGGGGCCCGGAGCGCCGTGGGCGAGGGCGAGGGCAACCGAGGAGGGACGGATCTCACCGAAGTCAGTCTTCCAGCTAGCGGAAAGACACGCGGTACCGCCCTTAAGCCTCGATAGGGCGGCTCTACTCGTTACGGAGACAATTGCTCGGAAGACAGCCGCTGGCAAGTGTCGCTTCCCCGACCGCGCAAGGGCTCGAATAACTCCGAACAAAGCGCGGCAAAGTGCGCCTCGGGAACACAATGTTCCCTCCTTTTCCGTACAATACACCGACCGTTAGCTTGCAATTAAGGAATGTTTCGTCCGGGTTAAGCAGTTTGGTCCTTACCCCGCAACCCGTCGACTAGAAAGGTAACCGAAACGTTTTTTCCGAGGTTGGGGACGTCTGGGGAGAGGTTACGATCTAAGAGGGGACTAGGGAAGCTTTGATGATCGAGGGTGCTGGTGTTTTTTCAACGAAGACTGATACAGAGGAATTTATTTGATATTATTCGACGTTTCAGTTTTATTATTCAATTGTGGGGGGTATATATTAACAGAAAAGTGTAATGGTGCGTTAGTGGGATATAAATATGATTATATTTCACAGTAGGGGGTACTATCTTTGGGGTGTTGCGGTACAAGAGGGGGCAAGATACAGTTTAATAATTGAATGTTATTTAGAATCAAATTTAGTAGAATTTTTTGGTCCTTGATAAAGAAATACGAGAAGGAGTGAAAGGTAACCGAATTGTTTTTCGAGGTAGGGGACATCTGGGTAGTGTTAGGATGTAAGAGGAGGCAAGAGAAGCTTTGATGATCGAGGGAGGTGGTGTTTTTTGAACGATGATTGATACAGAGGAATTTATTTGGTATTATTCGACGTTTTAGTTTTATTATTCAATTGTGGGGGGTATATATTAACAGAAAAGTGTAATGGTGCGTTAGTAGGATAGAAATGTGAAGATTTGATTGTATTTCACAGTAGGGGGTAGTATCTTTGGGGTGCTGGGGTCCAAGAGGGGGCAAGATAAAGTTTAATATTTGAACGTTATTTAGAATCAAATTTAGTAGAATTTGTTGGTTCTTGATAAAGGAATACAACAACGAATGAAAAATAATCGAATCATTTTTCGAGGTAGGGGACATCTGGGAAGTGTTAGGATGTAAGAGGGAACAAGAGAAGCTTTGATAATCGAGAAAGATGGTATTTTTAAGGCAAATTTATTTGTTATTACTTAACGTTTGAGTTTTACTATTCAATTGTGGGGATATATATTAATACAAAAGTGTAATAGTACGTAAAAATATCGAAAATGTGAAGATTGAATTATTTTTCACAGTAAAAGGTATCATCTTTGGGGTGTTGTGGTCCAAGAGGAGACGAGATAAATTTTAACGATCGAAAATTATCCTTATAAAGATCAATAGAAACTAGTAGAATTAGTTTATCTTTGATAAAGGAATACGAGACCGAGTGAAAGGTAATTTTTCGAGATAGGGGGCATCTGAGGAGTACTGCGTTGTAAGAGGGAGCAAGAGAAACTTTGATGATCGAGAGAGATGAAATTTTTTGGTGTTTGACGAAGGGTTACACGAGCTAGCGAAGACTATAAAAATTTGTACGAAGGAATTTCTTTAATAGCGCGAAAAAGGAAGAAGTTGAAGATAAACACAAAAATGTAGTGGCGCGATAGGAGATAAAAATGTAGAGAATGTGAAAAAATGCAATAAATGACAAAGAAGAACAATTTTTCGCAATTTAGCAATTCCAGGAGTACATTTTCTCTTGTATCGTTTTAAATATACCACTCGACTCGTTTCGAGCATGTCCCCATTTCCAAATTTTAGTTCAGCTCCGGGGCTGTCCGAGACTCCTATTCTACTTCGATTACGTCCCGCACGACCTATCGATTGGGTTGACATCGATGTGCCGCGCAACTTTTCGTAAAATGTCTCGAGACGTTCACTTGGTTCCTTTCTCGAATTTCGGAGTCTTTCGGGCGTATATATAATATTAAGTTGTTCGCAAAGTCATTTCGTTTTCCAAAATGGAGAATATATAATTTAATAAAATGTTTATACACTTTAAAAGAATCGTATTTCATTTTCACCTAAAAAAAAAAAAAACGAAATGACTCTCCGAACAACCCAATATTTTCAAACAAGAAACGGATTAAAAAGCGTCGATTAATATCTTGAAAGTGTTATCCATAATCAATATTTTCAAAATAATCGAACATCACACATTCTAAAGACAAAAGACTGAAACAATAATCGAATCAATAAATCAAAGAAATATACAATCACGAAAAATACCACATTTTTAGATATTGAAAAACACAAGTCCTTAAGTTGGTTCAGCTCAAGGGACAACCCGAAAGACGAGTACAGGATACTTCGTTTCCACTATCCTCGATCCCCGCACATAATTCTACGCGCATCGTCTATTCCAGATTATAAAAAAAATACTACGTTTTTAGATATTGAAGAACACAAGTCCTTGCGCTCGTTGAGCTCTAGAGACAACCCGAAAGACAAGTACAAGATACTTCGTTTCCACTGTCCTCGATCCCCACACATAATTCTACGCCCATCGTTTATTCCAGATTATAAAAAAAATACCACACTTTTAGATATTGAAAGACACAAGTCTGTGCGTTCGTTGAGCTCAAGGGACAACTCGAAAGACAAGTACAGGATACTTCATTTCCACTGTCCTCGATCCCCACACATAATTCTGTGCGCATCGTCTATTCCAGATTATAAAAAAAATACCACATTTTTAGATATTGAAGAACACAAGTCCTTGCGTTCGTTGAGCTCTAGGGACAACCCGAGAGACGAGTACAGGATACTTCGTTTCCACTACTTCTGCGCTTATCGTGTATTCCAGATGATAAAAAAATTGCCTAATTATTGATTCGAATCATCGATTCGAGATCGAAAAAAGATTTGCAACGCAGCCAAACAAAATTCAATACCGATTCCCATTGTTCGCGATCAGGTTAACTTTGAAATAAGTACAAATTGATTTCGTGGATACAGCCGGCTCGGTCGGTCACGCTGAAGGGGCACTGTTGATTGCGTTCGCCTCGAATTGGCCGAGGACGATAATGTGTCTTGTAATCCTAACCGGTGGCACTTGACGAGGGTAACGCGGAGATTTATCCCTTCTTAGGCGTTTCGAGCGTCGTTCCCCCCACCCCTCTACCCTCTAACTGTCTACGCGCACGTGAGAACGTAGCTTTAGTCGTCCAACGGAGGACAACCGCCGAGGCGGGGGAGGTGCCCCACAGGGTTATAACTTTTCTCCGAGGAAGAGGGTGGTAGGGCGTCGCGACGCGACTAAACGGGTGCAACGATATCGGCGTTTACGCTCCAAGTAACGACGACGACGCCCAGCGTCCTTTTCCTACCGAAACGCAGGCGGTCGAATCGTAAAGGAATCGACTAATAAATTTCACCTGTCCGCGCGGGCTTGGGAAGTTAAAAGGGGTAGAGGTGCGGAAGAGAAAAGAGGAGGGGGGTTAGTACTCGCGAGTTAACAGCAGGGATTTTGTCGAGCGGGAAAAATAAGGTTAATGTTATAAAGTATGAAAACTGGGATACCCCGGAGCTCGAGGTTCGCGAGATACTGGCGGATTAAGGGTTTGAACGTGGCTCGCGAACACAACGCGCAATCAAAGGGAAAGAATTCCACGAGAAATTCGTTAAAGGGCATATTCCGGGAAAAACCTCCCTTGTGATTCGTCGATTAAAATTTCTATCATCGAACCACCACCTCGTTGCTCGATATACATGCTCGAAGTTCGTCTCCGTTGTGCCACGAATATTCAAGGTCACCTTCAATCTCCGCACGTTCGACCCTATTCTCACTCATCGTGCGACTACTATCGAGGTAGGATTCGCAGCGGTGTAAACGTAACGAGGTGTGTGTTTCATTCAATGATAAAAATTAGAAAAAAAAAAAAAAAGAAAGAGATATCGATGACCTGGATATCTCTGAAAAGAAAGTGACCCCACCGAGACCTTGAGCGCGAACATTCGTATCGACGGTACGGTTTTAAAGAGTGAAATACGATTTCGTTTATATAAAAAGAAATGTACATATATAAATAAAAATACACGTGATCTGGAAATCTCTGAAAAGGGAATGACCTTGGGGAGAAATGTCCTCCCATGGCCATGTTTGTCCTCTTCTGAACGCTCGATTTTATCCCGCGCGAATTGCTCGCGTATTGGTGGGCAACAGCCGACACTTGGGTGTCCCCGTTTAAACGATCCCGTGTATCCGTGGAGAGGTTTCGAGAACATCTCCGTGTCTCCGTTCGGTTACGTCTGTTTTACGTTCGAGAAATATCGATAGGCGATGGAAACGACACCGGAGCGTTCGTAATTACATTATCAATGTTTTCGTGGGTGTAATGGGCTCGCCAGAGGATTTCGCGTTTCCTCACCGTGACTAGGTATTACATCGATTATTGGATATCGCGAATTGCCACGACCGACCGAGCTCATTTTGGTCCCACCTATCAAGCCGGCTCTTAAAGTGTTATCGAGGCTTTGGTGCTTCCTAACAAATATCGCGAGAGGTCTCCCTGGTCGTTCAATTGACGTCGATTCGATGAACGACTCGAATCACGGGGAATAACCGCCAGGAGCGTCCCTGGAACCGACCGTCGCGAGAAAATGTTAAATTTCTTTCGTGAATTTCACGTTCGAGAAATTCGAGAACGAGAAACCGACGAAGAAGACGCAACGATGACTTCGACGGAGCGTCGTGTAACATGGGCTTCCCCGAAACGTTTGGAATTCTTGTTAAAAATTGAGAGAGCTCTTTACAATTTTCTTCTGTGAAGAAACGATTGAATCGGATCGAAAATCAGTAGATATATGTGGAATCTAATTTAAATTGAATACGTATGATTTTTTCGCATTGTTTTTCTCTATTCGAAACGCAGTGAAAACATAACCTGTAAGTTTCTCGAAAATTTGCACGACAAAGTCAGGTGGTTATATATAAACGTCGTGAATTTTATTATTTTTTTTTTTACTTTCAAGGAAAAATTGAATCGAAACGAAAATCAGTGAACATATGTGAAATCTAGTTTAAATTGAATACGTATTATTTTTTCTCGTTATTTTCCTCTATTCGAAACACAGTGAAAACATAACCTCTCATCGATAGTGCTCGAGGAAAAATTATTTTTTGTCATTGTTCTAGACCAGTTACCTCCCTAAGTTAAATATAAACGTTATGAAGTTTGTCATTTGATTTTGCTATAAGGAAAAATTAAATTGAAATGAAAATTAGTAGATATGTACTTTGTGCAACGAAATGTATACTATTTGTTCTCTTAATTGAAAACAGGACCGAACGCTTTGTCCTTCTTAATTCAAAACACGAGGAGAAAATAACCCGCCTCAATGGTGCGAAAAAGAGGATCTCTTCTTTGTCACTATTGCAGACCGAACTATCCACTTAAGTTTCTCGAAAATTGGCAAGACGACGTCAGATGGCCGAACATAAATGTTGAAACTAGCGATCGGAGGGAATTTCATCTGCGGACCGATGCGACTGGAAAGCGATACGCCGCGAGTCCAATTTTCGTTCGACTTAACTTTTCGTTGGAATCGGTTCGGAGCTGTTAATAACTACGTGGTTCTCACCGGGTCACGATTTCACACCTCGTGACAATGTTCACGGGAGCTGGTTCGCGATGATAAAATACAGGGCGATTCATAAATACGTATTTCAGAGCACTATGATAAATAAATAAAAAAATCTGCGCACTACAAGTAAAAAATGTTCTATGAAGGTTCTATGTTCTTTGATACACAGCGCGCATTAAAGGGAAGTCAACAATGTACTGTGAGCGGTTGAGAAAATGACATTTGGAAGAAATCGAGCTATCGAAGGCCTGCAGCTGACAGTAAACAATAAATCTGAATAAAAAAAAAATCTACGCACTACGATGAGTAAAAAATGTTCTATGAAGGTTCTATGTTCTTTGATACACAGCGCGCATTAAAGGGAAGTCAACAATGTACTGTGAGCGGTTGAGAAAATGACATCTGGAAGAAATCGAGCCTTCGAAGGCCTGCAGCTGACAATAAACATAATAAATCTGAATAAAAAAAAAAATCTACGCACTACGATGAGTAAAATATGTTCTATGAAGGTTCTATGTTCTTTAATACACAGCGCACATTAAACAGAAGTTAACAATGTACTGTGCGCGGTTGAGAAAATGACATCTGGAAGAAATCGAGCCTTCGAAGGCCTCCAACTGACAATAAACAATATAGATACTAGATTCCTCTTAAAAGGTTATTCTGGTAATCCTGTTTTAAAAAATCCGATTAAAAAATTGTTTTTCTTGAATTCGAACATTTCTTTCAATCGTTTGTAAATCGAAAACTAAGGTGTACAGGAGATAGGTTCACAGGACATTTTTGATCCATCTTGGTGCATAGATTCATTCTCTGAACAATGGACATGTATTTCTGAATTACCCTGTACAATCTGTGACGAGGTCAGAGCGGTGGACTCGCTGTCGAAATATTTGAGAAACACTGGCCTAACCGAATCCCAGGATCGGTTTATCAGAGTAGGGTAAACGCGTGAACGCGAGCAGGTTAAACGATCCGAGGTAAACGATGGTTCGGCCTCGAGCTCGGCTGTTTTCGTTCGAGGAATCCAGCAAATTTTGGGAAAAGGAAACCCAGCCACTCTATCAACCAGATGTCACCGGATGGAAAATATAAATTGCTCCGAACGTATGGACCGTTAGATTTTCATCGCGTCCAATGGCATTCCAGCGCTCTGCTCGACTAAACGCAAGAATTCCAATTGTATCGCCAAAAATTAATAGTCCGTTTCATGTAGATGTTTTCCAAACTGGACCACTGGGTTTTCGAAAGAAAGTAACTGTAATTTACAACGTTCAAAGACACCTATAACGCGTGAAACTATTAGTTTTGAAATTATTAGGTTGTTCGGAACGTTATTTCGTTTTTTTTTTGTGAAAATGAAACACGATTTTTCTAGAGTGTATAATTTTATTAAATTATATATTCTCCATTTTGGAAAACGAAATGACTTTTCGAACAACCTAATAACTGCGCTAAACAACGCTGGAGAAAAGTTAAACATAGTCGTGAACAGAAACATAATAGGTTGCTCGATAAATTTCGTTGTTCGATAAGAAATGGAGCTATTAGGTTCCTCGTTTTATTTTTCTAAAAACGTTATTATTGTTTGATGAACACGTGTGAAATGATCTGTCGACTCGTTCGTATATTTACAGTTATTCAAAGTTGAAGGCTCATAATATTTTTTTACAATGGAAAAAACGACAAAACTTATCGAACAACTTAGTAAATTATACTGTTATTTACTGATATCTAGCTATCGTCAAAGTATTAACTATTCATAATTGAATAAATTGTACCACATATATAATAGGTTGTTCAATAAATCTTAGGTTCCTCGTTTTATTTTTCTAAAGAGGAACTACTACTGTTCGATGAACACGTGAGAAGTTTCATGTAAATCTGTCGACTCGTTCGTATATTTACAGTTCAAAGTTAAAGCGTCATAGTATTTTCTTACAATAGAAAAAACGACAAAACTGATTAAACAATCTAATATACACTACCCGTTGAAAAATAGCAATATTTATCCAAAGTTTCCTCCGTTATTTCGTACAAACCAGAAGGCAGTATAAAATATTTGTCGACAAATATCTAATAGTTTTAATACCGTTGGCAATATCGTTTGAGTATTAAAAATAAATATAATATCGATATTATTTGCTTGGGAACACCCGGGAGGCGGTGTCGAAAAATCTGGAAAATAATATCGTACGTAAATTGCATAAACTGCAATTTCTACAAGAGCGAAACAAATGATTGAAAGGTGATCGGAGTTAAGCAATCTCGAGCCATTGAACCAGTGCCCAAAGATCTCGAATGTTGAACAGTTCGACGAAAGAATGGCAATGGAGTGTGCCCCCGTGCTCGTCGCGCGGTTCGATTTTATTCCGGTTGGTGGTTGAATTGCACGTAGTACGTATGCACGTCACGGCCATTAAGCGAACGCGTCTATGTCAAACGATGTACATATGCAGGCCGTAAACGCGTCCGCTTATTAAACTTCTGTATTACGCTGTAAATACGAGCCGCAATGAATTTCAACGCGCGACAAAGAGACTGGAGAATCTCCGATATCCGTACCACGCCGGTGAAAATTAAAAGCGCTGTGAACTTTCGCGGCACCGGATGAACGATCGATGTCCCACACGTAGAAGGAACGACCAGCACCGTCGATCGTACGGAAAAATCGAAATAAATCCGTAGGAAACTCGCGAGGCAACGTCTTCGAAATACGTTCGCCGGTGTTATTGAATTCGTGGTATACGCCAGAAGCGAGGAGGAAAGATTGGAAAATATTTCGACGCTCTGTGCAACGATGGTTTGGGTAACGGGCGTCGCGACACCGGCCCAGGGTGATTCCTCGTGTAAAAATAAATCGAAAACGTGGAATAAAATTTTTTACCACGAGCCTTCGTTTTCGAGAAAATCGATTCGGAAGATTCTTGGGGCGCCGCGCGCTATTGAGAACGATACGGGGAAACGTGTCTGACCGTTACTCCATTCTACTCGCACCGCTGCGAACATCGACCACCGCGCTGTATCAACCGTTCTCCGTGGTACGACCGGTTAGAATCCATAGAAACGTTTGTTAACGTTTATTGTATCAATATTGAAAGGGTTCATCGAAAATAAATATCAGGAAAATAACGAAACGGGACACGGTGGAAAGAAAAGACACCGAGGGTACCTCCTTCGGTATCTAAGTGCACGAGTAGAAACGGTCGGTACGTGGTCAGACGCGCCGCCCAACTACCAGATCGCGTGCGCCGAACGATTTCGAGATCGATTTTCTCGCGAACGAAGGCTCCAGTCGAAAAATTTCATTCCACATTTTCGATCGAGTTTTTCACGAGGAATCGCCCTGTGGCCGATTTTTCCACCCACCCTCGACCGTTCTGTACATACACACCACTTTGAGTATTTGCATAAAATTCCGTTTCTCGGCGCACGGGGTCGCGTGAAGGAGCATGTAATCGAAGGAGGGGCGAGGTTAAACGATCCGTGAATCGTCTTCGGTGCGAAATTATTCACGGTGGCCGCGTTCACCGTGTACTACTCGCATTACTACGTGTGTCAAGGGCAGTATCGGAGAACCCGGTGCGTGGTTTTCTTCGTCTCCCGTGTTCGAAAGCCGTTCAAAACGGATCCTAACCCTCGCGAGTATCCCTCTCCCTCGAGGAATCAGGAAAAAACGGGGAGCTCCGTGTCTTTTGATACCCGAGATTACTCTCGGAGCTGATCAACGAGTCGACGTGGTCTACGGACCTTTCAAATCACGAATTGAACACACCCGTGTACAACGATTCGACGAGAATTTTGCCACGCTCCAATTTTCCACTTCTCTCCGCGACGTGTAATAGTGCAAAAATTCGCGATCCAATATAATATTGACGGTATTTAATTCTTATTGTCCGGCAGACTTCGTAATATTTGTTACGAACGGAAACGTGGATTTAACACTGGCGATGTAAATGGTAAAATCGCACGGTGCAATATCGTCGCGCTTTCGTTTGCAACAAATTAAAAATATTACACCGTGCCGTATTGTTTGTACAAATTGTATGGTCGAAGATGGAAATGAAAAATGAAAAAACGATCTAACATCGACGAGTACCGCGATACGTGTAATTCGGTTCATTGTTTTTATTATTCACTAAACTTTTCCGACAACTTTGTCATTATTGTTTAATTTCGAGTATTTTCTTATTTCTTACTCTTCATATTTTTCCATTGAAACCAATAAATAAATTTCAAATCTACTGATCAAATTTTCAAACAAAACAATACTAATACCCTTGTATTACGATTTAAAAAATTGACAAAAATCGTAAAAAAAGATTCGACGTCTCAAGTTTATTTAATTTCGATTATTTTTTATTTCTCACTTCTCGTATTTTTCTATTACACGATTATACACACCAAAAATTGTCCTATTGATACACAAATTAATTATAAATTACAATTACAAATTATTCAAAAATTTCAATCGGTAGATTAATATTATCTTCGAAAAAAAAAACGCGACAAAGGGCCTAAAACCAATAAATAAATTTCAAATCTACTGATCAAATTTTCAAGCAGAAAGATACAAATACCGTTCTATTACGATTCAAAAAATTGACAAAAATCGTAAAAAAAGATTCGACTCCTCAGGTTTATTCAATTTCGATTATTTTTTATTTTATAAAACGATTTAAAAAAATTGACAAAAATCGTAAAAAAAGATTCGACTGATCAGGTTTATTTATTTTGACCTCGAAGTGTGCCCCAAAAAGCCGAAGGGTCGAAACGTTGGTCCTTACGTGCGGTTCGGCCGTGGTGGTTGAAATTGTTTCGCTTTGTTCACCACACGTACGGAGGGCCGACCTTCGATTAATTAGGAGCAGGCAGATTCCGAGCGGCGGTATACTTGACGAACGAGGTGAGATTTAGTCACGACGAGCCATAACCGCTAAATGAGAACGGGGAGGTAACGTCACGGGCAAGTCACGTTCCCGGTTCGAAATAATACACGCCGTTGGTCGATAAACGAGACGCAATTGCGCTGACCCGGCCGGGGCCGGCAACGTGTCCGGTATCTCGAGAAAATGGAAACGTGGCCATCGGATAGCTCGCCGAGATTACAGTTTCCTCTCACCCGTGGATCCTCTTCTTCGAGGAAGTTAGCCGCGGGTGCCGTACGACCAACAGAGACCGAGTCAACGATCGTGGTGGGGGTATCCTGGCTAAATAATATTCCCCCCGGTGAACAACGTTTATCTTTCCTCTCGCTGTTGATATCCAAGCGAATGCAACGATCACCGAGATAAACTTCCTTGAATCCGGGGTAGAAACGAGAGACGATCATCGTCGAGGAAAAGAAAACGGTGGATGGGCGGGGTGGGGAGTGGGGATTGGGAGAGAGAAAACGTCGTCACCTTACGTTCCTTTCATCCGGTGTTCCCGACCAGTCGAAATTACGTCTTCCATCGTCCGTGAAAAGGTTAATAGATCACCCGGTGTCCCCTGCCTTTCTCTTATCTCGAAGGACCACGACGACGCTTTCTTGCTGCAGTTCCTCGTAAAAACTCCCCACCATTTCCCAAAGGGTGGGAACGCGATGGAAATCACCAGTGGGGGGAGGACCCAACGTTCGAATCCGGCTCGCCACGGTTAACAATCGGCACAACAACGACCACGATTCTTTTCGAGAGGCACAATGCAGTTGGCCAGCGGCCAAGAACGCGACAATTACGCACAGCCAACGCGAAATAACGAAACGGCGAGTCCTATCGTGAAAGCGCGCGTCGTACCTCGATTAGAGTCTCGTGCGTTCCCCCGTTACGTCGATCGGTATCGTTGCGCGATTCCTTTCGTACCTAGGCGAAGTGCACTTCGCTCGAATTGCTTCACAATTGGCGTACAAGGGACGTTAGCTTCTTAACGATCCCATGTGAATCCACTCGACGAATTATTCCTCGATGTTGCGTCAAGGGGATTCCCCGAGGGCGAGTAACGAAACATTGACAAGATGAAATACAGAGACGTCGAGAAGTATCGGAATGTAATTGGCTATTTCAAATTTGATCATTTTGCAGCGTGTTTCGGCCTCTCATAGGGTTTGGTGAAAGCACCCTTTGAGGAATTACAATTTTGTGATTTTTAATTTTGATTGAGAATGTAACAAGGGGTCGATAAATAAGGGTATTTTATCGCGATCCTTTTCGATGGAGTTCGATGAAAACATCCCTTGAGGAATTACAAGAAGACGTCGAAGAGTTTTTAATTCTCGACCGTGGATATTTTGGTATTTTTTTAATTTTTGTTTAAGAATGTACCAGAGGATCGATCAATGAGGGTATTTCGTTAAAATCCTCTTCGGTGGAGTTTGATATAAACACCCCTTGAGGTATTACGAGAAGACCCAAAGAGTGGTAATTCTTAACTGTAGGCATCTTGGTGCTTTTGTTTAAGAACGTAACAAGGAATCGTTAATTGAGTACATTTTTCCGAATTTTAATCGAAGATCCATCGAGAAAATCGTCCGCCCGAACGTGAACGTGGAAACACCGTCCCAGACGAGGCCGCCATTTTGAATACGGGATCAACTTCCGGATAAAGCAAAAATATTTTTGTACTTGGCGAATATTGCATATTCATGTACCGCAAGCACAAAATTTGTCGAACGCCCGGTTCCACTGCAATAAATTTTTAAAGCACCATGAATATTTTACATCACCGTACCGGTGTGTAATCCCTTAACCGTGTGCAACGTGTGCAACGTGTGCAACGTGGAGGACTGACAGCGGATCGTCGTGCCGTTGCAAAATGAAGCGTTAAGCTGCGTGCGAGTTTCGATGGAATTTCACGCTCGAATTGTCCGCGAAATACTCCCCGGTTCGACGGACAACGAAAGTTCGAATCGGGTTGTTTCGCCATGGACGGAAAGTTCGCGACGCGTCTTGACGATTTCAAGGATCGTGGGAGTCGTGTTCCACCTAGCCCGCGTTAAAGAGGCCGGAGCATCGAACGGTAATCGATAATCGAAAGAAGGATGCTGCAAAGTAACAACCTCCGACCGAGAGCCGCCACGGAGGGAAAAATAATTTCGCGTTACCCGAGATAGTCTATCCCTCAGAATCGGATATAATGTGAGCGAAGATGGGTGACAGAACAAAAGAAGGATGCTGCGACGCAAAAACCACTCTATTAGTCGAACTGGAGCAACTTGGACAAGAAAAGTAATTTCGTCTTACCCAAGATGGCCTATCTCTCAGCATCGGGTAAATCTGACGGCGCGGCGAGGAATAAGGCTTTGTGGAAAAATAAATAAAATATACAAAATACAACAAACGTGAAAGAAGGGTGCTGCAACGTAACAAGTCACGATCAATTGGTCGAACTAGGTGCAACTAGAAGGGAAGAATAATTTCGGGTCATCCGAGATAGTCTACCTCTCAGTATTGGGTAAATCTGACGGCACGACGAGGAATAAGGCCTTGTGGAAAAATAAATAAAATATACAAAATACAACAAACGTGAAAGAAGGGTGCTGCAACGTAACAAGTCACGATCAATTGGTCGAACTAGGTGCAACTAGGAGGGAAGAATAATTTCGTGTCATCCGAGATAGTCTACCTCTCAGTATTGGGTATATCTGAAGGCACGGCGAGGAATAAGGTCTTGTGAAAAAATAAATAAAAAATATAAAATGCAACAAACGTGAAAGAAGGGTACTGCAACGTAACAAGTCACGATCAATTGGTCGAACTAGGTGCAACTAGAAGGGAAAAATAATTTCGTGTCATCCGAGATCGCCTATCTCTCAGAATCGGGTAAACTGGGTATATGGGTGAGGATGGATGGCACAACAAAAGAAGGATGCTGCAACGTAACGACCTCCAACCTATTGGTCGAACTAGGAGCAACTTGGAGGGAAAAATAATTTCGGGTCATCTAAGATGGCCTATCTCTCAGAATTGATAACATCGGGTACAATGTGAACGAGAAAGGGCGGTACAACGAAAGAAGGATGCTGTAACGCATCAACCCCTAATCTATTAATAGAACCAAAAGCAACTTGAATGAAAAACTAATTGCGTATCCAACTATCTCGCCTATCTTTCAGGATTTGGAAAATATAGTGGTACGTTCGAGGGTAAAGCTTTGTATTGAAATTATATAAAAAGTGTGAAATAAAATGTCGCGGATATGATTCTACGTTTTCGAGAAAATCGATTTCGAAACAGTAGAAAAAATTCACGACCACCGGTTGCTCGGCAAGGGTTAAGTTTCCACGTTCGCGGCAAAATCCTCCGTCCACTTGGCAACAATGCGCGTATACGCGGCGACAACGTGATTCAGCCACGTGACTTACACTTCAACGCTGACACGAGAAGGACCCCGAATGGTCAACTTCGATTATAACGTGCTTTTGCAGGACGATAGTATGTAGGTACGTAGGTACGTACGTATCCTTAACGATACGTGCAAAATATCGGGAACAGATACTTGATAATTTTTAAGATACGAACGATTAAAATTGCACACCTTTAATATATACTACAAATTCAAAAAAATTTTGTTAAAGTAGCTTTGGCAGTGTAGAGCGAACGCGTAACTGCTGACCCGAGTGTCTTGAGATCGATCCTCTTGCATTAGAATTTTTTTTTTTTAATTTATAGTTTTATCGCGACAATAACGTACACGATAGTAGATGATTAATAATTGTCGTACATGCAGCCAAATATTTAAGAGGTCAGCACGTATGTTGGACACGTATCGAGTAATAATATTCAAAAGTATTATTAATATGGTATTAAAACATTTTATTCGTGTTGATAATTTCTATACAGCATTTTCGTAAAATATATACTTCGTTTCTGTATTTTGGCCGCATCATGCCACTATTGCGCAACAAAATTATAAATAATTTTTATTACCAAGGGGATTCGATCCTAGAACCTCCAGTTTACCATCCACGGAATCATCTTACTATTCCAAAGTTACTTCGATACTATTTTATTCAGTTTACAGTACATATCGAAGGTGTGCAACTTTAATAATCCGTATCTTTAAAATTAACGAGCATCTACGCCTAATATTTTGCACGTGTTGTTAGGCAGCTGTACACTATCGTCCTGCAAAAGCTCGTTGTAATCGAAGCCGACCACTCTGGCTCCTTTCCTCGCGAGGGAATTCAAGGACGTACGGCTGTGCGAATTCGCAGTGGAATTGAACAGGAATGGATTCCCAATTCGAAGGAAAATAGAGTAGAATAAAATGGGCTGCCTTGGGGAATGTCGTTTTCAAGTCGATTGATTTCGAAGATTCGCCAATCGGTGGCGCGTGCACCTGACTCGAGTTTCGATCGCGCGAATCGAGGCGGCAACGGAAACGGAAACGGAAACGAGAAACAGGAGGATCGGACAGGAATTTGTTTTTAGACGAAAGCACCGGAAGAATGTCGCGGGTCGATTCGTTTGGTCACGCACTTGCGCTTCGAAAATAAACGTTCGTGCATCGCGGGGGGTCAATGCGATGTCCGTGGCAATAACGTTTGCGGGCAACCGGATCGCTTGGAAATTTTTCGTTTTCACGCCGGGACTCGAACAACCAACCCCTCCAATTGATTTCCAATTCGAAAGCTGCGAGAGCTTGAACGGCATACGTTTACAGGGGTTATCGCACCGCGAGTAGGAAAACTGCGTTCGGTTATAAAACTGTTCGAAACAGCTTAAATTTACGACAGCCCCGTATAGTGCACCACCTTCGAGTGCCACTTGATACGCGGATCATGGTCGTAACACATCCGAGTGCATTATGAATTCCTCGATCGGTTCGTTTTACGAGGCACCGCTCGACAATGGATCCCTCTTCCCGAGAAAGCCCTTTCATCGAAAACTTGGCGTTCGTTTACACGCCTCGCGTTAACGCGCTTAACCTAATGGTTACGCCGTTCTCCCACTCGAAGGGCGTGAGCACGATGCGATCGAAGAAAGTGTCGCGCGACTGTCACCTGCACCCTTAGGCCCAACTTTCACCGAAGCGACGCGATTGTGACGTGAGTAAAATAATTATTAATGGAGAGTCATCTATGAAGTGAATCTTTAAGCTCGTGTTCCATGTACAATAGTGGCGAGGTAGAAAGATTATTACTGATCGATCTATACGTCAAATCTTAAGGCTCATTTTCACCGAAGCGACACAATTGAGACTCGAGTAAAATAATTATCAGTGGAGAGTTACTTAGGGAGCGAATTTTTAAGCTCTTCTTCCACGTATAATAGTGGCGAGGTTTAAAGATTATTACTGATCGATCTATACGTCAAATCTTAAGGGTTATTTTCACTGAAGCGACGCAATTGTGACTCGAGTAAAATAATTATAAGTAGAAAGTTACGGGGTGAATCTTTAAGCTCTTCTTCCATGTACGACAGTGACGAGGTCCAAAGAATTATCACTAATTGATCACCCATACGTAAAATCTTAAGCGTCACTTTCACCGAAGCGACGCAATTATGACTCGAGTGAAATAATTATCAGTGGAGAGTCATCTATGTGGCGAATCTTGAAGCTCTTGTTCCACGTGAAGCTACTATCGACAAAATTTTAACCTAACTACTTAACTATCACTCATACGTCAAGCCTTTAGGCCCTACCTTCACAAAAATGAAACGATTGTAACAAGAGCAGAAACTTATCACCTCGAATCGAACCTTATGCTCTTCTCCCACCTAAACCATACGACTGTGAGGCGATCGAAAAAATGATCTCTCAACACGCAACTACACACAGAACGTTTAAGTTCTTTTTCCACCTACAATTCTACAATTTTAACAAAATAAAAAAATAATCACCGATTAGTCAGTTATGCCTATCTTCCACGCGAAGAAACGATCGAAAAATTGCTAACTCCAATTGACTTAAAAACCATTATCTCTCCTAAATATCGACCTTAGGCGATCTCCAATTGATAACCTCTTCTATGTCGCTATTTTTTAAGCAATAAAAAGGCTTGAATGTTTGCCACGCAAGCGACAGTCGAACAATAGCGAATCCTTCTTCGATCGTGTTCGCGCCAATTGGGAAGGAGCCTTGATCCCTCGTCAGAGTTTTCTCAAAAAAAGAAAAAAAGAAGTGGGGGAATCCTAACTTATCAACCGCGTTCGTTCAGCCGCGATAAACTTTCCAGAAAGGGGCGTCCTATTTTTCTGAAACCGTCTATATCCAGCGCGCGCGCGCGGATTTAAGCTCGATTCGAAAGAACGGGCCCGCGTTCCCACAGGTATTTCCAGATAGAAGTTTTCGAATGTTTACGAACAACCGTGTCGGTGATATCGCTGGGGAACAGTACCAAAAACCGACGGATATCACCGTAGCTAAATATACCACGGCACTTTCACACATTTCCGTCGTTTCTTTCTGTCTCTAGTCGCGCGGGCGAAAATATCCTCTAGCATGCGTCATTTCCCCTCTTCCACCATCCCCCTCCCCCTCCTCACGCCGCCATCCCGTCAAGAAACAAAATCGATAACAACCCGGGAACAAAATACGCGAAAGGGTGTCCAAAGTTAACTCGGTGGAGAAAATTCGGTTGGGAGATCCTTTCGCGAGTGACGCGACTCCGTGGATTACGGCGTGAGAATTAATTCGTTCCACGATACAGGTTGGCCAACGGGACGGACGAGGGGCGGAGACAGGGGGTGGGGCATAGCACGAAAAAGAGGACAGTGAAAAAAGTGAACGTTCCACGGCGAAGATCTATGGCACGGCGTCGGTGTTAGGCCAAGGAAAACAACGGTCTCGGAGAAGGTCGGCGGACGTGCGAATTGCCATCAATCAGGTCGGGTAACCAGTGTACAGAACCGATGGAAGAACAACGAACTCTTCGACCTCGGTTCGTCTCCTTTCGTTCGTTGGAAACACGTTAGACGTCAACCCGCCGAACGACCACCCCTTCTCGACGCTACCCAGTATCGATCGTATTCGATTAGAATCAACCGAGAGATAGCCTCTCGCGCGGCCTCTGGCTCGAAAGATCCGACCCGAGTAGGCGGGACCGTTCCGGGCGGGCCCCCTCCCCACCATTCGCCGAATCGTTCGACGCGCCGCCTACTTCGCGCGCCGCCACGCCCCTCCGCGCCAGGTTTCTCGTATTTAAGAATGTTCTCGACATTTGTTCGAGAGTATAGTAAAACTATACGATAAAAATAACGCAATTTGAGAGCATCGCTATTAGCGTTATTCAAAAACGTTATTAAAACATTTACAAATATTAACGTAACGTTATTTAAACATTCACAGATATTAAGTTTCGTTACTTGTAAACTCTTCGAAGAAACACGAGTATGGAGCGAACCGTTAACCATAATTTCAAACCGAAAAGAAACGACAGTGAATTATATGGAAAAAATTATTTAATTTCGAACCTTCGATCCAGTTTCCGAGTTCCTGTTTGGATTTAATTATTCCTTCGCGGATACGAAATAGAAGTATAAAGAAACCGCTGATTCCCGGGTCTGAAATACTCCCAACGCTGGAATCGAGGGTTTCTCGAACCCTTGCGAGAATTCGAGAATGTCTAGCGTCTGAGATTCGCGAGTTATTTCGAAGTGTGGGGGTGGGGGTGTGGGGGTGTGAGGGGGTGTGAGGAATCCTCTTCTTCGGCAAATAAGAAAGAACAAAGAAGGGGTCTGCGACCGGAAAGAAATTCGCAGACTGGTTTCCCAGAGGCCGTGGGGTGGAAAGTTTCTAATTTTTAGGAGGACGCGAGCTACCACCATATGGTCCAGTACTCCCAAGGCGGCTCTTGTATCGTCGATCCTCCCATACGGCGTGGCTCCTCCTTGTTCCCTCGCTCCTTAACCTAGACGTGTCCCGGGGAAAATCGTGTCGCAGCTACCCCACGTTTTCAACGTTTCGAAGATACGGCCTCTTCGGCCACGGTTTCCCACCGATGCGAACAAAAAGATTTCCCGTGTCTTTGTTGCCCCGAGTTCGTGCCTGACACGATCGGATATCGTTCTCCGTTCGTAACGTACGACTGTGTCCTTGTCCCCCTTGACTCTCGCCACGAACGTCGACGACGGAAAAAAACTCCCGCGTAACCGACCGTCGTCGCGACGTCTCGTTAGGCGCCTCGCGATTTCCACGAAGACGCCTCCATCGGGTTAACGATCTCGAGTAACTACCCCCACTGATGATGTGGCGCACAGTGGGCCAGAAACTTGGCGAAAATTCAAAATGCGACAATTTCATATTGAAAACTCATGGGTTCCATTCGTTGATTCATGGTTGGGAACAGTCGATCGTGGAATGATCGTAATTGTCAATGTTTGATACTTTCTTACATCGTGTAAGATATTAATTGTTTCTCCAAGTTGTGTCGAATTAATGTACAAGGATTTAGAAATAGATGCATTTCAAAATAAGAAAATTTGACAAATTTGGACGATTAGGGTGATTATAGTCATCGTTACTCTCAGAAATTCACTGTGCTTCCATAAATCTATATTAGAGTTTTAAGAACATAATAATCGGTGAAATCACTCTGTAAGGTTTTTCAATAGTTCGTTCGTTCGTTGAAGGAGATCTTCGATATTTTGAAAAAGGTAGTCGTGTATGGTTGTCCATAATGTACATATGGTGATACATAGGATACGTATCGTTTACACGAGAGAGAGGAAACTGATTTCTGGGTGTAAAAGGAACTCTCTCGACGCGACCGTCGAGCCGTCATTAACGACAGTCAAAGAAAAACGCTGCCACGGTCGAGGAAGCTTCGGGATCCATCGATCAGGCTTTCAGAAACACGAGAGATTTTCGCCGACAATTTTACAAAACGAGAACGTGTTTCTTTTCAACGCGGAAGCGTTTCCATTCGACTTTCCTGAAACAGTCTGCCGTGGATCCCTATCCGCGTGCACGGGCGCGTGAAAGGGTTCTTTGTTTCTCCAACGCCATAATAAAGAGCCCGTCGAAGGAGACAACCGTTCACGAACACGCGAGGACATCGATACAAAGCGACGCGACCCGCGTTGTTGGTCCTCGTACGATTCAAGCTTCGCGCAAAGTGAAACGGAAGAGGTTCTGCGATCCGACACGAAGATTCGTTAATGAGAAATCTGCACGAGGGTCCACGTGAAGGTTAACTTTCTTTGTCCCCTTGTCGACGATGTCTTTGTCTCCAGAAATAATTTCATCGAGACGAGGTAGTCACCATTAAACTTTCGTGCAAAGTTTAACAGGAGACTATACTTTGATTTGGGGATTCGTGGATTAGGAATCTGCACGAGGGTGAACGTTAACTTTCTTTGTCACCTTGTCGACGATGTCTTTGTCTCCAGAAATAATTTCATCGAGACGAGGTAGTCACCATTAAACTTTCGTGCAAAGTTTAACAGGAGACTATACTTTGATTTGGGGATTCGTGGATTAGGAATCTGCACGTGGGTGAACGTTAACTTTCTTTGTCTCCTTGTCGACATTATCTTTGTCTCCAGAAATGATTTCATCGAGTCGAGATAACAACCATTAAGCTTCTGCGCAAAGTTTAACAGAAGACTACAGTGTGACTTGGAGATTCGTTAATCGGGAATTTGCACGTGGATGAATGTTAACTTTCTTTGTCTCCTTGTCGACAGTATCTTTGTCTCTAGAAATAATTTCATCGAGACGAGATAGTCACCATTAAACTTTCGTACGAAGTTTAACAGGGGACTATACTTTGATTTGGGGATTCGTCGATCGGAAATTTGTACGAGGGTCCACGTGAAGGTTAACTTTCTTTGTCTCCTTGTCGACATTATCTTTGTCTCTAGAAATAATTTCATTGAGACAAGATAGTCACCATTAAACTTTCGTGCAAAGTTTAACAGAAGACTATACTTTGATTTGGAAATTCGTCGATCGGAAATTTGTACGAGGGTCCACGTGAAAATAAACTTTCTTTGTCTCCTTGTTGACAGTCCCTTTTGATAATCTTTGTCCCCAGAAATGATTTCATCGAGACGAGATAGTCACCATTAAACTTTCGTGCAAAGTTTAACCGAAGACTATATTCTGATTTGGGGATTTATTGATCAGGAATCTGCACAAGGGTCCACATGAAGGTTAACTTTTTTTGTCTCCTTATCGACAGTCCCTTTTGGTAACCTTTGGCCCCAGAAATCTCCCTCAACCCTCCGACTCGATGATTCGTTGATCAGCATTACACTAGTGTCCCCTGCGTTGATTTTTCTTTCTCTTTCCATCTGTCAACACTCTTTCTTAGTAATCTTTTCCCCATGAAATGATTTCATCGAGAAAGCAAGAAATCAACAAATCTTCCCACAAAGTACAACAGAAGACACTCAACCCTCCAACTCGATGATTCGTTGATCACAAATACTAGAGGGTTCTCCGTGTTAATTTTTCCTTCTCTTTCCATCTGTCAACACTCTTTCTGAGTGATCCTTTTCCCCAAGAAATGATTTCACCGAGAAAGCAAGAAATCAACAAATCTTCCAGAAGACACTCAACCCTCCGACTCGATGATTCGTTAATCACAAATACTAGAGGGTCCTCCGTGTTAATTTTTCCATCTCTTTCCATCTGTCAACACTCTTTCCTGCTAATCCTTTTCGCCAAAAAATGATTTCACCGAGAAAGCAAGAAATCAACAAATCTTCCAGAAGACACTCAACCCTCCGACTCGATGATTCGTTGATAAGCATTACAGTAGTGTCCTTCTCTGTCATTTTTTCCTTCTCTTTCAGTCTGTCGACAGTCTCGTCCGGTAATCTTTTCCGATTCGCAAGACCGGTTCCCGCGAACGATAAATCCCCGGGAATGATTTCATCGTGGGCGAGGAAGCAACGAACGATTCGACGCACCGCCGACAGGAATTCGGGGTGAACGCGAGGGGTGAAACGGGCAACGTGGGCACTCGTAAGGGGGAGGACGCGGAGGCAGTTCGTATATCGTATTAAAACTTTTTCTCTTTCTACTTTATTTCGCTGTATCGATCGGCGAGGTCTTCCGCGGCGCGGTCGCTTGGGACGAGCAGATATTGTTTACGGACCGGATCCGCAGATGTTGCGCGCATCGGAATCTCGGTGAAACGGTCTCCTCTTTCGTTCGGCATCGGTCCTGGTACTTTAAGTAATTTAGTTCTACCCCGTGCAGCCGTCTCTCGTAAAATGGCCGCGCGAAATACCGCGATTTTTGAGAGCGCACGGAACGGATCGTACGTTCACCGAAATGTGAAATCGCTCGGGTTTAACCCTATCGTTCTCGTTTTTGTAGTTGAAAATGATCGATACACTCTTTTACAACCGACTGAAATTATATTCACGAACAGGTGACCGTATATAAAATATATATTGCAACCATTTCGAACACTTTCCCGATTAAGGATGCACTTACAAGGGAGTACGAACTAGCTGTATTTTCGGTGTGTTAAAATAATTGATTAGGTAAGCGTAAACTAAATATCACAAGGATTTTTAACGCGTTATCGCATCTTTAAGATTTGATAATATTTGATGTTTATTTTCGAAGTAATACTAGAGAGATCTCTCGAGGAATATTTATAATATACTTTGTAGCTTGAAATTTGATAATATTTAGAAATAACCAGGAATGTTGTGATAGGAATTGCGGAGGTGTAGAAATTTTATATGCAATACTTAATAAGCCATTACTGTCGTAGATGTCACGTGTGTCATCCTGTGCACACCCAACCGTCGAGTAGACCACGTTGATAACTCGGTATCGTAAATAACACCCACATCTCGTATTACGATTGAAAAAAAAAGAGAGGAAGCTCACGCACGTCGTTTCGACATTGTTCATTTGTTCGTAAAAATTGCCACACCATTATTTCCACCGATTCCAATCTGTATGTAAAACTGCCCGCGAGTATCTTTCTCGAAATCATTTTCAAAGGGAACGGTTAACCCTTCGCGCTCTAAGGTTCTTTCGTAACGAAGAACCAGTCGCTCGATAAAATTTCTTAAAACAAAAACACACTTGACAAGCATATTGCATATAAAATTTCTACACCTATTACAACATTGTTGGTTATTTCTAAATGTTAGCAAATTTTCTCTCTGGAGATTACTTAGAAAAGACTACCAGAGATCTCTCTGGTATTACTTAGAAAAAAAATATCAAATATGATTAAATTTTAAAGGTAATGTTTACGACACAATATTTCATTTTCAAATTTTATAACGTTCGAAATCTTGCAATTTTTGACGACTTTGCGCTCTTGAATTCCACGACGACCGAGAGTCGCCTTTCGAGCGCAAAGGATTGAATAATTAACGTCGCAAACCGCGTAATAAAAGATTCTCTTTTACAAATGTTCTACAAACCGATTAGTTCTCTAAAAATTTCTCGAACTTCGGATCTCTTTTTCTCGATCGATCCGGTCTCCGCCATTAACGAAACGATCGTAACGATTTGTCTCGTAGTGAAAAGAAATCCGTGCATTTCCTCGTGAAACACACTTCACCGTTGTAACCGGGGTCGGTATAGTTCGGTGAATTTTTACACCGACACGTAACGAGTCTCCTCTTCGATCCTGTCGCGTCGTTAAGCATCCGAATATCGCGCAACTGTCGCTAAAAACGTCCCCCAAAGGGAGCGAAGACAGTTTCCGTGGAATCGTGCCAATCGCGAGTCGCGTCTGCGGGGACAAAAGCGAAAAGGCCGATGCACGGAGCTCTGTTTCGGAGTTCAATGCTGAGCATTGGAACGAGCAAACGAACGAAAGCCAACCAGTGTCGGAAAATCGGGGGGAGGGGAAAAAAGTGTCGCGCGAATACCGACGATAAACGTGTACCTTTGAAACTTTTCGCGACTGGGTACATGGCGGGGAATAATAATTTATCTTTCTTCTTTTTCGTCCAAGAAAAAGGAATGGATACGCGAAAAATTAGACGAGGATACACGGTGATTGCGTAACAGGCAGGTAGGAAAGTAGAATTCGTCTCTGATGCAGTATTCGGGTCTTTTCTGACCCACGCGTAGGCACAATAATATATATTTGTATTTTTTTTTTTTTTTTCTTATAATAGACATTTGTTATGGAGAGTGGATAGAAATTTGTACGAAGAGAACGAAAGCCAACCAGTGTTGGAAAATTGGGGGAAAAGAGTGTCGCGCGAATACTGAAGCTAAACGTCAATAAACATGGCGGGCAATAATAATTTATCTTTCGTTTTTTTTTGTCCAAGAAAAAGGAATGGATATGCAAGAAATTAGACGACGATACACGGTGATTGCGTAACAGGCAGGTAGGAAAGTAGAATTCGTCTCTGATGCAGTATTCGGGTCTTTTCTGACCCACGCGTAGGCACAATAATATATATTTGTATTTTTTTTTTTTTTCTTATAATAGACATTTGTTATGGAGAGTGGATAGAAATTTGTACGAAGAGAACGAAAGCCAACCAGTGTCGGAAAATCGGGGGAAAAGAGTGTCGCGCGACTACTGAAGCTAAACGTTAATAAACATGGCGGGGAATAATAATTTATCTTTCTTCTTTTTCGTCCAAGAAAAAGGGATGGATACGCGAGAAATTAGACTACGATACACAGTAATTGCGTAACAGGCAGGTAGGAAAGTAGGATTCGTCTCTGATGCAGTATTCGGGTCTTTTCTGACCCACGCGTAGGCACAATAATATATATTTGTATTTTTTTTTTTTTTTCTTATAATAGACATTTGTTATGGAGAGTGGATAGAAATTTGTACGAAGAGAACGAAAGCCAACCAGTGTCGGAAAATCGGGGGAAAAGAGTGTCGCGCGACTACTGAAGCTAAACGTTAATAAACATGGCGGGGAATAATAATTTATCTTTCTTCTTTTTCGTCCAAGAAAAAGGGATGGATACGTGAGAAATTAGACTACGATACACAGTAATTGCGTAACAGGCAGGTAGGAAAGTAGGATTCGTTTTTGATGCATTCCTCGGGTCTTTTTTGACCCACGCGTTGGCACGATAATATATATTTGTATTCTTTTTTCTTCTTTTATAATAGACGTTCGTTACAGAGAGTGGACAGAAATTTGTACAAAGAGATTTTTGCATACAATGCAACGTCAGAGATTAGCAATATTACTATTATACGTAAGTATCGTCTGCATGTAGGGGATGTCTACATCGTCACATTCCTCGAAGAAGAAATCTCCGATGTGAATTAGTCGTTTCACACTTTCGTTTTATTTCCAGCTATAGAATCTCCCTAACTCCTATCCGAACCCCGAATGTTTACCCATTGTGTACAATAATCGGATTTAGAACACCGAAACGTTGAAACTTCGCGTGGACGTTTGAAAAATCGCATGAAGAGATTAGCTAACGTATATTATATCGCGTTGAAATTTTCCACGTGTAATTTCGAAACTAACGATACAGAGCTTCGCGTTAACATTGCACACCATTGTCCAGTCTCGACGATAAATTGCTCGACGCGAACCCCCCTCCTCTCTCTCTTGTGAAAAAAATGAGTATTTAATAATTGTCCGGACTATTGGATCAATTTCCGGTGCAAACGATCGCGCGCAGTTTAATTACTCGTTGGTCTGTCATCGTCCAGTTGCAGCCGGAATATTATTGCCTTTGGAAGCAACAATTTGGCGGCCCGCTCCGAAACAGCATCGCCAGCCTTGGCAATGATGTAGCTGGCTCGCTGGTTTGGAAGCGAAATTTCATTACCGTTTGTACGCGACAGTCTCGAGCATAGGAAGCGAAACGTTGGACCGTGGCAGGGCAAGGGGAGGACGGTGGTGAGGGGGTTTTATAGGAGGAAAAGTAAAATGCAAAGAACGATCCTGCGGAGGCAAGAAGAGGTCGGTAGTTGGCTACTTTCTCCTCTTCGTCGCGTAAAAGTTCTTTCGCTCGAAATCGAAGGAGCCTAACCGAAGGATGCTTCAACCTCTGCGATATTGATCCGTATTCCATCCACATGGAACTGGTCCTCCTCCGTCTTTCCTCTTGCTCGCCCCTACCACCACCACCCCCCTCCTCCTCCTTTCTGCCTCTCTGTTACCCGGTTCTCTGCTCTTTCGTTCGTCTTTCGGTCCTCCAGCTTCCCTATCCCTCCCCCTGTCTCCTCTCTACCCCTCCCCCTGACCGATTCACTCCCTTCGTCCCTGGCCCCTGTGCACCCTCTTTCAAGAATCTTCTCCGAGCGAAAGGAAAGTCTTCATCCTGCGAGACTCTTCTCGGTGTTCCCTTCGTTCTTCGAAAGAAAGCCCCTCGTTTCAAAAGAGAAGGATCTCACGAGTAGATGCAACGATCGCGAGACGAGGACGGTGGGACACGAGACGTCCGAACGCACGATTCTTTTCAACGTTAATTTCCTCTCGACTGGAACTCGGGGGGAAGATTTCTTGACAACTCGGGAGACATCGAATTCCGATACCCTTTCTTTCTTTCGTTCGTTCCTCGTGTTAACCGTCGAACGAAGCCTCTTGTTGTTCGCGCGTCCAACGATGGTAATTCTCCACGGTCGAATTTCGTCTTTCGGTTATCGCGTAATCGCCAAGTCGCGTAATTTGCATCTCGTCGCGTCGAATCGAACCTCGAGGGACCACTTGTCGCGCAGATTAACGGGTACTCGTACGGCGCGAGTTTATCGGGAAGATAACGCGAGCGCTGCTGTGCGAATAAAAAGTGATCTTGGATAAAAGGGTCTTGGATTATTTACCGATTGTTTACTGATCTCACGCGTCACGTCGAACGAGAACGAGACGAATTGTACGAAGAAATTACGCGAGAATCGACGAGCCTAAGATACGAAGAAATCGCTTCTGGTGCAGGTGACCAGTGGACGTCGATTGTCGCACTGTCAGAAGCAATATGCCCTTGCAGGTATTGTAACTGTGGCTGGTTTTTAGATTGGCTCGTTGTAAAATTGGTTCGAAACTGATTGAGAGAAATATTTTTGGAGCCTACGTATACTTTTGAAGTTCTGTTACAATTAGCGAATATTGCGTTAAACTCTTGCGGAGAAATCTTTCCTTGATACCCTGAAGTATAGCGAGATAACCTTTTTTAAAAATTCTCAACTCCATCCTGGTGCATTCTTTTCAACGTTCTACTGTACACCACGCTCGGACGGGTACAAAATCACACTGAGAATATCTTTGTTTTCCCAACAGCGAGATAACCTTTTTCAAAAATTCTAAATTCCGTGCAAGTGCATTCTTTTCAACTTTCTACTGTACATCACGCTCGAATGGGAAGAAAATCACACTGAGAATATCTTTGTTTTCCCAACAGCGAGATAACCTTTTTCAAAAATTCTAAATTCCATGCAAGTGCATTCTTTTCAACTTTCTACTGTACATCACGCTCGAATGGGAAGAAAATCAAACTGAGAATATCTTTGTTTTCCCGATAGCGAGATAACTGTTCCCAAAAATTCTCAATTCAAACCAACTGCATTCTTTTAAACTTTCTACTGTACACCACGCTCGAATAGGAAGAAAATCAAAGTGAGAATATCTTTGTTTTCCCGATAGCGAGATAACCGTTCCCAAAAATTCTCAATTCAAACCAAATGCATTCTTTTAAACTTTCTACTGTACACCGCACTTAAACGGGAAGAAAATCACACCGAGAATATCTTTGTTTTCCCGAAAGCGAGATAACCTTTTCGAAAAATCCTAAATTCCATCCGAGTGCGTTCACTCCGTCTCTGCACTCTATATTACGCTCGAGTGGGAACGAAATCACACCGTGGAAGATTATCGTTACTTCCGACCCATCTTTGTCTTCCCGATAGCGAGATAATCGTTCCCAAAAATTCGGAATTCCAGCCGAGTGCATCCTCTCCAACTTTCCACTGTATATCACGCTCGGATGGGAACGAAATCACACCGAGGAAGATTATCGTTACTTCCGCCCCATCTTTGTTTTCCCCGTTCCAGGGGACTTCCCTTCGGAAGTTGCTCCGCGTGTCTCTTAAGTCGTCGCGAATCTCCTCGCGTTAACGTTGCAGCTGCGCGTGCAAACGTCTCGAGAACTCCACCTGCAATCGTCGCGACGACTTCTCTCGTGGCCCCTGTTAATCCTGCACTCTCGGCCCCCTCCCCCCTGCCCTCCACTACTCCACTCCTCGCTCCTTTTTCCTTTGCTCGTGAGCAAACTGCGTTAACTGTTCCCTCAGCCGACCGAAAGTACTTTCCGCGGGCAGATGTTCTCCCGAGGCTCCCTTTAATTGTTTTCGACGTTACTCGAGCCAACGTTACCATTTTCTTGCCTTTTTATTTTTATTTTTTTTGTTCCTCCTCCTCCTCCTCCTCCTCCTCCACCACCGCCGCCCCCTCCTCTACTTTTGTTTTCGCAACTGCATCGGATACGTCGCTCTCTATCCGTATTTATTCGTGCTCCCGCCATCTGGTATGCCGAAAAAAAAAGAAGAAAAAAAGAAGATCGCATAGCTCGTTTGGTTCGTTGAATCGGCGAGCCTCCCACGCGTTTCACCCTCCGCAACGGTCTTCGCTAACGAAGCGAGTTCGCGCGTGTAATAAATAGTACGCTGCTCGCCGACAGAATAGAATTTAAATACGCCCGCCCCGTTAATTACCGTTTTAATTATAACCCGGTCTGCTCGCAGTTGTTTTGCCCGCGATCAATTTATAGACAAATCGGCCCGTAACGTTCCACCCGTCTTTTCGAATACTTGTTGACAACGCTCGAGCGTTAAGTCGAGGCGACAAGCGGTTACGAGCGGATTCGAGACTGCGTTCGCTACGAACGGTCGCCATTTTTGGATAATATTATCTGCTACTTGTTGGTAAGTCGTGTGGAGAAAATTCTGATCTTTTAAAAATGTTTCTCATTCTTTTTTACGGTAGCACGATGTAAGAGTAAAGGAACTTAGGTTAGGGTTGACTGTGACGGTTGATTTCGAAACCCAACGAAACCGGAAGTCTTAGCAAAGATGGCCATTTTCGTACAATTTTGACACCATTATTTTCCTCTCGTTATCAACTGGTACTGAATAAATTCTATACCAAAATTCATGGTTCTTATTTTTCTTACAGCAACCCGAACGATTGAAATTTTAACGAAATGATACATTAAAATTTATGGCTCTTTTTTTTTGTAGAGCAACCACAACGATTGAAATTTTAACAAAATGGGAGTCATAATCGCACCGATATATTCGTTTGTTAATTCATTTATATATTCTCGTTATTAATTCGCTCCAGTAAAATTCAGATCGATTAAAAAACTGGTACTGAATAAATTCTACACCAAAAATTCATGATTCTTATTTTTTTTTAAAGCAACCCCAACGATTGAAATTTTAACAAAATGGTGGTCACAATCGCACCGGCATATTCGTTCCTCGTTATTAATTCGCTCTAGAAAAATTCAGATCGATTAAAAAACTGGTACTGAATAAATTCTACACCAAAAATCATGCTTCGTATTTTTTTTTTAAACAACCCCAACGATTGAAATTTTAACAAGATGGTACACTAAAATTCATAGTTCTTATTTTCTTTTTTAGAGCAACCCCAACGATTGAAATTTTAACAAAATGGTACACTAAAATTCATAGTTCTTATTTCTTTTTTAGAGCAACCCCAACGATTGAAATTTTACCAAAATGGTGGTAACAATCACACCGTTATATTCGTTCCTCGTTATTAATTCGCCTCAGAAAAATTCAGATCGATTAAAAATTCTATTTCTTATTCTTGCTTCGTTTCTCCATTAGCTTAATATCCATCGAACAGAATACAGGGTAGGGCTAGAATACACGTTATAGAAAATTTCGTTCAGAACGAAGCAGGAAACTTCTATGGGGGTCCCAGTGAATCTTTGCGAGCTACGATAACCCCTTATTAGAAGATAAGCGTCGCCTAATGGCGCTACGAATCCACCCCGAATCAGCATTTCGGTCACAACGATGTTCGTCCTATTTGTCTTCCGTGGCAGCTTTATCAACACATCGCTAGTATTCTTATCCAATGATTTGTCTTTTCCTGGGTCGCGACTACCAACTCGCCTACGGAACGTCGATAAAAATCGTACAAGCATAGAAGGGCTGCAATTTGGCTGGGAAAGATAAACGGTCCAGATAATGTACCCAGGCGCGCGGAAGCGAGGGTGGATACCGAAATAAGTATGAAGAATTCATGGTATCTCAACACCTCGAGCGGCTATACGTTTCCTCAGGTGGGTAAGCGCGTTAAGTACACGAGTAACACGCGCACACCTACGTGTCACATTGGTCACATTGTCGTCGTCGTGGCGCGATAATGGACCGACCGTGGAAAAATGATTTACAACCCTGATCGACGAGCCGCGCGACGAAATCAAAGGACAGTGTTTAAAAGTGTCACGCTCGTGACAATGATTACCGTTATATTTGTTCCTCGTTATTAATTCGTTCTAGAAAAATTCAGATCGGTTGAAAAACTGGTACTGTATAAATTCTACAATAAAATTCATGATTCTTATTTTTTTTTTTTTTTTTTTTTTTTTAGAGCAACCCCAACGATTGAAATTTTAACAAAATGGTACACTAAAATTCATGGTTCTTATTTTTTTTTAGAGCAACCCCAACGATTGAAATTTTCACAAAATGGTACACTAAAATTCATAGTTCTTATTTCTTTTCAGAGCAACCCCAACGATTGAAATTTTAACAAAATGGTACACTAAAATTCATAGTTCTTATTTCTTTTTAGAGCAACCCCAACGATTGAAATTTTAACAAAATGGTACACTAAAATTCATAGTTCTTATTTTTTGTTAGAGCAACCCCAACGATTGAAATTTTAACAAAATGGTACACTAAAATTCATAGTTCTTATTTTTTTTTAGAGCAATCCGAACGATTGAAATTTTAACAAAATGGTACACTAAAATTCATAGTTCTTATTTTTTTTTAGAGCAACCCCAAGGATTGAAATTTTAACAAAATGGTACACTAAAATTCATAGTTCTTATTTTTTTTTAAGAGCAACCCCAAGGATTGAAATTTTAACAAAATGGTACACTAAAATTCATAGTTCTTATTTCTTTTTAGAGCAACCCCAACGATTGAAATTTTAACAAAATGGTACACTAAAATTCATAGTTCTTATTTTTTTGTAGAGCAACCCCAACGATTGAAATTTTAACAAATTGGTACACTAAAATTCATAGTTCTTATTTTTTTTTAAAGCAACCCCAACGATTGAAATTTTAACAAATTGGTACACTAAAATTCATAGCTCTTACTTTTTTTTAGAGCAACCTCGAGCTCTCGAGGGCAGAGAAAAATTTTCACGCAAGACTTGTCTTTGTGGACTCTAAACAATTGGAGAAGAATGTCGATTCGATTGACTTGTAACGGAGAACGATAAAGAAAAGTTGGAATATTATAGAAATTTTTGGCACTTGAGGAAGAAAAATTTGTACGAGAGACTCACCTGTGTAGATTCTAAAGAAGTGGGTAACAATGGTTGTTCAATCGATGCACCAAGGGGCAAAATGTGATAAAGAGAAGCTGGAATACCACGATAAGTACTCCTAATTAACGGTGCCATTAGTAAATTAGTAGAAAACTAATAATACCCATCTTCCTGAACTCTATCGATTTTCTATACTTCCCAGAGATCACGATTCTTAATACACGGATAATTATCCCTTAAAATGGGGAAACTAAGTCGAATAGCTTGGGTTTTCTACGACGGACGATCGATCGAATTATTTTTGTTCGATATTGTTAAACGAAAGTATCTTAGAATTACGTTTTGTTAACCAGAAATTTGGAGAGATTACATGGCCCAAGGTCCTTTGTTTACAGCGGTAAATCGTTGCGTACACGGGCATTTACTCGGATAAATGATTTCGAATACATCGGGTCCCCGAGTACTAAAATTTCCACGGATTAAAATAGGGATTAGTTAATGCACGTGTACACTTGCATTCGAGTACACGTGAAACAGAGATCTCTATTACGCTCCCTGGATCGGTGGTCTCCGAAACTTTACAAAGAGCGTCCTCTAAAATGAAGGAGAGAAAAAAAAATTGCTCGTCGATGGAAAGAGATATCCAAACTGTTCGCATTGTTCTACATTCACTTCCTCCCTCTAGATTAGAAGATACCTTTGTATTCGAGTACACGTGAAACAAAAAGCTGTAACAGAACCCCTCTAGATCGGTGGTCTCCAAACTTTACAAAGAGCGCCCTCTGAAACGACGAAAAAAGTATTGCAATCGATAGAAAGAGATATTTGAAACATCCACATTTCTCTATACTAACTTTCTCCTCTAGATTATAAGATACCTCTGTATTCGAGTACATGTGAAACGCTCTAACTTTACAAAGAGCGCCCTCTAGAACGAAGAAAAAAGTATTGTAATTGATAGAAAGAGATATCCAAGCTATCCACATTTTTCTACGATTAACTCCCTTCCCCTAGAGTATAAAATACCTCTGTATTCGAGTACACGTGAAACGAAAACCGTTAACATAACCCCTCTAGATCGGTGGTCTCTAACTTTACAAACAGCGCCCTCTAAAAGGAAGAAAAAAGTATTGTAATCGATAGCAAGAGATATCCAAGCAATCCACATTTCTCTACGATCAGCTCCCGCCCCCTAGATTACAAGATACCTCTGTATTCAAGTACACGTGAAACAAAATCCGTTAACATAACCTCTTCAGATCGGTGGTCTCTAACATTACAAAGAGCGCCCTCTAGAACGAAGAAAAAAGTATTGTAATCGATAGAAAGAGATATCCAAGCCATCCACGTTTCTCTACGATCAACTCTCTCCTCCTAGATTATAAAATACTTCTGTATTCAAGTACACGTGAAACAAAAACCGTTAACATAACCTCTTCAGATCGGTGGTCTCTAACATTACAAAGAGCGCCCTCTAGAACGAAGAAAAAAGTATTGTAATCGATAGCAAGAGATATCCAAGCCATCCACATTTCTCTACGATCAACTCCCGCCCCCTAGATTACAAGATACCTCTGTATTCGAGTACCCGCGGAAACAGAGACCTCTACCGCGTACTCCCTGTACTAGTGGTCTCGAAGTTCTTTAAACGGCCCCCCTTCCCTAAAACAACGACGGACAAATTTAACGAATAGAGGGAGATATTTACGTCGTCCACATTTTTCCACGTTAAACGCCACCTCGCCGCCGCCCCCACCCTCCGCCTGCCCCTCGATTGTAATGCGCCCCTGTATAGGGGTCGCGGCCCCCACTTTACAAAACACTGCTCCAGATGTTCTTTCGATTTCACGAGTCCGTGCTCACCGTTCTCTCTCCACCGTTGTACAAACGACGAAACCCTTTGTAATAACAAGTAAAAGAATGGAGGAGACGTCGCTCCGTGGACGATGCGCCCCACTGGCCCCCCTCCCCCGTGACAGGCGACGTTAAAAGATCCTCCAGGTTCGCGCAAAATGAAACTTCCTCGGTTGCGGCCGTCCTTGGGGCCGGATTCTTCTCCCACGACACGGAAGAATCTTCAATAACGTTATCTCTCGCGGCGATCGGCCATAAAGAAATATTCGAACGGAATTTCTTACACGTGTACAAAACGGCTACGAATTCTTATTCCGGCGGCCATCGCGAGCATCCCGTGGACCAACCTAGAGGACGGAGGGGTTCGTGCTATCCGTCGAAAATTTATATATTCCGTATCCTTCGATACTTTAGAAGGGAGGCCAACGGCTATCGATTTGGCAACTTCTGGACCATGCATACACACACACGCATACGCACACAGAGATTGAGATACACATATACACGTGGTTCCGCGATTACGTTCCGATTCGGTCCGCGCTACGCGAGTATCTCGTACGAGATGTACCTAGGTGAACTGGTAGGCGGTCGAACCTTCGATTCTCTCTTGATCGGTCCTTAAAGAATGACCAACGAATGGAGCTCGGATGAGAAAAGCTGCAACCAGAGATGAGGTGGGGAGTTCCGCGAATAGAAATCCCATTGCGGAGCAGCTCGCGATATCCGAGCGATGTACACGGTGTGTCTCGATCGAAGGAGGCCACCTAAATATCTGCTCTGTTTCTAACGTAGACGAAAAATGTTCTCGATACGATCCGAACGGTACGATACGAGAGAAGAATGGACGTACGATTTGCTTTTTTCTTCCAAGGTATTTTAATCTTTTTCAAGGATTCTTCAAGGTACGATTCAAGCTGAAGGTGGTCTCTATCCGGTTTTATTTTCTCTACACCCTTGGAATACATTTCGTGTATTCCGGGAGCTCAGTTTGGAGTTTTAATAGAAGTTAAGTAGAAGCATGGGTATAGAGAAGAACCAGGGGAAACTTAATTTGATATGAATGTAAATATACGGGGTGTCTTAAAGAAAAAATATTCGAAAAACGATATCTGAGTGTATCTCGGTTTCCAACGACCCGAAGAATGTTAACGACACCGTTTAAACGGTCTCGAAAGGGGGATATCGCGGAGGAGAAAGTTTCTTTTTTCAAAAGTGTCGTTCTTCTCGAGCTTCCTCCTCGTCGTTAATATTTTTTACTAGGAAAACACACACTGTTTGTGTAGGTGGCCTCCTTCGACCGAGACACCTTGTACACAGAGTGTACGAGCGGAGTACAAAAATGGCAGCTTGAGAGCACGGTCCAACAGGGTGAGTGTTTGTAGAAATTTTTCTTTTTCTTTTTTTTTGACACGTTGTTTTTACATCCACCGGTCGCTGCCCGTTACGGTACACCCTGTATATATGGGTCAGGCGGCTCGGTTTTCGGTGAATTTTCCGGCGGCGTGTTCGATCGGAAAGCTCGTACTGTCTAACTCGACAACGGGTAGAACCGCGATATGAAAAGGGAGCCTCGAACGCAACTGAGAACCGAAGGTCGCCTTCCTCGAACCGAGGAGTATCCCGAGCTTTAATCCGCTTAGGCGATACCGGCACAGAAGGTGGAATACGCCGCGGAGGCAGAAGAAGACAGAGCTTTCAAAGTAGAAAATATAAAGTATAAAGTACAATGTGGTGAAACTGCGGTAAACAGGCGAGAAGAGAGATTCCGTGGGACAGAACTGAATTCCACGGTGCTTTTCGATTCCGGCTGGTATATGGGTCAGGTCGGTTGTTTTCTTCGAGAATTTCCTCGCTGCTGTACCCTCCACCCCCCTCCACCGCTCCCCTCCCGAATACCTCGTCCCTCTCGTGTGCTTGCTGCAATCTCATCGAATTATGAGAGGGAAGGACCAACGTCCGACACCTGCTTCTTTCCTGAACGCTTCACGCCGAGCTGCGACCGATTTGTGACAACTTAAGAGATAGGTACGGTATTGTACGGCACTGTGTCTATATTCGGGACGAGGCCGAGGGGAGTGGTCGAATTTTTCTGTACTCGAATGTTCCAACCTTTGGGTGATTCGAATACTCGATTGGAATTTAAATATTCAAGGACGGTGGGCAAGTATCTCGATCAGATTCGTCGGTACGCGTGACCTAAATTCAATAGTTGTATTTCAGTACTGATATTCGAATAGTAATATTTCAACGCTGCTGTTCGGGTAGTATTATTCCAATACTGATTATTCGAATAGTCGAATATTTGAATACTCGTATACGAATATTCAAATGCTCGAGACTTCTACTGTCGTTCGAATACTCAAGTCTTCTATTGCTTATTCGAATACTCAAGTCTTCTATTGCTTATTCGAATACTCAAGTCTTCTATTGCTTATTCGAATATTCAAGTCTTCTATTGCTTATTCGAATACTCAAACATTTCACTACTCGTTCGAATACTCAAGTCTTCTATTACTTATTCAAATACTCAGATATTCCACTACTCGTTCGAATACTCAAGTCTTCCATTGCTTATTTAAATATTCAGATATTCCACTACTCGTTCGAATAATCAAATCATCTATTATCGTTCGAATACTCAGGCCTTCTATTACTTATTCAAATACTAAAATATTCCACTACTCGTTCGAATACTCAAGTCTTCTATTACTCGTTGGAATATACGAATATTCTACTACTCGTTCGAATACATGAGTATTCTACTACTCGTTCGAATACATGAGTATTCTACTACTCGTTCGAATACTCGAATATTCTACTACTCGTTCGAATAAACGAGTATTCTACTACTCGTTCGAACACACGAATATTGTACTACTCGTTCGAATACTCGAATGTTCTACTACTCGTTCGAATATTCAAATATTCTACTACTCGTTCGAATATTCAAATATTCTACTACTCGTTCGAATACACGAATATTCTACTACTCAAACGTTCGAACACCCGAGTGCTCGAGGTTCACTCGTTGTATTCGAATATATCCACGTAATAATCGAATATCAAATTACTCGAATAGTCCCCAGCGCCAAGGCGAACGGAAAATGAGAAAGAAGGACAAGAGGGCTGAGTCATGGGAAGGGCAGAAAATTCGAAGCGCTCGGGCGAACTCCGGGGGGATGTTTCGCTTAAGTTCCACAAAATCTTGACACGGAAAGGAGCTGTGCAGCACAATTCTCGAGTACTCGTAACGGTGAAGTGGAGGGTAGAATAATAGGTACTCGGGACCGGCCACCAAGTGGCAGCTAAGCCTGATTTTACACGCGAACTTCTCCCAACGTTTATTTCGTTGTGACGATGCAACGTAACGCGGTAAAAAGTTTCTAACGCGTAATCGCTCGGCGCTGGCTCTAAAGCGGAGGGGAGGGGGGAGTATACGGCCCAGGGATGATAAAAATAATTAAGTCCTCCAGTTTTTAACGCGTTGACATTCGTGTCTGTATCCAATTCAATACGCGAACCATGGATTTTATACGCTCGGTATCACGTTACTCCGAAGAGAAAAAATCGTAGTAAAGAAGAAAAATTAATTTTTCTTTTTTTTTTTTTTTTAATATTTACCATCGGTGGTACACCAAGTTGGAAGTATCCACGACCGATGTTCCATCGAAATTAGCGGTGCTTTACTTGAAATCAATGGACAATTAGTTTTGTCGCGCCACGAATTAATTTTGGCCAACGTTCAAGTATACACACACGCTCGCACACACGCGCAACCGTGTGTCGTCCGCACACGTGTGCGAATCTGGTAACGGATATTCGTAATTAAGGGAAAAAACGATCTCCGGTCGCGGTCGAATGGGCTACGGGCGTTCCAGAAGCAGGCAAAAGTTGGATCGAGCCGGAGACTCGCAGGTAACTTAATTAATGACCGAAATGAAAACAATTTAATTAACGGTCTCGCCCGGAGTAACCGTATTTACGAAACAAGAACGGAACGCTGGTTACGAACGAGGAGAACAAAGGACATCGACGGATAATCGATTCGTTTAACCTACGAAATGATGGTATTCAGGAGCAAGACGTATCTCGTCGCGACTCTATCGAGCCGTGCCCGATTTCAATCCTGGATTCGCCTGGTCTCCGGGAATAAGGAATATAAAAACGCGCCGGGACTTGGACCGCGGATCTGGCGAAATTTATTCCTCGAAAATATAACGAATAATGCTGTGACGACAAAGAACTCGGTACTGGGAAATTGGAAATAGAGGGAAAACAGACTCTAGAGCTCTAAAGAGAATGCGATGAACAATTTCAAATACACTTCGATCGCTATGTGTTGACCCAACGGTTGAACTTTTGTGCTAATTTCTTTAAGTTCCATACACTGTGTAGCAAAGCACCGTGAGAATGTACAGACAATAGACTCTAGTGCTCTAGAGAAAATATAGAACTATTTAGAAGACATCTAGTCCGTTGTGTGTTGGCCGAAAGTTGAACAGTGTGGTTTAAGTGTGTTACATCCGATATACTCTATTGTAAAGTACCGTAAGGATGTACAGGAAAGCAGACTCTAGTGCTCTAGAAAAAATATAGAACTATTTGGAACAAATTTCGTCCATTGTCTGTTGATTGAATGTTGAACAGTGCGGTTTAAGTGTGTTACATCCGATATACTCTATTGTAAAGTACCGTAAGGATGTACAGGAAAGCAGACTCTAGTGCTCTAGAAAAAATATAGAACTATTTAAAATACATCACGACCGTTATGTGTTGGCCGAGGGTCGAACAGTGTGGTCCAAGTGTGTTACATCTAACATACTCTACTGCAAAGTACGTAAGAATGTACAGAAAAACAGACTCTAGCGCTCTAGAAAAAATATAGAACTATTTAGAATACATCTTATTCGTTGTGTATTGACCGAAAGTTGAACAATGTGGTCCAAGTATGTTACATCCCACATGCTCTATCGCAAAGCACCGTAAGGATGTACAGGAAAGTAGACTCTAGTGCTCTAGAAACAATATAGAACCATTTGGATCAAATTTCGTCCATTGTCCATTGACCGAAAGTTGAATAGTGTTATTCAGGTCTACATCACAAAATACCTTAAGGATGTACAGGAAAGCATACTCTAGCGCTCTAGAAAAAATATAGAACTATTTATAATACATTTCGCCCGCTGTCTATTGACCAAAGGTCGAACTAACAGTTTATTCTACACTCCTTGCATTCGATACACCGTAACGTAAAGTACCGTGAGAATCTACCGGGAAACGGAGTTTAGCGCTCGGAAAAACAATGGGGGAAACGATTTAGAATAGACTTTGCCCGCTGTCTGTTGACCGGAGTCTGAACTAGCGGTTCTATGTTTTCTACATTTGGTGGATACATCGTATCGCGGGCACGCGTGTATACGGGCCGTACCGCGAGTTAAACGAAACGCATTAAAATACGTGCACACGGAATTTGCCACGTATCTCTGGACGAAATACACACGTACACGTACGTGTACACGGGCTCTAAACGCGATAAGATAGGACAGAGCCACGGAACAATCGTGCCGCTTCACAAACGAATTAACGAGTGCTACGTTGGTTATACCCCCCACCACGAGTCTGTAATGGAGGCCGCGTTCGTTGACGGACAGGTCGAAAAGTTTCCGAGGGGACACTTTGCACGCGCGATGGCACGGTTAAGCTCGAATCCGGTACGGACCAGTGAATCTGCAATCGTAACGGCTCTACGGTCATGTCTATAACGTTCCTCTATTGGCGTTGAGTAGCTACCGAGCGAGGGCAATCTCGCTATTGATTGCACCTTGCATCCTCCCACCCCTTTTGCCCTCCGACCGAATCCCCTCCGAGCGACCATCCCCCCACCCCGGCCCCGCTCCTCGCTCGTTCTCTTTCCCGCTCGTACCGAATTCCCACATCCTCGACCCTTTCGATTCGAACTCGTGTCCATGGCCGTCTGGAACGCATGCATCGCCTCCTACCGCCCGTAAACTCTAATTTCGATTCTTTGCTACCCTCCCGCCCCGCTCAACCACGCGCCTGCAATTGATAGAAAACATTCGAGGCCTCGAGGAATAATAATAACGTCTTTAATACACCGTACGAAAAGAAAATAGATGCACGGAACGATGGTGAGTGAAAGAGAGTGGGAGAGAGGGAGGGAGGCTCCGCTGCTATTAAGCTTAACCTACAACGGTACAAAGGAACGAGGTGGAACGAAGAGGACGAGAATAATTGCGATGAAAAAGGAGAAAGTGTACGGAATAAAAGGAAGGTTGAACAATTTCGCGAAAATACAAAACCGAGTCTCCCTCCTACGAGCCACCCTCGGTATCAGATACGACGTTTAAACGTCTATAAAATATTTGAGGTTAGCGGTAACGAAAGTTTCGTAACGCTCCGCGTGACCCGGTCGGTATACATTTTCCGTCGCTTCGTACGACGATGTTAATAATTTACCAAGTTCGGTGTCAATTGTAATTGTAGAAATGGAAAAAGTGTAAGAAACGAAAGGGAGCTTGAACGATTTTAATTCTAGTCTCCGAGTCGTCCTCGGTTGCGAAGTAAGATTCTTCGCACGTAAAACAGATTATTTGAGGTTAGAAACAATACAAAGTTTCCTAGTTCGGTTTCCATAACGGTTTCTTTCCTGCACGTGAGCTTCGTCGATACGTATTTTTTGGTAAAGAATACTTGTTAATTACGATCTCTCGAACGTCTGAAAAACTTCTGTAACGTTCCGTGTGTCTCGGCCGGTATACACTTACGTCGTTACGCGGGACGAAGATGTTACAATAATAATTTATCGCGCGTTCGGTACTCCTTCCCCGGGGCCAGTCTAATTCTCTCAACAACGATACTCGTTGTGGCCCGTTTTGACGTCAATTTTATTAATTAATTCGCCCGAGCCCGAAGGATCGATCGAGATTCAGGCCGGCGCGATGGGCGAGGAGAGTCACGTTCGAATACAACGAGAACTTGATTTAAGATTGCCACCGACCTTTCGTCCCTTCCACCTGGCCAACCTCGTTCGCTCTTCCGGCCAACCAACGGGACGAAATAACTGCTGCTTATTTTTATCGCGATATCGGGGTACGCGTCGGCGCTCGTGCGGTCACTTTGACGTCAATTTTGTTAATTAATGCGCCATCCATTAGGACGACCGATCCGAGACGCGGGACGACGCGTCGGTAACCACGATAACTAGCCCCAATCGTTCAAGATTGCGATTACGAGTCCCAACCGTGCGCGTTCGATGGATCGTTATTGTTGTAAATGAATCAAATTTATCTTCCAAATCCTAACCTCGATTTTCGATCAAAAAAACCCAGCTCCCTAGGTACGAGTCCCGTGAATGAAATTTTTTGACGAAGTTTTGGACTCGTGGATGAAATTTTGCAACATTTTGGAATTTGAAATTCGAGAGACTCTGATAAAAGGTTTACTGGGTAAATGAATAATAATTTATGGAATTTTGGATTCATGGATGAAATTTTGCAAAATTTTAGAGTTTGAAATTCGAGAGACTCTGATAAAGGTTTACTGGGTAAATGATTAATAATTTATGGAATTTTGGATTCATGGATGAAATTTTGCAACATTTTAGAGTTTGAAATTCGAGAGACTCTGATAAAGGTTTCCCGGGTAAGTGATTAATAATTTATGGAATTTTGGACGAAGTTTTGGACTCGTGGATGAAATTTTGCAACACTTTAGAATTTCAAATTCGAGAGACTCTAATAAAGGTTTCCTGGTCCAATAACTAATAATTTGCGAAATATTCAATATTATAATTTTAACGACTGTCAAAGCATGGGAACGTTTTTCGAGCCAGAGTGAATACTATTTTTGGACCGAGTTCGAGCCCCGTTAGAGCTTTTTCCGATGGTAGAGATTATTTCCTCTTTTCTACGCTTTCCTTTTTTTTTTTTTTTTTACTGTACACTTATACAGAGTGTTCCAGATTTTAACAATCGTGTCGATGATTTCTCTGATCGTAAGTATCGTAAGAGAAAAATGTAACAAAGAAAAATAATTCCAGCGAATGGTATTTGGTTCGATGAGAGCCACTCGGACATCAAAAGTTAATAGCATCTCTCTTTTAACAAAATATTGGGTCTCTTGTCTCCAACCTCGACAAAATTTGAACCGTTCGATTCGAGCAAAAATGTTAATCGATGTCTTCGTTAAATTCTGAGAATACAACGTGTAACGTTTCATTCGACACACCCTGTATAGAAGTAGGTCGTTCGAAGCTTTATCAGAGAGTTACGAGAAAAGCACGAAATACGAAGGGAACATATTTACATTTAGTTTGTTTACGAGAGCTCCGTCTACTATTTGAGGTCGTCAAACGTGGCACAGTGCTTCCACGCACCTCTAAATGCAACTGATACTTCATCTTGAAACGTTCGCGGCTCGACAACTGTTGAAAATGAAATTTGTTACTCTACCAGGTTTCGGTTTTATTTTATCCCATCGAACGAATTTTTTGTACCGGTTCATCGCGCGTATTAATTCTTCCCCGATATACCTTTTCCTTCAAAGTTATACGCGGATAAATGTCCAATGGAGTGTAAAATATTGGCCCACCTCGACCTATCCATCTTCGAGGAAAATAATTATTTAACGACCGACGAACGTGTATTACGTAATGTGCCGGAAATGCATCCAGTTGCATCCGCGTGCCTCGAAGAGAAAACAATGCCGCGTCTTCTAAACGATAACACGATTGTTCGTTTCTTAGCAAACCCAGACACAGTATACGCAGTCAATTAGTATCATTGTACACGTCTGTCCGTACATTGCATTTATACCAACCTTGAAAAACAATCGCTCGAGTTACATATTTACAAGTTCGTTGTGTTTCGTATTTTGCAGGTTCTCTTCTTGTTTCGTGTATTCGTCAATTGTTAACAAAGCTTCGAACGAGCTACTTCTATGTAATACTTTTTTCTTATTCGTGGAATATATTGACAATGTTTGGTCGCTAAAATATCCTAATGTTTAAATGCATAGTCGAGAACAATTTCGAATCGTACGATAGACTTTTGCACGTTTAAACAAATTACATTGCCTCAGTGTTTCACAGTGAGGTGTAAACTCACGTTTAACAATTTTCTCTTAATAGGTTGTTCAGTAAGTTTTATCGAACGACAAAAAATTTATTGAACAATTTATTAAGAGAAGTGTTAAACGTATGTTCGTACCTCAATGTAAGTTTCATCGAACGATAAAACTTATTGAACAACCTAATATTTATATCTGTTATAATTTTATTATTTTCAAGATAGTAGTTTTATAGTCTCGCTTCGATTAAAAAATCTAAACCTAGTATTTATATCTAAAGACTACATCTAAAAACCTAGTATTTATATCTAAAGACTATATCTAAAAACCTAGTATTTATATCTGTTATAATTTTATTATTTTCAAGATAGTAGTTTTCTAGCTTCGCTTCGATTAAAAAATTTAAACTCGTTTCAGTAACGATACTCGTCACATCGTTATCTTCGTTACTACACCGTACGCACAAATACAATATACTAATTAGGTAATCGTACACTAAATCAATAGACGACACAAATGATAACTCCAAGTTGACTTTATCGATGATTTACAAGTACCTTCGTTCCAATATCCGTAGAATATATGGTCAAAGTTCGACTCCCGAAACACCCTAATATTCGAGCGTGCCATCGAGAGCTTAACAAAGAGCTTCGAACACTTTTTTTTTCCTTGTACACAGAATACATTAACAAAGTCGTTCTTTTCGGTGAAAATGAAACACAATTTTTCAGATTGTTTGATTAAATCATACGTTCTCCATTTTGAAAAACGAAACGACTTCCCGGAACAACCCCGATTACTAACAAATATCTAATTTCGAGTGTACACGGTCGAGAAGAATTTTCAAACGGGACGATAAACCGTGGTACGCGCATTTAAACAAATTACACCTTGCTTTCGGTCTCGATTCAGATCACCGAACATCACGTAGGTATACGTATCTCGCAACAGGGGCTCGTTTCATTTACTCGGGGCGCGCGTATCCCGGTGAAATATTATCAGCGCGTGCGTTATTGCCCGAACGTGTCGATTTACCTCGAATAAGAAGAAAAAGAAAAAAAAATGATAAAAAAAAAACAGAAAAAAGAATACACAAAAGGAGATCCAAGTGACGAACTCGATGCGAGGGTGAAGAGAGAGAAAGAAAAAGAAAAAGGAAAAGAAAAAAAAAAGAAAAGAGATATCGTTAACCGTCGTCGTATCGACGCCGAATCGCACAAGCGGAATTCATTCCGTGCCCGGAAGCGGACGCGCCACTCGACGGATCGGGGGCGAATCGTGAAAGCGATCGAGAAAATTACGCGACAGCAATTTTCCGCGCGGGTATGGACGCGGGAGCCCCCCCATTTTCGGGAGAAAGTCCGTCTTTGTTCGGGGCCCCGGTATCCAGTGGTAATTAGGGCGCAATTTGTCAATTCCATAATCGCTGAAACGTCATGCAATTGTTCGCCAATCTGGCGCGATGTAAACGATGGAAGGGCTTTCCTGTCAAACGAGCCGTGTAACGAGCCCGGGAAGGATCCCGCGGAGCGCAAAAACGAAAAACCTGACCGAAAAAGGATCCCGAACACCCGAACACCTGAACACGTGACGTATCGCGCGTGTATCGTGCGCGGTGTCCTACCGCAGGTGGCGCTGTTTACGGATTTTTTTTATGGATCGAAGTTAAATGGAAACAAAGGAGTGGGAAGCCCAGGAAAATTCCCATCGGTGCTTTTAATTTTTCATTCTCCGCGGAACGGGACAAAGTCTCGTAAATTTTCGGCCGACTTCGCGGCCCGACACTCGTAAATCAAGAATACGCTCTGGGTACAGTCGACGCGATAGACCAGGGGGGGTGAGGAGGCTCCGGTCGAAGAAGGGAACCGACGACGTTCAACTACCGGCTGAAATTCCGTTTCTACTCGGCTTCACCGTACATCTAAATTCCAGGACTCATTTTCCTACCTTTCCTTTCATTATTACGACTAACCCCCCTTCCCTATCCACCACCACTCCCCCCACCGTCCCTCTTCTTGGCTCCTCTTTGCTGCTGTTCGATGAAATTCGCGAACCGACCGAACTGCTTCGCTTTCGAACGTGTCATCGGATCTTTCATCCGTCAAGAGGTTATATAACTTTTGTTTCACGTAATGAGTATAAATCTTGCTCGTCGTGTTCGAAACACGGTTTATTTACTTTATTTACGACGCAGAGGTTCGGATCGTTAATTTTTCGACGGAGTCCGTTTTATCTAGACACACGGGGGAACATCTCGCGAAGAAACGAAAATATCGTAAATGGATTGTTCGGAATATTGTACCGGGGAATTGTTAGGTTGTTCGGAGAGTCTTTTTTTTTTATTCGGTGAAGTAGTGATTAAACACGATTTGATAAAATGTTTGTACAATGTGAAAGAAACGTGTTTCATTTTCACCGAAAAAACGAAATGACTTTCCGAACAACCCAATATTTACACTGTGTAAATAATTTTTCATCACGTCTTCTGGGTATTGAATAACATTCGCGTGGATGTTGTTTAGATATCGGTTGCTCGCGAGAGATAATCCGCTATGTGAAGACGAAACGGACACCCTGTATAAAAATATGTTAATCGTCGATACCTGGAAGTGTGTAAATAAATTACATACAAAGAACAGAACACAAAAGGGAGCACTTACGGAAGACGAGTTCAAGTCGGTCGTAGAGACAAAGTGTCAAATTTTGAAGTCTTATGAATAGGTACACTGTAGAAAAATAATAAATTACAGAATCGTACAATCCGACTATTTGTACAATTATATGTTTATTCTCGTTACACAAGAAGAAACACGGAATGTAAAAGTAAAGTTAGAAAGATGTGAACGATTTTTCCTTATTTTCTCTTGTTTGTTATATTTTTAATTGTTTGCGTCGTAACATCGGGGCACGTCCTACGCCATTGCACGAATTGTTCCTCGTACGACTATGTACAGTGTCCACGGGAGCGACATAGTCGCTGCTAATACTGTGGTAATGAATGAGAACGGTGTTGCGTGTGGTCCAAAGAAAATGTAAAGGGTTTAGGATGAACGAGCGAGTGAAACTTTTTCAAGGCGTGAAAAAAGAGCGACAGGGTGCCTGAACTAAGGTGAGAAAGACAAACGACTAAGATGGCGCTAGACTGAGGAATGTTGGGTTAGGTTTGCATTAGGCCTGGGTTAGATTTGGGTTAGACGAGCAAGATGGCGCCAGTCTGAGAAATTTTAGATTAGATCTGCGTTAGGTCTAGGTTAAGTCTAGGTTAGACGAATAACTAAGATGGCGCCAGTCTGAGAAGTTTTTGATTAGATCTGCGTTAAGTCTAGGTTAAGTCTGGGTTACACGAGCAAAATGGCACCAGTCTGAGAAACTTTAGATTAGATCTGCGTTAGGTCTAGGTTAAGTATGGGTTAGACAAGCAACTAAGATGGCGTCAGACTGAAGAATTTTGGGTTAGGTCTGCGTTAGATCTGGGTAAGGTCTGATTTAAGTCTGGGTTAGGTCTGAGTTAGACGAGCAACTAAGATGGTACCAAACTGAGGAATTGTGGGTTAGGTCTGTGTTAGGTCTAGATAAGTTCTGGTTTAGATCTGGGTTAGGTCTAGGTTAGGTCTAAATTAGAGGAGCAACTAAAATGGCGCTAGCTTAAGGATAAAAGATTCAGAAATAGAACGAAAGGGAATGAACGCGTGTGAGAATATAGAGTACAAAAGAACCACGATTGAGACACTATTTTGTTGAAATTAAAACGAGTAAAGAGAGAGTTGCACAGTCAAATACCACATAATTGTAATTGATATGCATCACTATTATTTTGTTTCAATTATTTTCTTCAATCTACGTACAGACTTAAAACTCTCTTCACCTTTTATTTCGTAGAACAGTATCTCCTAGAGTACAATCTACAAAACGATCGACAGGTCGAAATATTAAACGATGGAGGTTAGGCACGAAGAATGCTCGAGTCATCGTTATCGGTGACATCACGGTGACGGATTAAGCTCGCGCGTAATTTCCTAAACGCAAAGGGACGAGAGCACGCGTAAACCGAGACCCGTGCTCGGAAAGCGAAAAAGCAAAGAGCAATTTGGTCGGCGGCTTTAACGATTCTGTGAGAACGCCGCGGAAGGGAAGCTAAAGGCTGTCGCGAAATTAGAAGCGCTCAAACAGGAGGAGGTTTTAAGGTGTTACTCGCAAAGCGAAACGGTTTTCATCCCCTTGAAGGTTATCGCGCGACTGAAAAATTTCACTCTCCGGTCGCCGTGTAAGAAGAAAATCCTAACAAGGGGATCGCGTCGAGCGTTACGCGCCAATTTCGATGAAACTCTGTAAGCGTACTGAGAAACCGATGAATATTCCGCGTTCTCGACCTCGATATTAGTTTTCTGGATCGAGGAGAAGCTACTGAAAACGATCCGCGAACTGAAAATACACCGAACGATCGAAAAGGGGCTAACGCGTTCAACCTCGGAATTATTCGAACGCGCGTTACCGTATTTAATGACAAACGTAGTTAATCGTGAATCGTTTCAGTTCAATTTTAATCAACGTACGATTAATGCGTTCGGTGAACTTCGCCCTAGCGATTGTTCTCGGTAAAGAACGACCGCGGAAAGTATCATTCGGTGAGAGGAAACGTTACGAGGAAAATATTCTTTTTCGAGGTTATGTTCCGTACGAGTTCAAGGTCAGCGGTATGTTTCTCGCGTATTTGTATCATCGTGGCGCAATGGATCGGAAGCGATTCGACGATCTGTAGCATAACCTCGCCGCAACCTTGGATGCAAAAAATCCAGAAACGAAATTAACAATAATACATAACTACGATGGAAAGATGTATAGAAAATTGAATACTTTGCCAATTTCGTTAATTCGTGAATACAAGTATATATAATTTTCAGCTATTAAGATAAAGAATGCTCTTCTGGAAATAGTTTACCGCGTAATATTTTCCTTTGAAATTTTTCTCCGCATCGAAGACAAATGAAACATTCGTGATTAGGTTAGGTCGCTCTGTGCAACGCATTCTAAATTATTATCGATACCCATCAAATTCGATGCGTTCTAAATTGCCAAAAATATCGCTCGAATCGACATTTCCGTCCCATGAGCTAGGTTCGATTATCGATATTGTCCATCTTTTACTCACGAAAAAAAAAAAAAAATTACAAAAAAAAAACAAGAAGTTTCAGAACCCTTCCTACGCTCCCAAAGCGAACCCTTTCCCGTAAACACCGTGCACTCTTTGTTCGCGCGACGAGGTTATCGATCGAGGCGAGATAATCCGAGTCAAAACTCGGTACGGGGAATCCCCCCGGTTCACGGATCCGCGAGAGGGCAGGGAACGCTGCCAGGGAAGACTATCCCAACCGGGCATTCGTCGAGCAATCCTTTCGACGTAATTCGACGTATTTCCGACGAGGGAACGTCTTGGTAATGGTCACCGGACCGATGAACTCTCGGTATCGTAGTAGCGGTGGATCGTCGAATCGGTAATGAATTGAACGAAACTCCCTCGGTCGGATATTGGGGAGTAAATTTAGGCGTACGGGGACAGTTACCGTTATCCTGATCGTTTCGAGGCTAAGCGACGCGTTAAGGCGTTTCCCATCCGAACCCCACCGAACGGTTCGAGAGGGTAACACCGACGTGGAAGACTATCGATCTCACGGAAGACAAGGAAGACGAGGGAGAACGTAGACGTTAACGTTTCACAAAGAACCGGGGGAATCCCTCCGACAAAGGAGGTTACAACGCTCTACCGGGGTATCGGGAAACGAGCGAGTCCCGCGTAGACGTTAACGATGTGGATTCGTCGATGGAACAGGGCACGTAACGTTGATTCGCGGGTACCGGTACGTCGCCAATTATCCAAAGTGTCCACTTACATCGGATTCTAGCGCGGTGGCGTCACCGCGCTAACGCAAGACCGTGCCAGGGGATCTCTGTCGGTGGCGATGCGCGGTCACAGTCTTGCGCGACCTGCCGCCCCGTGTACGTGTGCGTTCACACACGACCACGGGACGAGGAAGAGGAGTGGCCGTGTACACTGCATTGGACAGGCTGCAACTGCGTACATTATGCATCGGTAATAATCGTCGACCGAAAGTGTAACCAGCCACGGACGAGTCCATTCGCTTTACACGATAGTTGGAATGGGACTTCCACTTTTTTGCGTCGAGCGGAATGAGTTCTTGCTCGTTTTCAAGTTTTCTTGAAATTTCGCATCGTGGCGAACCCTTTGGAAATTCGAATTTCGAGAATTGATATTGTCCAAGGATGAGTAGAAAAGGGGGAATAGCGATGTTTTTGAGTAATGTTGACGATGAAAAGATTGATGGGTAGGTTGCATTTGACAGCCTGCAATTGGGTAAATTATGCACCGGTGATGTTGTGGACTGAAATTGTAAGATTATGCTTCGATCGAGGGGGAGATTTAGGATTTTGGAGGGTGTCTTTTCGAGACGAGGATTTTAAATTTGAAAAATTTGGGAGTAATGGATTTTTGAAAGGGACGACGAAAAGTCGCTGTATACGATACATTGAACGTTGGATATCACAGTCTACGGTTGGAATTAAAAAAAGGCATTGAAAATACAGGAAAAATTCAAGATGGAATACCTCCGATGGCTGTACTTGTGATTCGAGCGCGCGAAAAGGAAAAAATGATACAATTTTTATTCGATTTAACGGGTTTTCTTCTATCTCTTCTACAAAGAAAAATCACGGTCGGAATTACGGACGACCTTTTGCTTTTTGTACGACCTTAAGTATTCCAAGTGATCTTTTATCGATTTTAGGGGTTCGATGTTGTTGTAACCTAAATGTATGCTTTCTCGACTACGACGATACAAACTGACCACTTTGAGCTATCGTTTAATACCAGAAAACTAACAAATCTCTAACCTATTCGAACTTTACAACATTTCTTACTCGTGTGGTCGAAATAACCCTACTTTCCCCTAGATTGCAACCGACAGCCTGCAACCGCATAAATGATGCATCGGTAAAGGAATTCCCTTGTATTTCGAGCGAAAGAACTCGATTCCTTCTTGTTTCGCGTTTTCCTCGAAATTTAAATTTTTAAACATTCTTCGTCGAAATAACGAACGGTAATTCCAAAAATCGACAAAAATACAAGCTCTTGAACGGGACGATAAAAAATACACAGGCACTATGTCTACAAAGTTTCAGGACCGATTTTTTTTTCCAGAGCACTGTTTAAACCATCCAGTGGTCCGTGTCACTACTAATTGGTAACATATCCGAACTCGACTTACGCGAACTTTCATCCATGTAATCGCGTTGCGTTTGGGAGTAGCTCTTTGTTAAACGTAACATTGTAATACCCTGTTGTCATGAATTCGAACGACTGATTCCTGTTGCATCGTAATGCTCTTGGTTGTAACATGGTCGTTGTTAAGGAAAAGAAAAGTGATTAGGCACTTGACCATCTCCCTTATTCACCGGATTTGGTACTTGTAAACTATTTTCACCTAACCTAACTTAGACCTAACCTTACTCATCGGATTTGGTATCTGCGGATTATTTTCCATTTTCCGAGTTGTAATCAACAAATTCTAACCTAAACCTAACCTTACTCACCAAATTTAATACCTGCGGATTATTTTCCGAATTGTAATCAACAAATCTTAACCTAGACCTAACCTTACTCACCGGATTTGATACCTGCGGGCTATTTTCTATTCTCTGAGTTGTAATCAACTAATCTTAACCTAGATCTAACCTTACTCACCAAATTTAATACCTGCGGATTACTTTCCGAATTGTAATCAACAAATCTTAACCTAGACCTAACCTTACTTACCAGATTTGCTACCTGCAAATTATTTTCCATTTTCCGAGTTGTAATCAACAAATCCTAACCTAGACCTAACCTTACTCACCGGATTTGGCACCTACGGACTATTTTCCACTCTCTGAGTTAGGAGAGAAGAATCACCACTCTTAATTAGCAAATCTTAACCTAGACCTAGCCCTTAATTACTATATTTGGCACTATTTCCACCCTGTTATTTGAAATCTTGCTCGTAGGGGCGTTGTTTCCGTCGAAGACCCTCGGATCGATGTAACGCACGAACTTAATAGTGCAATACCTCTACATTCGAGTACTCTAACGTACGATTATTTACGTAACACAACTACCACGAAGACACAAAATCCTTACATATTCAAACAAATCGTCTGTTCCCTTTATTTCCATTCGAATAAATGAAGTTTAATATCGAAAGAGCGTTCTATTGTCCGTGTACCATATTAATTCGTACAATACTCTATCGGTTTAGGTTCTACAGCTATTCCAGGATCTGATTTCTTCGAAGGAACTCGGAAGTTTCGTATCCGTGGCACTCGATGCATAAAAAGAGACTGGGTTGATAATTAAGAACAAACGAAGTCGTTCCCTCGAGAGTTTTAATTTTTAATCAACCATCTCCTCGAACTTCGTAGACGCAGCGTGTATTATGCATCGATAATGATCGTCGACCTAAACTCTAACCCAGCCACGGACGAGTCCATTCGCTTTACTCGGCCGCTTAAAGGGGCTCCCTTGTGCCACGAGTGAAAAAAACCTCGATTCTTTCCTTCTCACGGTTCCTCGAAGTTCAAGGTTTCGTAGGTGCCTCGTTAAAACGGTGAATCGAAATTCCAAGAATCTCCGAAGATACGAGCCGTTGGATCGGAGCGGTTTTCCGTTCGAAAGTTTCGCTCTGGGCGGAACAATGGTCCGTGATTTTCGTTCCCAGCTGCCGGTGACGTTATCGATGACTGCTCATCGTACTCGAGCATCGAATTATACTCGTTCGACAAGTGGAGAAAAATCCGACGAGTGGCCAGTTTTGGTTCCAACAATTTCTAGAGAATGATTTCCATGGAAGCATTTCCAGAGGGGACGACCGATTCGAATCGTTCCAAACGCAGTACCCTACATCGATAGAAATCGGACTCGGATCTGATCCGAACTCTCGGGAACCCGCTGGAACGGTGTATCCGATCACCACCGACCGTTTAACGAGAGCAACCTCTTCGAGGCCACGTCTTGGAAAAAGTTCGTTCGATAACGGTAGACGTAATCATGGCACGGCGGAGTATTGTACACTCGCTCTATCTTTTCCAGCCCCTTTCGCAGCTTCAAGTTTCCCCCAAGGTATATCCGACTAAATTATTCACTTTCCTCGCGTCCGCCTTTCTCTTTCAACGGCAAACAGCCCCCACGCGAAACGGATCCTCCGACCGGCCCTACCGTAACCCCGCGCCAAACCGCCTCAAACCGCGCCAAACTTTTCGCCAAACACCGTCAAACTTCGTCAAACACCGATCCCGTTTCCCTTCCCGCGAACCGGTTTCTCGTTTTGAACCTCGACGAGCGACTCCGTTCCTTTAATTTCATACGTGAATTTCCACGCTGCTCCCTGTCGATGCGAAATACGTTTCAACCGAACGAGTCTCGTCGCACTTTCGTTTTCCGTATCCGTGGAAAAAAGAAAAAAAGATATATGTATATATCGCCACGTGAAAGGCAATTACAACGATCGATATTGGTTACGGTCGGTCTCCGAGCCGCGGACGAACAGCGTTTCAATGATTTTTGCATCGAAATGCATCTAAAATTCTGAACACCGGGACCGCTTAAGAACCGGGTGGCGGAATGTAACTCGTTCCGAAAACGGCGAACTCGAGTGCATAATTTAACGTTCTCGTCCCCGTTCGGGGTGTGTCCTCTTGCAACGAATTGATAAAATCGAATCGAACGATTTTCCTTTTTTTTTTTTTCTTTCTCCTGTTTCTTTTTTTTTTCCACCTCTCGTCCAAGGTGCATTTGAAATTCTGAATATCGAAACGCTTAGAACCGAGCGCGGAATATAACTCGAGCGCGTATAATTCAATGTTTTCGATCCCGTTGGGTAGCGGCGGTCCTCTTCGCGATATAATGAAATGATAAAATCAAGGACGTACTTGCTTCTGGTATCGACGAATCGAGTAATATGCAAAATAGTACGCCACGGGTATTAATGCAGCGCACTCGCCCCAAGTATTTTATTTTACGATAAATCGTTAATCCAAAACGACGTGGACGATCGGATTGAGGTTTGAGAACGTTTGCGGTGAAACGATCGGGTATTTCGACCGCGAAACAATGCAAACGGAGCGGTTAATTTTTCGCTGGAGAGATTTTCTCCGTTTACGAATCGGTGTGAGGAGTGCGTATGTATTTTTTTTTTTTTGCTTCTTTTCTTTTTTATTTTCCTTTAGATATAGTTATCACGGTTAGGCAGCAATTTTCCTCACGCACGTTCTCGTCCGCGTGAAATCTCTGTTCTCGCGCCCTGAAATTGTCGCTAATGATAAGCGTTATCCGACGCGGCTGCAAACAAGTCGTAAGCAAACTGGCTGCCATAATCAACCAGTTTCACGACGAAGCTCGACCATACTTGACGTTTAATCATTAAACCACTCGGCGCGTGTAAACGTGTTCATACGCGCGCTCACATACGTACACATGTGTGTTTGTATGTGTGTTTGTGTGTGTACAGGTACATACACGCACGATAAGCACTGGCGCGCGCAAAGTGCGCCCGTCTTCGGCCTCTGACGGACTGCAAAAGCTGCACGCGCGTTGTTTCGACGTCGATCGAACCGATGAAACAATAAAACGTCGACGAGAGTCGACGTTTACCAGCCGATTCGCTCGAATCATCGATCGCCCTCCCACTGGTGCAATTTATACAAATTATTCCGAGTAGGCTGACCTTACGAGATGTCCTACAGTTTATTCCCGACGGTATTGCGTTAAACTCGAGCAAACATTACTCAAGAGTAATCTTCCCTGGAACTGCTACAAATTAGAGCCTAGAGTACTCCATAACCCTTATCCATGATTCGAAAACAAGGAGAGGTCTGATTATTCCGGGTAGGCTGATCTGGTGAGATGTCCTACAGTTTATTCCCGACGGTATTGCGTTAAACTCGAGCAAACATTACTCAAGAGTAATCTTCCCTGGAACTGCTACTAATTAGAGCTTAAAGTACTCCATAACCCTCATCCATGGTTCGAAAACAAGGAGGGGTTTGCTTATTCTGAGTAGGCTGACCTGGCGAGATGTCCTAGAGTTTATTTCTAATGGTATTGCGTTAAACTCGAGCAAACATTACTCAAAAGTAATCTTCCCTGGAACTGTTACAAATTAGAGCCTAGAGTATTCCATAACCCTTATCCATGATTCGAAAACAAGGAGAGGTTTGCCTATTCCGAGTAGGCTGACCCTAATAGATGTCACGTATCTTATTCCTGATGGAATTGTGTGGAACTCGTGTAAAAATGATCCAAGAGTAAACTCCTTTGCAATTGCTGGAGATCAGAATCTACAGTCCCCTGTACCCCTTATCCATGATTCGAAAATAAGGACAGGTCTACCTATTCTGAGTAGCCTGACCCTAATAGATGTTACGAATCTTATTCCTGATGAAATTGCATTGAACACCAGCAAAAATGACTCAAGAGTAATCTTCCCTGGAACTGTTGTAAACTAGAGCCTAAGGTTCCCAGTACACCTTATCCATGATTCGAAAACAAGAATAGGTCTGCTTATTTCAAGTAGGCTAACTCTACTACATGTCACTAATCTTATTCCTGATATAATTGCGTTGAACCTGAGCAAAAATGATCTAAGAGTAAATAGTAAACTTCCTTGCAGCTGCAGGAGGTCAGAATCTAGAGTCCCCTATATCCCTCCTCGATGATTAATAAACGAGGATAGATCTGCCTGTTCCAAGTATTCCGATCTCACAGCATATCCTGAATCTTCTCCCAATAAATTTTCCTTCTCTCCATATTTCACTACAGACGTCTACTCGTGACAGTTTTTCTACACAATATCACGCACTATTAACGCCCGTTCCTAAGGTACACAAAAGGCACTTCAAACGTCTACAGTCAACCCCTAAATGTACGCTTACGCGATCGATCCTCAAACTCACTGTTCTCAAAAACAAAGCCTCCGATGTAATTTCCATACCCCACGTCCCCTTCACCCTCCAAGCCACAGAATCTCCCCAACCCTGTCTACACCACGAATTTTACCCCTCGGTGTAGTATTTCTACCCGCGAGAACTATTTCCTACACAACCCTGTTTCTCAAATCATTACTGTTTAAAGCTTTCCATTCTGGGTCGTTTCACGTTCTGCGCGAACAATGGACCAACGTGGAACTCCCCTAGCACCGTGGCGTTGAAGAAGGTTCCCTTGTCCCTGTTCTAAATTATTTATCGACGCCCGATTTGACGATTCTCCGTTGAGATATCCAGGCAGAAGCGTCATCGAAAGTCAACCGAGGAGGACGTCGTGGTCGTCTCGAGCTAATCGTTGGCAAACAAACGATCCGTCATAGCTGGGCGGTTTTGAGAAAGGACAACGAGCCGTTAACAAGGTTACGCGAGGATTTCCCTGTGTATCTGTCTTTGGCGATGCGCGTGTGCACGATTCGCCCTCCACGTACATACATACGTACATACATACACACAAACGTGTTACAATCCATGCACGTACGCGAACGACGCGCAGCTCCGTGGGAAAGAGAAGTAATGACCGGCTGGCCGCGACAGGTTGCAACTGAGACTACGAGAGGAGAGACTGTGACTGAAACTGCTACGGTCGTTCTCTATCCGGTGCACCTGCACCGGGGATTCTCGCTACGTATACAACCAACGTGTACATAAGTTGGTAATCGGGAGTGGCCACGGTTCACAGTTTCACACGACGGCTTGCTTGATTCACGATCCCCCGCGTCCTCGTGTGCGCGCTTCTCGTCTTCGGCGTCGTTTATCATGCGCTCTCTCGGCTGCCACTCGCCCGGTTCTCTCCTCTTTTTACGCGCCCGTACGACGAAATAATTACCCCTCGAGAGGATCATTTGACGCGGACGAAGGAGATAACGAGATGGGTCGACACGAGCGCGCGCCAAGCCGCTCCTCTCCTAATTTGAATCGGTCTTTACAGCAATCGAGCGCGAGACGACTTTATCTATCTGTTGCGCGCCGACGAGAGAGTCGTCGGGTGGTGGAAGGCTTTTAATTATAAATACCATCCGGGTCTATCCGGTCGAGCAGCTTTTTCATTTTTTTTTCCTCTTTTTTTTAATTTTTCAAGACTCTTGGGGATTCGTTTTGCGCGCGACCTCCTTGTCCGGATCTTGTTCCTAGTGGAATTGTGTTTAACTCTGGGTGCGATAATGACTCGAGAGGAAACACCTTTTAACAATGTGACAGAGTAGAGGAAAGGTCTTCTGGTATTGTTTTAGGTTGGATCCCTGATGCAGGTGATATAAGTCCTGTTCGTGATCTTCGGATCAATGTAGCGTTGGGACTCATTGATATTGCGAAGGAAGGGAGAGTATTTTTTCATCCTGGGTCTGCTAGTGGACTCATCAATAAAGCATCTTAAGTAGGCCCTGACTTAGGGATATTGGAAGATCGATAAAGGTCGTATATATATATACTAATTGGAGGTGGTATGAGAACTTGCGAGAAACGGTCAGCAGTCAATTTCCCTCTGGTGGTGAGTATGGAAGGTGCTGCCACAATATTATAGAAGCAAGCTTGGGAAGTGAGGAGCTCTTTGAAGTAGTTTCTTTCACAAAGGTGACCACCTTACTTGGGGTACCACACTTTGAAGAATGAAGTTCCAAATTGGAAGTCGGTGAGGTCAAGATGGAGCTTTATTTTGTGAGCTGGGAGTCCTTTGGAGGATCGAATTTTGAATTGGAACTTTGTGGGCCTCTCCTCATTTATTATATTGTGACTGCTTTTAGAGGGTATTGGAGGAAGTGTGAGTGAGTGAAAATAGGAAAAGGTTACTCTCCGATAAAGCATTCTAGCAGGTCCTACCTTATACGCCAGGATATTGGAAAATCGGTAAAGGTCGTATATATACCGATCGGAGGTGGTATGAGAACTTGCGGGAAACTGTCAGTGGTTGGTGTCCCTCTGGTAGCGAGTATGAGAAATGCCATTACATAGCGATAAGCGAAAACTTGCATACCCATGTTCACTATGCGCTGAATGTGACCCTTCTGCCCTTCTTATGTCCATTTTGTACCCTCTGAGATCCAGGAATTTATATTTTTGATTTTTGGGAAAAGATCTCCAATATCTATCATTCCTAATTCTCTGCCCACAGAGATGAACCTAGTCTACCAATGATAGACTTTTACAGTGACCTGGAGTGCAGACATGTCTTCATAAGTGGCAATATTTCTAGATCGTTCAGTTATAGAAAAGTATGAAATTTTCGATTCGTGAAAATCGAGTATGAGATTCTCGAGTGCCCGCTTTCATGTTTCACGTGGGAATAGGCAACTGACTACTGGAATAGTCACGATCTGTCACTTGCGGAATCATTGTAGTAGACATACTTTTACCATCCGATTACATTCCACACTCGACCGTGAGATTTCACAAGTCATCGAATCGAACATTTGTGGTACAAGAGAAGATGATTCGCTAATTTAAATATTGGGTTGTTTGAAAACTAATTTCGTTTGTTCCCAACAGAGGACCTGTTTGTATTTCTTCACAGCCAACTTCACACTTAAGCTGCATAATCATTATATATTTTGACAGCTGATATAGTGAGGCTTGTTTGTTAAAAATTTTGTTTTATTCTTTGCAAAATGCCCCGTTTTCCTGCTGTTAAGAACACTAGTGACGGTAATCAAATTGCGACTGTTGACGATTCAAACGTAGTCGATAAACGATAAGGAAGAAATAAATTCAGATACGCAGGTTCTCGCTGTCCAGATAAGTTATAATGTATTAACGAAGAAAGAACGTCAGGTGGCGCCACCGTCGCCCGGAAATATAATAAACGGCAGAAATGGCGGGAGATCACGATACTCGATGGTTATGTTTATTATAAAAAGACTGGGATATTCGATTTCGGATTGTTTAAATATTTCAACCGATTAATGTTCACTTGCCCGGCAATATTTAATCGAAACGAACAATTTCGAAAGAATAAGACCGATCGACATCCAGCAGAAGCTGAGAGACGAAGAAAAGGGGCGTTAACCTTCCTTGAATATCTCCCTACATCGCTAACTAACGTCAGGTGGCGCCACCGTCGCCCGGAAATATAGTAAACGGCAGAAATGGCGGGAGATCACGATACTCGAGGGTTATGTTTGTTATAAAAAGACTGGATTATTTAAATATTCGATCCCGGATTGTTTAAATATTTCAACCGATTAATGTTCACTTGCCCGGCAATATTTAATCATAACGAACAATTTCGAAAGAATAAGACCGATCGACATCCAGCAGAAACTGAGAGACGAAGAAAAGGGGCGTTAACCTTCCTTGAATATCCCCCCCACTTCGCCAACTATTACCCGGCGCATATTAAATAAACGATAGAACGGTGATCGGGGCTCGAGGATATCGGACACGCGATAATCTCGTAAAGTCCGTCTTCCGGCGTCCGGAGGATCGACGCGGAGCGATTTCGATCTTGGGGCACGGGGAGCGGGGGAGGAAGGGACGAACGAAGACACCGCCATACGATAACGGTGGTTCAACCCTTTCCCTTTCGCGCGGCAACCGTTACGGTGGAATCCCTCGCCATAAACTTTCCGTTCGATTGCACGCGGACACTCCTCTTCCACCCTTCCTCCATCCGGAAACGAAAAACTCCCGCAATAAAACCGATAGCCACCGGAACGACGCGTGACCGATAACGGTGTTCGACGCTCTGGAACACCTGCCGATACGTTTTCCGCGCGATCGTCCGGAATTTCGTCGAATCGGTGAAATCCCTTGCCATGCGATTCAAGTTTCGATAACGCGGACCATAATCAACAGCAAAGTCGGTCACAGCTCTCGCTGTCCTCGTGAATGTTAAATTTTCATTTCAAAGACATTACACAAGGTTTTCTTTCCGATACTTTTGAGAGAATGTATACGACGGCACTTCTCATACTCGCCACCAGAGGGAAACTCGAGCGCTGTTTCTCGCAAGTCCCCGTACCGGCTCCGATCGGTATATATATGATCCTCATCGATTTCCTAATATCTCGGTTTGAGAGGCAGGGTTTGATAAAATTCGTTACCGATAAGTCCACTAGCAGGAATAATGTGAAATTCTCTCCCTTTCCTTATTTTCTCTTACACTCTTCCTTCATCAAATATTCTAGAAGTCGTATATTTGAACGTGTACGAATGTGAACAAGACTCAATTGTGATTTTAAAGTTTGGCCCGATTTCCTTATCACGAGTCACAAGGGGGTTTAACCTGAAGTTTTTTGGGGTACGTTAAAAATTCACGGAATAATACCACGAACCGAGGGAGAATCCGTGTGAAAGTGGAGGGGGTACGACGAATCAGAGCCCTCGAACGAACAAACAAAACCCGTGGGTGTACTTACTAGTAGTTCCTCCCGGTCGACAACCCCACCCACAATCGTCGAACACCACCACGGGGTAAAATTTGGCGGTGAAATCGTTTTGCGACTTGCACCTCGTGAAACCGGTCCCCGAAGATCGGAGATCGCGACCTGACGTGCGGTTTCACGGCAGACGAGATCGCTCATGAAGCCCCGCCCCCGTCAACCGTCCCCAGCACGCCGCTAAAATACGCGCGGCCGTGCAGTCGACGAAGGAATTCGATCCATTACGCGGTTAACCGAAATTCGCCCCTCCGTCCATGCCCCGCCGAGCGGTACTGCCCCTCGGTACAGGGCAAACGGGGCACTTGCCCTCCGAAACCTCGTGCTTTGAGTGAAGAATGATTCTTGCAATTATTGTTGTTACATTTCGCAAGAAATAAAGGAACGTAATTTTACCAGTATGAAATTTCATTACCGTATTTTTCAAACTTTTGTGCTCGAGGGATTCTTGCAATTGTTTTTACGTTTTTTTAAATGTAAAGGAATGTAATTTACTAATATCCAATTTTTTTTACCCTACTTTTGGAACACTAGTGCTTAAGGGATTCTTGCAATTATTATTTTTACATTTTATAAAATATAAAGAAACGTAATTTTATCAGTATTCAATTTTTTTACCGTATTTTTCAAACTTTTATACTCGAGGGATTATTGCAATTATTTTTACATTTTGTAAAATATAAAGGAACGTAATTTTACCAATATCCAATTTTTTTACCATACTTTTGGAAGTGTATTATTTTTATGATAGATTTAGGTTAGGGACTATATCAATGGTATTGATATCTGCGGTAGAATGTAGTTTCATGATAAATAGCGGTTTTCTATTGGAATAGATTTAGCGGGTCCTGGAATCACTAGGGGCGGCACTACTTCCGAGTTCGTTTAATATTTCGGCCGCGAGAACGGCCTCGAATAAATCCTGGAGAATTCCGAGGGAAGAAATCAAGAGTCGATTCGCTTTGGAAGCGGAGTGGGTGGCGATTTTTATCACGAACAAGAACGATCGCAGCGGGGAACTCTTTAGGAAGAGTTTTTTTCGACTGGGTGTGGAATATAAGAGGGTTCGAGTCACGTTATCGGCAAAAATGTTTCTAAACTAGCCAATATGTATAATTGCAATCTAAATCTCATATTCGTTGAAAGCTCGTCCAAGACCGAGAATTTGTTGCTGGTCAGTGCCACTCCCATAGATCACAGGGCTCGGGGAAACCAGAGATTGCTAATACAATTAAAAAGTTCTCAGGTGTTGCCCGCTGTAGTGTACAATCTACTTTAAAACCTCTATTTTTCCGGAAACTCTATTTCCCCGCAGATCTCAGTCCCGTTGTTACAGTTTCGAACTTAAATTCACCGCAAGAATAATACAGTTCCGAAAGCGCGTTAACAAATATTAGATGGTACGCGACATTCGTTTATTTTTTTTTTTATAAAATATCAAAAGTAACGATACAGGATTACTGTGTTTCGTCACAAACATTCTAACATTGATAACGACAACAGTAAACAATTCAAGCAATAACACTTCCCAGATTCCTTCCACCGAACTTGAAACCGAACGATACGAAAATGTGTATTCCTCGATACAAAATCATCACCGACCGTAAATTTCTTTCTGTCAATTTTCTGTCAATTTTCTATTAATTTTCTGTCAATTTTCTGTTAATTTTCTGTCAATTTTCTGTCAATTTTCTGTCAATTTTCTGTCAATTTTCTGCCAATTTTCTGCCAATTTTCTATCAATTTTCTGTCAATTTTATGTCAACTTTCTGTCAACTTTCTGTCAATTTTCTGTCAATTTTCTGTCAACTTTCTGTCAACTTTCTGTCAATTTTCTGTCAATTTTCTGTCAATTTTCTGTCAACTTTTTGTCAAGTTTCTGTGAGAAATATTTGGGTAATTCTACACAACAATTTTTTTTATTTAAACTTTTAGTTGACAGTGTAATAGGCATCTTCATAAATTATGTCGTTCGATTACCTTAAAACTGGTCTCGTGTTATAAAAAAAGAAATACAACTAATCGTCGAAGCGTGACCAATTTTCGTATTTAAATCACTCCTGATCGCTCGATGGGCCCCGGTGGGACCGAATCGGTGGTAACGGCGGGCCAACGACAGACGACACGGGTCGAACGTTTAAGTGTTAAGGCGGTTAATAGTCTCAAGATGGTCGGAGCTAAGTAGCACGCGGCACCCGGGAATCCTTGATACGTTATCCATGCCTGTTCTAACCGGATCGGGCAATCAGAGCCCGGTCCCTGTACACAATCGTCCCCGCGCACCCTGATTAGGCACGGAGATTAATGAACCTGTGCACTTTGATCCGGCCTCCTTTGATTTTGCGTTAAGCGAGCATGTTGGCGAATCAGTGTCGAGAACTCGTGCCCGAATTAACGGCCTAACCGAAAATGAGGCACGAACGACGACGACGACGAACATTTTCAAGAATGCATAACGAGAAACGCTCCGCCAGGTATTCTCGCGGGCAAGAGAGCCGCGTTGAACGCTCGTATCGCGTTTAACGCCCTCGCGGGCACACCCGTGTGATCTCAATACGGTGGTGGTGAGGGGAAGGGGTGGGGGCAGAGGTGGTGTGTTGATGGGGTTACAACGCGTGAATAATTACGATTTATGGACCGTGAACGACGATTTCAGGTTACGCCTGTTTTCGCGCGTCACGACAACTTCGAACGTTACGTATCTAACGTCGTTTTTGAAATTCGCGCCAACGCGCGCCCGAGGAGCATGGTGGGGGGCGACGAGCGGGATATCGTATACACGGGATCGAAAACGTCGAAACGATAATATTGAACACGGGGAAGTTGCGAAATAGGAAAAATCGAGGTAGACTGTAGTTTATGAAGAGAGAATAATTTATTCGGATCAGAGTTTGTTTAGAATTATTTTTATTGGGGAGGGATGTTTATTTTTCTTTGTTCAAGTATATTTATACTGCACCGAAAAGTTATCAAGGAATGACGTGTAAAATTGACGGGAAAACATTTGTTTGAATTTTTTTAGAAATTGAACTTTTTAAAAATATATTAGGTAAGGTAACATTGTTAAGGAATATTTCTAACCGTGCCATATTCGAACATGGAATCTTTATTTTACAAAAAACTATCATTTTTTCTCGGATGCTTCGAGCGACCGAAAACTTAATATTTTTAAATGGTTCTTTTTTAACCCGTTCTCCAAAGATGCATTTTTAGCAGGAAGATTAAGTTGAAATAAAAATGTAATTATTTCGATTGAAAATAAGTTGTAAAGATCAGCTTATTTTTCGTCCCTGGATACCTCTCTCGATCTACAGTGTATTAAAAAAGTATTTGCACACTATATTACAAGAAAACTACCCTAATTTAGAAATATGATTTTAATGAAAGTTTAATGAAAATATAAAACATACCAGGCCGCATATGACATAATTTTTTTGTTGACAAAAACTGTTCTCGAGAGGATAATAATAATCATGATTTGAAATCATCTAAAATCAACATTTACAACTTTCTTTTTCAAATACAACTTCGCAGTAGTGTGAAATAGAGCAAAACATTTTCTACGAAAAATTGTTCATCTCTTAATGCTCTCTCATTCTGTTGCATAAAAGTTCCAAGAAAATTTGCACTAAGAAAATAAAAAAAAAACCTTCGAAACTTGATTTCCTACCTTCTCATAGAAATTTCCTATGAACAAACAAATTTCCTTATATATGCACAATTATGTTCCACATGCACACAAACTTTTGTTAAAATCAATCTGATAAAAAGAATTACTTATGATATATTTACACAGCGTGTAAATACTTTATCGAGCCATGGTACATCTACAGACAGCACAGAGAAAGATTGCTTCCAGAAAAACCAACGAAAATTATTTCAGAAATGTCACTTCCTTCGTGAAATCACCAAAATTGAAGTTACCAAAAATTAAATTTGATCTCACTCGCGGTACCGCGTGTCTCTTAACCCTAGACTTACCAACCAGTCATTTCGACTGTCTCCAAACTTTTTTTGCAAAGAAATTTATTTTAAATTCCATAGCATATCTTCAAAAAACATTTTGACTCATTTTATCCTCTACATATAATCAATCTCACAAGTTCCTCTTTTACTCAATTAATTTATTCAAATCGTGAGTTTCTCGGTTTGCGTATACTTTGTTGCGTTGATTTGAAGATTATTTCGTGAGGTCGACTCGTGTGCGATTTTTACGTGTGCATTCTATAGAAAATGTGATAAGGTGCTCTAAATAATGGAGAAAATTTTCTGTTCATTTTCTGTTAATATTCTGTTAATATTCTGTTAATATTCTGTTAATATTCTGTTAATTTTCTGTTAATATTCTGTTAATATTCTGTTAATTTTCTGTTAATTTTCTGTTAATATTCTGTTAATATTCTGTTAATTTTCTATTAATTTTCTGTTAATTTTCTGTCAATTTTCTGTTAATTTTCTGTTAATTTTCTGTTAATTTTCTGTTAATTATTATCCTGAGACACGTACGAGTAATACATCAATACACAAAAATCTATCGGTAGTACTAGGGTTGATCCAAGAAGCGATCTTTCCTTCTTCGTACAATACACACGTAACGGGACAATCGCGATAACTGAGAATTCCATCGCGATGCAAGAACGATGAATAATCTCAGTTCCGATATGCAAGTCAAATCGAGCGATACCCACCGGGAATTTAATAATTACGCGGCCTGGTCGGAAGCGTATCGGAGCCGGTAGCTTCCGTTTCTGTTTAGTCGGAGGCTCGGCGTGGAACCTTTTAAAGGGACCAGATTAGGTGTATATTAATTATGTAACGACGGAATATCGATTCGACGTTATCAACGACGACGATAACCGGGCGAAGGGAACTACGAGCGTAACAACGTCTGGCCGAGACGACGACTATGATTATTGGCCGGTAGGTTCGTGCGGCGAAAGCTGTAACGAGCATAAATGCTAAACTAAGGCAACAGTTCCCATTCGGTAACGATTGTTACGACGATTAAGGTAACGGTCATTATTGCTAATCGACCGCGGATCGTCGCGCCAACGTTTCCGTGAACCGAACCGGTATCGAAGATTGTTGCAAAAGATCCGAAAGGTAGATAAAGTGAACGAAACAACCGTACTGGAGGAGTCGTTACGACGGTATAAATGGCGAACTTGACGAGCGAAGTTTCGCTCGGAAAATCGTATCCTAGCTGCCAACGAGCCGCGATTCGCAAACCGTAGCACGAGCTATTGTTACCAATCAGACCAAAGATGTAAGCAATTATTCCAAGGTATCATTGCAAGGAATCGGTACCAACGATTACACGATGAAGATTCAAATCGTGAGTTTCTCCGTTTGCGTACACTTTGTTGCGTTGATTTGAAGATTATTTCGTGAGGTCTTTTTCATTGTATGGAAAATGTGATAAGGTGCTCTAAATAATGGAGAAAATTTTCAATTCATTTTCTGTTAATTTTTTGTTAATTTTCTGTTAATTTTCTGTTAATTTTCTATTAATTTTCTATTAATTTTCTGTCAATTTTTTTTAAATTTTCTGTCAATTTTCTATCAACTTTCTGTCAACTTTCTGTCAACTTTCTGTCATCTTTCTGTCAACTTTCTGTCAATTTTCTATCAATTTTCCGTCAATTTCCTATCAATTTTCTGTCAATTTCCTATCAATTTTCTGTCAATTTCCTATCAATTTTCTGTCAAGTTTATGTCAATTTTTTGTTAATTTTCTATTACTTTCTGTCAATTTTCTGTCAATTTCCTATCAATTTTCTGTCAAGTTTATGTCAATTTTTTGTTAATTTTCTATTACTTTCTATCAATTTCCTATCAATTTTCTGCCAATTTTCTGCCAATTTTCTATCAATTTTCTGTCAACTTTCTGTCAATTTTCTGTGAGAAATATTTGTGCAATTCTATACAATAATTTTTTTTATTCAAACTTTTAGTTGACAGTGTAATAGGTAGCTCGATAATTTATGTCGTCCGATAAGAAATGGAACTACAAGGTTCGTTGTTTTATTTTTCTAAAGAGGGTGCTACTAATTGATAAACACGTGTGAAATTTCGTGTAAATTTGTCGACTCGTTCGTATATTTACAGTTGTTCAAACGTTGAAGTGTCATAGTATTTTTTTTACAACGGAAGAAACGACAAAACTGATTGAACAATCTAGTATATACGCAGAGGTGTAAACGACGATGAATAATAATACTTTGCAATCCGGTTATCGTAATCACGGATAATGTCACCAATCGGTTGTTGCTATTACAAACTTCGGTTTTCGATATCGATCGTGATAATTACACTCGAGATGGTAAGAATTCTCGGTAAATTTGTAATAGATTCTCATCTTCGAAATCACTTTCAACCGAAGCTTTTGTAAACGATAATATACAAATCGATATCGCGTTAAACCATATACAATTGTTCCTAGTAAATTGAATTCGATGAAAATTATTTATCGTCTGTGTATATCGACTAATTACTCCAATAGAAATATTGCCAGTCCCAAAGTGATCTTAACGCTAAAACTACGTATTTTATGTATTTTCAAAGTTAGATGGGGAAAGGGCAAATTAATATACGAATACAATTAGTTGTCCATTTCGATAATTGTTCATGAATATTGTAAACAAATACATGGTTAATAATTGAGTAATTTTAAAAAGAGGTTCGAAACGAATCAAATTGTCTATTTCGATAATTGTCCACGAATATTGTAGACACAGACGTGGTTAATAATGGAGTAATTTTAAAAAACAGTTTTAAACAAGTCGAATTGTCTGTTCCGATAATTGTCCACGAATATTGTAAAGAAAGACATGGTTGATAATAGAGTAATTTTAAAAAGAGGTTCGAAACAAGTCAAATTCTCTATTTCGATAATTGTTCATGAATATTGTTAACAAAGAGATGGTTAATAATAGAGTAATTTTAAAAAGCAGTTTTAAACAAGTTGAATTGTCTCTTTCGATAATTGTTTACAAATATTGTCGATAAAAAGATGGTCAATAACTGAATAATTTTAAAAAGAAGTTCGAAACAAATCAAATTGTCTATTTCGATAATTGTCCACGAATATTGTAGACACAGACGTGGTTAATAATAGAGTAATTTTAAAAAACAGTTTTAAACAAGTCGAATTGTCTATTTCGATAATTGTTCACGAATATTGTAAAGAAAGACATGGTTAATAATTGAGTAATTTTAAGAAGAGGTTCAAAACAAGTCAAATTCTCTATTTTGATAATTGTCCACGAATATTGTAAAGAAAAACATGTTTGATAATAGAGTAATTTTAAAAAGCAGTTTTAAATAAGTCGAATTGTCTATTTCGATAATTGTTCACGAATATTGTAAAGAAAGACATGGTCAATAACTGAGTAATTTTAAAAAGCAGTTTTAAATAACTCAAACTGTCTATTCCGATAATTGTCCACGAGTATTGTAAGCAAAAACACCGTTAATAATTGAGTAATTTTAAAAAGAAGTTCGAGACAAGTGAAACCTACCCCTTTGATACCTGTACCGTTAATAAGCGGATTCCACAGTGGTAGTGAAATTTTTTGGAAACGGAATATTTTTTCGATTCTCTGACCAGTGGACGGTGGACGAACCAACCCCCGGGTCCCGGTGTTGAAACCCGAAATTTCGATCGAATTTCGCTGAATGTCTCGTTAACCCTCTTCCTCTTTCGCCCGCGGCTGACCTAGTCCCGTTCCACTAACGGAACAGAGCGGAACGAATCGAAAAGAAAGACGAACACCAGAGGAGGCGCTTCGTTAAACGAGCTAGCAACTTCTTCCCACTTTGAACAGGGTAAATGGATTGCCCGGGAAACTTGTAATCTGAACAATCAACGGGCGTATTCTTGCTACCGCGGAATGTAAGCGGAAGTTCGAGAAAGAAGAGGGATACCGGGTCAGTTTCCGGTGTACGGTTGTCGTTGCCGATCGTAACGAGAAGATTCAATATCGCGTTCGATCTATCTCTACAGCCAACGTAACTCCACGGTAGTGTCTCGTCAAATAGACGAGAAAATTGCGAACCGTTTCTACGAATCGCGTGTTTGCACCGTTAACGATTACAAAATCGTCGGGGATGAGAAGACGACTTTTCTCGTGCACGGTGATCAACGAATAATTAATGCACCGTTTACAACGATTTCTACGATACCAATCGTTTGGTTATGTATTGTCCGCGGGCGAGAAGATCGATTCCAGAGTTACGGCCGGGTTGCATAGGTTCAGGGGCCCACGACACGCGATCACCTCGCGTGCGTACTGTAGATAACGAAGAGTGTACAATCTTCGGTTGTACGCAAGGTATTCACGTTTTGAATCTTGCTATATTAAATCTGAGTACGGTCGCGGTGTCCCGTACCTCTTGAATCTTGCAAATTGTCTCTTTGAGTAATTTTTAACGAGCCACCGAAGAGCAGTGTTCTCGTTTTATAAATGAAAAATGTCTCTTGTTACTCCCGTACACCAAGGACGATGACCATCTGTTCGAAATTGGATCGAGAAATAATAGTTAATTTTAAGGTTTCTTTTTTACTATTATTGTTATTATTTATGGATCAGTTGTCTCTTTTTATGCTTGTCTGTGTTATTGTGTATCTTCTTCGCTCTTGTTTTTGTTGTACAATTGTTGAGAAGAAGTCAAAGGAAAAACGAGATCTCAAAGTATACTTGTATCGAGACGATCGTCCCTATTTTTATTTCACTTTGCATTCTCATTATTTTGTATTTATACTTCGTATAAGTTTCTTTCTTTTTTTCTTTCGTATTTATATTATCGTTCATTTTGTGCCAAAGAGTTCGATTACGAATTCACGATCGACTTTCGAATACAAAGAAAACGAGTCTCAAAGTATTCTTGTATCGAGGTAATCATCCCTCAACTTACTTCACTTTCATATTTACACTTTCCATTGTTTTTCCTATGTCATATTTACACCTTGTATGTTCATTTTGTACCAGACTGTTCACTTACAAGTTCCCAATTAATCTCTCCAAAAAAAAAAAAACATTTCAACGTATACTTGTCTCAAACTCTTCACCCCTAAACTCATTTCACTTTACATTATTCTCGTTTCATATTTACACTTTTCATATTTAAACCTTGTACGTTTATTTTGTACCAGACTGGTCGCTCACAAGTTCCCACTTAACCTCCCAAAAAAAAACATTTCAACGTATACTTATCTCAAACTCTTCACCCCTCAGCTCATTTCACTTTACATTATTCTCGTTTCATATTTACACTTCTCATATTTACACCTTGTACGTTTACTTTATACCAGACTGTTCACTTACAAGTTCCCAACTAATCTCTCCAAAAAAAAAAACATTTCAACGTATACTTGTCTTAAACTCCTCACCTCCAAACTCATTTCACTTTACATTATTCTCATTTCATATTTACACTTTGCATCGTTTTTCCTATGTCATATTTACACCTTGTACGTTCATTTTGTACCAGACTGGTCGCTCACAAGTTCCCAGTTAACCTCCAAAAAAAAACATTTCAACGTATACTTATCTTAAACTCTTCACCCCTAAACTCATTTCACTTTACATTATTCTCGTTTCATATTTACACTTCTCATATTTACACCTTGTACGTTTACTTTATACCAGACTGGTCGCTTACAAGTTCCCAGTTAACCTCCCAAAAAAAAACATCTCAACGTACACTTATCTCAAACTCTTCACCCCTAAACTCATTTCACTTTACATTATTCTCGTTTCATATTTACACTTCTCATATTTACACCTTGTACGTTTACTTTATACCAGACTGGTCGCTTACAAGTTCCCAGTTAACCTCCCAAAAAAAAAAAGCATCTCAACGTACACTTGTCTCAAACTCTTCACCCCTAAACTCTTTTCACTTTACATTATTCTCGTGTCACATTTACACTTTCCATATTTACACCTTGTACGTTTACTTTATACCAGACTGTTCACTTACAAGTTCCCAACTAATCTCTCCAAAAAAAAAAAACATTTCAACGTACACTTGTCTCAAACTCTCCACCCCAAAACTCATTTCACTTTACATTATTCTCGTTTCATATTTACACTTTCCATATTCGCATCTTGTACGTTCATTTCCTACCAGAGTCTTCATCCACGAGTCGACGTTTGACATCCAGACCCGAAAAAACACGATCTCGGTGTATGCTCGTTTGAAACTCTTCAGCCCTTACCTCGTTTCACTTTGAGCTCTCCCTAGACCATTTTCACACATTCCATCGTACAATTCGTTGGCGAAAATTCGCTCACGAGTGGCCACGATCGACCCTCTCCGACAGCCGAGATTTCCAAGCAACCGTAGTTCCCCCGAAAGAATATCGCGCGTCGACCGGACGAGGCCTAAACGCGTTCGTAACGAATGTAACAACCCCTCGCCTCGTTCACCGGAAACGGCAATTAGGTTTATCGCGGTCGAATCGTCGACGTCGTTGGAGTTCGAATCATCCACGATTTCGTCCACGTAATTTCTGGCTCGACGATCCACCGAGTATCCACGAAACGATCCCATCGATCCAACCATCGTGGATCGAGCAACGAAACGTCCCGTATGAAAAAATGTCCCGCGCATGAAATTCTTTTTCGTTCCATCGGACCGTGGTACCTTCGAGCGCGCATATCTCTCCGTTCGTATCCGGTCCGGAGAGTTGTGCGCAGAATTCGCGGTGTGTTACCCCGCCCGCAAAACCGAACGAACGTGTACCCCACAAATTCGCGAGCGGACGCGTATAATCTGCCCGCGATGGGAAATGTACGGAATTTATACGAGGGCCGTATCCACGTACGCGCGTCTAAGTCGATAAACCGTGTGCAATATTTCCCGTGGAGGGCCGGAGGCTCGACGTGGAACCGGTTTCGTTCGATTTTAACGTTTTCCGCGCGACGTTGAGGAACCGCCCCCTGCGCCGACAGCGGGAAACTTTTTTACGGTCCGCGCGAGCAGAGGCGAAATTTTTCCACCCGAAGGTCGAGTTTCTCGTAAATAAAGGGAAACTGAACGAACGAACGAACGAACCGGGGAAAAAAAAAGAAGAAAAAAAAGGAAAAAGAAGAGAGAAAAAACACACAGACGCACATACATACAGAGAGAGAGAGAGAAAGAGAAAGAGAGGAAACGGGAGAGAGTCGATCGTTGGAAGTTTTATCTCCGCGAAGGATGGAAAACCGGAGCGAAACGAACGAGGGGACGAACCCGTGGCGCTCGTATAACGGATAAAACGCAGGATCTGAATTCGGCATTAACTCTCGAGCCGCAAATGGGGCGAACGGATGGCTGTGCTAATCGTTTAAATCGATACCGCGCTCGAGTTGGCATCGGCGTCGGTCTCGCGGCTCTTCTTCCGCAAATTTCTGTCCGCGGGATCCGCTCGAAAACCCTTAACACTCGAAGCACCCCACCTATCGCCCGTTACCTGATAATACGGCGATCCGAAGCGATCCGGTATCCGGTAGGGGGGATTTTCCGCGGGCCACTTTCCGCCAAATTAAGGACCGCGGAAATTCACCCGCGAATTAAGGGGAGCGAAATTGAGATCCCGCGTTTTAAGATAATTTCCCTTGCACAGGGTGTCCCGAACATTGCCTCTGTACTTCGAGGGTAAATAGTATACGCGTGGGATGAGAAAGTGTTGATCTATTTGGGTGTATTTTTTTTTAGGGAGGTTTGGGTGGTGAATGTGGAAAATTCTATTCAGGGGAGCAAAAGTTGGTTTTGTATTTTGTGGGTGAATAGCTTCTGAGTGGGATAAGAGAGTGCTGTGATTTGTATACGTGTATTTATTGTCAACGCTTGGGTGTTAAATGTGGAAAATTGTATTCAGGGGAGTGAAATCGAAATCCTATATTTTGTGGGTGAGTACCTTCTGAGTGGGATAAAAGAGTGCTGTGATTTCTGTACGTGTATTTTTTGTCAAAGCTTGGGTGTTAAATGTGGAAAATTGTATTAAGGGAAGAGAAATTAAGATCCTGTATTTTGTGGGTGAATAACTTCTAAGTGGGATAAAAGAGTGCTGTGATTTGTGTATATGTATTTTTTATGAAAGCTTGTATGTTAAATGTAGAAAATTGTATTAAGGGAAGATAAATTAAGATCCTATATTTTGTGGGTGAATAATTTATGAATAGCATAGGAGAGTGCTGTGAATTGTGTGCATGTATTTTTTATCAAAGCTTGGGTATTAAGATCCTATATTTTGTGGGTGAATAACTTCTGAGTGGGATAAAAGAGTGCTGTGATTTTTGTACATGTATTTTTTGTCAAAGCTTGGATGTTAAATATGGAAAATTGTATTAAGGGAAGGGAAATTAAGATCCTGTATTTTGTGGGTAAATAACTTCTCCACAAAAGTAGGATAAGAGAGTGCTGTGATTTGTGTACATGCACTTTTATCAAAGCTTGGGTGTTAAGATCTTATATTTTGTGGGTGAATAACTTCTCCACAAAAGTGGGATAAGAGAGTGCTGTGATTCGTGTATATATATTATTTATAAAAGCTTGTGTGTTAAATATGGAAAATTATATTAAATGGAGCAAAATTAGTCTTATATTTTATAGGTTAATAGCTTCCAAGTGGGATAAAAGAGTGCTGTGATTTGTGTACATGTATTTTTAATGAAAATTTGAGTGTCAAATATAGAAAATTGTTTTAAAAGTAGCGAAATCGAGACCCTCCGTTTTAAGATCATTTCTATTACTCCGGGTGCCCCAAAAGATTGGTTCTATATTTGGTGTAAACATACATTTTTTATCAATTCGAGAATTAAACACGAAGAACGATAAGAAGGGTAGAGAAATACAAACTTCACGTTTAAAAATATTTTCCCCCGCGCGAGGTGTCCCGAAAATTAATTCTTCCAAAAGAACTATCAGTTTCAAAGGAATCCCCGTGGTGCAGGACTCGAACCGATCGAATAATTTAACACTTGAATATTCGACGGGCACTCGAACGCTAGGAATAAACTTGAAATACACGAGTGATAATTTCCACTGTGTGAATAATGCATTTACCGGTGACGCGTTTAAATATTACATCTTGTCACCGGTCGATGATTCGTAGAAGGTGATCAATAATCTACACGCGTGTGTGCATACACGTATTATACAGCCGTGTACAACCGTATACAAATACGTCGGCTCGTTTCCGTAACAAGTCTTACATTAGTGTACACCGTGGTGCAACATCGCGTGCAACGATTGCCACTGCACTATCGATAATTTAATATCGAAAGCGCTGGTTGCGTAATATCCCAAACGAATATCTTACGGTTACGCAAAAAAAAAAAAGAAGAAATAAATTCAAAGAATTCCGATTCAAATCCCCCCCCTCATTCGAATACCACGAGTATCGAAATACTCGTCGGAGAATGTATTCGAATTTCGAATTATACTCGCGGAATATTCGAGTGCGGAGAAATTCAAGCAATCCCGAGTTCAGTACTGGAAAGTTCTCGGAGTCTATTTTACGAGACTCGCGCACGATGTTTTCTCTCGGGAATACCCGCCAGCCCCGGAGTATTAATTAATTAGCGACGTGTTAATTAATTCACCGGCGTATATAAATAATGAAAAAATAATTTCCACCCTCGAAAGACGAAATAACATTCGCCGCCGATGGAGGGCTAACGTTGAATATCTCTTTTAAGAGGATTCAGTTTCAGCTAAATTCTGCTAAATAAGCGTTTGCCCAAAGGCGACTAATTCCTTCGTCGATGTTTTACTAGGTCGATGAAAGTTGCCGTTAAATTAACAAGTAACGAGACTAGACCCCGACTATCCGGTCGGTTCGATAACCGATAGACACCACCGCCACCCGGTATATAGCTCGTAGGTAATATCCTCCAGCGATCCCAATCCTCGAGCGTCTATATCATAATTTTCTCATGTTTTAAGATGGCGGCGCGGCAGAATCGGCTTATAATAGGATTTCTGCTATGGAGAAAGATAGCGGGGGCCTCTCGCTATATACCTGTAGTCGTTACTCGTTAACTTCTCGCTAAACGAAACGCCCGGAGAAAGCGAAAGCTTTTCGACGTTTCGCGAAACCTCGAGCGAGCTTTACTTCTTCGTCTCTTTGCCTTTTCCAATTCTCTTTCCTTCCTCTTTTCATTTTTTCGTTTTTTTTTTTTTTTTTTCAAAGTACGACGAAACGCAACGTCCGCGCCGCGTCGACGAAAAATATCGTACCTCGGCTCGTAGTTGTTGCAACACCCGCGGGATTCAGGGAGCAAAAAGTTAACCTTTAACCCCTTTGATTGGTCGTCAAAGGCCCGATGAAATTAAGCGACCAGTGAAACCGTGGCGGTTCACCCTTAGCGACCCGAAGAAATCACTCTTCCGTCGTCCACGGTGCTCCGACTAACCCTAAACGCTCGGAAAATATATTTCTTCTACGGGGGGTCAGATGAAAATTTTGACGAAGATTCGAGAAATTTCGTCGAAATTGCGTTATTTTTCAATGTTCGATTTTGTCTATTCGATATGGTGTGAAATGTCTCGTTTTAAAGTCGTTTGGACGAAGATTAGTATATTTGTTTAAAATTCCGTATTTTTAAGTGTTTGATTTTGTCTATTTGCTATGGAGTGAAATGTCTCGTTTTAAAGTCGTTTTCGACGAAGATTCGTATATTTGTTTGAAATTGTGTATTTTTCAATGTTCAATTTTGTCTATTCGCTATGGAGTGAAATGTCTCGTTTTAAAGTCGTTTGGACGAAGATTCGTATATTTGTTTGAAATTGCGTATTTTTAAGTGTTCGATTTTGTCTATTCGCTATGGAGTGAAATGTCTCGTTTTAAAGTCGTTTTCGACGAAGATTAGTATGTTTGTTTTAAATTGCATATTTTTAAGTGTTCGATTTTGTCTATTCGTTATGGAGTGAAATGTCTCGTTTTAAAGTCACTTTCAAGCTATACAAATTCTATCTGTACTAGTTGACGATGATTAAGTTTCCATAACGTAAACTAAAGTGTTATTTAAAATTGAATATTCTAAATTATTCGTATCAAAGAAATATGTCTCATCGCTCTAAAGTCACTTTAATCCCAAGCAAATGTTATCTCTGCTAATTCACAACGATTTTATGCTCCAATTACGTTTCCATAACACGAGATAAAAATATTATTTAAAATTGTGTACTCTGAACTATTCAATTCTATTTTTTCGCATTGGAGATAAATATTTCATCGCCGTAAAGTCACTTTCATCCCACACGAATGCTACCTCTACCAGTTGACAACAATCTTACCCTCCAATTAGGATTCCATAATATAAAATAAAAGTGTTATTTAAAATCGAATATTCCAAACTATTAAATTTGATTTCTTCGTATCAAAGAAATATATCTCATCGCTCTAAAGTCACTTTCATTCTGTACAAATATTGTCCTCGTCGATCAGTGACAATTCTATGCCCCAATTTAATTTCGATAACACGAAAAAAAAACTTATTAAAAAATTGAATATTCCAAATTATTCAACTTTACATCCTGGCATTAGAGACAAATGTCTCGTCGCTCTAAAATCACTTTCATCCCACCCAAATACTATCTCTGCTAATTCACAAAGATTTCAAGCTCCAATTAAGTTTCCATAACACGAGATAAAAATATTATTCAAAGTTATACATTCTAAACTATTCAATTGTATATTTTCGCACAGGAGACAAACATCTCACCCTAAAGTTACTTTCACCCGATGTGAATACTATCTCTGCTAACTCACAAAAATTTCAAACTCCAATTAAGTTTCCATAACGAAATAAAAATATTATTCAAAATTATACATTCTAAATCATTCAATTGTATATTTTCGCACAGGAGACAAACATCTCGCCCTAAAGTTTCACATTCACCCCGTGAAAATACCGTCCCCACTATCCCACCCGAATCTAACCTCCCAATTAACTTTCGTTGACACAAACGACCCGAGAGATCGCGTTAAAGCAATTGTAAAATACATCCAACGATCTCTTACATTCACCGCGATACGAGTTCCGCGTCTCGGTGAACCCACGAGCCGTTGTTCCAACCATGAAGAACGATCGAGCGTACACCGTGCGCGGTCGTCCGCGCTGAAAGCGGGGAGGCGTAGCTCGAAGCGAGGGTAGCGGACGGAATGAGTTCCTACGTGCGACGAATCCGCACGGTAGCGGAGAAAGGTCTCCGTGACGCGGCGAGAGAGTTCCACTGCCAAGTCTCTTTAAAAAACGGAGAACCTCGGTGGGTCGTAAGGGGTTGGGAGGGAGAAAAAAAAGAAGAAGAAGAAGAAAAAAAAAGAACGCGAGGACAAATTGAATCCGTTCCTAATTGCAGGGGCTTTCTGGCCGAAACGCTTATTAGCCCTGATTGCAGAGGAGGTCGTTCGCCGGGGGCGCATCCAGCACGCGGCGCTAAGTCGCTACGCTTGCCAAGTGCAATGCGACAAGATCTCGAAACAAAGGGGTTGATTCCGATTCCAGCGCGTCTGCCAGATCGTCCCCTGCCCCCACTTATTCCTGCTGGAATTTTGCGGGAATTATTTTCGCGATCCCTATGCACCGAGTACATCCTGCGCGAAACAATACCTCGTTTATACAGTTAATTCCGAAGGAATCGAGCTATCGTACCCGATCGAACCCGGCGAACCTCCGTGAAAGTTTTCGGTTTCGCGTAACGGTACACGGTGCTTCAAAGCGGGCTCGAAGCACTACCTCGATGTACTGCCGTCTTTCCAAGGAACTCGAGTAATAACCGATAATTTACAACAATAATAAAACTCTGTAGGAAGAGGCCGTGAAGAGATCGATTGAAAACGCCTCGCGACGAGGTATCGTGAAATTTTACTTCCCCGGTTTAATGTCGCGTCTCTCGGTACCGATCTTTCGCAACACGGATCCTTGCACGTTGTGCGAAGATAAAACAAAACGGTGTGCGTAAAGAAAAATTTTCTCTCGTTCTCCGTTTGGATACCACCATCACGATTGGTGGTAGGTATCATCGTAATGGAGTGTATCATCGTTCGTAGGGAATACACGAATAGATGAATAATCGTCACGCGTGAGAAATCGAAGGAAAAAGCTCGGTACGAGCACAGAGGAAGGAAATTTCTCAATTACGAACCGGACTCGTACGAGTTCCGCTTTCACGGTGACAATCCCCGAAGCGGACTTTCGTCGATTCATGAGAGCGTCACGCGCGTTTATTAATTCCACGGTGTAAGCGTATCGCGCGGATGGGAGCCACGACTTACTGAAACGCGACGCGGAAACTATTCAAACATTTCAAACTCGATAATAACACCGATGTCGCGCGGAAGGGGCGGCGAGGTGGACAAGTGGATGAGGAAATTGCGACGAATCGACGTCGTCTTGTATCAGGATCCCCACCGAGTTCACCTCGTTTACCAGTATCGCGAGTTTCTCACCGCCGCGGAAAGATAGGCGAATCTCCCTTCGATCCGCAAACGAACTTAAAACTTTGCGGAATAATTCCGTAGCCAAAGCGTTCCTCGTGAAAAATTCACCGCGCGCAAACGAGGAGAGAATTCGATTTGTTTATTTGCTGTGAAGTTCGCTCGCGAATGATGCAAAATACAGAATCGATCTGGGTGAAATTGCGAACAGCGAACGGACGCGTAAATACAACGAGGATGTACTTAAAAAAAAAAAGAGAGAGAGAAAAAAAAAGATAATATCGCGCGAGAAGATTTACGACGAACAACGATATTTCTCGACGTTCGAAAGAATAAATAGATACATGGTGGAAGACTCGTGTGACTCGTGACTTGTTTACAAATTCTGGCAATGGGAACCCGAATTGATTAGATTAGTTTCGTACGATCGATAACGTACGTGCGGTGCGCTGGATAAAAGCCTCGGGCAACGATTAAAATGTTGTACAAGTGGACGATTCCTCGCGGAGAAAAATAAATCGAAGATACGTGTACAATTTTTTCGCGCGCGAGACTTGTATCCGAGCGAAGCAATTCCGAAACGTTCTTGGTGCGCGCGATCACCGCGTACGTGCCCGACCATTGCTCGTTACTTCTACTCGCGTCGGTGTTTATAAACATCGACAGCGGTGTACGGTTTAAATTTTTTAGTACGTTCCACGGAAAACAATACCACCGTGAATGTTTATTGACGCAAACGAGTACCGTACGGGACGCGTTAGCCGAGCTTTTTCGAAATCAATTCCCTCGGAAACGAAACCACGGAAGAATTTCACTACACGTTTTCCCTCCATTTCTCAAGCCTCGATAAAAGTCGATCGTTCTTCGCCGTTTATCGAGGTCGGTCTATCGGGCTCTACAGGGTGAGTCGAGAGTCTTGCTGGTGAATTTACGAACGTATTCTACGCCTCGTTGTTCGAACTGAACTCTTTCGACGGTCAGAATTTTTTGGGGATTAATTTTCCCTCGAAAACGTACCCTCGCGGAAAAGAAATTTACTCCTCTTTCTCTACCTCGATAAAGATAGATCGTCGTTTGTCTTTTATCGAGGTCCGATCTTTAGACTGTACAAAGTGACTCGAGAGGTTTACGATCGTTTTCCGCGTCTTGCAAACCGAGCAAAAATTCTAAATTTATCCAAATCTTCTCTGTTCGTTTCCCTCGAGATCTCGCGCGAAAGAATATTATTACACAATATTCTACCTCGATAAAAGTAGATCGTTGTTGACCTTTTATCAAGGTCCGATCTTTAGACTGTACAAAGTGACTCGAGAGTCCTACCGACAAGTTTACAGGCGTTTTCCTCGTCTTGCAAATTGAGCAAAAATTCCAAATTTATCCAAACACCTTCCATTTCTCTAGCCTCGATAAAAGTCGACTGTTGTTCGCCGTTTATCGAGGTCGGTCTATCGGACTCTACAGGGTGAGTCGAGAGTCTTGCTGGTGAATTTACGAACGTATTCTCTACATCGAAAGTCAGAATTTTTCGGGGACTAATAAAGAAATTTACTCCTCTTTCCCTACCTCGATAAAGGTAAATCGTCGTTTGCCTTTTATCGAGGTTTAGACTGTAGAAAGTGACTTGATAGGTTTACGAGCGTTTTCCATGTCTTGCAAACTCGAGATCTCGCACAAAAATATACTATTCTACAATGTCCCACCTCGATAAAGGTAGATCGTCGTTTGCCTTTTATCGAGGTCTGATATTTAGACCATACAAAGTGACTCGATATGTTTACGAGCGTCTCATTGCAAACCGAGTATTCCAAATTCATCCAAATCCTCTCAGTTCGTTTCCCTCGAGATTTCGCGCGAAAGAATACTCTTCCACAATGCTCCACCTCGATAAAGGTAGATCGACGTTTGCCTTTTATCGAGGTCCGTGCTCTAAGAGACTCGAGAGTCCCTACTGCAAATTTACAGCCGCGTCGTGCGCCTTGCGAACCGATCGCGTAGTCCACCCGTTAAAAGTCCGTTTGCGCGCGCGCGCGCGCGACATAAGAACAGTTTCGCTCGAAGCGCGACGAAAACGCACGTTCCTCCTTGATCCCGTAACGGAGGGGTTAAATCCCCGCGAAATACCGGTCATCCGGTCCCAAGGCGCATCCACGCTTTGTAAACACCGAGCGGAAGTATCTCGCGGTCCGCTCGAGCGGCGCAAACTCGCGAACAAAGAAAACGATTGAAGCTCACCTTGCAATGGGTGCAGTTGAAGATGACCGAATAGGGCTGAGCGCAGTCGTACCGCGCCAGCACTTCCTCGAACTCACAATGTAATCTCGCGGCTAACGCATCGACGAGCAACAGCTTGTCCAGGGCATCGGCGCACTTCTGGCCACCATTTAGCACGTTCTCGAGCGGACCGCCCTTGCCCGGTGCCAGGGCGTTGACCACCGCGTGCTCGCAGCAGTGCCGCAGACGCAATCCGCTCGTGAACCAATATCGATTCTCCCTCGGGGTTAAAAAACTTCGCGTACTGCTCCGGCCAAAATCATCCCGACAGATGTCCCTCTTATGCGACTCCTCGAGATAAAAAAGGCACTGTTCCGGAGCCGTCCGTACGCCCTCGTGTCTACCACGGCCGACGAGCGTCGTCGTCCACGTACCACCTGTGTTCTCCGTTTTCACGGGCCCGGTCGACCAGGGCCTCCTGTCGGTGACCTCGACCTTCTCGATCACACGTTGAAACTCCGCGTCGGGCCCGGAGTTGCCGGCCGTGGGGATCACCGTGCACGCCACGGGACAATTCTTGGGCACCTCCGGTGGACCGCAGCTACCCTGTAGATCGGCCGGCGCTGGACCCGCCAGGTCGCAGGCCGATAGCCAAGGGTTCACCTGATTCACCTCCCAGCTGTATTCGTTGTAAGGATGCATCATCGTTCCGGGCTCGTGGACGGCCTGGTGGCCTTGGTACGACAACGATTCCTCCTCTCGTTGATCCTGCTGCTCCTCCAATAGTAACAATAATTGCTGTTGCTGCTGTTGCTGCTGTTCCTTTTGTTGTTGTTGCTGCTGCTGTTGTTGTTGTTGTTGTTGTTGTTGTTGCTGCTGTTGCTGTTGTTGTTCCTCGTGACGAGCGCGATGACGATGCCCGTTGTCGTTCCGTTGTTCCCGGCCGCGGTGCTGTTGCTGTTGTTGACGCGCGACGCTCGACACCGACAGGGACGAGATCTGCGTGACGTTGCGCCGCGGTAGATTCTCGGCGGGACCGAGGGATGGACTCTGCGCGAACCCGGGCGCGAACTGACCCGATGGATTCGTCGAACACACCAACGGCCAGGCGAGGAGGTACAATACGAAGAGCAAACTACCGTACTTTCTACCGCGGTGGTTGTTACCGGATTGCTTGGTCGTTCGTTTGGTCGGGAGCAGCTCGCTGTGGTCGTCGCGTCGCGACGATGACGACGATGACGACGACGACGACGAAGATGACGACTCGGCGATCGTACCACGGAACCGTGCGTTGCGGTCGTGATCGTTTCCACGGTGGTCCCGTCGTTCCGGCGAGTCCCGAGGAGGATTAGTACGACGACGACGACGGTTCTGTTCCGTGTGTTCGGACGCGGGCGGCGTTTCGTCGTTGGATTCGCGATCGGTGTCGGTCCCGTCGTCGTTCTCGGCGTCGTTGTAGGCAGTGTGAGCGAACGCGTCGACGTGAGGAACCACGTTCGCGATAGGAATCCGAGAGCGAACGACTTCGTGTCCCGTGTCCCCTCTCCATCTCGTTCCCGGTACGTCAGGGGCGCCGCGATCGAACCGTGACCACGGTCCGGGCGACGTTGAACGATGGCGGTCGCTACGGCGATACAGTGCCGGTTCGTCGTCGTCGTCGTAGACGTAAAAGGCAGTGGCGTTTCCGGTTTCAGGGCCGTCCCGAACCGTTTCGTGGCGTCGACGACGGCAACGCGAACGCGCGGCTCCGGGGACCCGCGACCCGCGACACGCGCGAATCTCGAAAGGCAACCTGGTGGACGAACGAACGTCGTTCCCGTTGCACCGACGGCGGCGGCGACGACGGCGCCGGTGGTGGTGGTGGTGGTGGCGGTGGCGGTGGTGGTGGTGGTAGTGGTGGTCGTTCGACGTGGGTGGTCCCGTGAATCCGGGCGGATCGAGCCGCATGGGCACGAGGTCGGGAACGCTAGCGTCCCCGGTACGTATTGGCGGTCGTCCCGCTCGACGATCCACGTCGTGGACCAGCGACGTGGGCCAGCGTCCTCCTCTTGTGGTCGGTTCGCGCGCGGGTACCTCCGTCGGTACCGTTGCCGAGGTTTCGCGATACTTGTCTCGCGTTCGTGATCCCTGTTGCGATCGCGTGCGTGGCGGTGGTGGCGGCGGCGACGGCGGCGGTGGTGGTGGTGGTTGTTGTGGCGGTGGTGGTGGTGGCGGTGGTGGTGGTCGTCCGATCGCAGGAGGTCCCGCATCGCTGCCACCGAAGCTCGAGGCCGTTTCTCGTCCCGCGCGTATGCCTCTCGATCCACCGGCCGGTCGTTCCTCTTCGTCGTCTCGGGAGGATCTCGGTGTCCCCGTAGTCGATGCACGCGACGGTGTCGAGCCGGTGCACGTGGTAACGCGGGCGAACACGCTCGATACGAGCGATCGCCGGCAACGAAGACGCGTACGTCGCGAGTAACGACGACGACAACGACGACGACCACGACGACGACGACGATGACGTCGACGTGGACGACAAGAACAACGTTGAGACACCGGGTTTCCGTCCGTGGGTCTTGAGCTTCGTCCGGCGCCGCCACCGTTCGGATTCGAACGCCAAGAAGCACCGTATACGCCGAGGAACGATCGTGGAGGACTCGTCGCGGTTGCCGCGTTCCCGTATACGCGCGACCGTCGACGACGATACTCGAGTACGGTCGGCGTGGGTTCCGTCGGTACCCTCCGGCGTACGATCGAGACGATCCTCCTCTCGATACGGCTCGTGAATAGTGTCAGCCCCGCTCGTAGATATCCCGGTGCCGATAGCCAGGTGAGTGCTGTCCTCGCGGCCCGGGTCGGCGGGGCCCTTAGAAGTCCCCCTGTAGCAGGCGGTCTCCTCGACGGTGGTCCCTGGTCGGTTCGGCGTGGATGGTAACGCCGCGTTCGTCGAGGCTCGCGGCGACGGTAACGACGCCGTGGGCGAACCCGCGCGGCAATGACACCACCGGCAACAACAACGCCGTGACCGCGCACTCGATGCACCTGAGACCCGCGTGCCACCGCCTCCTCCCACGCTCGGCACGATCCGACGCTTTCGTCTCTTCCTTCGGTTGCGCCACCTGCAACCCGAGCACCGCGTGCCGCACGAACACGGTTCTTCCTTCGCAGACGCGGCGACGATCCCGATGATCCCGACGATCCCGATGATCGCGATCCCGTTCCCTCTCGGTCCACCCACGGTCGATCCCCTGCTGCCAGGTGGCCGCCACTTCCGACACCGTCGCGGCGTAGCGACCACTCCGGTAACGGCAGCTCTCGCGCGGAACGAGCACCGGGACACCGACGACGACCACGACGACGACGACCACGACGACCGCGAGCACCACCGCGACGGCGGCTGACGCCGTTGCCGCTGCCGCTGCCGCTGTTGTTGTTGCTGCTGCTGCTGCTGCTGCTGCTGCTGCCGCTGCTGCCGCTGCTGCTGCCGCTGCTGCTGCCGCTGCTGCTGCTGCCGCTGCTGCTGCCGCTGCTGCTGCCGCTGCTGCTGCTGCTGCGCCGGCAGCGCCGGTGACCACGTACCCGACACTGCCCGTACCGAGGACAACGGAGACCTGAGACCTCTCGACCGGCGAAAGCACCTGGACACCGTAGTCCTCCTTCCGAAGCTCACCAGCTCCCGATACGGGGCACCGAGGTTCATGCTGCATCCTAAACGCCCTGCTCTTCGCCCGTTTCTCCGCACCCCCGGATCGTCCTCGATGATCACGATTGCCGGCGACACGGCAACGCGTACCACCGTGCCAACCGCGAGCCGGACAAAGACGACGACGACGACGACGACGACGACGACGACGACGACGTTGACGACGTTGACGACGACGACGTTGACGACGTTGACGGACTACGGGACACCGTGGATGACTCTTCGCTCGTTCGTTGCCATTGCGTGGACCTCATGGACACACCCCCTTAGCCGCGACCTACGGGGTAGCCTCGCGTACCCACCTTCCGCGAACCGTTACCACCTAACCTTCCGTTACTGACCTCGTTGCGTATCTCGCTTCCTCGGGAGAACCAAACCTATCTCCCACGAGATATACGATTTCTCTTCCCGTAACGAGATCGAGAGGGTAGACCTCTCTGTCTCGGTCTACGGCCGACCACGGACTTGCACCCCGAAAGACGCGTTCTCTTGCCTCGCTAGCGAAAGTGAGGTTATAGCGCTACCCTCGCCGATGGTACCGCGCACCAGGATCCGCGCGGGAGAGCACGCGCGCGCGCGCCCCGCCGAGCGCGCGCACGGCTCCTCTACTCCGTGACGGCGACTCTCCGGACGATAGACGGCGACGAGACCGTTTGGATCTCTCGTTATTCCACGGTACGTCCAACTGATTATTCGATAACTCGGTTCACCGATCGTTCGGCAACACCGTCACCGAGATCCCGATCCTCGTCCGTTAACGATACGAGCTGGCTCACGAATCCGTTTCGAGGTGTTCTCGTTCCGTCTCCACCTTCGACGATACCCGACGAATCCACTCGATTCGGTCCTCGACCAGACCTCGAAGAGACCGAACGGACGTGTCGCGGGTAGACTGGTCGCCCCGCGCCACCACGGTCGATGCCAGCGATCGGCGTACGTCCAGCCCCGCTGATGCGAACGAGGGTGCCCCTTCCGTCGTCCAGCCCCTCGAGCGAGTCGGTGGTGTGCTCCTCGTGGCAGCCTGCTTTCCTCGTATCCGACGGTGGCGCACCTTCGGTGGTGTTCGTACTCGCGGCGTCTCGTCCCGTCCCGTCCCGTACGTCGACGCGGCGACGCGTCGACTCACTCTCCCCGCGTCGCAGGGAAAGGATTGCACGCGCGTAGTGGCTTCGTCCCGCGCGAGCCCAACGCCGCGTATACGCCAGGGCCCGTGGTAGTTTATATACGAACACGCGCGCGCGCGCGCCGCGACGCGCCACGTCGCGTTACGCGTCTATCCACCACGATTACGACCCGCACGGAACCCTACCGTGACGTTCCCCGTTCGGCATCGCGAAGAAACGATGAATCCTGGCCGACCCGGTCCCACCGGACGTGGAAGGAGCACGACCGGGAGAATACCAGCGGCGCGAGACGTACGGGGAGGAGCGTGGCCGAGTACGCGAAAAAGAAGGAGAGGGACAGGGCGGCGTTCGCGACGCTACGAGGAGACCCTCGACGAATCCACTTTTCGCGCCCCGAAGGGCCTAACAGTGCCGAGCCGTACCCGAACCGCGATCACCGCGACCGCTCGAAACTGTCCCTTTTCGGGATTTTTCCTTCCCTTTTTTTCCTTTCTCTCTGTCTCTCTCTCTCTCTCTCCCTCTCTCTTCCCCGCCCCCGCTCGTCCCCCCTACCGGGCGGTCGTGCGCTCGGTTTCCACCGCGATATCCGTCACCCCTCTATTATTATTATTATCACCGGGGCGCGAAGGTCGTCCCGCGTTTACTCGGTACCGCGAACAAGGTGTCCCGCAACGCGGACGCGGCCGGTCAGCCCACGGCACCGTACGCACGCCACGCACATACACACTTTTCCCGGGGGGGGTTCGTGCGCGTGACACGGTAACACCGACCCCGTAGCCGCGCACCAGCAACTGCGCGCGGATCGGACAGCGAACGTACCGAGAGTCCCTCTTCGAGAGACCACGGAAACTTCGGTGCGCCTTCGCTCTCTAGGCCTTTCTGTCTTTCCAACTCGGGAGCGCGCGCGCGCGCACACCCGCGCCCGCACGCACCCACACACACGCGCCCGCGTCCCACGGATGCTTCTCCTTTCGGTCTATCCCCACCGCTGCCGCGCGATCGGCTCCCCTCCCCGCCCCTACGGTTCGTCCTCGTTCGTCGCGTCTCGCTCCACCGTTCGTTTCGCGCTACTTTTCACCGTCTCCCCCCCTCCCCTAACTCCTGCCGCTCCCCCCACCCCGCGGAGCTTTCCTCTCCTCCGTTCGTACCGACCCCCTTAAGCGTCTCCGTTCCCACCGTGGCGATCCATCTCCCTCCGGTGCGTGGATCCACGGTAGTCGTAATCACCGGTGGATCTCTTTTGCAGGGAGAAAGCTTGCGCGCGTTCTGGCATCCTCCGACCTCTCTCCGTCTCTCTTTTTCTACTCGGTGTCTCCGTTTCTCTCGTCGAGAGAACCCCCTCCCCCCTCCCCCTCTAACCGTTGTATCCGTTTCCGTTCCACCGAAGCGGGAAGGAGGTGAAAATTCTTTCGGCTCGTACGGGAACACGAGCCGCGGCGCGCGCGATCAACGTCGAGAGGGTTTCGGCGTACGCGGCCGGGCTGGACCGACGGAAACGGTCTCGCCAGGCTCCGGGGGCTAGTCGGTCGCGCGGGATGGGCCGTGCCCGCGCTCTCGGGACACGGAAAAGTGTCGCCAGAATCCGCCATCTTCCTTTTTCCCCGTACCACCGTCCGGGGGAGCCTTCGCCGCCTTCGCCTCGATTCTACCCTTTGCGCTCCTCTCATCCCCTGGCCCCTCTCGCTACTCCGCCAACGACCCTCGATGCCCTTGCCGCCCGCTCTCGCGACTCCTCTTTCTCCCCTCTCCTCCTCCCGTCTCCCCTACCGTGGACGATTCCCCTGGATCGCTTTTCGGCTCCTCGACCGTCTCTCCGTTCCCCGCGCAGCTTCCGCGACAACCCCTCCGCTCCTCCCGTCCCTCACGGTTTTCCATCTCCCCGTCGCCCTTACGCCTCCCTCCCCGCGAGCTTCGACCCTCTCTCTCCAGCGTCCTTCCCGACGCGTCTTTCCGTCTCTCGGACTAAAAACAACGGTACACACGCCGCCGGTTCCCTACCCCCTCCACGCTTACTCTCCCCTCCCCGGTCCCCCGGACCGCCCCCGCTTCCACCACCGTACGCGACCGTCGACTCCGCTCCATTCTCCCCTCCCTCTCACTGTTCCTCGCGCTGCCCTGAAACCCCACCCCGATATACCCTTCACCGTCGTCTACCCTCGAACGATTCCCACCGTGCACGCCTCGATTCTCGCGGAACACTCTTTCGTCACCGTCATCCTCCCGCTCTTCCGTTCGCCGCTCCTCGCGTCGTCTCCTGTCGCTTCTTCGAGGGACGGCCTTTGTCGTCCGCGGGAGCACAGTAGAAGTAGAAGTAGAAGAAGAAGAAGAAGAAGAAGAAGAAAAATGAAAAAAAAAATAAAAAAACAAAAGAAAAATGCGAAAAGAAAAGAAAAAGAAAAATTCCGACCATCCTGGAACTCTCCAGGATTACGCGTTATCGTCGTCGTGGTGGTCTCCGGTATGGATTCCGCGGGGCGGCCACTAGGTAGAAACCCGGTCCCCAAACACGACCCGAATATTATCGCCAGGCCAGGGGTTCTCGGGTTCTCTGGGGTTTCGGTCGCACGCGACACGCCGCCGCGCGCGTTCATACGCCGTCGGCTTCGATCGACGCGCGAGGTCGAGAGGCTGAGAAAGACCCACGAGATCGAGGCACCCCTCGGGCTCGACTTCGCGCCTCGCTTCCACCGCCCGACCTAATACCATCGAGATCGAGTGGAAAAGTAGTTATAATTACTCGCTTCCAAGAAACAGACGCGGTTTCGCGACCCCGCTTTCTGCGCGACTATTCGCCCCGCTTTGTTGCGTATTTGCGTACCTTGGACCAGTTCGTAGAAACGGACGCGGTTTCGCGACCCCGCTTTCTGCACGATTTTTCGCCCCGCTTTGTTGCGTCCTTGCGTACACCTTCGACCAGTTCGTAGAAACGGACGCGGTTTCGCAACCCCGCTTTCTGCACGATTTTTGCCCCGCTTTGTTGCGTCCTTGCGTACCTTGGATCAGTTCGTAGAAACGGACGTGGTTTCGCGACCCCGCTTTGTTGCGTACTTGCATACCTTGGACAAGTTCGTAGAAATGGACGCGGTTTCGCGACCCCGCTTTCTGCGCGACTATTTGCCCCGCTTTGTTGCATACTTGCATATATCTCGAATGAGTTTGTATTAACGGACGCATCCCCCTCTTGGCGGAGCCAATGCTTACAATTCGAGAGAATCTTTTCCGCTTGTAAATCGTGTTTCCGCTCGTAATCGGCTCTGTAAGGAATAAAAGACACTTTGGTGGGTTTGATCCGAGAGGATGCCGAATTAACGTACTTGGCAACGCTGTTAAATAAGACGAGTGTTCCTGCCGCTTTCGGTCGGTGATCCGAGAAATTTCCTTCGACCTTGACGCCATCTTTCGGAGTACCGTCAAGGAATCGCGATCGACAGACGCCTTCGTGGTTACTTCCGGAATTGTTTGTTTTCCTCCCGATGAAACAACGTCACCGTTCGTACGAATCGTCCTTGGTGGTACACTCGAGCGAAATTGCCATTCCGAAGGGTCCTCGTCAGGGTCGAAGCATCGATCGATCTCTGTGTACGGTTTATTTACACCTTGACTGGCTCCGCGATCCATCGAAATGAGCTTTTTGGAAAATTCTTCTCGTTAAAACGGAATTTCGTCCAGGATGGGGGACGTTCCCTTCGGATCTTCGATGCAGATATCGCACGGTGAAATATCGGTGTGGGTTAAGGGAGAATCTGAACGTGGACAGTGGGGAGGAATTTTTGTTCGCTGCGCGAACACCGACCGAAACGTCTGACCTGGTACGATACGTAACTCCTGCCGGGTCTGATCTCTTTCCTCGTCTGTATCGCTCCACAAGGGGAACGTGCTCGAACGTGGACAGCACGTCGAGTAATTCCTGGCTAATCTTTCTTTCTTCCTTTTTTTTCTTTCTGCAATGGGCGAGCGTCGCTGACGAAACACGGTAAACGATCACGGGGAATAAATCCTTGGCAGGAGCACAGACAGCTTTCTAAGGAATAAGAGACACTTTGGTGGGTCTAATCCGAGAGAATGCCGAATTAACGTAATCGGTGTTGGTCACGAGCTGGATTCGTAACGCACAGCTTGGATCGAGACACAAGAGTCGTTACTAAGAGTCGAGCTAGTGGTTGTCGATCTAGGACGATTTTGAATCGTATTTTACGATCGCTATAACAGCGATTTTATTGGGTTGTTCGAAAAATCATTTCCTTTTTTTTTTTTAGTGAAAATGAAACACGATTTTTTTAGAGTGTATAAACATTTCATTACATTCGATGTTCTCCATTTTGGAAAACGAAATGACTTTCCGAACAATCTAATAGAAACCTAATATAAAGTCCAATCTTCGGAGTTTGTCAAAGTTCATCCAAACGAATCAAAATTTGCTAAAAATGTAAAACTGTATACTCGATGAAAGAATTGAAAGTAACTTTTTATAAGAGGGTATCACCCTGCCCCCCTTTGTTGGTTGTGCCACAGTGCAGCTTAAATTTAAACAATGCTCCTAATTGTAGTAGCATTACCGAGGTAAAATGTTGTCAAAGGTCGGTGAGTCGGTGCCCCGGGTCGTCCAAGGGAAGTGAGGAATATCTAAAGGCTGAATAGGTTAACATACCGCGCGAGCGTATCTCGAGGAGCTGATAGGTATCCCTTTCGTCGATTATGCTCGAGGGCGGAAGGGACGATTGGAACGTAACGCGATATGGAATTAGAGCCAATGATTGCACGTCGCGCAGGAGCGTCCGAGAACAGTTGCCCACGAAGGATGTACCTCGCACGATAAAAGATGAGAATGTACTGTGAAGAACTGGAAAGATGTCAGATGGATTAAAAGGGGTGTATCGTGTATTACGTAAGAGCAATACGAACAGCGAGCAATTTATACTTGTAATCAATCGCAGGCCTTCGAATGCAATTTCTTCCAGAGGTCATTTTCTCAACTGCGAACAGTACTGTCGAGTGCTGGAAAAACGTCACTCAAATCAAAGGTGAACATGTGCTACGCGTAAGAGGATCGTGGACAGCATCGAGCAATTTATACTTGTAATCAATCAGAGGCCTTTGAATGCAATTTTTTCCAGAGGTCATTTTCTCAACTACGAACAGTACTGTCAAGAGCTGGAAAAACGTCATTCGAATCAAGGGTGAACACGTGCCACGCGTAAGAGGATCCTGGACAGCATCGAGTAATTTATACTTGTAATCAATCGCAGGTCATTGAATGCAATTTCTTCCAGAGGTCATTTTCTCAACTGCAAACAATACTATTGAGTGCTGGAAAAACGTCATTCGAATCAAGGGTGAACACGTGCCACGCGTAAGAGAATCGTGGACAGCGAGCAATTTATACTTGTAATCAATCACAGGTTTTTGAATGCAATTTCTTCCAGAGGTAATTTTCTCAACTGCGAACAGTACTATCGAGTGCTGGGAAGACGTCACTCAAATCAAAGGTGAACGTGCTACGCGTAAGAGGATCGTGGACAGCATCGAGCAATTTTTACCTAGTTGAAAACCTTCGAAGCGATTCCTTCCATCTTCTCGACTGCGCACAGTACTCTCGGCAGTATCGTAAAGACGTCACCTGGATCGAGAAGAACGCGCTACGTGTAAGAGGATCGCGGAGATCAGCATCGAGCAATTGTCGCTTACCTGCAGCCCCTCGAAGCGATCTCCACCGGAGGTAATCTTCTCGACTGCGCGCACTACGATCGGGAGCTGAAAAGACGTCACCCGGATCAAGGGGAACGTGCTGCGCGTAAAAGGATCGCGGACATCGTCGAGCAATTCTTGCTCGCTTCCGGAGGTCATTTTCTCAACTGCGCGCAGTACACACGGGTGCTGGAAAGACGTCGCCCGGATCAAGGAAAATTGTGGACAACGTCGAGAAGTATTTCGACCGTTTTTCAAAAGAAAGAAATATTACCTTTCGTAGGTAATTTCTTCGATCGCGCGCGCTACTACGGAGAGCTGAGAAAAATCTCATTCGACTTCGCCCGATTCTTCGACAGTGTGTTTATTCGTACACACGATATCGCAATTCCTGCCAAAAGACGTCTTCCCAGCTTCTCGCAGTATACCTACCTACTAGGTACCAGTACTTCCCCTAGGTTCGAGGAAAACGGAAGGAACAACACCGGTGGAACAATCCGGTTGAGAACGAAGCGAGATTTGAACGTTTTCCCGACCGCGCTCCCGGCGAGGTCGTGTTATTTCGCAACCGGGATCGACTCGACGCGTTCGACTTCTCCGCGATACGTTCCCTCGCGGCTAACGAAAATACTCGAAACACCGAGAGGGGGGTGGTGGCGGTGAGAGGGTAGTGGTAGTGGTCTACGTGCGTTCGATCGGGGAATATTTGATCCAGGTCCCGTCTATTCCGGGCCGCGAACGAACCGTGTCCCCGGAATCGGTTTCGTAGCCGATATCTTCTCACGGGACCCGATATAACCCGCGTAACCGGGTCCGTGGCTTCCATCCATCGATCGCCGATTGAATCATTAAAAAAGGTTCATCGAGGATCGTTCCGCTCGGTGTCCCGCTCGGTGCGCGACGAATCGAAGGCCCTCGCGACGCGATGTCGTCCCGCGGATCGATTCGAGGATGACTGAAAAGTTACGAACGGAGTGGAAGAGGGGGGTCTGAAATTTCCTCAAGGCCGCGAGAAGCCAATTACCTCGTCAACGTCCAACAGGACAACCCCGCGTGCACCTACCCGACGAGGAACCGGAGGGGGGTTGGCTTCGACTTTTAAGAGGATGCACCGCGTAACATATCCGCCCTGAACGACGTCCACCGTAAATAAATCCCGCTAGTTTGGAATCGAAGGATTTGTCGTGGATTCCGTGCGAGCGACCCACAGGGCGAACGCCGTTACGCGAGTCTCTCCGCTCGAAGAACGAAAACGGTGAAGAGACGCAGACGTGAGAGAGAGGGAGAGAGAGGGAAGAATTGTTCCATTCCTTTCGTCCCGGTCTAGCAGCCAGGTCGGGTGTTCGCGTTGACCGGGATCCCCCGACCGCCTCGGTCCCCCCACAGGGGGGGAGTTAGCCGAAACGATTGTTTCGAATTTTATACCGTCCCTCGCGGGGCTGGTGGTCGGTCTCTCGCTATATCAGCATCCCCGAGGACTATACCTGCCGATGATGCGACATTAAAGACACAGGGCGCATGTACCGTGTTAGGTATCCAGAGCGAGCACGTTTCCTCGCGCACGGATCTACGCATACGCGCGAAGGCGTATCCTACACCAAGGACGTTTCTCGTTGCGTTCTCTCTTTCGCTCTCTGTCCCTGTCTGCCTCGCTCACCGGTGATCTCACGGGTCGAGTAGTGTTGCCGCGCGCGCGCGCCCGCGCGCATGTCCATGGACGAAGGGAAATTTTCGCGAATCGATAATTCGCGAGCAGCTGCAGCAGCGGCGACGAGTTAGTCACGCGGACGGCTAGCCTATTTGATTGTTACTCGGTCAAACCGCGTTGGTAACCCCCCTAAGGTGACCCTCGCTCGCTTTTACCGCTCCTTTTGCTTCTTCTTCTTCTACGCGAGCCCAACCGTGCCCGGGACCTCACGCGTAACGCGTTTCATCGCCCGTACACCGACCACCGTACGATTCTCGCGTACGAAATGGCCGATTGTGCCGAGTTCACGCGATTCGTGCGAAACGAGATCTGCCATCGGGACGGGGGGCGTCGTTCAACGCTCGATCCACGAGACGACCGTGCGGGAACGACGCGTTCGTATTTACGTTACGCGGGACCTCTCGCGGCGAAATGGCAAATCGTGCTCGAGATTCGAGCAGGTGTCCGACTTTAAAACGGGGAACAGGGTAACGCCGATACGAGGACGGGAGACCGCCGCTTCGGTTCGAAATATGATGTTCATCGGGGGGCCACGTGACTGACACATAGCAACGATCGATGAAATTATAGATTTCTCCAACGAACTCCTAACCTCTACGATAACCCGCTTTCAACGCCATTTTACCCTTTTCGGAGATGTCTAATTTCATCTTTCACAACCCTCGTTGTACCTGTAGAGTATATATATACAATTTTACTTAAAAAAAAATATATATATAATTTTACTTAAAAATATATATATACAATTTTACTTAAAAAAAATATATATATATACATATACAATTTTACTTAAAAAAAAAAAAAATATATATATATACAATTTTATTTAAAAAAATATATATATATACTTCAATTGTTTACTTTACACGTTGCTCTTTCGGAGAGTATACAATTTTACTTGAAAAAACTTATATTAAATTTATATACAATTTTACTAAAATAAAAAATATTGAATTGTACGGAAAGTCATTTCGTTTTCCAAAATGGAGAATATATAATTTAATAAAATATTTATACACTTTAAAAAAATCCTGTTTCATTTTCACCAAAAAAAAAACGTAATAACTTTCCGAATAACCTAATATATATCTGTGTTTTTTTTCAGTAAAATTGTAGACTCTCCGAAAGAGGAACGTGCAAAGCAAACAATTGAAAAAATTGTTTTCAAATTCGCTCAGTGTTAAAAGGTATCTCCTTCCGCCGTACTAATTTTGTTTATTCCGTTGGACAATATCTCCGAAGTTTACCGAGTTGATTCCGTCGGAATGGAATCTCCAGGTGTACGAAGGAAAAAGCGTGTCCTTATTGACGAACGTATAACTCTGGTAATTTATAGCTCGGTGTCTCGGTCCTGGATCACGATGGCCATTCTCCCGAGACGATCTTTCTCGCCGTCCTACTTCGACTCTTCGTTTCAGGGACTCTCGGCCGCACCGTGTAACCTGGAATCCAGCGTGAAGTGTTTACTTTTGCGGTTCGCTGTAAAACATTTTAATCGCAGTGGTCTCCGTTGTCTCCGCCGCAGTCGTTATTGGTCCCTCGCAGCGTTCGACTCCGCTTTCGTAGCTCGCGCGTTAATTTCAGCGAACTGTGACGCTTGCCACCTCGAACCGTGCCGCTCCAGGTAGTCGAGATTCGGTAACCCGTTTTATCGGCCAGGATTCGCGTCCTCGTTTACCAATCGCGACGACACTATTTTCCAGAACTTTCGCAACCTTCGATCCTGCGGAGGTATGCAATCGTGGACGTACTTGTTCCACGAGGAGGCTCGAAACAGCTCCTAAGAACGACACTGTCGGCATGTTGCCAGTGTCGCAATCTACGTACGCCTTTACACCTTCGGCGAGAAGGTTCCGAACTCCGGCGAAATCCTGACCGTAGGACATGAAAAATTTAAACGATCGAACCGCGCTCGAACGGTTTATTTTCGTCGCGGAGAACCGTGAAAATCTTTTAACCTTTGCGTCAACGGGCTCCGGGTCCGTTTTGACCCATGCAATATTCACGCAACGAAACAACAGCCGTTTGACCTGCTTTCGTGCTCCTCGTAGCCATTGAAATTAACAAACGAAGAATTTACAAATCCGACGACGCGAGACTTCGATCGTAATCCACGTGTGTTCGAACGCGAATGATATTCAGTTTTGGGTCGAAACGGACCCGGAGCCGTAACGACGGTCGAAACGACGATGGCGATAAATCGTACGATTGATTCGGTACGGTGACTCATTTATTTCAACGTTTCCTGTATTTTTACATTTCAGGGGTTGTGTGATAATTTTCCATCTCGAGCCACGAAATTTTTCGGTATTAGAAGAATTACGGTAAATTAGACCGCACGACCGAGTGTCGCTTCTCGAGTGAAAAGGGTTAAGAGCGAAACGCGTACATTTCCCGTAGCGTGTTGAGATGCACGAGGCGTGTACTCGATTGAATTCGTAGTACGCATACGCTCGGTACTGCTCGCACGGTCGCAGCGACGTAGATAACACGAACGGGGAAAATCGCTAAGGACATAACTCGCGTGAAACCAAGTGTAACGTAAAAATAAACGGTTCCGTTTGCGCGCGTGACTCGCGCGATATCTCAAAATTAGGTCACGCGCGTACCAGTTTGTTTTTCTACGTACGCAATTCGTTACTTCGAACGCCGTATACACCGTAACGCTGTCGAACGCGACCGAAAATTTCGTTCGCACAAATCGACGAGTCGATCGTGACAAAATGCATGGAATTCCTTTCAACGTAATGTCTATGGACAGTTACTGTGTTGTCCAATCGCGTCGCTACGTTTACAGCACTCTTCGGTAAGATCTTACATAACGAACATTAATTGTTACGCGTTCATTGAAAATACTTGTTTTTAACGCATCGAGTGTTACGCAACGGTTATTTTCCTTTTTGATTATACGGAAGCGGTTACAACAACAAAACGGTAGCAAACTGCATCGCGTCGAAGACGCATCTCGCGAGAACGCGAACTTGATTAAAATTCAACCGCGAGCTATAATGTGACTTCGTAGTTTGTTTCGTCTGCACGTGCTTGAATATCAACGTATATGTACATATATGTTTTAGATGAAGCACGAGTATGCATTATTTAGTCACAGCTTTGTTTCTACTGCGCACAACGTTCTAGATACAATATTGCTTATCGGTATCGAGTCATATCGCTTCTCTAACAATGAGCTACGGTCCGTTGTTTGCGAAAAGACAGTACGCCATTCTTTTGCTTCGTTTAGATTGCGATTAACTTGCTTACGAAGAGATTATCGTTCGCGGAATGATTTATGGAAAAGTTGACAAGAAGCAGACATACCGAGTCGCATTATTCTCCATTGATTACACGACGCGCGCAAAATTCTCTAGCACCCTCTTCGTTTTCTCATCGATAAGTATGTAACGCAGGGAATGACCGCGTCGTAATTATTCGAATATCACAAAACAAGGGCATACGTATATACACTGCTTCGAGCCAATCCGTATTTACGACACTTTTTAAAATATAACCTATGCTCCGTATACGAGACTCTTGATCGGCACTAACGACATAACACCAACGAGAAATCAACCGATACGCACTCGATCAATCCCCGCTAATCGTATCTGTAACCTCTTATCGTTAAAACTTTCCTCTCTTTCAATCGTCTTCATTTTTCTCATCCCTTTAATGTCATTGAACGTAAAGTTCACATTTTACGATCGAAGGTCAAATGCCTTTATGTATGTAAACGCCGAGTGAAAAGTCTTTCTTTCGTGATTCTGCACGTGGTTGCGTTAATATTTAATCGCAACGTTAACGGCACATACTAGTGCTTAATTGCGTACGCGTGTCGAGCATCGCATGTATCTGCGAGTGAAAAAAAACTATTCGCTCGATGACAAAGACTCAAAACATAACCTATCGTAACTGCTGAGCCCAAAACCTAACCTATCGTAATTGCAAGCGCTGTCTTGGCTGGCGATTTTCCGCACGCGCCGAATACAATACGTATGTGTATGTATATGTATATATATACATATATATATGTATGTATGTATGTATGATGTGTATGTACGTATTTGCAATTAGTTGCATACGTGTCGCAACTCGAAGCCAACTCGGCGAGCATCGATGTGCCTGATTCGGTGGCCCGCTTCTAAATAAGCCGCGACTAGATGGCGTGAAGGAACGTTGAATAAGAATGTGTGAGTAAGAGAAGAGATCTAGAGGATGAGTAAGAAAGATCCTCCAACAGAGGTGGAGGAAAAAATCGGGGTTGCTGCGATAGCGAAGGTGGAGAGGACGAGGCTGCTCTGAAGGTTGGAGAGGCCAAACTCTACGAGGAGCGAGGCACGATCTTTCCTCGACATCGCGGCCGTCTCTGAGCGATTTTTTCACACAACAAGGAGACGAATTCAAACGGCATTGTGCCGTCACGTGCGGCCACTCTCGCTCTCTCTCAACGGAACGCCGTTAGAACCTCTTTCCTCTATGCAACCGCAGAACTTTCTTACTTTGCCCCCTTTTCCAACCCTCTACCTCCCGCTACCCCTTCCACAGCTCTTACTCTCTTCAGGCCAAGCTAATCGCTAGAGAATCCCGCTTTTTTTTTTGCCACCTCACCGATACGGATAATTCGTGCCAAGAATTCATTTCACGGTCGTTCGATTATGTACACCTTTCCCATCAGCAAATTCGATTATTCCAAAAGAACACTACTGAAGGTAGATTTGTAAACCACGAAGAAACGCGTTCTTTTTTAATCACCGATGGAAAACATCGTTGATTCGATTCGATAGAAAATTCTTTGTGATGATTGTTGAAAAATCAATATATTTATCTTCGAACCATGGTCGAGTAACACTCCTTTCTTTACAAAGCAAAGTTCGGAAGTTCGCTTCTCGACGGTATACTATTCTTTTGTCGTTCTGTTAACGAATAAAGTAATGATTAAAAAATACAGTTTTTCGTATAAAAAATAGAAACTTGGAAATGTAATTAAAGCGATGCGAGATATACGAAATAATTCACGATTAAAGTATCGCTTCCTGTTGTCAATGCAAACTGTTTCCATTTTACTTAAATAGCTAAATATGGGAATAATAATTTATGTCACCGAATCAATGTCAACAATTTGAAAACGTGGCTTTGTACGTGTGAAATTGTTCTCTTTATCTAACTTTTCTCGCCTCAGTACATATGATTCTAAAGTTCTTTCGAGTTTAATCGTTTTTCCATTAATTTTACTCCGAAATTGGGATACAAACCTATCATAACCGCACCGCCAAGGATATCAGAAGCATGTAAAATACAAAATATAAATATTTTTTATTTTTATTTAGACAATACACCTAACGTTAAACAATAAGATAATAGCAAGTCTAATCTTTTGATCCAAACATCATAGCAATCAAGTAAAAATTAAATCCTCGATACTGTACAATATACATAACAAAGTCTCTCATACCGACTATTTACATAGTTTTCGATCAAGCAATAGCACAGTGAAACGCCATTCCCTAATTCGCATAAACTCAATTCGTCACTACTGTCTTTATTGCACACACGTAATACGTTCCGCATTCGAAAGCATATAGTCTACAGTTCCAGATATATGTTCGCAATTAGGAAATGATTGTAAACACTAATTTGAACTATATATATAAATGTACAGAATTTGTACAGAAAAAAAGCAATGTTTCGTTATATGAAACACGATAATGTTATTTCTTATTACTTAGTTAGATCAAGATTTGATAACGACGGCAATTTGAGAAAGTATTTCTGGAGCTTCATTATATTTCTTTGTAAAATTGTTTATTAGCATTACACTTCGCGACACTTAAGTCTAAAAATTCAACTTGATTAATGTATCATCTGACATTGAAAATATTAATTATTACAAGTTCTTAGCTTTTTTGCTAAATCTTATACATCCTGTACTAAAACAAATTCTAGTTTTTGGTCTTTAAAGTTATATATATATATATATATATTACTATATATATATACATATATATATAGTAACAAATAATATTTATAAATTCATATCACGGACTATATCGCCAAGGTATATTTTACGTCATTTGCTATATATCACCAGTGATCGTCATTTAGCCTTAATGGAATAGCTGAAAAATATTCAATTATTCGAAAATATCTACTCCTACAATTAAAGAAAAAAAAATATTTAACTAAATAAAGGAGGTAAATGTATACAAATCGATAGTTATGCACAAACATAAAATAGGTAGGCCATAGAACTATAAATACAAAATTGAGTAATATAATATTTCTAAAATATTCTTGTAATTTCAAAAGCATTTTACCATGGAATCTTTCGCTGTTTACCATTTGAAACATTAGATTACTCAGATATACGCCTAAAAAATAATTTGCAGTCTTAACTACCGAGTAATTATTTTCATATGTCTAAAGCAACTTTTAATCAAAAGAAAGCTGATAGGGTAACAATAATTCTTAGAATTAGGAAAATGGCAAACCATTCTCAATTATATAATTTCATTTGATTTTATACAAAACACGAGATATGAAAAAAAGAGCGACAAATGTTAGATGAAGAGTTAGATTTATATCAACTTTTTAACATTTGTGACAAAACGTATGCTCGACACTTCACTTGTCCAAATAAAAAAATTAAATCTTTAAAATCTTAAAAATGCTCTTCTGTTTCGCGATTGTAGATTTCTAACATTCCTCTGTCAATCTCGAAATACCATGTAAGAGTGTCTCAATCTTATCTGAGATAAACAATGAACATCCTATTAAGGATAATAAACTTTGAACCTACGAGAATCATGCGCAGAATTATCGTGTCTTTCGGAATCCACTGTATGCGTTACTTCGTAGTTTCACTTTCGGTAGATCCACCTGAATTCGATGCTTGTAAATTCGATACGATCTGTGTATTACAACCTGTAGTAATGTAAATGACAGGCGCTGTAAATTCTTAAGATCCTGTATGTAAATTCTCCGTAGGCGGTTTAGTGCTGCTTGCAGTATGTTCCACCTCCGGTAATTCGCCTAATATTAAACCGTTATAATTACTTACTATTTCTTTAATTTTTTTCTTTTATGAGCTCTTAATCCCTTCTTTGACAATCACGATAATTACTCAACAAATTGTTCAGAAATCAATAAACTAATATATAGTTCACATAGTATAAAAATAATTTTATTTCTCAGTGGATAAATCAATACCTTTTATATATACGATTTCATTCAATATTTGCAAATTCTACCGGCTTTCTAAACTCCTGATCTCACTTCAATCAGCTATAACTCGACACCAGAAATGCTAAAACTGCGTTACTTATACATAATAAACTTTTATTGTGATAAAAAAATCAGTTTTGGTCCAACTATATAGCAGTGAAAGGGTTAAAAACCATAATAAAAGTTTCATACCATTGATGCTATGAGTATCCGACACTACAAAAGCTGATCCACCAGATGGTTCTCCAGCACTCATACTATCCTCGTAAAAACAAATTAAAAGAGATTCTTCGGAATCGGAACTACTACCAGAAAATTCATCCAGATTATTCACCCCTCGTAATCTTATAGCACGCCTAATAGGGTTTTCCCACTGTTCCGTAAACGTCCCACCCTGAGTACCTAACAAAATACTTATTTTTGTTTTCAGAGGACACAATTTAGTCTGTAAAAATACTCATTTTTCATACCTTCGTGACTGTCACGAATTAGAGGTGTTTCATCGGCATCTGAATCACTATCGTCGGTAATAACTTGTTCGTCTGCTGCAAAAACTTTTCGTTTACAAACAGGGCAAACCCTACGATTTTTTGTCAGCCAAGGGTCAATACATTTTGTGTGATAAGCTGAAACAAATTAATGTATTATAATTCACAGAATCAGTACACAATGTATATGCTTTATAATCATGGCACAAATTTTTTATTTCTTTTTGTATTATCACGAGTATATACTAACCATGCGCACACGGTAGAACTCTTAATTTTTCACCTTCAATATAATCGTCTAAACAAATAGCACACGTTTCATATGGATCACCTTTTGTATATTTGTGCGTAGGAATAGTTTTCAAACTTGAGTTGGGTAACATATGCCTTCGTTGCCTTCTTCGATCCTTAATACATCTAACAATCTACAATTCAGAAATTAAGTGTCACAAATACAGATGCTTGCTAAAAATACAATAATTTCAATATTGTTTTAATATTTTATTATTTTCCCTCACCATGAAGGTAACCATGACTAGAAAGCATAACCCAACAACAATAGCAAATGGCAAAAGTAAATTTGCAATATTGTACGGTGTATCATCATTAATGAGTACAAAGCACCGCTTGTTATATAAATAATTTTCTTTAAGAATTTGTCCTGTATTTTCACTGACAAATACAGATGGTATTAATATCCCTAAAGGATGTTCTGCTGTCATTGGTTCTATAACAAAATACATACACATGCATATATAAATATACATTTCTTTTTATCCATTATTTTGTGCTTAGTAAAATGACTCAAACAATTAAAACATAACGAAAAGAACTATCCTAGATATATTTAACACTATTGAGAATTTAATTTGTTATTGTTGCACTATCATAATAAAGATATTTACCTAATTCATTATCATTCACATTATGTATAATTGCAGCATCGTATCCAGCTTTTTGTGCCATTCGAACTTTTAACTCAAAGGTACAATTACAGCGAGCTATTAAAACTATCCAATTACCAATGTAATTGGTAATATTTGGAGGAGCCTGTATATCACGGCATGCTGTAGGTGGGTCTGCATATACCACCATACCCTAATAAAATAAGATTATCATATTTTATTAGGTATATTCTCATTCAAATATAAATTATCTTAAATATTTACTCATATATTTTAAGAAAAAATGGAAACTGGTGTCATTATATTACAATATTTAGAAAATTAAATAATATATAAATTAGTTTATTATGTGACATATGTACTTTATAATATAAATTCACCCCTGACCCTTTTATCATGAATTTTACTTTTTTCTAACAATATAAAGTAAAGCACTACACTATACAATAAAGTAAACACTACATATAGTCAATTGTACAATATAACATAATTAAACATTAAATACCTTAATCCCTTCAGATTGTATCATACCACCAAATCTGGCAGGCATATCTCTAAATTCTTCTTCAATCTGGTGTCTGGCTGTTGCAGAAAATACCAAAATATCTGCCCTGTTGCAGACAACACAGACAACAAGGAACATAAGCCATAATTGAAGCTGATGATTTATGCAACACTGTCTCATTTTTTAAAATATCAGAACTATACACCGTCCAGTCAACTTTAATATTCCATTAAAATTTTCCTTGAATAACTCATTATATGTTACATTCAGTTTAAAAATACTGATGTATCCATTACTAGAAATAGGATAATGCTGTCCTGTAAAAGAAAATATGATGCATGTACTTATAACCCAATTTAATTTTTTGTAGAAAAGTCATAGTCAATGTTGTAATTGTTATTAGTTGCGACAATATTTACTAAAGAACATTACCGTCAACATCAATTTAAAAAGTTTTACAACTAAAGTATGGCTTTCTAAATTGTACAATAATTTTCACAACTATTATTATTCGTTATTACATACTTGTCGACACAAGTAGAAAAATTTGCCAAAACTAAGGATATCACCATATTCAAAGAAATCGAAATTTATTCGTTCAATTTCAATGTTTCCAACATAATAGGTCTGATAGTTTCACCGAGTGAAAGAAGTATAACCTGTGTGGCAATTTTCGATTCATTCTAAGTATGTAAATAAATCTAATCAAGGCATGTAGTACATAAAATATGACAGCGTAAAAATGTTATCCTTAATGTCTACCAGAAACTATAAAAACACTACATTAATTAGTTGCTCGATAAATGATCTATAAGTAGAAGAAACAGATATCGTACCTAAGTCAGTAATTAAAAAAAAAACTGTAACACAATGTACGAAGTTTGACACATTGACCGACGAATAAACAATAATGGGCTTCTTGATGTACATCAACGTGAGAAAAAGTGACGTGCACACACATGTAAACGTACATGCAATACGCACACATCAGGTACGATGAACAAGAGAAATCCGTGTAAATTTAACCCTAAATATGTTCTTATCAGCTGTATTATCCGACCCAAGGCCATACAGAACTTCTGTACATACTGGTATTTGTTTTTTTTTTCATCCAGAAAAATACATTGTGTATGACACGCAATGAACATTCAGCGTCGTAATACATATATGCATGTATGCACACATCACATACACACATACGTACTTGAGGTATATCAGTGGTGTCCAAAGAGCTGCACACCATTTATCCGTAGCATATCATTTGTACTCCGTTCCTCTGCTTCTTCAAATTTGAGGTTATGAGAATGCCTCGGAACAACGTGGAGACTAATCTCGCTAATAAAGGCGAAAAATTCGTTCAACGACGCAAGATCGACCGCGACGTTGATTACACTGACGAGTGAAGTTCACGAGGAAATGTCAAAGAGTCACAACCGTACAAGTGGTCCATTCATAAATACAGACACAAAAGCGATCCAACACTCGTATGTAATACGAGAACGATTAACACTTCCCTGATTGAAAAGAAATTTTTTGTAATTTATCATTGAAGTCACGTGGATGTCATACATACATACTTTTTCCTTTATATTCTCGCGGAACTACCTGACAGAGCTATGCCGGATGTGCTTAGTCTTGCGGTATCAGCGCTAAATTTAAATTTAATTAAATGTCAACTTATAGAGCATCGATTTTCATGTTATAGAAACTTTTGGCGCTACTGTATCTACATAGATTCTTAAACATGGAAAATATGACAACTTTATGTTAATAATATGATTAGATTTAATCGTTTTTGCAAATCTAGATCAAGATGTTCAATACTTTTAGGTGGAGTAAAAAATTTTATTTGGTTTATTAAACAAATTGAGTATACATAATAGTTTTTATAAAAAGTATATTTAAAGTACACATGATGCAACCATAACTGTTTACATAGGACTAAAAATTTAATATACCCAAACATTTTTTGGATTATCACAGATAAAATTGGTTCTATAATATAAGAACAGAAAAGGAGAAGCGTATTTCATTTTCAAAGTTCGTAGAATGTATCTTTTATGGTTTCATTTTCTTACGCGAGCTTTGATTACTTATTAGGAGTAGAATTTTTTATGATACAATAGGTGAATATTACATGTGTGTATTCATCACAGGCATAAAGAAGATTATTTACGAAGTATACACTTCAATAGTGTAATATACATGCACAATACAGAATTAAGTCGATATGATTCTCAGTAAAGTCAATAAGGAATAGAAGTTACAACTAATGCAATTGTTCATACATATTTTGAGAGTAATTAATCGAATTTACACAATAATATATTGTACATGCAGAGATTGGTGTATGTCACTATACATAATTATAGTTTTTCATAATATTAACATTATTACCACCTATAATTATTAACATTTGATGAAACTATTAAGCATTGACCAAGTAAGAAAAGATAATTAAAAAAAAAAAGAAAATTCAATCCCACTGTAAATGGAAATTGAATTACATCATTTGTAGTTGAAGGCACTCATTAGCAATATCGCTTATAGTGAGCCAAATTACAAATGTACACTGAGCAAAACTTCTCTCTGTAAAATCTTATTAATTTACTATAATCTTACTATTTAGATCTTTCTGCAAGAAAACCTTTCATTAAAGTACTGTACTTTGCTTATAATAGTATTCTTCTGAATTCGATCAAATCAATTAATGTGTAAGTTAATATTTTTGACGAATGGTCTTCTAACTCTTAACCCAGTTAATTTTGCATTTCTTTCTTCTTTCTGAAAAATATATATTCTATCCGTTATTGTACTGTCGAAATATGTAAACCATTAAACTCCATGAATAGACAAGTACCTTCTTGTTTTTTCAAGTTTACTCTGATGTACTTCTAAGAGCGGTTTTTCGCGCTTTCTATTTTTTCCACCTTCAATTTCGCGAGTTTCTTTGGACAACTCTGTAATCGATGTTTTAAAATTATAAAATGCTTCCTCTTCCTAAAATGCCAAAGCATTTATAACTTTATTTGTCATTTTTAACAATCACAGGTAAAACGAAGAAAATTTATATCGCGCTTACCCGTTGCCTCTATTTTTCAGTTTTCTTTGCAAGAACAACTGTCCAGCATGACCTATTAAATATATCTGAGCCTGACCTAACGATACATTCATATAAACTCTCGTATGGAAATTGTATTTCAAGTGTTTCCCAAAATGATCGAACGATCTCAATTTATACGGTTCAGTTTGTAGCTTCAATCGCGAGAGAGGAGCTTGCATTTCTTGCAAGATTTGTTGGTATTTGTTATTTTGATATCTATCATACCTATTTCTACTATCAGATCGTTTTTAAGACTTATGTTTACAATGCTTGCCCCTATCCTTGTTTTGCATTTCGAAGATAAAATAGAATTTTTTTAATCTGTATTGACATCCGTTACGCTTTTGTAGAATTTGTTCTCTTCGCGTCTCGAGCTACTGAACTCGTGAATATATTTTGAATATTTTTCAGCATATTTTAGATCTGTATTATCTATGTCTTGCACTTTAGAAAATCCATGATTTCTTCTACTGCGTCATGCTTAGTTTTTTTTCCTATCTCTACATTGTCATAGTTAAATTTATATTCTGACTTTGATTTGGATCGTTACCCGAGTTATACTTCTGAGTGGACATTATTTTTGCAGGTGGCTTCAAAACAAAATAGTCCCGAGTGTCCTGACTCTCGGAATCCGAATTTATTGTTGTCATGATTTAGTAACTTGCTGAAAATATTACAAATTTAATTTTTGATAGAGATAAATTGTAATATATACATAGCAATACTTTGTTAGATATAACGTATTTAGCGTTTAATTTTAAGTGCTAATTCTTCTAGTATGAGAATACTTATATAGAATCTTAAAAATGTTGCACTGTGTTTAATTAAAGTATTTTAAGATGCTAAGGCATTAAACAATACCTATGAAAAATTGTTAGTCGCAAGTTGACTAAATAACTTTATTTAAGACACAGCTGTAAGAAACTGTTTATATAACAGAATTAAAATATGACTAAAAAGGATGCAATAACTACTCTATGCACTTGTTTGTTTCCTTTGGCTGTGCTTCATTCTTTACACTTTCTACTATTCTTTCGATTTGGCTGTAATCTAGCTCTGATTTCGAAAACGAATTTGTCTGTGGACTTGTTTGCAACATTTTCATTATTTTTGATCCACTATATTTAACAGATTTTACAAGTCCAGCAGTAACAATTCCCTTCAGACTTTGCGTGATATTAGATCTCCATACAATTTGTTTCAAACATTCTTCCCGTATCACACCACCTTCTGGATCATATTCATATGCATGCTGACACTCCTCAGTATCCTTTAATCTTGCACCCTGTGACCATGCTCCGATAAGTTTAATCTGTGGTGTTGTAGGAAACTGATTGAAACAATGCATTTTTGACACCAGACTTGTATCTTGATGACACATGACATTTATTTGATCTAACTTTGAAATATCACAAAAATTTTCAAAATTTTGCATAATCATACTGTATAATTGTTTAAATTGTGTCAGTTGAGTCAAAAATATATTATTCACTTTATCTTTATTTTCACTGAAAATCATTTGAAAATCGCCATTACAGGATAAACCAGTTATAGTTTTATAAAACTCGGTTTCTGTAAAGTGCTGTGGAAACAATAAGAATGCTGCATGTACGGTTGAATGTAAATTTTGTATTAAAGCTGTAGGTAGTTGGGACTGTTCACTTGGTTCCATCAATACTTTCATAGGCTTATGCAACCTTCCTGTTAAATACAAGTCATTCCAGTCTGAGTCTTCTATCCGCGAAAATTCCGGAATTACTCCATTGAAAATATATTCTTCTGCTACTTTAATCAACGTATTATAGTACATTTTAAAGCCCCAATTTTCTTGCATATTAATAACTGTTCTATGTCCATGAAACTTCAATGGCTGAGCATAATGCTTAGGATTAAGATCTGAATTTTCTGAACACCATTGATTTGCATTACAAACAACAAAAATAGGATCTAACATATTATTGGATTGGTTGTTTAACTGTTTAAATACAGCAGATCCATTTATGAAGCAAAACATCATATTCCTTGGAAAACTTTTCAGTACCCCTTTTAGTTGATGGATTTCTAAGACAGTTTTAGTCTAACTGTATATTGCAGCAAAAGTGTTAGAAACAACAACAAAAATTTCTTACCATTGATGGTATGAGTATCCGACACCACAAAAGCAGTTCCATTTGGTGGTTCTTCAGCACCCATATTGTCTTCATCAAAACAAATTAAAAGGGATTCTTCAGAACCAGAACTACTACCCGAATTATCCACAAACTGTGTACTTCCTAATCTTATAACATGCCTAATAGAATTCTCTCTCTGTTCCATAAGCGTTCCATCTTGAGTGCCTAACAGAATATTTATTTCTGCTTTCATAGGACACACTTTCGTGTGTGAAAATACGCGTTTTTCATACCTTCATGACCATCACGAATTAGAGGTGTTTCAACGGTATCCGAATCACTTTCGTCAGTAACAATTTGTTCTTCTGCTGCAAAAACTTTTCGTTTACAAACAGGACAAACCCTACGATTTTTTGTCAGCCAAGGATCAATACATTTTGTGTGATAAGCTGAAACAAATTAATGTATTACAATCCACAAAATCAATGCCACAAAGAATATGCTTTATAATTATGACATAAATTTTTAATTTCTTTTTATATTGTTGCTAGTATATACTAACCATGTGCACATGGTAAAATCCTTAATTTTTCACTTTCAATATAATCATCTAAACAAATAGCACACGTTTCATACGGATCACCTTTTATATATTTATGCGTAGGAATAGTTTTCAAACTTGAGTTGGGTAACATATGCCTTCGTTGCCTTCTTCTGTCCTTGATACATCTAACAATCTACAATTCAGGAATTAAGTGTCTCAAATACAGATGCTTGCTAAAAACATAATAATTTCAATGTTATTTCAATATTTTATTATTTGACCTCACCATGAAAATAACCATGACTAGAAAGCATAACCCAACAACAATAGCAAATGGCAAAAGTAAATGTTTAATATTGTATGGTGTATCATCATTAATGAGTACAAAATACAACTTGTCGTATAAATACTTTTCTTTAATAATTTGTCCGGTGATTTCACTGACAAATACACACGGTATTAATATCCCTACAGGATGTTCTGCTATAATTGGTTCTATAACAAAATACATATACATTAGGGTGGTCCTTAGGTATAGATGGTCAAAAATTTTTTTTGAACTTTTTATTCATCAATCTCCCTGAATGTTTTTAATATAGGAAAAAATATTAGCTTGATCAGATACAGGGAAATGTATGAAATATTATGAAGTTTAGCATGTGCAACTACATAAGAACAAGTCTGTTCAATGCTTCAAATGACATAAAAGATTTTAGTTTTTGAATCTAATGGTATGGAAACAACCTTTCAAAACCCACTTAAACAAGGGTTGAAATTTTTATTCTAAATTTCAGTTATTTAATATTCTAGCATACTTATAATATATACAAAAATAGTCCTGTAAAATATTAGTTTGATCAGACAACAGAAAAACATACTATTCAAAACTGAAATTTATTATTTACAATTTCTGACGTGGTGCAAATCTGCACACTTAATTCTACTTGTAAAACTTCAAACGTCTGCAGAATATTTTCCTACTATTCAGTCAAGCTCATGTTTTACAACAATTATTTCTGTATATATTGGAAGCATTCTAAAAGGTCAAATGAAAGATATTCAGAAAGAAAATTTTAATTATCTATAATTTAGGAACACTTTAATACGATTTGGTCAAATGGCTGCAAAAACTATTGTAATTAAATGTGCACTTTGTCTGAATGGGTATTGAAAGGTCATCTTCATACCAATAGATTTAAAAAATAAAATTGATGCTATATAAGTGGACAAATTTTTTACACCATTTGAGACAAAGGATGGACTTTTTAACTTTTTATATAAATTTATGTGTTAAACTTCTTAGTATTTCTAGTACTGATTCCCATTATATGACTGAGCTAATATTTTACAAGACGCATTTTACCATATATATTGAAATCATTTTGGGACGGTTGACGAAAAAAAATTTGAGGGTCAATGATAAGGAACACCCTAATACATATATAAATATACATATATAAATTTATATTTATGCATTATTCTGTTCTTTGTAAGGTAACTCAAAAAATTAAAACATAATTAAAGTAACTATTGTAGATGTTTTTAATAATGGTGAGAATTAAATTTGTTATTGTTGCATACTTTTATAATAAAAATATTTACCTAATTTATTACTGTTCACATTATGTATAATCGCAGCATCGTATCCAGCTTTTTGTGCCATTCGAACCTTTATCTCAAAGGTACAGTTACAGCGAGCAATTAAAGCTACCCAATTACCATTGTAATTGGTGATATTTGGAGGACCCTGCATTTCATGGCACGCTGTAGGTGGATCTGCATATACCACCATACCCTAATAAAATAAGCTTAATGTATATTTTTATTCAAATACATAATGTTTATAAAATACATCTGTATTTTTTTTTAAGAAAAAATTGAAACTGATATCATTATATTGCACTATTTACTTAGAAAATAAATGAGATCACATAAATTAGTGTATTAAGTAACATATATATTTCATGATATAAATTTTCGCTGACCCTTCTAAGAGGAATTCTATTTTTTCTAACATCTATATGCTAAGTAAAGCCATACTTATAAAAATTATAAAAGCAAATGAGCTTATTAAATACTACATATAATAAATTATACCATGCAATATAATTAAACAATAAATACCTTAATCCCTTCAGATTGTATCATGCCACCAAATCTGGCAGGCATATCTCTAAATACTTCTTCAATTTGATGTCTTGCTGTTGCAGAAAATACAAAAATATCTGCTCTATTACAAACAACACAAACAAGAAGGATCATAAGCCGAAGCTGGAGATGATGACACTGTCTCATTTTTTAAGATATTAGAATGATACACTGTCTTGTCAACTTTAATATTCCATTAAAAATTTTCTTAAATGACTTCTTATACTATATTCAATGAAAAGATACTAATGTATTCATTGATAAGAATAAGTTAATGCTATCCTGTAAAAGAAAATATTATGCATTCTAGTGTCATTGTGCATTCAATGTGTAAATAAATTTAGGTAAGGAATGTGATGTATAAATCGTTACAGCATACAAATTTTATTATGCTATAAAACAATATAAAAACACTACATTACTTAACTGCTTTATAAACAGAAGGTACTGATATTGTTTTTAAGTAATTGGAAAAAGATTGTAACTAAATATACGAATTTGACACATTATTTAACGAATAAACAATAATGGATTTCTTGATGTTATTAATTACATAAAAAAAATAACGTGCACACACACATATTAGCGGCATATATATACGCGTACATCAAGTATGGCAAACAAGAGAAATTCGTGCAAATTTAACTCTGAATATCTTCTTATTAGTTCTATTTTGTACTATATTACCCGATGCAATTGCATACATAATTTCTATACGTACTGGTACTTTTCTTTTTTTATCATCCAGAAAAAGATGTGCACGACTCGTAGAGGACGTTCAGCGTCGTAATGCAAACCTACATGACTCACATGCATGTAATTTTTTAAGTAAATCAACAGTGTTCGACACCATTTATTCGTCGTATGTTATTTGCACTTCCTTTCCTCTGCTTTTTCAGATTTGAGGTTATGAAAATGCTTGGAACAACGTGGTTACTAATCTCACAAACAAAAACATAGAACTCATTCAATGATGCAAAATTGACTAAGACGTTGATAAAACTGGCGAATATTGTTTACGAGGAAATGGTAGAGATTCACCAACGTACAAGGGTGTTCAATTCATAAATGCAGACACGAAAACGACCCAACACTCGTATGTAACACGACTTCTCTGATTGAAAAGGAATTTTTTACAACTTATCACCGAAGTCACGCGGATATCATACACACATACATTTTTCTTTATATTCTCGCGGAATTATCTGACAGAGCTATGCCGGAGGTGCTTATTTCTGCGGTATTAGCGCTAAATTTAAATTCAATTAAATGTCAGCTTATAAAACATCGATTTTCATGCGTAGAACTTTATAGTACCTACACAAGTATTGACTCCGTCGATTTAAACTTTTGGCGCCACTGTATCTAAATTCTCAAAGATGCCAAATACGACAAAATACTTTATGCTGACATAATTAGGTTTAATCTTTTTTTGCGAATGTATATCAAGATGTTCAATATTTTTAGGTGGAGTAAAAAACTTTATTTGGTTCATTAAACAAATTGAATGTACATAATAGTTTTCATAAAAAGTATATTTAAAGTACACGTGGTGCAATCATAACTGTTTACACTGGACTAAAAATTTAATACATCCAAACATTTTTTTTATTATCACAGATAAGTTGATTCTGTGATACAAGAACAGAAAAGGAGAAGCGTATTTCGTTTTCAAAGTTCGTAGAATGTATGTCTTTTATGGTTTCATTTTCCTACTTATGTGAGGTTTGATTACTTACTGGATTACAGTGTTTTATGATACAATAGGTGAATATTACACGTATATATACATCACAGGCATGAAGAACGATCATTTACGAAGTATACAGTTCAATAGTGTAATGTACATACACAATACAGATTTAAATCGATATGGTTTCTCAGTAAAGACAATAAAAAAAAAAGTTATGTAAAACGCAGCTGTTCATACATATTTTGAGAGTAATTAATCGAATTTACACCATAATGCACTCTATATACATATACATATACATATACATATACATATACATATACATATACATATACATATATATATTGTGGAAATTGGTGTTTTCGAAAGGATGGTGTTTCATAATATTAATGTTAATACCACCTATAATTATGAACAATCAATAAAACCATTAAGCATTGAACAAGTGGAAAAAATTAATTTAAAAAAAAAAGAGAATTCGATTTCGTTGTAAATGAAAATCGAATTACCTCATTTGTAGTTGAAGGCACTCATTAGCAATATCGCTTACAGTGAGCCAAATTACAAATGTACACTGCGCAAAACTTATTATTTTCGTAAAATCTTACTAATTTACTATAATCGTACTAAATCTTTCCATGAGAAAACCTTTCGTCAAGATATTGTGCTTTGCTTATAATAGCATTCTTCTGAGTTTGATCAAACCGATTAATCTGTAAATCAATATCCCTGTCGAATGGTCTTCTAACTGTTTGCCCAGCTAATTTTGCTTCTTTCTCTTCTTTCTGAAATGTATATTCTATTCATTATTAATCTGTTAAATTATCTAAACCATGACTTCGTCAATACACAAATACCTTCTTTCTCTTTTCAAGTTTGCTCTGATGTACTTCTAAGAGTGATTTCTCGCGCTTTCTACTTTTCCCACCTTCAATTTCGTGAGTTTCTTTAGACGGCTCTCTAGTCGATGTTTTAAAATTATAAAACGCTTCCTCTTCCTAAAATGCCAAAGCATTTATAACTTTATTTGTAATTTTTAACAATCACAGGCAAAACAAAGAAAATTTATATCACGCTTACCCGTTGCCTCTGTTTTTCAGCTTTCTTTGCTGGAGTATCTGTCCAGCATGATCTATCGGACATATCTGGGCCTGTTCTAACGCGAAACTTTCGTGTTGTTAGTCCTAGATTACTGACCTGTGCTGGAGGTAATTCTGTCATCCATTCTTCTCGCTGATTTAAAGTACTATCGTCCTAAAATCATTTAGCATTATATTTTGTTTTTCAAATTGTTGGAAGTTGAAAAGAGAAATTGCCTAACACCCCAATCAGGTGTACAAATTAAAATTCATTTTACCTCGTCCTTTTGTTCATTTTTAATTTGTTGTGCTCTTTGCTCCAATTGTTTATACACATTGCTAGTTCTTAATGCTGGATGATCGGCAGGTAACGGGCCGATTGCGTCTTCGTTTTCAGACTCTGCTCGTTCTATTTCGTCATTATCAAAGGATTTTATGACATTTGAAAGAATGGGGCCTATGATTTTTGTTTTTGTTTCGTTACTGCATGTTTGTTCTAATAAATGGGGTGGTAACGCTGGACCAAAAATCATATCTGAATCTGCGTCGGAATCTTCTTGACTTAAATCATTTTGATCATTGTGACTTGTCCCATCAATGTCAAATCTTTCAGTTACATTTTGCGTATTATTCTCTGGCAAACAAGGTCCTATGAAATTTGTAGTTTTTACTGATTTTATGTTACTGGAAGAATCAGCTATTAATGGCGATGGTAAAATCAGTCCATACGTAGAGTATTCTTCAACAGCAGAAATTTCAGTTGCTTTTGGAGAATCGCAATTACTAAGACGCAAGGAAGGTTTTTCAATAGAACTAAAATTTTCTTCCTTACTATTTAAATCAACCGTCTTTTCTCTTGATTCGGGTTTGCATCTTTCGTCAACAATATTTATACCATCTTCCGTTATTTCCGTCAATATAGGTGATGCGATACCTAATGCGGAATCTGAAATGGCACCAGGATTATTATTACTGGAACCAGACGATATATCATTCTTCCTTGCATTTACCTTAGGCGAGCCTTCCGAGTGTTCGCTTTCTATCGCTTGCTTTTTCGTTGAATTTTCATACTCGTCGTTCGAATTTCTTTTTTTCGTCTTTGTCTTATGGTGCCTCGAAAATGAACACCTATTTCCTATATCTGAACCATCCGACAAATTTTCATCTGTCTCTGATAAAACATCAAATTCAGATAAGTCTAATTCTTTGTACTCTTGACTCTCTGTTGACAAATCTCTTTTTGTTAGTAATTCACTGTCAGTACGACCTTGTTCTGCATTTTTAGGTGAGGAAGGTTCTTGTAAGTGTTGATCTACATCTTCTTTTATTAACGCTCTTTTATGCGAATTGTGTCTTTCAAGTTCTCCTCGAAGTCTGCCATGATCCGATGATCTTGGTTTATGCGACTGGTAGCTTCTATCACGACTTCTATCGCGAGAGTGACGCTTGTATTTCTCGTGAGATTTGTTCCTATATTTGTCATTTTGGGATCTATCTTCCTCGTTTCTACTATGAGATCGTTCTTGAGACCTGTGTTTACGATGCTCGCCCCGATCCTGATCTCTGTATCGTTTTGTATCCCTTGTTTTACGTTTCGAGGATAAAGCAGAATTTTTTGAATCTATACTGACATCTCTTGCACTTCTGTAGTCTTTACTCTCTTCGCGTCTCGAACCTCTCGACTCATGAGTATGTTTTGAATATTTTGCAGCATGTTTGAGATCCCTATTATCTACGTCTTGCTCTTTAGAAGATCTATGTTCTCTTCTACTGCCGTCGTGCTTAGATTTTTCTTTTCTATCTTTATACTCTACGTCGTCATAACTAGATTTACATTCTGACTTTGACCTCAATTGTTTCCCTAGTTTTGCTTCTGGGTGAACGTTATCTTTGCGGGTAGCTTCAAAACGAAATCGTCGCCCGTCGTCGCTGTCCTGACTCTCGGAATCAGAATCCATTGTTGTCATGATTTAGTTACTCGCTGAAAGTATCACAAATTTAATTTTTGATAGAGATAAATTGTAGCATACACATAACAATATTTTGTAAGACATAACGTATATAGCGATGTTTAATTTTAAGTGCTAATCTTTCTAGTCTGCCAAATAAGTAATAGTTATAAACAATCTTAAGAATATTGCATTGTGTTTTGTTAAAGTATTTTAAAACATCAAGGCATTAAATAATACCTAAGAAAAACAGTCACAATTTGACTAAATAACTTTATTTAGAACACAGCACTATGAAACATTGTACATATGACAGAATTAAGGTATGATTAAAAGGGATGTAATAACTACTCTATGCGCTTGTTTGTTTCCTTTGACTGTGCTTCGTTTTTTACACTTTCTATTGTTCTTTTCATTTGACCGTGCTCTAGCTCTAATTTCGGAAATGAATTTGTCTGTGGACTTGTTTGTAACATCTTCATTATTTTTGATCCGCTATATTTAACAGATTTCATAAGTCCAGCAGTAAAAATTCCCTTCAGACTTTGCGTAATACTAGATCTCCATACAATTTGTTTCAAGCATTCTTCCAGTATCTCGCCACATTCAGGATCATATGCAATTGCACGCAGACAATCCTCTGTATCCTTTGATCTTGGACCCTGTGACCATGCTCTGACAAGTTTAATCTGTGGTGTTCTAGGTAGTTGATTCAAATGATGTATTTTTGTCTCCGGATTTGTATCTTGATGGCAAGTGACACTTGTTTCATCTGACTTTGGAACATCCACATAATTTTCAAAATGTTGCAAAATCGGAGTGTACAATTGTTTAAATTGTGCCAGTTGAGCCAAAACAATATTGCTAATTTTATCTTTATTTTCGCCAAAAGTCATCCGAAAATCACCATTATAGGATAAACTAGTTATAGTTTTGTAAAATTCAATTTCTGTAAAATGTTGTGGAAGTAATAATAATGCTGCATGTACGGCTGAATGTAAATTTTGTACCAAAGCTGTAGGCAGTTGAGATTGTTCACTTGGTTCCACTAATACTTTCACTGGCTTGTGCAACCTTCCTGCTAAATATAAATCGTTCCAATCTAATAAGTCTTCTATTAACGAAACTTCTGAAATCACTCCATATTTGATGGTATATCCTCCTGCCATTTTAACCAATGTATTATAATATATTTTAGAGCCCCAATTGTCTTGCACATTAGCAATTACTCTGTGTCCAAGAATCCTCAATGGCTGAGCATAATGCTTAGGATTAAGTTCTAAATTTTCTGCGTGCCATTGATTTGCATTACGAACAACAAAAATAAGATCCATCATATTGTTGGACTGGTTGTTTAATTGCTTGAATGCACCAGATCCATATGCAAAGCAAAACTTCATACTCTTCGGAAAACTTTTCAATATTCCTTTTAGCTGGTAGATTTCTATAAACTTCTCCATCATGGTGAAATATTAATAGTACAAGCAAAATCTTCCCCCAAGGAAAACTTGATACCTTTAATTCTGCATAATACTTCTTTACCGTCAAAAACTTCAAATAATTGTTTAGGTAATATCTTGTAATAAATCTTGTCTGATCATCAAAGGATTGTCTTTTTGTTCTTACGTAGATCTAATTAGGGTACAGTTGATTTTATATTTTGTCCGATTAAATATTATGGATAGATTGAAAAATCAGAAAAGTATAGTATTTGAAAAATATAATAAAGAAGCGGCACCTGACACGAGACAAATATTTTCCGCCTGATATCTTCCAACAGCTTTGGCAAGGATGGTCACAAATTTCTGGATATTTATAATCAACTGCACCCTTTATTAACCGAGATCCATTCCATCTAACCTAGAAATGCTTTTCGTGAATTGTGTAATCGTTACACATACTTACTTAAAATCGATGCAGTATTCTATACCGAAGATTTAATTAATTACACAGCGACACGAATGATAATCTTTAATTTACAATGAACAAGAATGAACCAACGTCAAATTGTACAATATCGTATCATGTATCGAACTCAGGAACGCATGATCACTTGAAGTAATCCGCTTCATATGGAACAATAACAAGGACCGCGAATTTTCTGTTTCGTAGTTTCGTAGAATTTGATCTGTCAATGGAGCACAGTAAATTAAATTTTTTCAACCGAACATTTAATTGTGTTTTTAAAATTATTTTTATAATTGTTTCATATAAATACCATGAATAAATATATAATTTCAAATCGCTTCTTTTCAAGAATATCTCGTTAAATCACTGTATCCAACAGTGATTTTACAACTTTATGATTAGATCCTAGTGTATTTTTCAGTACACCAGTCTGGTGCAGTGTGATACTAACTCTTATATGTATAGTTTACACCGTACTGATTTTTGATACGTGGACTAAAATGGTGCACACTAAGCATTTAATTCGACTGCGTTTACAACGAACAACGGTACGTTTACATTAAACGATCAAGTTATTATAAACTATGATACAAATAAAGTATATAAATGTATAACGTCTTATGTGCTTGACATAATCCTCTACAAATTTGCCTTTCTTTGCAAGATATCATTTTATGATTTATATTTTATTCAATTCGTATCAGCTATGTAATTGTTATGAAACACGAACGAATGCACCTAACCTTAATTTAACTGTCTTTAAAATACACGAATGTTGCAGTACTGCAAAGACGAGTAATACGCATATTTTGATTCAATATACTTTTTCAGACATATCTAGACGTATCGAACTAACTGGTACTAAAGTACTAATTTTGTACGCCATTATTTACACCAAGCGTTTGATAAGGATCAAGTAGTTGGTATGCGTATTAAACGCTCGGTGTAAACTGTCTCTACAAATTTATAGTATAGTTTACCTCACAAAGTCTATTTTGAAAGTGTATCGTGTAGATCTGCTTACAGATGAATGTGTGTATTTATATACGTATAAGTTTGACAGGCTGAATAATATACATACGATTGAACATAATCGCGGAGAAATGCATATCATGACTTTAAACTAAAATTTTTTTTTCGAACATCTGTGTTACTTAAGGAGGTACACTGATAGTATCATAACAAAAAGATTCAGTTTCGTGTTGATTAGATATTGTATAAAGATTCCGAGTGATATTCTTCACGAGGTATCGCGTGGACTTCAATTAACGGTTTTATATACGTTTCGTAAATTACAAACGAACAGAACAATTAAATATTATGGAGGTTGACGAAAACAATGCAGCGGCTCCAACGGAGACACCAATGGAAGTCGATGATGATAATTCTGAAAAAAATCCTACCACATCAACGAATCCTCCCAGTACTGTCAAAGTGATGGCATCCTCGGGCACTGTTGGATCTGTTTCTATCAGTCTCCATCCACTTGTTATAATGAACGTCAGTGAACACTGGACTAGGCTTCGTGCTCAAGAAGGAACAGACCAATTAGGTATATTTTTAAATTGTTTTCAATTTTTTTTCCACAGTGCGTATATTTTATTAATTTATTTAAACTGTTAAAATACATTCCAGTATATGGAGCACTAATTGGTAAACAAAAGGGACGTAATATTGAAATTATGAATTCCTTTGAACTAATGTTTACATGTATCGGAGATGATGTTATAATTGACAGAGATTATTACAACACTAAAGAAGAACAGTTTAAACAAGTTTTTAGTGAAATGGACTTTTTGGGATGGTATACGACAGGCAACATGCCCAATGAAAGGGATATTAGAGTACACAAACAACTTTGCGAAATCAATGAAAGTCCTGTGTTATTGAAACTTGATCCAAGACCAAAAACTACTGATGTATGTACTTATGCTTAATGTTTTCTAATACTTACATTTTAATGAAACTTCATTATTCTTTATAGCAATTACCCGTTTCTATGTATGAATCAGTGATTGATTTGGTTAATGGAGAAGCTACAATGTTATTTGTTCTATTAACTTATACATTGGCAACAGAGGAAGCTGAAAGAATTGGCGTTGATCATGTAGCAAGAATGTGCAGTAATGATCAAGGGGAGAGTTCATTGGGTAATATTATGCATGTTTATTTGTTTTCCAATGCCTAAAGTAATAAAAAGATAAACTAATTTTAATCTAACAATGTACAGTTGCTGAGCACTTAACTGCACAGCACAGTGCTATAAAAATGTTGCATTCAAGAGTAAAATTGGTTCTCAAATATGTACAAGCAGTACAAAGTGGGGAATTAAAAGGAAACCATGAAGTTTTAAGAGCAGCTTGTTCTTTAGGTCACAGATTACCAGTTTTAAATAATCCCCAATTCAAAGCTGATTTTTATAACGTGAGTATGCACAGTGCACTTTTTAAAGTAATAATTTACTTACACGTTTAATGTATTAAATTATTAACTTTTTCAGCAATGCAATGACTTTAGTTTGATGACCTACCTTGGTATCATAACAAAAGGTTGCAATAATATGAATCAGTTTGTTAACAAATTTAATATTTTGTACGATAAACAAGGTGTGGGTCGCCGTTTGCGAAGTCTTTTTTTGTAATGAATGAATAGAACCCATTGCTTTTTTTAGAACCCGTCTTTTTTTCTCCTTAAATTATGGTAAATACTCTCGGAATTTGAAGAATTCAGAGCACTAAAGTTAATTGGTGAGTAAATTTAACGCTCTAACAGATATTGTACTTCTGACAAAATAAAAGTAAAAAATCGATTACATTATTGTACTAGTTGACATCTAATTGAAAAAGATCTTAAAATCTGTTACTTGAACAGATAAGGATATCAAATTCTATTTCCATGATATAAATTTATTGATACGTGCTTTGTATTTATACTTTTCCCAGTACACAACATACATATAAAGAATTTTGAAACACGTTATACATAATATTGCTCAAAACAAAACGTACACTGAGAGTATACAAGTTGTAGATACAGATACACTTACACGTTTTCGTAGTGGAAGACGTCTTATAGTCGATACGTTTTTTCTTGTAAACTCTTATACTTTCAGAGGCCACGTTACTTTCTCCTTATACATTTCATTTTTATTATTTACATAATTTGTTTTGTATAAATTATACTTGATATAAAAAAGCGGCCTATAAAATACGACTAAAAATCTTTTTCTAAAAATCTATTCAGTTATTACATATGCTTTGACCCGACATATATAACGACTTATAAGTATTATACTGTACAAAATATAGTGTAATATATTGTGCCTCATTACTTATTGCAGGTAACTGTATCAAGTTACGTATCTTATATAAACGTAAATCAGAATTGACTCTTTGTGTGGCTAATCTATTAAACCTGTATAAATTCCATTGTGACGAAAGTGACAACGTTTCACCAGGAAATCATAATACAGTTATTCGCGATATTTCGCTACAACTGTATCAACGTCTTCTTTGTTTGACTTCACTCGTATAACATATTTGCTAAAAAGTATTGAAATTTCAACTTCTATTTTAATGTATTCTTTTGTACACTGAATTGTGCGGCTTTGTTTGATATTGCATTGATATGAAACATTCAAACCACAGAGATCGATGTTTCTAGATTGACTCGTACAAATCTTCAAAAACTAAAGGTTTCTGTAACTGTTACCCTTCTCTCATTGAGACATTTATTATAGTCAACCTTTATAGTAGATTTTGCTCTCACCAATTGTAAAAGAGGCGCAACCATTTGTTTTGCTTCTTTGGTAATCATTTTATGTATTCAATAAGCTGTCTTCAATCATGGTAGCGAGTACATCTACCAAAACAGACAGCATTGAGTCGGGCTAAGGACTTGGTTTATCCATACCAATTATTTCCTCGAATAAAGTATTTCTTCCTTCTATTCTTTCTTCAATTGTTTGTAAGGCAAATCGTAATGTTGCCGCGGCTAAATCGCCGACCGACCAATGCCTATCCATGAGAACTCTACTCACAGTATCTAACTGAAAAATCATTTCAAAGTAAATAAAATATATTTCTCTATTTTATATATTGTGGATGTTACAAACTTGAAGTTTCCCATATCTAAATAATTAGTATGGTGTTAGATATTACACTACCTTAGATAAGCTTGGATTTCCTGCAGTGTAATACATTAATTTTGGTACACCTGCTAAAGAAGCGGCAAGCCACTGAATAACAAGCTTCAATTGGGGATCTCCTTTTAGTCGGGATCCACATCCCCAATTACCAGTAGCAACAGGTAATAATCCACCTGCCTGAGGACTACTGTCTCTTGGTATCTAAAAAGTTGTGTTAGTAAATTTGAAGTAACCTAATTATAATGATTTTGTCTCGTACGATGCAAAATAGTTACGATTGAAAATACATTTTAGTAACTATATAAAATTGGCTAATTTGGAGCAACGTTATTGTGGAAAGTATGGAAAGTTATATTAACACAAGTTAAAAATCGATTATAAAGTGTACAAGTAGAAGACATCAGATAGAATGAGAGACAAATCATTAGTCATTAGAGGTACGACTAAAATACCTTAAATTAGAAGCATATATGTTTGTTATCCATCATGCAATGAGTCGTTAATATGTAAAAAATCATCAATCTTTAATGCTTTTACCAGAAAGCTGGAACAGTTAAGCTTTAAGAGTACTTAACAAGCAACGGCTCTGGCGAGTAATTTGTGGTATCGGTTCATGCATTACATTTACGGAACAGAGTTTACATATGTGTAAGACAAGTTTGCTCACGTTAAATGTAACATGCGATTCGAATTCTTGCGCAAGGTTTTCCATTACAGTTCCAGATGCGCTTAAAGAAACAGGATTAGATAGATACACGGTAGTTTCGTCATCGACCAATGTTTGAAAAACTTCGGATGTAAATGTTACCGTCCTAAGTTTTCTACGTTGGATATCCTTTACCTCTTTCGATATCGTATGATTATTTAAAGCGTCTTCGTAATATTCTACGCCTTCAGACTCAGAGACCTGCGTATCGTAATGATCTGATGAGACTTGGCTATGTATAAAAGATTATCTGGGGGAGCATTAGTTTTTAGTTTGTCTCTCATTCTTCGTTGATACAATAATTGTGAAAAATAAAAAATTGATAATCAATCTATGTGCTTTCGATCTATTATAATATTATTCTTTTTCTTTTCTTGCAACGCTATTATTCCAATCAGATAATTTCAATTAATAAAAAAGAAAAAAAAAAGCAACTTGTTTCTTACTGATTGCTGTCTCCTATTTTTCTGACGGGCTAGCTCTAAACTCAAACTTCTCACGGCCAAAGCTAACTTATGCCTTTGATTTGCGTCGACAGAATCAATAAGCGGTTGAGGTTCGCCCTCTTGAACTGGAACACCAGCAAATGATTCACTGAGGGCTCTCTTTAACAATGAGCCCGCGAATCGAACTACTGCCCTGTCTCTTGCATCTAATTCACGAGATTCGTCCGCCGCTATGGGATCTTCCAACCATTTCGCTAGTTGCTCGTAAACTTCTTCGAGCTCCGAACAAAAATCTGCATGTACGAAGATAAGTCCAATTCATTTATATATAGAAACTAACGAAACATGTTATCTATAATGATGTTCCGTAACACTTGCCAGAATTGTATTCGGTACTGAAACTGTATTTACTACTAGCGCTTGTATCCCTTCTTTGAAGCGTAGATTGATTCTGCCGAAATCTACCTAGCCATTTTTGTTCAGCCTCCAACGATTCTTTCAAAAACTCTTCGTCCACGGTTTCGTCTCGTAGAACGAAACCTCTCGAACCTCCTCTCTTTACCCTACAAATAATCCACGCGGAGACACTCGTAATCGCAGAAACTTGTAAACGTTAAATTTCACAATATTTACGTGAGCTTTCTTACTTAATGTCTTGATCGTAAACATGACTTCCGGACACGCTAATGCCTACCGCGTAGCTACTCTCACCGGACGATGTATTTGACGAAGTAGCTCCGGTAGCTGTACTCTCCCGTTTCAAAGCATCCCTTAGACGTTGAGCAAAATTCCCTCTTCTCTCCGGGGTATCCAATTGACCGCTGTAGCGTTTACTGAATTTCTGTTCTTCTTCTTCTACAAATTACAACGTGTAACAGCATCACGGTTTCAGAACAGTTTGTAAAACTGTCGAGAGTGTCGCCTACCGGGATCTTCGTCAATGATATCTTTCGCGCTATGAAAGCTATCCGTGCTCTGACTGTTACAGCTACTGTAAACCGACATCTGACCGAGCGATTTTCGCGTAACCGGTAAAACTTCGCCGCTCGATCCGAGAACGATAAACCGGCTCCTTCTATTGGTACAACTTGCGTCCTTGCACATCTTATGAGGACTCGGTGGTCTCACAGATTTACCGTTTGGCCTGGTACGAACTTCGGTTAAAATATCGTACTTACTCTGTTCGTTCAACTTTGATTTCCCTGAAACGAAAAACAGAATCGATAACAATTTCTCACGACGTTTAATTACGTTCGGTCGAATTTTTGCTGCACCTTCTTTGCTCATGGACAAAGCTTTGTCTTCGCCTTCCGTCTCCGGAGGAGTGCTGCTGAAGCTCTCCCCGATTGGTGATAATCTACGCGAACTTACTGCTCCGTCTGGATCTAATTCCGATTTGACAGGATCGGTGGGACTGTTCGGGACGCGTCTTTGCCGAAATCCCAGCAGCGATTTGTTCATCTCCCGAAGTATATTGTCCTCCTCGAATTGCGACAGGGGCAACCTCGAGTAATCCTCGGGGTCGATGCAGCACACTGTCACCTGCGACGTGTCGAAGAGAGTATTGTATCCGAATCGAGAACACGTTAAACAGAGACCAAACAGAGTCGAGATGAACGATGAACTCCATTTACTCACAACGTTCGGCCTCGGTAGACCCTCGAACGTCGCTCTGTTGCGTGGATCGTTTATTCTAGATACGTGTCGAACTCCTTCGACGATTAATACCTCGTTGTCCTCCAGAGACTCGACCGATAGTATCGCCGCGAGCATTTCGGGATGCGTTGCTATCTGAAGACAACAAACAAATTACTATAATTTTTCGTTGCCCGTTCGGTCGCGTCACGGTGCACCCTTCGATGTTCGGATTAGCATTTCTTTTCATCTCGTGTCCACTACGGACTGTACTCGGATCGAAGTTACGTTTCGCACGCGGTTTCAACTATTTACATGTACAGTTTCTTGCGTAACATCACCGTCAAGCACGCCGCCGCCAAACTTCGCGCTCGCGAAGCAAACGCGCAATACTTTTGTTTCAGGCTCGATTCGCTCTAGACGGCCCTCGTGGCGTATCATCAACGGACAGAGGGGAACGTTGCTTTCCAACCAGTCCTCGATGGTCAGCCATTGTTTCGATGTCATCACCTGAAAATCATGGAGGAACGTTAGAAACGGGAGGATCTTCAACGCGTGTGGAGTAACTTTGCGCAACACACCTGTCTGGAGATCACCAGCTTCCCGTCCAGCGCGTTCTCCGTTTCGAGATAATCGTAGTAGTGAAATATACTCTTCAGTTTCGCTTTCTGTCCGTTGCTAGAAACAACCAAGTGTTCGTAACGTAATTTCTCTGTTCGTTTGTTTCGTTAAGCATCTTCAACGTTTGAAGATTACCGCTACTCGTTAACCGTTCGGTCTGATTCTCCTTACTTGTGAAGATGCTTGAAGAAATTCGTGAAATTGAAGTCACGCAAGGTCGGATGAGTTTTCGCGGTTCTCTTTGGATACGTGGAGAAGAACGCGTTCGCGATCAAAGACGAAGCGAAGGCGTAGCTGTATTCGACGCAGTCACCTACGGCATAGGGTACAATATCGTCTTCCTCGGTGTCGTATTAAGTGGTTACGCCAGGGTGACCGGCTGAAAAATAAAAGTAGCCTTTGGAAATTCTCTTTGAAGACGGGTATGTAATTTTATCAAATGTTCATCTATTAGCTAAACCTACGTATACCGGCTACAAATCTACTTCGTTTTATCGAACAACTTTTATTTGCGACCAAGTTGTGGTCGTGCGGAGCCCCTTGGGAAGCTAGATGGGAAAGGTGGTTTGTTCATCGATCGCATCATTGTTCGTCTATTTTTTCGTGAAATGACAATTTAGTCGGTATTATTTTCTAAAGACACTCCAAAATTCAAGGAACGGTGAAGAATTGAACGAAGACCGATTTAATTGTTTATCGCATCAAACTTGCTCTTTAATAATTTTTTTTACGGTCGAAGAAATAACAAATAATTCTGTGCTAATTCCTGTTGTGAAACTAACGTTTTTCTATTTTAAACGATTGGATATATTTTCCGCCAGTCGATCGGGTCTTTCTCAAGGCGCTCTACGCGATTGGCTGTAACTTTTGCAGAGATAAAAATTTTTAAATAAAATCCAATAGATTTGTAACTTAGCATATGTAGTTTTAAGTGATGGACAAACATTCGACAAACTCACATACCCGTCTTCAAAGAAAATTCCCAAAAGCTGCTTTACTTTTCAGCCCGCCACCCTGGCGTAATCCCACGAGGCAAAGCAACAGAGGCTCGTAATCGCGGTCAGTTCTGTCCATTCTGTACAAGCGGAGAATCAGTTCAAATCACCTTGCTGCTGAAGGCTGAAGTGCAAGCCTTGCGGTGGTTTGCAAGACCTCAGAGCTTTTGCTCTTTCCACCATCCGCGGTATCGTCTTAGCGAGGACCTGCTCACGTTCCGCTGAGTCGAGATCATTGTCGAGAAACGTCGCCAATCCGGAGAACAACTCAGGATCTTGCACGTCCTCTTCGGGATCGAGGCTTATGCTGAAAGAAATCGACACGTCTTGAGCGTACACCGTCAAAACCAAGAACACGTACAAAACACGTAAATTACACGGGAGACATATGATATACAGTGCTGGACGAAAGTATTGGCACAGCATCATTGTTCTGATACAAGTGCTTATAACTATGAAACAAATTGATAAAAAGGAGAAATTTTTTAATACATTTATTTATTTATTATTCTAGATTATTATTTAACAGAAACAGTAATATAAATAAAGTGATATGCGAAATAATAACAAAAACATATTTATTGAGCGTTTTAAGCGTGGACAAAAGTATTGGCACAAATGATTGAAAGTACTTAGAAATTAAAAATTAATATTTGGTTGGCCCTCCATTCCTCATGATAACTTCCTTCAATCGTTTTGGCATTGAAGTTACCAATTTTTTTGTAAAATCCGGCTCTATATTGTTCCATTCTTGTAAAATAATAGCTTTTAATTGGTTTTTGTTTGTTATATTATATTTTCTAATTCTTTTTTCTAATTCATTCCAAACATGTTCGATGGGATTCATGTCTGGACTCTGGGGTGGGGTATTTAACGTGTGTGCGGTATTGTAAACGATCCATTGTCGTACAATATAGGCAGTATGTTTTGGATCATGGTCTTGTTGAAAATAAAAATCACGCGGGAGATTTAATTTATTAGCACTTTTAAATAAGTTTTCCTTTAATATATTTAAATATACATATTTGTCCATAATCTCATCTATGAATACTAATTCGCCAACCCCAGACGCTGCAATGGAACCCCATACCATGACTCCACCTCCTCCATGTTTCACAGTGGCTTGTAAATGTTGTGGATCCATTTCCGTATTTGGCTTTCTCCAAACTAATACTCTGCCATCTGATTTAAATATATTAAATTTACTTTCATCTGAAAATAATACGTTATTCCAGAATGTGGGATCCTTTTTTATAAATTCTTTTGCAAATTCTTTTCTCATCTTCCGATTCTTCTTGGATATGTATGGTTTCCTTCTTGCGACACACGCAGAATATCCCGCATCTTTTAACACTCTCAGTATAGTTTTCGAACTTACTTCTTTTTGATTTTCTTCATTTAACTTTGCTCTAAGTTGCGATGAGTTTAATTTACAATTTATTTTCACTTCCTTTACAATTTTCCGTTTTTCTCTAACTGTTAACTTTGAGGGACGTCCACTTCGATTCCTACTTTTGAAATCTGATTGATTCTCAAATCGTTTTACGACACTTCTAATAGTGAATCGACTTCTATTAACACTTTTTGCTATTTCACTATAAGATTTTCGCATTTTGTGCAAATTTAATATTATTTTTCTCTCTTCACTTGTAGTTTCTTTCCCTCTTCTTGACATTGTTGCTTGTTATATTTCCTATGTTGCTAATCGACTGAACTTAAGGATGACTGTTAGAAAAAATGACTATCAGGGAATCCCCTACCTATACCATCAAGTAACAATCGGATTTTTTTCCGAGAGATACAACTACACTAAATTTTGTATAATGTGCCAATACTTTTGTCCACGCTTAAAACGCTCAATAAATATGTTTTTGTTATTATTTCGCATATCACTTTATTTATATTACTGTTTCTGTTAAATAATAATCTAGAATAATAAATAAATAAATGTATTAAAAAATTTCTCCTTTTTATCAATTTGTTTCATAGTTATAAGCACTTGTATCAGAACAATGATGCTGTGCCAATACTTTCGTCCAGCACTGTATATACATATATATATAAAATGTGGGTGATTGTTGTAAACAGGTGTGACGCATTGGGGTACATCGTTTACGGATACTTAGAAATACTTTTGATCGGATACCTTTTCAATATGCACTGTTCCTCGTATCTTTTTAACAGCATGTAGCAGAAAAATTGAGTTCGTTAATATCTCCGCGAGGGAAAAGTATTAGTCTGGTTTTAAATTGAAATACGCATTAGTATGTGGAACGATGATCAGTCGGAGCTTGAATATCGTGGGTAGAAGACATATGTTGTAATATATTCTGTGAACTCTCCGAGGTACACGGTACATGGTGTTCGAGAGACGGTTTGAAACATTGCGGATCTATAGTACCGACTAAACCGAACAAAAAATGCTCGGTCAATATAGATCCGGCGATCAATGCTTTCGCGGTAAACAATTTTCTATTTTAATGGTGCTAGTTATCTTATTTGCGTTTGTTCGTTGCTCACGGTAGGAATACCGAGATTTATCGAATTAATATTCTCACCGATAGTATGTTTATGGACATTGATCAACGAGTTGAGCGAGTAAATCCTGTAAATATTTATACACGAAAGCCGTACGATAAGATAATCTAGGTTCCCTGTTTTCCTACGATGAGTAATGAGTAGATGCGGATAGATAACTCGCAATACATTATTGTCGTAGATAAAAGCTGTTTACTCTGAAAGGATTGATCCGCGGGCCTGTGTTGTTTAAGAAGCATTTTTCGTTCGGTGTAACGAGTACTACGAGCACGCAAAGTTTTGAACCGCTTTTCGAAGTCATTCTGCATAAAGCGATAACCTCGTAAAGCGTACAGCATCGAATGCGTTTCTCGGCACTCGTTGCAAAACCGCGCAGGCGCAAAATGTCTGCCCACCCCCACTCTTTGTTGTGCCCAGGCCTCAATGCGTAGCGTCTAACGAGTGCATAGAAAACGGCCACGGGCCTTGGGACTTTTCGCGCCTCGTTGGTTGCACGAGTTCGCTATATCTCTTCTATCCGCAACAGGCACGTCGTTAAGTAAATTATTGTTCGGTCGCACTTACTTGCACATGTCGTGCAGTCGTTGCATCGCTTCCAAGAGCTCCTCAGAATTTCTAGAGGTGGCTGCCCGATCCAGTTGTTTCACCACGGCTGGCCACCATGGCAGATCACAGGGTAGCATCACCAGAGCCATTCTGATCGCCGATCTAAGGATCGAAGAAACCCGGGTACGATCCAATCGTTCGTTCGCGTGTTCGGGAGAATGTAAATGAATAATTAATAAAAATCAGACGAGGCGAACCGATTGTCCTTCGAGCGTGTACCGTGTTTCTATTTTCGTACGTCCTTTGTTCGTATCGAATTATATAGATTTACGCGCGAACGAAACACAAGTTATTCGAGATGTTTAGCATCAATGGCATAAATACCGGTGCGCCTCGCGTTACACGCAAGAAAATAGATCGTCAGTCGGCGAACCGAATTTCAGATGGGAAATCTTCCTTGGCCCACGATCAGTTTCACCGAAGCGATCTATATACACACTGTGCGTAAACCACCGTAGGTGGGACAAGCGTGTACGCCAGCCAACAGCTGGACACTTGTTGTACGAATCGTGTACCAACCACGATCACGATTATACATAGTTCAGCCCAAACGTGCTGCGGTGCGTGAAATGAAATTGTTCGTCATACTTTTTCGATATATTCGAAATATATAGTTTTATTTAATCGATTGTTTGCTTTGGCGTTCCTTTTGTTTTCCATAGTTTGTGTTACAAAATTCGATAATTTAAACAAATAATCAACTATTTGGTAAATTATTCCCCTTTAGACGAATGTTCTATTTTTAATCATTGTAATTTTAATTATCTCGCCTGTGCCTTAATCCATAGGTGTACGTTATCTGCGAGCATATGCTTCCGAACCGAGCGCAAGTAGTGCAAGTTTAAAACAGGCGCGGGAGGTCTAATGATTCGTCGACAAGGGCGTACCTTTACGCGCGAATTGTCGTGTAAAAATAGCTATTCCATAGTTATGATCGTGAAACTGGGTCTCACGGGCTGTGTAGCTCGGCACCCTTTGTCCCTTGTATAAAAATGTTGTATTGTTCGAGAAGTCTCGAAGATTTTCTCAATTCGTAGCCCAAAGAACCTCTCACAAGCGATTATTTTCTTTTGCAGTTGCTTTAGACGATCCGAGAGAAAAATTTCCCACCGATAATCTTTTCCAGTATTATTCTTTCATCGGTGTTTGAACTAATAAAAAAAACTAACGAAACTATTTTGTTATTTGAAAATATCGTTATTCGAAGAAAGAATTGAAAAATTCCATTCAACTCGTTGTGAAACGATCGCATGTAATAGACCCACAATATGTTCTTTTCGATTTCTATTTTAAATAACGTCCGTCTAGGTCTGGACAAATGTCCGATGAAGGGGTGAACGAATGAATCTGTGGTGCCCACGCGGGTCTCGAAACTGCTCTTGCGCCTGGCAGAAGGGGTTGTCTGGTCTGGTTAGTAACCTCTCGACACGAGGAGAGTATAATTAGTTTCTCTCTAACGAGCCGGCTAGAAAACTATATAGCCTGCGAAAGTTATTGTAGGTAGATAAAGGGAAGCGTCGCACGCGAGGCACGGCCACGGCCCCTCTAAACTAGAATTTACATAATCACCTATTTCGCTCGATACACGTTGTCGATCAGCTGACGTGATCGAAGCGTGAACGAAGAAGTCACATCTTAAAGTGTGCCATTGCGTCAACGAACACGCCGCACATCGTTCGCGGATCACTTGTATAATTTTAGCTTAGTCTTCGAAACGTAGAAAACACCGGCATAGAGACGAATTCGATGGCGATCTCTTTCTCTAATCTTACGACGATTATCGACAGTAATGTTTGCGATCGTTTGGTACGATATGGTTAGAACGTTTGATCACGGTAAGCTTGACGCGCGCGAAGTTGTCGAATTGATCGGCACACGATGTTGAGAGGAAGAACCGAATATACATTCGCGAGTAGGTGGCACAAAGCGGCGAAATGTACCACCGTTAACTACTATCGTCGTCGCGCGCACCCGATCGCTGGCTTTCCCTTTACTTTGTCTACGAGCCGCAACCCGCGGTTGGCGTTGTACGCGCTATTTATAGAGCGGCGCCGGCGCCCTGCCAAACCCTATATAGAATTTTTGACAGCGAGCTTGTCTGTAACTCTCTGTTGAATATGACGACTCTTCGTGGTAACCGTTAACGCTTTTACAGAAAAGACCGATACACGGTTCATGTTCGCTTATACGTTGTTATCGAGACGACGATAGTACATCCCCGATATCCGTGAAACAGCTTTCTACTTTCAATCGATCATAGATATAAAAGTATTCTGTTTTATCGACCGTTAGAAAAGAAAATCAATTGTGACGCTCAAACAAGATGAAAGATAAATGTTGCAAGATACAATTTTAGCGGACTTTTGTCTTATTTTATTTGACGGTATAATTGCTTGGCAGAAATAACCGTGGAGATAGAAGGAACTTTAATCGCATTCATCTTTATCTTGCATCGGGTCTTCATTTGCAGTATTTTTTTAAATTAATAGATTCTATAGAATTTTAAATGATATATGGGAACGAGTTTCCTGCGCTTACTACTTTCGTTTACCGACTTTGGTAGTTTGATTCAATATAATTCTTAGAATCATTGTTGTTAAACGAAGAGGTCGCTCCAAACTGCTGATATTTGACAAAGTCGGTATTTCAGATCGTGAATACTTTCGCTGGTATAAGAAAGAATTCAAAAGTATGCTGTTCGACATAAGCTTTTAGTGCAAACTGCGAAATAAATTTAAAATCGTTTCACTAGTTGTAAATACATTGTTTTTAGTATTGTTACCTGCTGAAACTAGGACCCAAGGTACATATTTATACGCGTTTGTGAAACTCTGATAAAGTCTTATTGACTTCGAAGGATGTCCAGTGGTATTGGGAAATGTTCTAGCTAATGGAAATTCGTTTAAAGATACAAATTCATTTATACAATACATCGTAATCTAATAATAAATTATAAATACATGCTTGCATATTACAACTATAGATACAAAGGATGACATGCGGTAAGGAAGTATCGTTTGTCGCGCGCGCTTCACGTAAAGCCGCGTTCCCGCGTCTGCGACGTGAGACCACACGCGACATCTGTCGAGTGCAGCTTGAACGTGGTTCTGCGCATTGCGCACTGCGCACACAGGAACGTGGCTTAATACTCCGGCCCGTTTCTCCATTTATCACTTTCCCATACGGCACTGGCACAGAACGTTCACGTGCGAATTTGCGTTTCTCTTGGTTATGGTTGATCCGCGAACTGTCGACAAAATCGTTGTACGTTGAATCAACGGCTGCTTTAATAATATTAATAACGACATCCGGTAGAGGATTAAAGATAAATAATCACTGTCGATTCAACGTACAAGAACAGCAGACGTGCGCGCAGACATTTCGTCGATATTTAAATTTCAATCGACCGGTTGGGCGTTCAATCGAGGATCGAACGCATCATAGATCGTTGGTAGGATGGTCGATAGCGACGTAAACGGTTGTCCTTGATAAGTGGCGCGGCACGAACGAGCGACGACTCAGCGCCTCTTTTGGGCGCCGAGCACGGATCTCGTCTATGAAATAACCAAGTGAAGTAAATCGAGGTGAAGGGTCCCGCAACGCGGCTAACGGTACATTATACTCATCGGAATTCATGGTACGGTCCATTCGTACCGCGACTGCACGTCCATCCTGTTTGTCGGTACAATTCCGACAGCGAGCTTCCAGAGTCCGGTTCCGAGAAGCATAAACGGGCCAGTGGCGTGTCCCGCGTGGTGACTCGAACAAGAGAACGAGAACGATCTTTCCTCTGTTGTTCCATATTCCCACCTCGACGAGAATCATGATTCACAGCATTTACCGTTGTGGGATTATCTTTTACGTAATTATAAATATTAAATAATCGTCGCCTTGTGAAGTATTCTCGGAGAAGGATAACGCGCGCACCATGTGGGTACGTTCCGCAAAGAATTAAGAAAACATGACGCGCATCGATTGGTGCGTTCCGTAAAGAATTATTCGAGAAACCTATGGACGCGCACCATGCGGAGCATTCCGCAAAAAATCACTAAGAAAAAAATAATACGCGCAACATATGATGCGTTCAGATACGACGCGCATTGTGACGCGTTCCGCAATAGCTCAAGATGTTACAGTTGCGCCATACGGTGTGTTCCGCAGTTACGGGACGAACGATGAGACCGGAGTACCTGATTCGAACCTGTACACACTAACGATGGGACTATTCTTTTTCTCGATGCTTAATACTCGAGAATGAGCGTGCTGTAAATGTGAACGGTCAATAACGAAAGCCATCAAAGGGAGGACGAATAGAATAACGAAGACTGGAACGATTGTGCAAGCGACAGAGGAATCGTAGAACGTATTAACGTTTCCAGCTGGGCTTGCAGTCCGGTCGATGCGAATGATATAACTTTACGACGCCTCTGAAAAGAATAACTCGCCCGATGCTTCCCGTGGCACGCTGTTACGAGGCGGCCTCTACCACCTGCTCGAAACCGGCTCGCGAGGCAGGTCTAGCGAACTCGATCGAATTCCGAGACCGGATTCCACGAAACGACCGACGTTTCTCCGATACAGTACGTTTTTTTTACGCTGCAATAACATCTTCCCGGTTCTTTTCGGCACTACCGGCTCGAACAAACGAGAGAACGACGATGGACGTACGCGTCGCAGTCCGGACCGTAATGCGCGCCAAATCGGTCAATTTCTTTTTCTCTCTCTCTCTCTCTCTCTCTCTTTCACACACACTCGAAACGGTAGCTTTCGCGCTGCAAAATTGAACAGCACATGGATCAACGAATTTCGATCCAACGAACATGCAACATCGCGCGGGGTTACAGATCGTGGCTAACCAGTTCCCTGGATGGTAGGCGTCATTGTCGAGACGTTGAATACAGCGATGCCCGGATAACCGAAATCAAATCAGGTCCTCCGCGTTTCAATTATTCGATGAAGAACAATTTCCTACTCGCAACTAAAAAGCGACGAGGCACGTGTCCACAGGAACGACTCGTTGTCGATATGAGAGAAAATTCGAATTTTTTTTTCGTTGTACCCTCGCGGGAGTATCGTCAACGATTCGGCGAGATTCTCCCGATGAGAACGAGCCCAAACACGACCCAATTCGGACCGCATCGTATTGCACGATTTTCGAAAATTTTTTGAAAAATTTTCAATCGCGTGTAATCAAAAGTGGTCGGAAGTGGGTCGTGTTTGGACTCGTTTTCATCGGGTGGATCTCGCCGATTCGTCGAGAATGTCCACGCGGCGATAGGACGATAAATAAAAACACTTCTGAACGAAATTCAATGGGAACAGTTTCGGGTGCACGACGATTGCTGCAGTCTCGTTGCATCGACACCCGTTCCTCGGGAGATGTTTTTTTTTTCAGGCAAAGACCGTGCCGGGACAAGCTTGGGAAGTCGAGATCGGTCCAAGGTAAAAGCGGCTCCACCTTCCGTTCGCGGTAAGGAAAGCAAACGATCTCGCGAGAAGAAAAAATCGTCCATTTTCTCGATCTCTCCCGAGAAATCATTTCGTAGCGACTTGAACACTGGTCTCTCTCGACGGTCGTCGGGCTGGCTCCGTCAAAGAGGTTACTAGGTCCCGCGGCGAGGTTGTCCCGTGCTCTCGGGGGTTCACCTTCCAACGATTCGTCGCGTGGACGCGGCTATCGAGCGATCCTGTTTGCCTTTACGCTCGATATGCTCGCCGGCACGAGTTCGATGAACGTTTAAAAGCTCGGCACGGCCGGTGGGTCCGACGAGGCGCTTGCCGAATTCCTTGGCTTGCAAACGCAACCGCTCTCGACCAGAACGTAATCTTGACCGGTCAAGGTCACCGGGCCGAGCGGAATCACCAGAAACAGATACGGCACGTACGTCTGTGTGCACTCTCCGTGGACCACGTCGCACTCTTTCGATCTGAAACAACGTGGAAACAACGAAACAATGTCTTTGTATACGTCGAGTCTTCCTCTTGAATATCGATACGATCGAAAAGAAATGGAAATTTTTCATTTTCGAGCAATAGCAACGAATCGCTGACGTTGAGAAATAATTGTATCTTTGTCAAACAATGTCTTTGTATCTATCGAGTCTTCCCCTTATGTATTAATACAATCGAAAAGAAATGGAAATTTTTCATTTTCGAGTAATGGCAACGGATCGGTGACGTTGAGAAATAATTGTATCTTTGTCAAACAATATCTTTGTATCCATCGAGTCTTTCCCTTATGTATCAATACGATCGAAAAGAAATGGAAATTTTTTATTTTCGAGCAATAGCAACGGATCGATGACATTGAGAAATAATTGCATCTTTCTTTTCGTGTCCACGAAATTGCGTACGAATAATCGAGGGAAAATTTTACGATTTTCGCGTTACCCCCACCAATGAACCTTACTTGGTGAATTTATTTAGAGATATTTCTTTTTCGTAGATACTTCGCCAAAATTCGTGGTACGAATAAAGTCGGGAAGATTCTACGGCTCCAGATGCGACGATGATACGAAATAAGAGAATTGCACGGGAAACTTCGATCTTGAGAAAAATGCATTTGAAAATCGTTTCACCGCGCACGCGCTTAAGCGATGACTAGCGATACTAATTCCGCTGCAGGTGTGTAAAGCGTCTTCCACACACCTCGAGAACGCATTAGTAGGTAATTATTGATGTCTGCGGTGAAATCCGTAACGCCAGTCACCGTTTAGGCGCAGGCGCACTAGATCGATTTTCAAATGCATTTTTCTTGGTAACGAGGCCTCCGATACAATTTTCTTATTCTTTATTTTTGTCTTATTTCAAGTCATAGAATCTTCTCGACATCATTCATATCACAAAATTTTGGTCCACGATGGATATATACAGTTATGTGCACGTATACCAGATTTATTTTCAAATGTACTCTTCACGTAAACGAAGCCTCTATACAATTTTGTTATTATTTATTTTTGTCTTATTTCAAGTTATAAAATCTCTTCTATATTATTTATACCACGAAATTTTGGTCCAGGATGTATATACATATAGTTAGGCTTAGTATATACATATAGATACACTTATTATATAAGATTTATTTTCAAATGTATTTTTCACGCAAACAAAGCCTCTAATGCAATTTTCTTATTTTTTATTTTCGTTTTATTTCGAGCCATAGAATCTTTCTCATTTTATCTTCGGCACGAATTTTGGTCCACGGTGTATATTTGACCTACGTGTTATACGTTTCGTCTTAACAATACGACAATAATGTCGTTTCGATCGCGGAATAATCGCGACGCGCATCGTGCCTCGATAATCGCGCGCTCAAAACTGTGGCCCGAAAAACCGCTCAAATGTAGGCTCGTCCCCACGGTCACGAACGCGTTTGTAGACCCGTTCGTCCCACTGTGCCAGATTCGAATCGACGCGACCACCCGCTGGATAGGCCTCGATGAATTTCGAATTTGTATCGCGTCGCTCGTGTTCACGGATCACGACTCAACGTGCTAAGAAAGTAACAGTGGATAGGGATCGAAACTTGCGTGTCTCGATGCGCGAGCGAGTTTCGAAACGGCGATGTTAACCTATTTATGCCTTACGTTACACATACTACAGTCCCCACTTTAAAACATATTCGCATCTATTAATAGAAAATTTTCTTTCGTAGAAAGTACCGCGCTTATATGTACAGGGTGTCTTAAGTGATTAAGTAATCATTTATATTTTCTAAATTATAGTTTCGTTCCACGTTATTATTGAACTTTAATCAAATTTATTATTTTAGCTATTACTTAAACGACAGTTGGTGAAGATTCTAAGAAATTATGTATTCGTAAGTTTAATTAAATCTGGATTAGGTCAATTGTTTATATTTTGAAGGTGATAATTTTTTTCCGTATTATTATCGAACTTTAACCAAATTTATTATTTTAGCTATGACTTAAACGACAGTTGGTGGAGATTCTAAGAAATTATGTATTCGTAAGTTTCATTGGATCTGGGTTAGGTCAATTGTTTATATTTTGAAGATGATAGTTTCCTTCCATATTATTATCGAACTTTAACCAAATTTATTATTTTAGCTATTACTTAAACAACAGTTGGTGAAGATTCTAAGAAATTATATATTCGTAACTTTAATTACTTACTCGCAGACCTCGAACACGACCTGTTGCAACAGATCGGGAAATTTTTGCACAATCGTCACCGGTTGGCCACTGGTTAAACTGACCCCGTACATAGGCGCGGTGGTGTTGTACCTCGTTTTGCATAATCTGGCCGGCGAACCACAGGTTTCTCCCGGGGTAAATGCTCGTCCTGCGAACAAAAGTATCGTTCCCTGTATGTAGGCAATTTTCCGGCATATGTATCGGGAGGAGACGCTGTTACACAGGGTGGTCGCGTTTGAAACGATTCACATCGAAAGTCTTCGATAAATCGAACCAATAACGAATATTTTCAATATTTATTACAATTTATTAGAATTTATTTTCGTGGAGGTCGTTTGAAGGTCAACGTACGGTATCGTAGAATTCTTGTATATTTCGTTACTAATGAAAAAGTAATTTATTTTATTAATAAAAAAGAATCTTGAAAAATTATCGACTCGTTTTTTCGTAACGTCAAAATTGACTGAAATATTCAGGATCCTCGCGATAATTGGAGCACCGTGTATATATCTTTCCAGACAAGCCACACTTCCGTCTAGGCTAATATGCTAATTTTTCCTTCACTCTCCATTGTAATTATTTTCTACTTGCACCGAAGGATGTCCGTTGGTCGAAACGAATGAATAATAAATAAATCCTAACAGTACCGATGACCTGAAAGCTGACACGCGCCGAGTTTTCATCCAGATAAAATGCTCGGAATAGCGAATAAATCGGCTCTCGTTCCGTTATTTCTACGATAGAAAATTACGATCCGAATTCTACAGTCAAATTATTTCTCGAGTTGATCGAGAGCTGAACCGAGTAACTGTTCGATCGAACGAACACCAGTGAGCGAATCCCTGTACGGCAGGCGTGTCGAACACGAGGCTTCACGGGACGTACACTTGACCTTTTTATAATGAGTATTATTATTTACTCGGAGGCGCTGATCTATCAATCGACCGCGAGGAAAATTGAATCGTCGCGGTTCAGCGTACAAGTACGGTAAAAGCTTACTTAAAGTACAATTCTCGACACAGAAAGTATTCTTCGAGATATTTTTCATTCGATGTATTTACGTTCTGTGCTTGTTTCAGTGGAAATTTTTTACTTTTCAACCCTACGACCAAAACGGTATCTCTACTGCCCTCTATATGGTAGCAAGATGTGAAAATAAAATTCACACGTCTGCTGTGTATAATTATCATTCGTTATTCCACTGAAAAATCGGTGTCTAAAATATTTTTAACTGGTGAAACATCAACTGCCCTCTATATGGTAGCAAGATCTGAAAATAAAATTCACACGTATGCTGTGTATAATTTTCATTCATTATTCCACTAAAAAATCGGTCTCTAAAATATTTTTGACTGGTGAAACATCAACTGCCCGCTACACGGTAGCAAGATCTCAAAATGAGATTATTGGCATACATCCTACGTATCCCATTCGTGTTCTTCGTTTCGAATAAAATTCAGTCGATTCTTGGCCCCCGGAAGAGCGCTCGCAAAAAATGACGCAACGTTTCAGGGACGCTCGGATAAAGATCGTTCGTGTGTTCCAAGACCAACATCTTGGAAAGAATAATTCCGAGCACGAACGAGGAGAATCGGGTGACTCGTTCGCGAGATCGGCGCCCTTTCTTCGGAATTCCGTCGGCTCGTGTGTTCGAAACGACGAGTGGGTCGCCGGCGGGTCCCGTTATGAGCAGAACGGAGCGATAACTGTATTGGCCGGATAACACGGTGCCTTATTACCATTCCCCTGCATCAACGGAGCCATTATACAAAGGACGGGGCGAATCGATGCCGGTGTGATCGGGAAATTGATTTTTCCGCGGATAACGAACACACTGGGTAGTCGCGAAACATCGTAGACAGCGTCCCTAATCGGACAAGGAACACGCGCGGCGGGTGTTGTGGTCGTTTCGAACCAGGTTTTCGTGTCATAAGGACAGCCGGCGTGATTCAAGGCTGCGAGGTGCCGGTACATCGCGTAACCGGTTGTTCCGATTTTTGTAGATTTTCGAGCGCGTCGTGCGTGAACGCGCTCGCGAACGAATAACTCGTGCGAATCGGCCGGGCACCGTTCTGTTCGCGAATCGGCATTGAAATCCTCGAGGAGGAACCCCTCGCGATGTTTTACGGAACGAGTGGATCTCACGGGTAGCGATGGGTACGATACCGAATCGATACTAATATGTAAAGTATCAATTAGTATTGAATAGTGTTAAACACGTATCGAGTGGAAACTGTACCCTTCGATGCTTCTGTAAATGTAGCGAGACATATTTTATACTTTGCAGGTAGCGATGGTTACGATACCAGTTTGTAAATTATAAATTAGTATCGAATAGTGTTAAACGTGTATCGAACGGAAATTGTAGTATTCGATGCTTCTGTAAAAGTAGCGAGACATATTTTATACTTTGACGGTAGCGATGGTTACGATACCAGTTTGTAAATTATCAATTAGTATCGAATAGTGTTAAACACGTATCGAGTGGAAACTGTAGCATTCGATACTTCTGTAAAGACAGCGAGACATATTTGTTACTTTGACGATAGCGATGGTTACGATACCAGTTTGTAAATTATCAATTAGTATCGAATAGTGTTAAACGCGTATCTAGTGGAAACTGAAGCATTCGATGCTTTTGTAAAAGTAGCGAGACACATTTGATACTTTGCAGGTAGCGATGGTTACGATACCAGTTTGTAAAGTATCAATTAGTATCGAATAGTGTTAAACACGTATCGAGTGGAAACTGAAGCATTCGATGCTTCTGTAAAAGTAGCGAAACACATTTTATACTTTGACGGTAGCGATGGTTACGATACCAGTCTATAAATTATTACCTAGTATCTAATAGGGTTTAACGCGTATCAAACGGAATCTGTGCCCCTTTGATATTTTTGCGAAAGTATCGGAACGCAGTCGATACTCTTTAGGTAGCGATAGGAACGATACAAGTAACGGCCCAATGACGAGGATCGTGTCAAATCTTCGTGCGATTATCGTAAGAATCGAGAAACGACGCTATTATCTGGATATTCAACGAGAAGAGATCACATTGTGTTACTATCTTCTCTACCTTTTCCATTTACACAAAAAATCTCCATAAATAAATAAAAGAACGTGTCAATCCTTTCGAATAAGTATCGACACTGCTCGTGCGGAAGATATTTTCACCCGTTGAGCTTCCACGTTCGTCGAACGCCTATAGGCGTTCACCGCACGCGACTCACTGCTCGATTTCCAACGATCCGATTAAACGTTCCTCTGCGTTAACCGTGTACGTAAACGCGGAAGAAACGAACGCGATACGTAATTTTTAAATCGAGGGAAGCATAACGGAAGAAAGTGTACGATGGGGGAGATCACGAGGTCGGTTACTTAACACGAGTATAACGTGCACGTTATCTTCGTCGTTAAATACATCGTACACCATCTAGCGCTCCACGCCGGCACGAAGCGTGATAATTTTCGTTTTTCCATTCGAGTCGGTGAAGCTTCATTGAGATCGGCGCGTAACACTTCGCGCGGTTCCCTCGTTAACGTTGAAGCAACGGTATCGCCGTGAAACATTCGCACGGGCTGCGAATCCGCGGGAAACTACTTTTTTATGCGTGCACGGATTCTCGGGGAAGGTTCGCGCGGGAAACGGCGCGGCGCGCGCAGCGGCGGCTGCTGAATGTGTTTGCATATTACCGGGCACGGTACAATAACCTCGTAAAGCGCCCGTGAACGCTCATCGTTCCGATAATACCGCGCCGGGAGCGACCGTGATAATTATGAATTAATGGACGCCTCGTCGCGGGCGTCCGCGTGTTGAAGATTCTGCTCGGGCCGTGGCAGCGGTACGCGGGACAAATAAATTACGGTGGTTCGACGAGGATGTAGGTTATGGCCGGTTGGTAATTATTCGCGATTCCGGCAACCGGCTCGACCACTGTTGCGTCGCTATACAACAGGGACAAGTTCGTCTTCCGCGTGTTTCCAGGCGAGCCGCGATCGCGATCGACTATTCCCTGGCCAAAATAGGAGAACGTCGCGACGGTTTAGAAACCGCGAGGATTCCACAAAAAGAACCGTTATCGTTGTTTATTCGTATCCACGGTGTTCGAGTATTTCACGTACGCGTGCAACGGATGGTCACGTTGCTACCGTGAGGAGAATAAATAGGTCAACGATGTTATCACAGCACCGAGTATGTACATTTATCCGTATGTTCGTCGTTGTACTTTCGCGAGTGTTCTCAACGAATCGGGGAGGTTCTCCCGATGAAAATGAGTACAAACACGACTCGGTTCGGATTATTTTTGATCGCGCGCAAAAAAAAATAATTCGAAAATCGTTCGAATTTGTCGTTATTGAAAATTGTCCGAACGGGGCCGTGTTTGGGCTCGTTTTCATCGGGAGAGTCTCGCGGATACAACGACGATACATTCGCGAAGATACGAAGGAGGGTGTAGAAGATGAAAATCGATACCCCGCTTTGACGGTCCCAATTTTGTCGCTCGAAAGCGGGATTATTGTACATAGAAATCCAAGATCGTTTTCTTATTAGTGTTTACGAAACTAAAGCCGTGGATTAAGCCAAGGTTGAGTTAAATTCTCTTATTAGATCCTGCGAGCAGTACATTGTATCCAAATACTTCGTCACGCGCGTGACAAAGTATTTAGGTAGAAAAAGGGACTTTGTTGCTCGTTAGAAATGTTTTCACGAGAAACTTACCGGTTCGAGAGTTCTCCGCGATCGAGTAGCCCCCGTGAACGGCCTTGTAATTGTACAGAAGCGCGTGGCTCGTCAGTTGGGGATCGATTGTTCGTGGCTGATGAGACCTCGCTGTTCGGCTGCCCGCCCACAGGTTCTTGTAACTCCTCGATATCGCGGCTCTACGACAGTCGATTCGTTTATCGTAACTATATCCTGAACGAATCAGAGAGAGAGAGAGAAAGAGAGATAGATAGATAGATAGATAGATAGATAGATAGATAGATAGATAGATAGATAGATAGATAGATAGATAGATAGATAGATAGATAGATAGATAGATAGATAGATAGATAGATAGATAGATAGATAGATAGATAGATAGATATATAGATAGATAGATAGATAGAGAGAGAGAGAGAAACGACCCTCTCAAATTTCAGCGTACACCCTTGCAAAGAGTACACTTACGACGGATATTGCATGTTATTTGGACCTATGCAGTCCGCTGGGTCGGTGAGTGCATCGCCCCACACGTACTTCAAGCCCAGACCGCTTCCCTCGCATTTTTTGGCTCCGTACACGTGGCCGCACGTCGTGATAACGAGAATCAGGCCGAGGTACCTGGACATCTGAAATTACAACGGAAACACCCGAATGAAGTAAAAAAATTCGGACGTCGGTTCGCTCCATTTTTCGATTTTCTAACCCGTTTGAAAGTACCCCAAGTGAACCGTTACTTTTTTTCTATCAATTATGAATACGTTGTAGAAGATAACTGTAGCGGTATTTAGGATACATAAATACCAAAGAACGTAATTCACAAAGACTTCTTTTAATCGGTTAAGATCGAACTATGTACAGTACACACATGGAAAGATTACATCTGGAGTTACGACTGGTTATATTTCTTCAAGAATCTATTTTTCGTTACTTTTTTCTATCAATTATGAATATGTTGTAGAAGATAACTGTAACGATATTTAAGATACATAAATACCAAAGAACGTAATTCATAATAGATCGGACTATGTACAGTATGCGCGCGGAAAGATTGCATCCGGAGTTACGACCGGTCCAATTTCTTCAGTAATTATTTCAAGCACAAAAAGAATGATCGTATACACATCCAGTACAATTCCTAGGTGGCTCCTGCAACGAATAGGATTCGTCATCGTTCCAGACGCAATTTTCTCACGCGCGTACTGTAGAACTGCATTATGCAAGAGAGCTATCCACGGGAAGCTGCTGTACGCGGAAATGTACGTGTACGTAAATATTAAATATCGAGGCGGGGATTACAATGTAGAGGCTGTTCTAAAATAACGAAAGCCGAGAGATCGACGTAGTTTCTTTCGAATATTGCGTGAACGTGGACCGAATACACCGCGACTGGGACAACCTGTACACCGTGAAAGGATCGTTTGCACGTATCGGGGGAGCCCCTTCGAAGATGCGTATTAATGAGAAACTAATTACGCCTGGGAGCACGAGCGCCGTGGTCTCATGAATAAAACAATCGCATCTGGTTACGGACTGGGATCACGGTTACGAGGGAACACGTTGTCGCAGTGACGGTGGAAGGTGCCAGTGAGCGCGCGTGGTCTTGGAACTCGAGAGTTCGCACGAGGTCAAGAGCAAAAGTAAATGACACCTGGGCTGTGTGACTCGCCGCGTAAAAATTCACCGATCTATTTTTACTACCTCGTGCGCGCCGGCCTCAGAAAAACTAGCCCGTGACCACCGTGAGCGCGTAGGCGAGCTTCGACTTCCGATTGGCGGGACACGGTCGAGCGCGCAAGTACTCTATGAATATTAAACGTACGAGAACAAAGAAAAATCTCACTCTACGTTCTCGATTGATTTTTTCGCGTAAATTTACATACTTTCCACTCGTGCGCTTCCATCGATTCGGTGACACACTTTACACTGAAAAATCGTATTTTACGTAACACCGAATTCGAGGATTGCGGAAAAATTTGGTCGTAGAGAAGTATTCCGGTAAATAAATTTTAATGAAAGTGTGAGAAATTTTACAAATTTTATTTCAATTTGTAGAATTTTCCAAATCTTAGTTGGAGGATTGCGAAAAAATTTGGTCGTCGAGAAGTAACTGAGTAAATTAATTTTACGAAACGTAGTAGAACTTTGCAAATTTAATTTTAATTTGTAACATTTTACAAATTTAAATTCGACGGTTGCGCAACAGTTTGAACGTCGAGAAGTACCCGAATAAATAAATTCTACAAAATGTAGTAAAATTTTGCAAATTTAATTTTAATTAAAAAATTTGGTCGTCGAGAAGTAACCGAATAAATAAATTTGACAAAACGTAGTAAAATTTTGCAAATTTAATTTCAATTAAAAAATTTGGTCGTCGAGAAGTAACCGAATAAATAAATTTTACAAAACGTAGTAAAATTTTGCAAATTTAATTTTAATTAAAAAATTTGGTCGTCTAGAAGTACCCGAATAAATAAATTTTTCAAATCTTACTTCAGGAATTACCCAAAAATTTGGTCATCGAGAAGTACCTGAGTAAATAAATTTTATAAAATTTTCCAAATATTAATTCTAAGGTTATGTAAAAATTTTCTCGTCGAGAAGTACCTGAGTAAATAAATTTTATACAATTTTCCAAATCTTAATTCTAGGGTTACGTAAAAATTCGGTGGTCGAGAAGTGCCCGAGTAAATAAATTGTACATAAATTGTAACAAAGCGGGGTAAAATGTTTCAAATTCGAGGGTCACGCGAAAAATTCGTTCGCGGACAATCCCCCGAGTAAATAAATTGTACAAAGCGCGGTTGTACAAAAGATCGTTCGAAAGCACTCGTTTCTCGGCTCGTGTCCCGTTTCTCCGGCGCGGTTCTAGAATTGCACGCTTCCAGTGTTTCCATCGGAATTTTCAAGGTTACTTATTTTCGGTAACGATACTCGGAACACCGAGCCGTGGAACCGTGTGCGAAACACCGAGAGTTCTACTCGAACGATCGACCACGAGTCCACCGTTATCGTTTCCTTCGGCCCGCGAGTTCACGTAGGTTCCGTTTCACGGAACGCTGACACGCAGGCATCTCCCCGACACGTCGCGGAGAACCGAGCGAGTAAGCATCCTTTTTTTTTCCCTTTCGTGCCACCCGAGGTATGAAGAGGCGCCGTGGCGAGGCGCGAGAGTGACGGTGCCCCGAACGCGATCGAAGACGTTAATTAGCCGCGGCGTAATCGATATCGATACCCATTTATAGAGTTCGGGGTTTCTAGGTTGCCGGAGCCCGCTGGAACTTCCGTTACGCGCGTTCGTCGTTCGATCGGACACGAGTGAAAGCAACGCGACCAACCGCTCCGATGTCTTCCAATACGTGAATTTTTACCAGGGAATATCGTTTCTGGCCTCGGCTGGAAACAGGTGGAAGGGAATCGACGTCGATGGAAAATCGCGACCTACGACGAAGACGATGAATCGCGCGTGGGAAAAGGAAAGGAAGGAAATCGTTAATGGACGGCACTCAAGACTGGTCATTGGCCGTGGCCGGTGTCGCGTATCCGTTTCTTCAGGAAGTCTTCACCGCTGTTCTCGGCGTTGATTCTCGTTACCGATCCGTCGGAAACGATTTATTTCGTTTCGTTCGTTCGCGGACGAGAATCATCGCGAGGAAGAAATTTAGATCGCAGCAACGAATATATATCAGGTTGTTCGGAAAGTCGTTTTGCTTTTTTGGTGTGAATGAAACACGATTTTTTTAGAGGGTACAAACATTTTATTCAATTATATATTCTCCATTTTGGAAAACGAAACGACTCTCCGAACAACCGGATGCAATGAATAGATGTTCGAACGATGGCGGGAGAGGCCACGCGTGGGTCCGTACTGACCCGTGATTGGACCTCGCGCGAACATTAATAAGAATTCTATTACTTTATCGTGCCTTTTTTAATTCCTAAGGAATGCTGTATAAACGTTATACGTGTAAAAGTAAAAATTATATATATGTGTGAATGTTAAAGTCTCTCTGGGTCCGAAAAGACCCGAGTGTGGTAAAACGAAGGTTAACCTTCAAATGCACCTGATTGCGGAGTTACGTGTATTTTTCATTTATATACTAGTTTGGCGAGAATAATTTTACCGCTTGGTTGAAAATAAAAAAGTAGAATGCGATACCCTCGGTCGGTTATTCGCGATGTTGCTCTTTTCTTTCAAATACGACTAACCTTCAATCTGATAAACCTTACTGACTACTGAATCTGTTGCTTACCTACTGTTTCGTTTCTATATATTTTTCTCTATCTTGATTCACTTCCCCAATCGATATCCAACTCGTTGGATATAATAGGTAAAACAATTTTCAATTTTATTTGACTTAACTTTTCAACAAAACCTTGCATTCATGAGTTATACATAGATGACGATGTGGGTCAGTAACTTGTATAATTTTGCATTATATTTCACCTTTGAACGTATATACTTAAAATTTTGACTACCAAAGTGTTATTACCAGTTACTAAACAAATAATAAGAATAATAATATATAAAAATCGAACGTAGTGACGAACAAGAATTCGCTTAATATTTATCACCGAGCGACGAATCCTCACCGCTGTAATTACATACTTTGATAATGGAATTGCGCGTAAAATTCGCGAAAATTGAACTGTAATTTCATACATTGTAAAATGAAACACAAACCACCGTAAAAAGAAAGAGGCTACGAATTGTTAGGAACATTGTATCGGAGTACACCTTGACCTCAACGTTGGACCGTTCTCCGTCGCGCGATTCGCCTTTTCCAGTCTCCTTTCGCCGTGATTTTCGCACGCGAGTCACGCCGCGTCGGCGCGAACGCGTTTAGAGCGAGACGGACACGACACGGCGTGTAATTGCCGGTAGATATCGATCGCACAATAAAGACGTACGGATAAATATCTACGGGGCATCCTGCGTCTCCCGAGCGATTGCATAACGGCGATCTGGAGGCGAACAGCGGACGAGTAGACGAGATCCAGCGTGCGTGTGAGAATCGCTTGAACTTGACGAGATCGAGGTGAGCCTGTACACAGGGGCCTCGTGAGTAATTACAGGATCGGTATGAACGATTGTTTCGCGACTTCTCACGTCGCTGGAGAGTGCTCCGTTTCCCAAGCAGCCGTGCCAACGAGTACTGTTAATATGCTAACGAACACGACACGCTGAAACAATTAACAGGATACCTTTGACGCGGGGGCAATGCTTTCCTAACTGGAGCTGCGAAAAAGCTTCTTCAAGGACGAAACTGGTGGAACGCGTGGAACTTGGGTTTTCGGTGAGAGAGAGAGAGAGAGAGACGGAGCAACGGCAAGTGAGTGTCGCATTATGTGCACGCGTATAGTAGACGAGCTATTGATGGAAGTTTCTAGGGAGCGAATAGATGTTAGCCTTTTGATGTTACGTATGTGTATGGATGTCTAATGGTTGGTACGTATGTGTGCTATGGATGCATAAACGTGTTTGTACAAAGTAATGTTAAATAGAGTTAAGTAAAATTATGTAAAGTTATGTAAAGTTAAGTAAAGTTAAGAAAAGTAAACTAAACTAAAGTAAAGTGAAGTAAAGTTAAGTAAAGTTAAGTAAAGTTAAGTAAAGTTAAGTAAAGTTAAGTAAAGTTAAGTAAAATTAAGTAAAATTAAGTAAAGTTAAGTAAAGTTAAGTAAAGTTAAGTAAAGTTAAGTAAAGTTAAGTAAAGTTAAGTAAAGTTAAGTAAAGTTAAGTAAAGTTAAGTAAAGTTAAGTAAAATTAAGAAAAATTAAGTGAAGTAAAGTAATGTAAAATAAAGAAAAGTAGAGTAATGTAAAATAAAGTAAAGTAAAGTAATGCAAAATAAAGTGAAGTAAAGTAATGTAAAATAAAGAAAAGTAGAGTAATGTAAAATAAAGTGAAGTAAAGTAATGTAAAATAAAGAAAAGTAAAGTAATGTAAAATAAAGCAAAGTAAAGTAATGTAAAATAAAGTAAAGTAAAGTAATATAAACTAAAGTAAAGTAATGTAAAATAAAGTTAACTAAAATAATGTAAAATAATGCAAAGTAAAGTAAATTATTCACAAAGATGTGACACAAACAGTACAGTGTCCCACGCATACACAACACATTCGTTGAAAGCGTGAATCAGATCAGGGAGATGCTATGACTCGAAATGAAACAAAAATAAAAAACATAAAAATTGCATCGTAGGCTAGATTTTCCAGAAAAAAAATATATAAAGATCGATCTACTACGCGCGTGCCTAATCGATGACTGGCGTTACTGATTTAATTACGGACGGTCATTGAGATTGTTTTTTGTACAGGATACATGTAGGATACACGTCAGGCGCTGTTCACTATCGATACTTATCTATTAACGGTGGATGGAAGATACTTGTACGTCTACAATGGAATTCGTAACGTACTAGGTCGATTTTCGGGTATATTTTCCCCGAAGACGAAGTCTCCGATACAATTTTCTTATTTTTATCTTATTTCAAGCCACATATCCTCCTTGATTTTATTCGTGCCCTTGACCCATGGTGTACACGTACCTAATCGTCATATTTTTAATTATTCACCGTACGAATCGCTCACGACGGAACTTTCGAGATACGATTAAAAGTAGAACGAGGTGCTGTTCGGGCATAATTTCATTGGATAAACCGTCGCCAATCCAGTGGCTGGAATGACGATTCCGTTGCATCTGAGCGGTAAAAAATCGCGCGCGCATGCGGGAGAATACTGTAATCCTCTATAGAGAATTATCCCCGCGTGGTAGACATTTACGAAATTCATTTCTGCCTCCGAGGTAGGCTCAACGAACCGTAAGAAACTGGTAGAAAGAACTCGAGAAAAAAGTGTATTTCCGGAAGTCGAGGAGCGGATTCCACTGTGGACCATGAACGAGTCGCGGCGGCCGATTCTAACGGTAAAGATGAATCGTCCAAAACGTTCTTTCCTCTCGCGGCGGTCGCTCTTTATCGGTCGTACGTTTATTCATCCTTGTCCCCGATAACGGTACAGCCATTTCGGTGCTTCGTTTCATGAATAAATTATTCTAACTGTCAGCGCCTTCTACGGAATTCCTTTCGCTCGGACATTACCTCCGGAGTGATTTCCTCGTCGAAGACACGTCAACGACTTTTCCACCCACGATCCAGTGCCGGTCAAGGGCGAACGTTGCCGAATATTAACCCTTTCGAAGTCTAGTACCCGTCCCGTGCGGGATTTCGGGAGTCCGATTCACCGAGCACACTCGGCGAACGCGCGCGGGGCGTTCACCGCACGCGGTGGACCGAACGAGCGACAATATAAACGTAAAACGCAAAAACCGTTGAATTGTACGTTTATAATCGCAATACCGAACCAACGAAGTTGAGAAGACTTTTCTCAGAAGCTGTTGCGAGCAATATAATTTTAACGATCACAAAACCTAAGAACGAACGATATCGTTCGGTGAACGAGGGGAACAAACGGAAACGATCGGAACGTAATTTCGCGTCGGGTATACCCGTAAAGCCAGTCCAAGCGGGATACCTGAACGTTTTGCCCTGGATAATAACCCTTCGAAGAATCTCACCGACTATGCCCCTCGAACTTGGTTACGATCATTTTTTAAATGCTTCGCTTCACCCTCGGTACACGTTCGAAAGCTTACCAATCAACGATCACGATTTTATCGACTTCGAAGTTTTGGTACGTGCAACTTATCGCGTCGACGCACGTGGGCGCTCGTTCGTCGACGGTTGCAAATTTCACGATAATTACTTTCTGCGTCGGACGAGCGCGACTGGAATTTTTAATTGCTGAGCCAACCGCTTGGGACGCGGGGGAGTTTATTTTCGTTTAAATCTCCCGATTCCGGCGCATACATAATTTATTCCACAATAGAAAGAGACCAAGTTAGAGAATATAATTTCGTAAACGATCGAACGTTACTTCCCCCACCCTTTGAGCTTTACGGCGTTGCCGTAAGTTGTTACAGAGACGCGCTTTTGTAAGACTCACCGTCACTCACCGTGAGGAAGATCGACTCTAACACTGGCGCGTCTGAAACCTTTTCTCGGCCGGTTCGACGATGCTGCGATCGACTACGCGTTGCATTAATCGATCGAAAGGTTCGGTGAGTTGAGAGGAACAGGATCAAAATCGAGGGCACACGAGTCTCTTAAACACTGTTCATGTCACTACACCGGATGTCGTGGGGTCGAACACCTCCTCCGTCCTCACAGGTGGATGTCCAGAGGTTGACTGTAGAATCGTAAGTAACCGCTCTCTGTGCTCCGTAGGAGGCGGGGAGGAGGAGGGGATGGGACGAGGAATATCGGCCCCTATTCCGCCACGAAATCGTTTTTTCTCTTGTTGGAGAAAAAGTCAAACGAAAGAGGGTAACCACGGAACGTCCCTCCCTCCTCTTTTTTCCCCTCCGAAGTTTCGACGCCTTTGCTCGAATCCAGACCGTTGGACACCTTTTTCACTGAAAATGTTACAATTTCAAAAATAGAATATGGTACGCAGATTGCTATTAATAAAGTAGGATTTAACGACACGGAGAGGAAGAGGGATGGTTGAAAGAATAAGACCACCGTTAGGATTATATTATCTTTATACTTGTTCTTCAGTGATATCGTACAAAGTGAAGATATCGTATGTATTATTTTAAAATTAACGACGAAGGAATATAACAGATTTTTCACTTCGTGTTAACGAAATTACTCGCATCGGAGGCTATTATTTACTTATTACTTTTTTTTTTTTTAAATACAGAGTTATGTGCGACCAACTCTAAAAACAGATTGTTTCGTGTGTCGAATGCGGCGCGTACACATTCTTTCACGCAGTCACTTGTAATTCGAATTTAAATGTCGATTCGATAAATTCAACGGTTTTCGAATATGGAACTAATCAAAAGTCGCTGAATTTCTGGAACCGTAGTAACAATTACAAATAGTCAAGACGTTTCTTTCATACCGAGACCAAGCACCGAATATCGAGAATATATTTGTAGAAAAGCTTTCCACAACGGACCCAACGACTGAAAATAATAATTAATTTAGCGATATACTTTTTGCGAGCTTCAATGATTACAGGTTTGAAAGATATCCGTTAAACTTCCTATTCATTTTAGGAACGTATTGATTTTACGAAGTATGTCACATATTGCAATAAACAACGTTCATTTAGTTTATAATACAAGTAGCCATTCGATATTGAAGTAGCTTTCGCAAGTTATACTTCTCGTATTAAAATAAGTGATAGTGTGCTAGACTTTTGACGTAGACATGAAAAACGCAGTCTTACAGACACTAAATGTTAAAGCAATCGTGATCGTCACTTAATGGAAAACTGTCGGACTACATATGCAACGAGTAACCAATAAGAACGAAGATCGATTTTGACGTATGCAATTTCACGTTAATTGAATGGAAAGTACATCAACGTGATGTCCTGAAACATCGTAACAGATTGCTTATCCCACCAAGGAAAGCTTGTGGGATCATGATCATTTCTATATTTTACTTAACTAAAATATCGGCTAATATTAAAACATTTACATATACATTTTACACTCGCTTACTTAGTCGTCAAACTTAATGGAATTGACGCTAGTATCTATTTGACCGCCGCGGTAGCTACCACGTTTTTTCTTCGTCTTTTCGTGACGAAACGACTTTCCTCTCGTATGTTTCAGGTCTTGATTCGCTTTCTCTCCCCAAGAGCCACGTGCGCCTCTCTGTTGAAAAAAATTATACCTTAACTTACCACACTAACGATTCTTTAGATATCTCGACTACTCTAAGCCAATTTTACCCCCTCACCTTTATACATATTCTTATCATCAATCGTCAAACGTAATTTTTTTGTTTTGTGGGGGCGCGCTATCAAAAGATTTATTTCTCTCAAAACCGCCTCTGCCGCCTCTGAATCCTCCCCGACCACCACCCCTTTCTCCATCTTTGTTACCCCATGACTTTCTAAATCCGTCCGATTTACCTCCCTCGTTATCGTTTCCAGCCCATGATCTTCTATTGTCAAACCCTCCTCTACCACGACCACCTCTATCTCCACCGCGACCACCTCTATCACCGAAACCACGACCACCCCTGAACCCACCACGACCACCTCTATCGCCAAAACCACGACCACCTCTATCACCGAAACCGCGACCGCCCCTAAAACCTCCACGACCACCTCTATCGCCACCAAATCCACCCCTTCCTCCATGTCTCTTAAAACCACCCTCTTCTTGATCGTCCTCCTAGAACAAAAGAGAAACTCAGGTCAACCGCCGTTTTCTACAAAATGTATTGTACACGAATAACTTTTCGGATCGTGTCTCCTAAAGAAACGTTCACGAGAAAAGGGTCGGTGAATGCACGGAAACACGGTCTCAAGCTTTTTATGAAACGGCGAGTGACCTGTGCTTCTTGGATGTTTCCAAGCATTTACCTTTGCTTCAAAAGAATTGTTAGCCAATTTGGGATCCAATTCTACTTGCTCGTCTCTTACACGACGGAACGGAGTATTGTTTTGCTGTTGAACACAGTAAAATTTAATAAATGGAAATATTTTTTCTTTTCTGAGCAGATGAATTGTATCGAACAAGATATACCTTTTCACCATTGAAGCTGTTGCTCGCCTTCACAAAGTTCCCGTAATTGTTTTTATGGATTTTCACGGGCTTCTCTTCGTTTTCCTCCTCCTCACCTTGTTGTTCTATTTCTTTGTGTTTCCTTTTTTCAGCTTTGCCTGGCGTTTTTTGTTGGGATGGTTTCTTCTCTTCCTCGGAGTCGCTTTCCTCCGAATCAGAATCTTTTTTAGCTGCTACCGACTTAGCGGGAGTTTTAACAATTGGTGTTGCTTTTGGCTTTTCATCCTCTGACGAGTCCGATTCAGAATCTTCACTGGATGATTTTTTCTTGGTGTTTGCCTTTGTGAGTGCTTTCCCAGGTGTAAGTGCAGCTGCTTTGGTTGGCTTTTCATCTTCAGAATCATCAGAGTCTTCGGAACTAGAGGATGTTTCTTTTTTTGCTACTGGTTTTGCAACTGTTGATTTTGCTACAGGTTTTGCAGCTGGTTTCTCATCTTCGTCAGAATCATCGGAATCGTCACTGGAAGATGCTGCCTTTTTAACTTCGACAGGTTTAGCTGGTGTGACTAATTTAGCAGAAGTAGATTTTGTAGCCGGAGTTTCATCTTCGCTACTATCGTCGCTCGAAGACTCTTCCTTCTTAGCAGGAGCTTTTTTTGTAACTGCTGGTGTCAAAGGAGCAGACTTTTTAGCCGGGGGTGCACCTTCTTCGCTACTATCGTCGCTGGAAGAAGATTCTTCCTTCTTCGTAGGAATTTTTTTTGCTACTGCTGGTGTTGGAGGAGCAGATTTTTTCTTTGGAATTTCCTCGCTACTTTCCTCGCTGGACGATGATTCCTCCTTTGCAACGGTTTGCTTTGCTACTGTAGCTTTACCTTGTTTTCCAGGTTTTACAGTTTCCTTCTTTTGTTTAACAGATTTTTCTAATTTTTTCTTATCCGGAACAGCTTTTGGAGTTTGTTTCGCGGTAAGTATCTTTTTCGAAGTATCGTCGCTAGAAGATTCTTCCGAAGAGTCATTGGAATCTTCGCTTGTTTCCTTTTTCATTGCTGGTGCTTTCACAGCAGATGCAGCAAGTATTGGTTTTTTCAGTATCGGTTTCACTGGACTTTCATCCGCGCTACTGTCGTCGCTCGAAGATTGTTTTTTACTAGGCGTAACTTTTGCTTGAGGCTTTGCAACTGCTTTTGCATTTACTTTATTAGTTACACTTGCTTTAGGTGGATCTTCATTATCTGAATCGGAATCATCATCGTCCGAAGATTCCTGTTTTTTAGATGCTTGAGTTACTTTAGGCATAGATGTTGCTTTTGGTTGTACTTTTGGTGCCTCTTCCTCTTCTTCCGAAGAACTATCATCATCCGAGCTTTCTTTTTTCTTTACAGGCGGTGCTTTAGACGGTGTTCTAACATTAGGCTTGACCTTTGCTGCTACTTTTGGTGTTGGTTTTTCATCCTCGCTCGAAGTATCTTCGGAAGATTCCTGTTGCTTAGCATTCATCACAGCATTGACCGGAGTTTTTCCATTTACTTGCGGAACTTTATTCGGTGTTTCATCTTCGCTCTCTGAACTTGATTCTGAACTACTGTCCTTAACTTGCGCTTTTATATTCAATTTCTTGGGAGAAGTTTTTTGAAAATATTGAAGCACTTCTTGTATCGTTGGCGCTCCTTTCGGTAGCGCGGGCTGAAAAAAAATAAACGAACGTGAACGAAGCTCCTACTACTTTTACCAATAATTTGATATTTATCGATTCAAGGAATCTACCGGCAAATTAATATTAATCTACAGTCGCAAAAGAAATGAAAAATCGTGGCAGACAAGTTTTATTTCAAGAGAAATACGAGATATAAGATAATGAAAATATTTCGCCCACGTGGTATAACGGAATGGCGGCACTTCTTGCGCCGCATGGGCATCGGCAACACGAAAATCGATCATCAAGTGTATGTGTGTAAAATCTGTCCATAATCTTACCGCCTTTGTTTTCTTCTGAAAAACCTTTGCCAAGGACGCGTCTTTTTTTAATAAATATTCGTACACAAGAGCAGAAACACTCAGTTCTTCAACGGATGCCATGATGGACGCGTGTACAACGATATTGGAAATTGGCCACAATTGGATGAACGACACCTCTAAACTGCTCGCCCTCATGCGACAGCGCTGCGATCGGGCACAAGTCGCATAGAACTTAGATGGCTCACTCATCTACAGTTACATATTTGTTACTTGTGGAACACTCAGTTGCAAAACAATTTTAAGCGAGTCCCATATTTAAATGCATTTTATTTGCACAAGCATATATTTAAAAATTTGTGTCGATCCGTTGATAGATACTTAGTATAACGTTCACATTTACGACACAAAATTTTCAGCACGATTTTATTTACACTCTATGAATTCTTGTCAAGCGTTCATTTGTTCTATGCACTTTCGAAAAGTCGATGAAAACTGTCAAAGTACTTTGTGATTGGTGAAATATCGGTCAGTGGGCAGTGCATTGGACGTTTTAAAAATGATAAACTGGCGTCTGTTATAATCCATGAAGTGTAACATTTTTCTATGAAAATTTAGTTTGTTTAATCGTGTTTCGGAGTAATCGTTTGTAAATAATGACGGAGACGCAACAGAAAGCGAAATGTATCACACTGAAAGGTTCGGCAGCGTTAGTCAAGGAATATCTTCGTAAGTTCATTGATCATTTAGTATTTTATTCTAACGTATTTACAACGGTTGGTTGGTACCTTAGTGGGAATCATTTTTCCACGGATTGTTTTTCTGTTTCAGTTTATGGCGTGAACAGTATTTTATATCAAAGAGGTATTTATCCACCAGAAACGTTCGAACCTGTCGAACATTTTGGCTTGTTCGTTTTAATGTCGACCGATGCAAAGATTAAGGGATTCTTGGATACGGTGCTCGGTCAAATTCAAGAATGGCTCGTTCAGCGAAAAGTACAAAAAATAACGCTTGTTATAACAAATGTGAATACAAAAGAAGTTTTAGAAAAGTGGGATTTCAAGGTCGATTACGAAGGTCAAACCTCTAATGGATTGAACGACAGTACAAATAAGGCTTTACCAGATGTAGGATCAAAAGACACAAAGATTATACAAAAGGAGATTCGAGAAGTAATACGTCAGATAACAGGTGAGCTTCTATGCTCCAAATTTAGTATTCTTTTTGTTATATCTTTCTAGCCTGTAGAAAATTATTAAAATTATAAAAATTTTGTTTCGCTTTTTTGTGTTTTAGGTACAGTGAGTTTTCTTCCATTATTAGATTGTTTATGTTCGTTCGATATTTTGACTTATACTGCACCTGACTGTGGTATACCAAAGGAATGGGATGAAACGCAACCCGTTTTCATTGCCAATAGTCAAGAAGTACAGTTAAGATCATTTTCAACTTCTATTCATAAGATGGAGACCATAGTTAGCTATAAAAACATTTAGAATTGCGACAATTTGCGAATTTACGGTTGCTGAATTGTACATATGAAGCATATGTTAATTCCAACATTCTTAGCAATATTTAACGTTAAGGCTGTTATTTAAGTTTTACTGTGAAAATCGTCACGCCATATCGGTGAACATACTATTTTTAAGAATTTGCATGTATCGATATTATTATTGTCTGAGAAGAATTTTATAAGAATATATTTTTTGATATTACATCGATAGTTATTGTATAGGGAAGCCTGTGATTCCAATAGTTCTCTTCTAATAGCTCTCTTCCAATAGCTCTCTTCCAATAGTTCTGTTCCAAGAGTATTCTCCTATTAGTTCTGACAAATCCAACAATTCCGGTGCAGTATTTTTCATTTTCTTTGCGTACATTGCTTCCCAATCCTGTTATTCCACCTACTTAAGTGTCGTTAGGAAAGTGAAGAACAAACCAGAATCTTGGCAGATTTTATTAAAACATAATTGACTATTACACTTAACACAGGAATTATATTATTTTACTTGGCAAAGCATGAGAGATACGACTAGAATAAAATATTCTTCGTGTTCGACGCAACGTCATATACCAAAATCGCAAGTAACGTCGTTAGCATTACATAAACGTTCTCATGTGTGTGTACGTGTGCGTGTATATGTATGTATGTATCTATGTATGTAAGTATGTATGTATGCGTGTACGGTCGCTCCAAATTTCACGAATAACTCGCACGTATCTCTTCCACGATGTCGGTGCACACGGTAATGACGCGAATCACGAAACAAACATGAATCCCGATATTGAAACGTAGAATCGAAATGAAAGAATTCTCGCGAAGGAGCACGTACACGTCGACTATAGGCAATCTCTTTAATGTATATAAGTAGTAACTCGCGACGGATTCGAGGTATCCATTCGGTGCGCGGTCTGAAACGAAAACTCGATACAAATCTCGGCGCCCTTACGTAACCTATTTTCGTCGTTTTTTCTTTCATTCAATTTCTTTTCTTTTCTTTTTTTTCTCTTTTTTTCGTTTTATGCTCGCGCTCTCGAATAAATTGGTACTGGTCGTGATTTCTCATCCCCGGCACCTATTGTACCCCGTTATCGTTCTCGAACGGTTAATCGAAGACCATTTGTGTTAGGAAACATCAAAAAGCGGCTTATGCTTTCGTTACGTTACAACTGCCAGCGTTCGTTCAACCCCGTACGACAATTTTCGCTATTAAGTTCCAGTTAACGTACTTCGTGCTGCTAGAGTTTAGCCATTACGATCCACAAGTGCACCTCGTTTCGCTATTAAGACTATTTCGTCGAACCTGCAATCGTTCACGCGTCGTACGAAAACGAATCGTTCGGTCGGCCCTCTCTTTTTCTCTCTGTCTCTTTCTCGCAGTGTCTCGAACTAACATTTACTCGACTTTCGTGAACAAGGCAAACTTGCTTCCGCGGTGTCGTCGCACCGACATTGTCCGAGGCCGGACGCCATACGTTCGTAATAATCTTTAACGCTGTACGCAAGCTGTACGCTCTTAAATCTCGCCTAGACTATTAGATTTGCGTCGGTTTTTTTTTCATTTTTTTTTTTTCCGTTTGGTTAGTTTACACACTGCAAAAGCTGCTGGAAATACGTTGAAGTTTATAAACACTACTAATCCCGGCTGGTCCGCCATGGGCTGTCCTCGTGAGACGTTTTCTCATCTTGGAGGTGCGGGAGGGTAGGGAGAAGGGACAATTATCAAATATATCAAACGATCGTATACACCATCGTTCGAGAGTCACGGACTCAGGTATGCGGAACATCGTATCCTCGATACGTAGTAACGAGCGATATCTCGGATATTCCGAACGGTGGCGTATTCGTTGTCGGGGGACAGGGTTGGTACAATGGTCGTTGAAAATGGAAAGTTTCTCCGGATGGTTGGTACGCGTGGATTTTCGTCGAGAAAGAAACATCATCCTCTTCGTCGCGACGAGTGGACCCAGAACACCGCGGACCAGTACGAGCGTCGTGTCGCTATTAACATTACGCGATAGTTCTCTCGAGTATCGTAAAAACGCGTCTCCTAGTAAAAACATTGAAAAATAAATAACGCGAAATAATATACAATATTTTACAGTAGCGCTTCGTAGTCGTTTCGTCCGCGTGTGCGGTGAATTCGCGCGGTTCGGTCGATGCACGACGAAACGAAAGACAATTGGTCGCGTTTTACATCCGCTTCGATCCTGGCCGTAATGGAGTCGACGTTTACGGCGACGATCAACGAATCGTCCGTTTAATTAACTATTGTTCTTTTATTACTAGTCATTCCGCGGGCCTGTTCGCGAGCTCGAAAAATATCGACGCGATCTCTCCGCAAGCCCTCGCTGGGACTGCTCGACACGCTATGCACCTCAAGTTCCTCGTTTATACACCTCTACTTAAGTTTTACCTTCAACTAATCTCTATACTTCGATAATCGATTTATGATCGTTTATGCGTAAAATACCATAAAATACATTCCTCTTTTGTTCGTTATGACCAGACTCCTTCGTCCCGTTCGAACATCGAGGACGAGCTACGACTTCTTCGTCTCTTTGTTTTTTCTATCTCCGTTTATCGAGCGTTGTCTTTTGTTCGTTTGCGCGTACACGACGGAATCTCGACAAGTGCAACCTGGACGAGCGCCACCTCGATGGATCAATTGGAACCTCGTCGAACGCACCGCGTCGATAATACACGGGAGGAGATCGGTCGGTAATCGGTGCGGTCGGTAACAAGGTAGCAGTGGACAGTGGAGGTGTTACCGTGCGAGTTCCTCGTTCGTCGTACCGCGTCGATAATTGGAGAGGAGATTGCCGTAGCAACCGGTGAAGTCGAAAGTGGTAACGGGGTAACAGTGTGGACAGCGGAGCTGCGAGTTTTCTTGTGCGTTCGGTGACGTCTATGGTTGCACTCGAGTCTCGATACTCGCGTTTACAAGTTTTCCTGTGATCGTCGATCGAGTTCCTGCGTAGTTTCGCGCGAGTTACGAAGTAACGAAGGGGTTTTCCTCGTTGAAAGACCAAAACGTGTTACGAGCTGCGCGACATCGGTTTCGGGACGTCGGGCAATATCCTCGTCGCGCGAACGGGACGTCGAGTCATCGATGACTCACGATGACTTTCATACAAATCGTTCGATAGGTACGAACGACGCGAAATAAATTCGTAACGGAAAAGCACGGCGGCACTAGTAAGCTTGCACGGACATCATACGCTACCACGATTTCCTTCTCGTTTTGGAAAAGTCTCTTTTTTTTTTTCTTTTTTCTGGCGCGTCGCTAGAGTGGCGCTTCCTCTTCTCGCGCGGGAGAAACGCTGGGAACACTCTTTTCGCTCGTTCGTTCGGCAACTATCTGTACGTGATCGTTTGTAACACTACGAAATGTAAAAAGTTGGCGCGCGTGCGCGCGCGCGCGCCGATCACTCGAAACGCGAGGCCCGTACGCTACATACGGGGTGTGACGGAACGAAAGTTCAATCTTTTCGTTGAAAACAATTTCGCCAGTTGTTCTCCCCACTCTTTTTTTTTTTAAAGAAACATCTTCTTCAAATTGGTGCAAAGTGTCCCGAAACGAACCAAATGTTTTACGTTCGGAGAAATGTAAAGTAAAATGTGTAAACATTTTTCTTTTTTTTTAAGAAACACCTTCTTCGACCCTTATGGATGCAAAGTCTCCCGAAATAAACCAAATATTGTACGTTTTAAGAAATGTAAGGTAAAAAGTAAAAAACAGTTTTGTCTTTTTTAAGAAACACTTTCTTCAACCCCTATAGATGCAAAGTGTTCCGAAACGAACCAAATATTTCACATTCTGAAAAATATAAAATAAAATGTCTAAAAATTTTATTTTTATGAAACACCTTCGACCCGTATAGATGCAAATTGTCCCGAAACGAACGAAATATTTCACATCTTAAGAAATGTAAGTTAAAATGTATAAACACAGGCTTTTGAGTGTACAACTACGAAAGAAACAATATTTACCCGAATTGGTATAAAAGACAATAAGAATTCTACCAACCGAGATTTTACATCAATTACATCGAAGACTTCTCGTACACCTTGTACATTCCATCCGAACGAAATTCTCTTGAAATATTCCCCCAAAAAAATTTACGAAATTTCTCGAAATATTTTCCGTTCCTCTATCTCTCGACGAATCGAGTTTTGAAAAACAGTGGTATTTCGTTCACACCCGGCACGTAGTCCGCCATCGAGTATCGTCGCAAAGATTGCTACTTCCGTCGAAGAAGTCGGTCCGTGACTTCCGGGGGTGTAAAAGTTAGCAGCTCTCTTAACGAGAGTAACTCGTTGATCGCCGCCCTCGCCTTGATTATCGACGCGCGTTGTTTTCCACCCTCGGTGTTTCCTTCTTCTCGACCACCTTTCTCTCTTTCTTTCTCTTCATTGCTTTTCTTTTCTTTTTTTTTTGCTCCCGTCGTCGATCGTTTCCACCGAGCCAATCGAGGTCGACATTACGATTCGGGCGGTTGGTTGCGCGCGAAAGTGTAATTACACGAGATTCTTACGGCGCTGTTCGCCGCGAGGCTTCGTTAATTAAAGTACCGGCCGATTTCACCAGACTCGGGCGTAATAACGCGATCCGGGAGTCGCGAAACGACTTCGTCGAACAATTTCCACCCGGGTCCCTTACGAGCTTGCCCATCGGGAAGACGTACGACACGGTTTCGTCGCTTCGACGTTTCAATCGATCGGGCGCACGACACGCTCGCCACACGATTGGGGACACAGGGTATAAATTTGTACAAGAGCGTCCTGGACGCGTATGAACGCGTGTTACGAGGAATCCTCGCTAGGATAGGACCGAGCAACGTCTTCTTCCCGTTACGGTACCACCTGGTTGGTCCTCGAGGCGTCGGTCGTGTCGGTTCGAAGTAGCGCTGGGATCGAGTATCAATATGCGAGGAGATATCGGTTCGGTTCGTTTTTTATAATCTTTCGTTACGATGGGTGTTTATAGTCAATCTCCGCGAGACGATATCGGTAAATGATTAGATATCAGGGATGCCAGCTTTTCTGCTATCGTGCAACGATTGACTGGAGTTGTTCTTGTTTCAGTCAGTTGCACGAAAGTGAGTCAGAGCTGTAGCGGGAAACCTTAAGCAGTTGTTATATATAGTCATTCTTCAGGAGACATCACTTACGTGCGACTATGGTCACTCGTTACGAAATAGTACTTACATGCGATTATAGTCACTCGTTATATAATACCATTTACGTGTGATTATGGTCACTCGTCCTGAGACACGAGTTAGATACAACGGGCGATTATAGTCACTAGTCACGAGACATCAGTTAAATACAACGAGTGACTATAGTCACTCGTCATAAAATATCATTTACATATGATTGTAGTTACTCGTTACGAGACATCAGTTAGAAGTCAATGAGCGACTATAACCACTAGTCATGAGACATCAGTTAGATGTCAACGGGTGACTATAACCACTAGTCACGAGACATCAATTAGATGTCAACGGGCGATTATAACCACTAGTCACGAGACACCAGTTAGATACAACGGGCGACTATAGTCACTCGTCACGAGACACCAGTTAAATACAACGAACGACTATAGGCACGAGACATCGCTTACAACGGGCGATTATAGTCGTTCGTCACGTGACACCGCTTACATACGACAGGAACCTATAGTTGTATTCCATGAGACACTGCTTATACACGACAAACGACTATAGTCACTCGTCACGAAGCACCAGTTACATACAACGGGCGATTGTAGTCGCTCGTCACGAAACATCACTTTCAACGGGCAATTATAGTCGCTTGTCATGACACATAACTTACAACGGGCGATTATAGTTGCTCGTCACGAAACATCACTTACAATGGGCGATTATGATCGCTCATCACGAAACATCACTTACAATGGGCGATTATAGTCGCTCATCACGAAACGTCACTTACAACGAGTGCTTATAGTCGCTCGTCACGAGATATCACTTATAATGGACGATTATAGGCGCTCATCACGAGACATCACTTATAATGAACGATTATAGTCGTTCATCACGAGACATCACTTACAACGAGCGATTATAGTCACTCATCACGAGACATCACTTATAACGGGCGATTACAGTCGCTCGTCACGAGACATCGCTCCCAACGGTCGATTATAGTCGCTTATCACGAGACGCCACTTACAGACAACTGTTGTTCCCCATGAAACACCGTTTACACACAACGAACGACTATAGTAGCTTGCCACGGTCCACCGTAGATTTCTTTCGAACTTACAATTTTTCGACGTTCAACCAAAGTAGACGTACTAACCCTCGCCGTACCACTGGGTCTTTTCGGACCCAAAGAGACTTTCGCTCTTATTATACTGTTTTATTATACCGTCAGCACAACTTTTCTTAGAAATTAAGAAACCTCAAAATAACAGAATTTTTATACGAAATATTTGTGCGAGCAAGGTCAAATTATTCGGTCTCCTTCGTGATCTCCTAAATCGCTGGTATTGCGAGGGTTAAAAAATTATAAATATCTTGCTTCGGTGAAAAGTTCTTCTTTTTCAAAAATCATCGCGAAAGAACCTTTTTTTTAAACGTAGGATGCAAATCTAAACATTGAGGGCTGTCCGTGCGTAGTGTGTACGCTTTTAGAGTGACGCCGGGAGCGTTCTAACGAAGAGAACCTAGCGAAAGGGTTAACCCATGTAGTCTAAACTACGAGTTGTATCCAAAAGTATTTCTGCGAGTCAATGTTGTAGTTGTGGATCTTTGATAATTTTAGATTTGCATTTATACGTATCGAGCGAATACCTGAAGGTTCAATGGGTTAAGAATCAGGATTGTCAAGTGGCCTGTTCAATCTGTTTTTACGAACTGTATAATGTATTTTATCTGGTCACAGTGGTGTGTATTTTGGACAACTTGTAGTACTGGGTGAACATTCTTATGAACGTTGTTCGGTATAAAAGAGGGTAGACTAGTTATAGATTAATTATAGATAAATTGTAGACAAGTTATAGACAAATTGTAGACAAATCATAGACATATTGTGGACAAATTATAGACAAATTGTAGACAAGTTATAGAAAAATTATAGACAAATTGTAGACAAATTGTAGGCAAATTATAGACAAATTATACATACCGTACAATGTTCTTTACCAGTACAAAACAATGTTTTCAAAATACACACTTTCGTCAAATCACACTTCGTGAGATATTCCACCGTATCGAGACAAACCAGACAGTACACACTCGTGTCGATCGAATGGAACATTAGGTAACTTCAACTTCAATTGTACTTTCTCTCGAGTCTCGATTTCCTCGAAAAAGTTATTCCTTTCAAGGTAACTTGAAACTTTCGTACGAAAGGTTCCAGATACATTCTGTAAAATTCAAGATCGAAAATTGTCTCAAGGTTTCACCTACTTGGTTTTTCCCTATCGAATATAAAATCTTCGTACGAAAGGTTCCAGATACATTTTGTAAAATTCAAGGTCGAAAATTGTCTCAAGGTTTCCCCTACTCCGGTTTTCCTTTACCACGGATTACAGAATCTTCGTACGAAAGGTTTCAAAAACATTCTGTAAAATTCAAGGTCGAAACTTGTCTCAAGGTTTCCCCTACTTGGTTTCCCTCTACCATTGATTACAAAACCGACAAGTATCTCGAGGTACGCTCGATCCCATCGCTACTGAGTCGCAAGACTCGCAAAACCTCTACTAGGCCACGAAACGAAGACGCTGAATAGGAATGGTGTGCTTTCGACAGCGAATTTGTAGCCCCGACGAACAGTGGTGGTTGGGGAGGGGCGTGGGTCGGGTGGGCGGGGTGGGTGGGTCGGGTGGGTGGGCGTTCGATGAAAGGCTCTCGAAACTGTCCGATTCCAGGGCAGTCCGTCGCAATTACGCCCCCGCCTCGAAGACATCCGTCGCCACGTAGGGACACTCCGTTGATCCCGGAAATCCTATTACAAGACCCTGGGATCGCTCGTCGCGTGTCCTTCTTTCCGCGATCCCGTAAAACGGGATCGTCGCGTCCATGTGGCTGTTGTAACGATCCGCACGTGCTCGTCGAGTATGGTTTACGACGCCACCGGCCCTCCCCCCACTCCTATAGTCTCCGCCCCTCTCTCGTGTCACGTCGCTTCGGGAGAACGATCGTACGAATTCGCGAGCAATTTCTCGAGGTGGATCGACGCGAAGGGAAAAGAAAAAATTCAAGACAAAAAGATCCACCGAACGGGCTTATCAAAGATTCTCGAAAGAGTCACGTGTCTTTTAATTAGGGGGGGGGGGAGAGGTGGGTGGTATCTTTTTTCTTCGTTCGCGATACACTCAATCCCGGTGAAATACGATTTTGATTCCCCCGATACGCGCGAACGAACCACCACCCCACTCCTGTCCCCTGGGCGGAGAATTAAACCCGCGGTGGGTGGGGAGGGGAGGGCCGGGAGAGAAACAACACACCCTCCGTGAAATGCAGTTTACACACGCGGGACTTAAATTCGATTTGGCCGCGATATTTTTCCTCGCGCCGGTAGCTAGCGCGCGGTAACGTTTATCGTGTGTCCCGACATTTTCCGACCGGGACGCCTGACGGAGAGTTGGGGGGGGGTGAGGAGGGAGGGGATGGGACGGGCGGTTGTGCAGCGAGAGAAAACGAAGAGAAGGCGGCTCGAGGGGAGGAGTGGGCGTTGGGGTGGGGGGTTGGGCCGAAAAAGGGGAGGTTTTTTTTGCTTTCTCTCTTTTTTTCCTTTCTCTCTCTCTCTCTCTCTCTCTCACTCTCACTCTTTCTTTCTCTCTGTCGCTTCTCGTTGTTTTCGAACGTCGAATTCAACCGCTGCGAGCCCTTTCTCGTTCGTGTAGCGCGCTGTTTTCATTCGATGGCGTCGCCTCGTTCTCGCCGTTTCTCCCCTCCCCCTCCTCTGCTGGTCCCCGGTCGTCCGTGTGCTCGATGTACTCCAGGACGACGTCGAAACCGCTCGACGGTGTTCTGAAACGAGAGAAAAAGAGGATGGTTCGCGATCGATTAAAACGAACAGTTCCCTTCGACCGTGTTACGCTCGTCGTGCGGGAGACTCCGCTGCGATTTAACTTTTCGGAGGATACCGGGTCAAGAAATGGTTCTCATCTTTGTGATACCTCGATATCCACGGATATTTTTCAACTACGACATTGTAAACGTAAAACTACGACAAAGTAAACGTGACGCGAAAAGAGGTAGAAATTAAAGCATGTCACAAAGTTTTGACGAGGATTTTATTTGGACGGAAATAATCGGTCGGTGGTGTCAGAGTCGTTTTTTTTTAAACTAATTTGGATTTTGGAACGAAGTTAGAGACTGTACTTGGTCCTACGAGACGAGTAAGGAAGAGCAAAACGTTGAGTAGAATACTTGGGATAGATTATAATGGAGTAAGAGGTCTTGTTCTTGCTCGTGCATGGATCACATGTATTTGGTTACGTTTGCTGACTCGTCTCGTTGAGTTGGATCGAGTACAGATGGTGACCAAGAATGGGTTCTTCGAGCTGGCTCTGGGAAAGATTTCTTATCCTCTTATTAAGATTTGGTCTTTCGAATCTGATCTAACCAAGATTTGGATCTTCAAAGTGGCTCTGACCAAGATTTGGACTTTTAAGCTGACTCTGATCAAGATTTGGTTCTGATGAAGATTTGGATCTTCAAAGTGGCTCTGACCAAGATTTGGACTTTTAAAGTGACTCTGATCACCTTAGAGGCTTGAAGAATCATATTTTGGTTAGAGCCACCTTGAAGATTCACCTAAGATTTGGATCTTCAAGGTAGCTCTGACCAAGATTTGGACCTTCAAGGTGGCTCTGACCAAGATATGGACCTTCAAGATGGTCCTGACCAAGATTCGGACCTTCAAAATGGCTTTGATCAAGATTTGAATCTTCAAGTTTGCTCTGACTAAGATTTAATTCTTCGAGCTAGCTCTAACCAAAATCTGATTCTTCAAACCTACTTTATCCAAGATTTGAACCTTCGAACCTGATCTGACCAAGATCTGATTCTTCAAACCTGCTCCAACCAAGATTTGATTCTTCAAGCCTGGTCCAACCAAGACTTGATACTTCAAACCTTCTCTAATCAAAATCTGATTCTTCAAATCTACTTTATCCAAGATTTGAACCTTCAAACCTGATCTGACTAAGATCTGATTCTTCAAACCTGCTCCAACCAAGATTTGATTCTTCAAACCTGCTCCAACCAAGATTTGATTCTTCGAACCTGCTCTAATCAAAATCTGATTCTTCGAGCCCGCTCTAATCAAGATTTCATCCTTTGACCCTAATCTGACCAAAATTCGGCCCTTCGACTCGGATTTGACGCGAAACAACCAAAGGGCGCCCCTATTGCGAGGAATAGCCACGAGTAGACGAGGTAAAGATGGATCTGGAAGAGAGAAGAGGTCTGAGACGAACAAATGAACGTGGAAGATACCAAGGGGACCAAGATCCCCTCGAACTCCATGGAACAAAGGAGACGCGAAAGCAACGACCGTCCCGAAACAACACCACAGAAGAGAGTAGAAAGTTTCGAGGGACGTCACAGAAGAAGCTTCGAGCATTACCGATCCCGTCTTCCGGTTTTGAAAGGGGATACCACCGGAGTACTCGTTGCGGTAAATGAATCAACGCCACGAACCGTGGTACTTGTTTTAACTGTTGAATATTTGATTGACCCGTAGACTCGCGCGAGATCACCAGCGACATCGCTAATTCGTCTCTCAGGTTGAATTTTCTTTGTCAACGATGGTAGAGCACTTTCGCAACATCTTTCGACGGTATTGTACCAACCGTTGGGCAATGTTTCTCTTGTACGTTTTCAAAGGAAACGAAACAGGGTGCAACGATTAATTAACCTTTCAACGACGAGTGGGTCGTTATGCCAACTGTGGTGTCGACTAGGATCCAAAGAAGCGACTCGTGTAGCAGTGATCGTGCAGTAGGGTTTTAAGTTTCGGTATACAAATTAATACGAGCACACATATAATTAAAATGTAAACATTTATATACTCTAGAGTCTATAAGAGTCTAGAGACTATAGAGTGTAAATATTTATATACTCTGAAAAAATCGTGTTTCAATTTCACCAAAAGAAACGAAATGAATTTTTGGGACAACCCAATATATCAGAGGCAAATTAACTCTTTGACGATGATTGGAGATTACAGACGTTTGGATGAAGGTCATTTTTGCAGGAACTTTTCTCAAAGGAATTTTTAAATTTCTTCTATGTTTGGCAAGTATCCAAAAATATTGTAAGATAAATTTAATTCTTTCAAATTTTATTTAAAGCCTCACTTAGCTGTTAGGTGAACTGGTGTCGTAGCTGTAGGTGTCTGTACAGTGCCTTTTGACTCGAGAGCAGACTCTCAGTCGCCATTTAATTAACTGTACTTTTTCTACTTCGGGTAAATTTCGTGGTTTGGGAATCAAATTGGGATCTGAACCTTTGGAAAAGATAAACGAATGCACCTACGTGAAATATTAAAATAGAAATGTTGCGTTCTAGAGCATACGATTCGAAGGATTTAAACAAATAAGCTTCGATTGCAAAGAGTTCAACGTTTCCAAATGCATTTGTACCAGGGTTTGCGTACGACTTGTTGATTAAACGAGCGAACGAAGTCGGTTAATGGAACCTCCGCGACCAATGATAATTTCCACCCATTTTTACGTCGACGAGGTTATCTAGTGGAAATTCACGGTTTCGACCAATTACGTCACGTGAGTAATGTTTTTGCGCGGCAATCGGTGTCAGTCCTTTCTTGCGTGTCCCACTACTCGCATCCTACAAATTCTGCAATCTCGACCACCATTTTCCAGCACCTGCCAACGCTGTGATTCTTTTTTTCCAAAATTTTCGAAAAAAACGTGTCAACGGATACGTTGGTTGAGTTCTCTGGTAATTTACAATTGAAACGTGGTGGTTGTAAAAAGAAGAACGAAACAGGAGTCTCGTACGATTCAATATTCAACGATAATAATAATAATAACAACGAGGATAATAATGTGGGAGAAGTAACAAATTACTGGAAACAATCGTGCACGAAATATCTGGATATACCGTATTGTTCGCTTATTTATCGTCAAATATACAGAAGAACGTATTGTATTATTATTTGTGTCGATTGCACAGATTATTTACATCGAGTTCTAATTTTTAAAATCGCTGATAAAGCGACTGGTGTATCGAGTATCGTGTGTACAGTTTAACAATATTAAGTTGAAAACGTGGAAATCGACGAGGTGATTTACAAGAGGAGAATCTGGAGAAGTCAACAACCAATTATCCAGTTTCTTGATAAGTTTACCTTTCGTCCACGAAAAGAAGGCAGACGAGTGTTTATAACTCCTCTACGCTGGCTCTCGTAACATTGTAATGCTTCCTCGCTACTGGCTGCTGTCGAGTTTCGTCATCGTCACGAAGATCGTCAGCCAATAGCGAGGCACGACCGTGACACTAGGAGGAGCTAGTGAACTGTAACTGGAGTGGGGATGAGAACACTCGTCTACCTTCTCCAGGACGGATGGTACTAGGTTGTTCGGAAAGTCATTTCGTTTTTTTTTGTGAAAACGATTTTTTTAGAGTGTATAAACATTTTATCAAATTATACATTCTCCATTTTGGAAAATAATTTTCACGAAATTTTTTTGGTGAAAATGAAACACGATACTTTAGAGTGTATAAACATTTTATTAAATTATATATTCTCCATTCTGGAAAACGATTTTCACGAAATTTTTTTGGTGAAAATGAAACACGATACTTTAGAGTGTATAAACATTTTATTAAATTATATATTCTCCATTTTGGAAAACGATTTTCACGAAGTTTCTCTAGTGAAAATGAAACACGATTTTTTTAGAGCATATAAACATTTTATTAAATTATATATTTTCCATTTTGGAAAACGAAATGACTTTCCGAACAATCCGATAGATCCCCTGGTAAACATTTGGGTGGTAACACGAGCCGCTAAACCGAATCAAAGTATAAAAACGTGGTTACCTGGTCAGAACGATCCTCAAGACGGACATTGGCGGCGTCGACGAGACGGGATCCTCTGTGTTCTCGAGGGCGTATCTCAACCGGAAATGCGCTCTCCGTGGCGAGCGTTCAAGGGAACTAGTTGACGTTGTCGGGCTGTCGACGGTCCAGGACGCAGGACGCGCGTGGATGAAGTTGGTCGGCGAATCGCTTCATCTCCCGGGGCTCTCCTGTGGGCAGGAAGTGGCCGTCGAAATTATTCGTGGGCCGCGAAAGGTACTTATAGGGCGATGCCTTTGCTCCCCCGGACTTTCCGGTCTAATTAGCCCGGATCCATTAAGTTTATCCGAGGGGCATCGGGGTCGCCAAGTTCCCCAGGGAACCGACGCCCGTAGGAGGAAAGTTCGGTCAACGGGCAGGAGAGATAACTCCTGGACTAAGTAGCGAATGATTAAGCCGGAACACCCGTAGATCGTATGCTTCCACCGCAGCCATTCCGATCCACGCCCCTGAGTAACAATTAGCTCGTTCCGGCGGGTACACCGTGTTCGAGAGTCCTCGATTCAAGGCCGAAGACCGAGAAATCTCCTCGACAATAACGATAATTACTAACGACGGTTCTTGCATCGGAATGGTAAAAGTTCCCTCGGTGTACAGGATCGATCCGAACGTTTCAACACGTCGAATGCCAATGGTGGTCACCGGTGATACCACGAACTTACAAAGTACTTTTAAAGTGTTTACAAGGAGTATTGTTCACATTTTCGAGCGTGTTTGATTCCTGTTCAAATTTGTAGCAAAGGTACGCTTAATTTTGTAAATGTACACGAGGAACTTTTTACGCGATAAGATTCCCGTATTTGCGGTTTTTTTAATATTTTTCACGGATACGAAGATTCTAGACTTGTGCAATCTGACTGTTCGGTATCCATATGAAGGAATCCTTGTTGGAGATTGGTCGGAGCAAGAGTTCAGTCTCCTCGTTCCTCTGTCGTTCAGTTTGCAGGGACTTAGCAACTCACGATAGTAGCTACACTACGCCAATGGTTGCAGGTTGCAACTCGCGAAAGTCGCCTTACGTTGTCGGCCGTGCAGGTACCGGTGTTCCTTTTTGAGAGATGTTTGCATCAACATGTATTTCCCCTTATTGTTACGTTTCAAATTCAACATGAATTTAACGTTTTATTGTCGCTTTTGGCTGCATAACAAATAACAAAATTCGATTCGCGATGCAGGATTGTGGTTCTCAGATATTTGACAACTCACGATCGTTCCACAGTCCTTCTTGTCATATCGATTGTTACATAAATACGTACTTCTCTCGTTAACACCATCAAATTTTCAACTGCATCCGTATTATAGTTTATACTTTCGAATTAACCGGGCGAAGATTCGATCACACAAGTACCGTTAAATCTACCACGAATTTAGGAAAACATAACGTTACATCCAGCGGAGAAGAAACGTCAGGTATTTAATTAAAAGTGTTTCGTGCGCGATTGGAACGTGAACACGTTGGCACGGAATGATGTAGCACATCAGCGGGATTCGATTCACTGTTACGTCCACAGATCCGGGTTGTAGCTGGACTGCAAACAAGCGGAATCGGTAATAGATGCGTCCCGACAAATTTGTTTTTGCCCGTACGGGGAAGGGCCGATAATGGTCTTTGCTTCTAATTAGCACGGGCCATTAGGTTTATCTATGACCGTTAAAGTCACCGAGTTTCGTTCTTGCTCCAGCTGGCGACGAAACGACTTCGGGGCTTACCGACGTGTTCTCGCGCAATTATCGAGCCCGCAATGACTCCCCCCAACCCCTCATCAACCTACCCCCTCCCCTCCCCCATCGTATTAATGCACGATCGTCGCTGCAATGGACGACGATTAAAAAATAATTCCCAAGGGGGAGAGGGTGCGCGCGGATAAAATGGGAAATTAAATTTTTTATTCGTCGTCCAGCTTTTTCGAGGGACCGTTCGTTACGATTTGTCCCGGTGTAATTGATTTCCATCGTCAAAGGCACGTGACGCGTTGTAGAACGAGTCTTTGCCCACCATTAGCGTAGAAACTTTCTTTCACCAGTTGCGGTCCCCCAGACTCGCTTCGAGACGATTTTAATTGTCGTTGATCCCACGATCATTTTTCACACCGGGATTCACCAGGTGCTCACTGCGACCTAACGAGTTTCTCCTAACACTTTGGTAACCCTAATACACGATAGTCAGCACTTGCGCCCGTCTTCGGATTTGTAAGTTGCCGGTGTCCTGTAGCCGGGGTGAGTATCGGCTTTTGAGACCGTACTAAGTTAGCCGGGTTACCGCGGCTTGAATAGTTCGCAAGTCCATTATAGCGGCGTTAAGGGCGCGTATCTTGCACACGTTGTACCAAGAGCTTTTGTGAGTGTAAATCTTCGCACACTTGCATGGGCGTAGTCGATGGGGGAGGTGATGGGGGCGGTGGAAAATGCGGACGAACGATTGACCCTTTTCGACGCGAATTAATTATTTCAGTTGGAACAAATGTCGGTGGTTGTTGTTCATGCAAATTGTATCGAGGACTGATTGGTGGAACGGTAGTGGGAAATCGTGTGGAAAATATACGAAATTCAGGATTGCAACAAAGTGTGTAGACACATTTTTCAACATTTATCCAAACGAAACACGGTTAGTAAAATCTAAGTTTTCGTTTGGGCGTCACTGGAAAGTTTCATAGATACTCGACAAAGTTGTGCGAATAAAAAACATGTTGAGACATTATAAGATTAAGTAAAGAACTTCTCAAGTGTTTCACGTGGGTAAATGTTTCCAGGTTTGGAGTTCAACGAAGAGACTCTGTCCAAATTAATTTGACCGAAAGAAAATTTGAACTTTTGCAAACGTTACTGCTTTAGTTCGTACCAATTGTACGAACATTCGATGGAAAAAAAAACAATACTAGTAAATATTGAAAAAGAAACCGAAGAAACTCGAAATTCTAGAAAATGTTACCGATACACCTGTTCGCGTTTATGGAAGTAAAACGCGCTTGGTGAAATCCAAGTCGGCGATATCCCGTTTTTACTTGGGCTTCGGGGTAGCGTAAAGTTCGATAGTTGGTGTACAAAGTCGTGGAAATAAAGAAAAAGAAACACCGAGCTCGCGATATCGATGCAACGTGAACTGGTTCCCCGCTCGCAACTCGAGGGTGCGGAGTAGCGACGCCTATGCGTTACGAGATTAACTCGAGAACTTTTGAATTTCACTGGGTGGGTCAGAGTTTCCAGGTCCGGGGTTCGTTAGGATTTTCCACCGATTAAATTAGTCGCGGTGCCCGCGCGCAAACATTCGAAATCCGCGTACCGGAAACGGGGAATCGCGAGCTGCGATTTCTCCCGACGATCGTTGCCGGTACTTCCCGTACGCGTAGGTTAACACACTGGCTCCCCGCGTTTCGGCGGAGGTTCGCTTCCCTCTCAGGTAGCGGGACTTTTTTTCTTCTTACTTTCCTTTTTTTTTTTTCTCGTCGGTGCAGAGGTTGCAGCGAGTTAGCAAAGAGCTCCGGTGCGGATATCGCGGAGCTCATATCCCAGGGCACTCTTTTCCCGACGTTTCCCCGCCCTTTTCCACCTTTTTTCACCGGGCGTTCCTTCTCGCGAAACGACCATTTCTCCGCGTTCCCCTGCGATACGCCGCTATCTAAGGACTCCAGGGAGACCCGGCCAAGTATTACACCGGGTTTCGGCGTTTATTAATCTAGAAATTACTTCTACGAAGTCGCGGGAACGTGACGGAGCGATTCGTTGGAAAAAAATAAGAAAAATGAAGAAGAAGAAGAAGGAAAGAAAGAAAGAAAGAAGGGAAGAGAAAAGGAGAGAACAGTTACGCTTTTCGAACATCGAAAACGAAACTCTCCTTTCAGTGTGCCTACGCCACTGCGCTCCGCCTCCTTACTCACGCGGAGCTGAACGATCGCGCTTTCTGCATTCCGAGAAATATGGCGGAGATTCCGGGTGGAAATACGAGCTTCATCAACGTTGTAATTAGTTCCCTGGAAAACAGCAGTTCGGGAATTTTTCCACGGCGTCGAGAGGAATCGACCGAGTCTGGAAACTGTAATCCTTTCCCTGATGTAATTATCACTCGTGCTCCGCGTTGCCCGCACCGCGCGATTTCCTCTGTTCCTCGATATACGCCGCTCGGAATTAAAGTTAGAACTTCTCGAACAATGGTCGAATATTCGAGTGTTCGGGTGCTGTGAATTAACTTCGAATATTTGAGTACTCGAGTACTCGAGAGAATATTTAAGTATTTGAGTGATCCGATACGCTGGTGATCTACCTCTGATCGAATACGTATTCGAATATTTAAGTAGTCGAATACCTCTGATCGAATACGTATTCGAATATTTAAGTATTCGAATACCTCTGATCGAATATGTATTTGAATATTTAAATATTCGAGTGTTGCAAATGATCCTTGAATATTTAAATATTCGAGTATTGCAAATGATCCTTGAATATTTAAATATTCGAGTATTGCAAATGATCCTTGAATATTTAAATATTCGAGTATTGCAAATGATCCTTGAATATTTAAGTATTCGAGTACCTCTGATCGAATATGTATTTGAATACTTAAATATTAGAGTACTAGAATATTTAAGTATTTGAATACCTCTGATCAAATATATATTTGAATATTTAAATATTCGAGTATTGTAAATGATCCTTGAATATTTAAGTATTCGAGTACCTCGGATCGAATATATATTTGAATATATAAATATTCGAGTATTGCGAATGATTTTCGAATATTTAAGTATTCGAGTACCGTTGATCAAATATGTATTTGATATTTAAGTACTCGAGTACTGTTGGCCGAACATGTATTCGAATGTTTGCCTGTTTGAGTACCGTAAATCGAGTATGTATTCAGTATTCGAATAATGGAGTACGATCAGATTTAATTACCAATAAAGTAGTTCGTTCATTTAACAGCACAACACATGGACTAATATTATTGTCTTTCTTTCGATTACGTCTTTGAAAAGGAAAATTTCTTCTAATGGTTCTCAATGAATCTCGAATCGTACCGGTACGATTGTCTTGTTGATTTGAACTTTCTAACGAAGCTTGAAAATACTCTATAGCAATCCTAGTTAAAGCTACTAATTAAGACTACATTGCTCGATTACAATCGGTTAAATTAGTTAGACAAATTACGTCAGACCTAATTATTTTATATTACTGTATCGAGCAAGACTTGTATAATTTACATTTATCATATCAGTTGGCGTCTATATTTATCGATAACAAAAAAATCATCGAGATACGATTTTCCAGTACCGATCGACGACTAGTCTTTGTTCGTTTTCACGGAATGTCATTTGGTATGTCGATGTCGATGTCGTATTGTAGGCAAACAATGTCAACGCGTGGATCGTTTCTGGCCCCGTTGTTGTGCTGTTAAGCGAGCGACAAGCTCAAGACTGTGACACTTACCTTTGAGAATCGACGGTGTGGCCAGGTGCTCGTCGTTGGCTCGGAACGAGGCAACGGCGACGAAACAGAAGACAAAGGGGGAGTAGAAACAGGCGCGGGAAACGCTGGACGAAAATGGAAAACGGAGAAGGTGAGCCACGGGCCTCTTCGCTGCGAAAGTTTGGATTGGTCGGGAAACGCTGCGTAGAGAAGTGGAGAGCCCAAGGAGAACGGAGAAGACGAGGACGCGTATGTAGGAACCTGAACGGGTATTGGGAAGGGACGTGGGTGAGACTACAACAAAACAAAACACGATGAATGTCCCGATGTGCAAGCTGCAAGCACAACAATGATCGAGAACATCGATGGTTAGTCTTTGCTGCCTTGTGACGCGAATCACCTGGACAGGGGGCCTGGACAACGCTTTGGTAGATCCTAGAATTGAGTTTGACAATTCTGATCCATGACGACTGTCATTTGGACGCAATACTAAATTGAAAATATAATGTGTATGTACTGTCTGTTGGTGAGAAGATGTCCAATGAGTGTTTGCAATCTTTTTAGTTTCCAACAGGGGGCATTATTGTAGGCATTCTTGCTACTGGCTTGTTCATCTTCGTTAGCTGTCTGATAGTAGCTCATTTTTTGAAAATGTCGATCTTTGTCATCGTCTTTGGCCAATTGTTAGCAGAAGGTTCACTCTAGTTTGTAGTCTGCCAATTACTTTTATTATTATAAGCATTGTTGGTAGTCAGAAGACTAGTGTTTATATCTACACTTTAGTTCAAAGTCTACTTTGTTCACAAGTCCACTTTATCTTCGTCAGCTGTCGATGGTAGTTCTTTTTTTGAAAATGTCGATCTTCGTCATCGTCTTTGGCCAATTGTCAGTAGAAGGTTCACTCTAGTTTGTAGTTTGCCAATTACCTTTATTATTATAAGCATTGTTGGTAGTCAGAAGACTAGTGTTTATACCTTCACTTTAGTTCAAAGTCAACTAGCTTCCCCACCATCGTGCACATTGATGAGGGAACTAGTTTAATGACGAAATTTGATAGTGGCCAATAAAAACTTGCGATGGTAGAGGGAGCTAGTAGACTGTGAATTGTAATGAGCATGTAAACACTCGTTAGACTTTTTCTCGCGAACGAGCAGTACACAATCGGAGCAACTAACGTTACTACCTTTCCCACAACAACTCAAATAAATCCAAAGTCCGATCCAAGCATCTCAGGGTCATTCGTAAATGTAAAATGAAAAATTCTCTCACCGTGTTAATATTTACCGCGTTACGACGGCGCTCTATCCAGGTATTTAATCACGTGTTAGTAGACGACATTAAACAATCTTAATTAAAATCGAATGATAGTCCTTCGTGTGTGTCGTCAATGGTAAACTTACCTTGACAGTGCCGCTAGATGCGCTAGAAGCGGGCGAGCGTCACGTCCTCGGCGAACGAAGAGAACTTATCCATATCTTGGGTGAGCGTGAAGAAGGGAAAAGAAATTTCCATTAGTCCTCGAAACGTTCTCGATATCGAGGCTTGGGTCTCGGTGATGCGTCGATTCGTTTAACCAGTTCTCTAGGAGAGACCACGCCTGGGTCCGAATAGACTCGTAACCACGCACAAATATTTCAAACTCTATTGTTCTCAATTTTTTTATCCTTATCTTCATTATCTTCTCTATTTATCCTACATTTCTCGATCTACGAGTAGGCAGTCTGCACTGACACTGTACGCGAGCGTTGAGAACGTCTCTCCGGGTCCGAGAAGACCCACGCGCGTCACCACGGAGGATCCAACGGATCGATGGTAGGTATCACCGAGACCCGAGCGACTCCACGCGCTGAGAATTCGGCCGTGAAAGCGTTTAGAAGACGATGACTCGGCCTCGTACTACACCAGCGGTCGTCTCACGTGCTCTTCGGGGCTCTTGGTCGACCCTCGAGAGGATACGGCACGAGAGCCAGCGCACGGGGTCGAGAAACGGTCATAGTTCTATTTCCGTGGCTCGTGAATCATTCCCGCTTCACCTATCTCTCCTAACGCCGGGTATAACGCCCGTTATACGGGCCCGCTGAAAGATGGCGCGTCCCTGATAAAGTTCCTCCGAGGACGATTTCATACGGAGCCAGACCTAACCCACGACGACGAAACTTTCGCGACGAGAAAGAAGAACGTTCCAGTGGGGCTTCCAGGGCTTCCCCAACGACTCCAACTGCACCGTGTGTTCTTATTCCGGGAGGCTTGGGACCACCTAGACCGTTCACCATGGAAACTTTTCCAAGTCCTCCTTGGTCCACCGGAAACGTAACGATCTGTATTTTCGAGGTCGAAATTCGAGCGTGTTCCGGTCACCGACAAACGACACTCGATGGAAACTCAACTTGGACAATCGTCGCTAAACGGCCCTGTTCACGGGACCACTAACTCGATAAATTCCTACGCGGTGGAGTTGCAACGACTCTTGGGAGACCCTTTAACGATACGCTTCGTTCTCAGGAAGCAGCCGTTCAAATTTAGAGATTCCTCGCGGTGGTTGCGCGACAAAAGCGACGAGACCGGTTCCGCTAGGTATTTTATCGTCGAAGTATGGTAACCGGGTCGTAAGGTGAGCTCGTTCCGTTCATTTATCCAGCTCGATTTTTCTTCAAGCTTTGATTGTGCGTTAAATATTCATTCCTACGAGGGTAAAATAATTAAAAAGTATCAATTGCGAGTTTTCCAGCCGTGGTTAATACCTTGTGTAAATTATGAGAGGATCCTGGGTATTTGAACGTTTAAGGGGGTGTCAGGTCGGGAAGTAAGGTCATCTTTGTAATTTATTTATGGGCTCGATACTCGGTTTCGTATTCTAATTCGGTGATGTTATAAATATTCATTCATGGAGGAGTGAAATAATGAAATAGTATTAATTGCGAGGTCACCAAGCCTGGGATGATACGACTTATTGGCTCTTGTAAGTTATGGAAGGGTCTCGACGAATTCCGATCGGGAATTTTATCGCTCGAGGGGGTAGAGGTGTCTGATCGGAATGCGAGGTCATCTCTATGGAAGAAATACTTTGAGTAGTATCAGTCGTGAGCTCACTTTCGAAATGAGCTTCTGTAGTACGATTTAGAAATTTTGGAAAATTATGGGAGGGGCTCACCGATTTCCATTTAGAATGTTGTTGCTCAAGGGGTTAGAGATGTCAGGTCATTTCTGCAGAAGAAATACTTTAAGTAGTATCAGCTGAGAGCTCACTTTTGAAATGAGCTTCTGTAGTAAGATTTAAAAATTTTGGAAAATTATTGGAGGGACTCAACGAGTTCCATTCGAAATTTTATCGTTCAAGGGAAGTAAGGTCATCTTTGTGAGAAAGAAAGTACTTTAAATAGTATCACTCGTAAGTTCCAAAGTGAATTCTTATAATGTAAACCATCGATTTTTGAAAATTACGAGAGTGGTCCACCAAGTTCTAATTTGAAATTTTATTACCCAAGAAGATGTTAATCCGGAAAGTAAAGTCATTTTTGCGAGAAAAATACTTTAAAAAGTTGACTTACAAAGTGAACGTTTATAACATGATCTATCGATTTGTAATTTATAATTTCACCGACTTCGAATTTGGAACTTTATTATTCACAGTGATAGCAAGTAAGGTCACCTTTGCGGAAGAAACTACTTTAAAAAGCTCACTTCCCAAACTAGCTTCTCGAGCTCGCTTCTATAATACTGTGACGGTTCCTACCAAAGTGGTACGTATATTCGCCACCAGAGGGAAACCGACGGCTGACTGTTTCCCACAAGTTCTCATACCACCTCCGATCTGTATATATACGACTTTCATCGATCTCCTAATATAAGGCAGGGCCTGCTGGAATTTCTCACTAAAGAAGTAACCTTATCCTATTTTTCACCCACTCACACTTCCTCCAATACCCTGTAGAAGCAGTTACAATATAATAAATAAAAAAAAATCTCACAAAGTTCCAATTCAAAGTTTGATCCTCCAAGGGAGTCCCAGCTCACAAAATAAGCTCATCTTGGTCTCACACCAACTTGGAGCACACTAATTTAGAACTTTCATTCTTCAAAGTGGTACCAAGTAAGGTCACCTAAGTGAAAGAAACTACTTCAAAAAGAGCTCACTTCCCAAGTTTGTTTCTATAATATTGTGGCAGCACCTCCCATACTCACCACCAGAGGGAAACCCAACCATTGACACTTTCCCACAAGTTCTCATACCACCTCCGATTGGTATATATACAACCTTTACCGATCTCCCAATGTTCTGAGGTATAAGACAGGGTCTGCTAGAAAAAATTCCTCACTGAAGAAGGGATAACCTTATCCAATTTTCACCCACTCACACTTTCTCCAACACCCTCTAGAATCCCAGTCACAATATACCCAAATCGACTGTCATAAATTACGAGAGGTCCACAAAGTTTCCATTTCAAAATTCGATCCTCAGAACGAGATATCCCAGCTCGCAAAATAAAGCTCATCTGGGTGAAAATACTTGGACCACTACCAATCCAACAATTCTCACTTCCCAAGGGCGCTTTTTCCGTGATGCAACTTATATATTACCAACCCTTGAAAATTATGCGCGTTTCCCTCTCAGTGAACCCGTAGGTCCCAGGGAGAGTAAGTTTTGAGAAACACTGGTTCCACCGATCGCGTCGTAACCCACAGAGGCGCGCGCGTTCCCGATCGTTAGAAAGTAAGCACGATCCCCGTAATCCCGACGCGACAATCTATTAACCTCGTTGGCGCCGGCCCGTTGATAGTTAAGCGCGATTCGCGCATGGTACAGGATTAAGCTCGGCCCGGTTCGCGGATTAAGCGATTTCAATTAACCAAAAATTACGCAGCGGTGCGGCGAGTGTAGGGGTGGGGTGGGGGTATGGTACACTACACCGCGGATATCCCACGTGTACACGTGGGGTCAACCTGAACGAGCGAGGATCCACACCAAGATCCAAGATCTCGCGGGAAATGGATCCCGTGGAGAGGTGGTTCTCGATCGGGGGCCGTAACACGCGGCGGTATTCGAGTGTATAACGAGACGATAGCACCGGGCCACGGTAATACGTATCAGACTACATTTCACGGTTGATCGAGGCTCGACTCGCCGCCATAGACAATTTCCCAAAGGGTTCCAGAGCGATATAATGGGGGGTGGTGGCCAAGGTATATACCGCGGCTACGTAACTCTATCGCATTATCGCTGACCCTGCCTGGCGGTAGACTAGTGTAGACGCCGGTTGGGGCTCTCTCTGTTCTCTCGGGGCGGTGAATTCGTCAATGGCTCTGTCGATGCCTCGAAATCCACGGGTGGTGGTGGTGGTGGTGGTAATCGGGGTTCTCTCCTGGCTACTTGGCGTTCGAAGGGTCAATTTTCAGATTGTACTTCGCGGCACGTACGCCGATCGTGCCACTTCGCCGATCCCTCCGGTTCACCCTTCTTTGGCCCAGCCGGAGATATATCCACCGTTGTGGGCCACCGTGTATCTCAACGGGGCTTGAAAGGGCCCTCTCCAAATGGACACCATTGAAAGGTACGGCCACGAATCTCGTTTAGATCGTTTCGTTGGTCTTCCAGGCTCGTGCTCCTTTAGATGTTCCGCAGTTGCTACGAAAGTTTCACCGTACGAGATGAAAGCGTTACTTTCACGGTTTCTATCGGTGGAATTTATTTGTCGGAACAGTTTGTTCGGATTATCCTCGAGGTTAATCTTACTTCGGTTGCGGTGTCGGCGATGGGTGGCCCGTGGATCCGCTCGAATTGCGATTTACGCGATGGTGTATCTAATTTGGCGATGTTACCGACTGGGACCTAGAACCGATCAGAGATTGGGGGTGGTGGTAAATGGTTCAACACGTGTTTCGACGTTTCGACTAAGGTTAGAGGGGTCGATCGAGTGGAAGGAACCTTGGTAATTGGGGTATAAAAAAACGTGGTTGAACGTTCTCGACAAGTTTATCGGGGTTATAAAATTATATAACATGGCAGTATTGTTAAGATCGACGTCGCGGGTCTAACTTGGGCAGAATTTATGTTAGTTCGTAGGGAGCGATTCAAATGGAAGAAAACGTAAGCCAGTTGTGTCTCGACAACCGATGTAAATAGCAATGTTCGAATTGGCTAGGTTTATCAGCGTGGAAAATCTTTGTTTACGATCTGTCTTAATTGTACTTTCAGCTTTGGAGGAGTCACGAAGGAAACCTAACCCTGACCTATAATTACACTTGGACGATCGATCTAAATAGAAATGTCCCAATTAACCATATTTGTCAACGTGAAAAATCTTTGTTCACTATCTCCTAATGCACTCTCTGCTTAGGAAAACACTAATCTGTCATGAAGAACACCTAACCCAGACCTACAGTTACATTTGAACGATCTGAATAAAAATGTTGATTTAAATAGAAATGTCCCAATTAACCATATTTGTCAACGTGAAAAATCTTTGTTCACTATCTCCTAATACACTCTCTGCTTAGGAAAACACTAATCTGTCATGAAGAACACCTAACCCAGATCTATAATTACACTTGGGCGAACGATCTAAATAGAAATGTTCCAATTAACCAAATTTGTCAACGCGAAGAATTCTTCGTCCACAACCTTCTAGTGTACTGTCTACTTCAGAGAACACTGATTTGTCATAAAGAACACCTAACCCAGACCTACAGTTACATTTGAACGATCTGAATGAAAATGTTCCAATTAACCACGTTTGTCAACCTGAAAAATTCTTCGTCCACAACCTCCAAGTGTACTGTCTACTTTGGAGAACACTGTTCAGAACACTGTCTCGCTGACATTATCAAGGATGTCGCGACAACAAAGACGTTTCAGCACCGATCAGGACCTGAAAGTGTCCGGAGCGTCTCGGTCGTTATAGTTTTGATGAGGCGTCGTAATGCGGATTCATCGTTGATGAAAGCGTCGAGACGAACGTCACTGGATGTCCTCGAGCCGCGATCACCCACCCCAAAACCCCTGGCCTCCTTATATCTGCGCGGCGGTCCCTCTTAGGACATATGTCCTTATACCGGCTACGCGAGCTTTAATGAAAGCCATAAAGCGCTCCGAGAGATCGTGCTTGCGGCGGTATGGCCAAGCTATACTGGTTTCCGCGATGGGATATGCGGTTCGTAGTTGGAGGCTTCAAGGTCGAGTACACCCTCCGTGGAAAGGCCCATTAACAATTGAACCGACGACCCGGATAACGGACCCGGACTCGACGAGAGTATCGCCCTCGATGTCCATGAATCGCGCACTCGTTGACCGACGAGTTAGGTTTAGATTACGTTTGCGTCGGGTTCACGCTTGCCCCGCTGGAAAATTGGTGCCACGATAGCTTTGGCTGAGATACGCACATCGATAACGCGTCTGTATCTTTTATCATTCTATACAGTGTGTCCCGTATCACGAAGACGATACGAAATACCAGCATACAACCCTGTTCAAATATTACAGGACTGTTGAAATTATTTTAACAAAGTTTGATTCTAGGACTAGTGAAATTATTTTGACAAATTTTGATTTCAGAACTAGTGAAATTATTTTAAGAAATTTTGATTCTGGGACTACTGCAATTATTTTAAGAAATTTTCATTCTAGGACTATTGCAATTATTTTAAGAAATTTTGATTCTAGGACTATTGCAATTAAATTAAGAAATTTTCATTCTAGGACTATTGAAATTATTTTAATAGTTTGATTATAAGACTATTGAAATTATATTACCAAATTTTGATTTCAAAACTAGTGAAATTATTTTAACAAATTTTGATTCTAGGACTATTGTAATTAAATTAAGAAATTTGGATTCTAGGACTATTCTAATTATTTTAATAGTTTGATTATAGGACTATTGACATTATTTTAACAAATTTTCATTCTAGGACTATTGAAATTATTTTAACAAATTTTGATTCCAGAACTACTGAAATTATTTTAATAAATTTTCATTATATAAATATCGAAGATATTTTGTTCTGCCCTTGTGTGTACGTCGGCACATATCATTAATACGAGCTGAGTGCAAAAGAAATATTTAGTCCTTCAAATGTTTCAAATAATGAGAAACGTATTTGAATCTTTGAAAAGAAGAATGTCCAGTAATGAACAAAATTGTGGAACATTTAAGAAGTCGAATGGAACAGTATTGATCCAGAAGAAACTAATCTCTACGTTGGTAAAATTAGCGAAGACGACAATGGAAATACACGGAGGATATACAGACAAAAAAGAAGAATCAAGATCCAATTATTCTATGGAAATTATTGCACATATTCTTCCAAGACTTATTTTTGAAAACAATGAAGACGTCGATAGATAATCGACCATTTCGTGGGATATTCACGAATTTAAACGCTCGCCAGGACACCGAGTTGAACACTGCGCAGTTGCGGAACTCCGATTTGTTCTTTTTCTTCGTCGACGCGCGTTGCGGACGACAGCTTTTCGAGTGTCAAAAGCACGCAATTCGATCGAACGGGGGACCCCCAACAGAATGGGGAAATATCACGCGGGCAAGGTTTTTGGGGGACGTGTTTACTCCGCGTTCGTAGAAATAATGCATCTCGAGATTGATTTTGTCGCGACGCTTCGGTGGCGAAATCCGAGGGGCTGGATCGACGAGGGACATCGGGAAGAAAAGAACCCACCAGTGGGTAGGTACACCATAGGTCAGGAAGATTTTGTAGTTAGAAATAACTTGAAAATATGGAATAATAAAATTGCATCGAATGCTCCGTTTTCGAGAAAAATGCATCTGAGGATAATTGGATATGAATGCACCGTGGATAAAAATTGGTGGTGCAAGTGGGATCAAGAAGATTTTATGGTTCGAAATAAGTCGAAAATATAAAACAATAAAATTTCATCGAATTTTAAAAAAAATGCATCTGAGGATCAATTTAGCATAGGTGCATTTAATTGAATATGTATGCACCGTAGATCAAAATTGGTAGTGCGAATAGAGTCAAGGAGATTTTATGATTCGAAATAAGTCGAAAATATAAAACAATAAAATTTCATCGAATTTTAAAAAAAATGCATCTGAGGATCAATTTAGCATAGGTGCATTTAACTGGATATATATGCACTGTGGATAAAAATTGGTGGTGCAAGTGGGATCAAGAAGATTTTATGGTTCGAAATAAGTTGAAAATATAGAACAACAAAATTGTATCGAATGCTCTATTTTCGAGAAAAATGCATCTGAAGATCAATTTAACATAGGTGCATCTAATTGGATATATATGCACTGTGGATCAAAATTGGTGGTGCAAGTGGGATCAAGAAGATTTTATGGTTCGAAATAAGTTGAAAATATAGAACAACAAAATTGTATCGAATGCTCTATTTTCGAGAAAAATGCATCTGAAGATCAATTTAACATAGGTGCATTTAACTGGATATATATGCACTGTGGATCAAAATTGGTTGTACGAATGGAGTGAAGGAGATTTTATGGTTCGAATTAAGTCGAAAATACAGAACAATAAAATTTCATCGAATTTCGAAAAAAATGCATCTGAAAATTAATATAGTATAGGTGCATCTAACTGGGTATGTATGCACCCTGGATCAAAATTGGTGGTGCAAATGAGATCAAGAAGATTTTATGGTTCGAAATAAGTCGAAAATGTAGAACAATAAAATTTCATCGAATTTCGAAAAAAATGCATCTGAAAATCAATTTAACATAGGTGCATCTAACTGTATATGTATGCACCGTGGATCAAAATTGGCGGTGCGAATTGTACGAAACACCAGTTATCGATTAGACGCACACATAGTTCGGCCTTCAAGTGCATCACCGCGTGCACTACTGAAGTGCAATACATCGAAAATGGTGTCTTCGGTGTAATTTCGTTATTTTCGTCCTATTTCGAGCCATAGAATCTCACTGACCCCATTTGTACCACGAACGTTGTCTCACGGTGCACTGTATGCAGTCGGTTGCATCCATACTAGATAAATTCTCAAATATATTTTCTCGAAAGTCTTATTTCGAGCCATAAAATCTCACCGACCCCATTCGCATCATGAATTTTTATCCACGTTGTACAGTATACAGTCAGTCACATCCATAACGGATAAATATTCAAATGCATATTTCTCAAAAGTCTTATTTCGAGTCATAGAATCCCACTGACCCCATTCGTACCACGAATGCTGGCTCACGGTGCACTGTATGCACTCGGTTACATCCATACTAGATAAATTTTCAAATGTATTTTCCTGAAAGTCTTATTTCGAGCCATAGAACCTCACCGTTCCCATTTCTACCATCAATTTTTATCCACGGTGTCCCGTATACAGTCGGTTACATCCATACTAGATAAATTTTCAAATCCATTTTTCACAAACGTCTTATTACGAGTCATAGAATCCCTCTGACCACATTCGTACCACGAATGTTGGCTCACGGTGCACTGTTGTATGCAGTCGGTTACATCCGTGCTAGATAAATTTTCAAATGCATTTCTCTCGAAAGTCTTATTTAGTCATTGAACCACACCCGTCCCATTTCTACCATCAATTTTTATCCACGGTGTACCGTACACAGTCGGTTACATTTATACTAGATAAATTTTCAAACGCATTTCCTCGAAAGTCTTATTTAGAGTGATCGAACATCACCGATCCCGTTCGTATGACGAATTTTGATCCACGGTGTATCTCGCGTTGAATTATTCGCGAAAATACCGTTCAACGTAATCGAACCGCGTACCCTCGAACGTATTAATTTCGATTTAATTGTCCCGTAGCATCGCGATCGGTTGATACGCGATCCCGTCCCGCGTCCGCAATCACCGAGTTATCGTTTGTTTCATCGTGTTCCCCCCACACGCTGTCAATGGGGGTGTGCAGGGGGAACACCCCTCTTCATACATTTTAATTTAGTGACCCACCATCGCGTCGCGTTTTAATTCGTTCCTTTTGTTCCGCGACCGGATCCATCATCGCTCCCTGTTCTCTATACCTGAACCGACGCGCACATTGTTGTAACCGCCCTTTGACCGTTTCGTTAAGCGAAGTGCACCGGGCGACAATTTATTCGAATTCCCGGGGCCCCCGCTCCCCCTACAATGGATAACACTTCTGCACGAACGTTTCTCTATTTAACCTGTTCGGAACTTTACGCGGACAGTTCTTCCTCTTTGTCTCTATCTCTCTTACCGGTCTGTGAAAGTTATTTATTCCGTGTTAATTTTTTACAGAGGTACGTTTTAAGTAGTAGAATATTTTTTGTGATTGTTAGTAAGCGGTAGAATATTTTTGCGATTGTTAGTTAGTAATAGAATATTTTTTGTAATTGTTAGTAAGCAGTAGAATATTTGTCTAATTATCAGTAAACAGTAGTATATTTTTGTGATTATTAATAAGCAGAAAAATACTTTTGTAATTGTTAGTAAACAGTAGAATACTTTTGTGATTATTAGTGAGCAGTAGAATATTTTTTGTAATTATTAGTAAGTAGTAGAATATTTTTGTGATTATTAGTAAGCAATAGAATATTTTTTGTAATTATTAGTAAGCAGTAGAATATTTTTGTAATTGTTAGTAAGCAGTAGAATATTGTTTTAATTACTAGTAAGCAATAGAATAGTTTTTTAATGATTAGTAAACAGTAGAATATTTTTCTAATTATCAGTAAACAGTAGTATATTTTTGTGATTATTAATAAGCAGAAAAATACTTTTGTAATTGTTAGTAAGCAGTAGAATACTTTTGTGATTATTAGTGAGCAGTAGAATATTTTTTGTAATTATTAGCAAGCAGTAGAATATTTTTTCTAATTATTAGTAAGCAGTAGAATATTTTTCTAATCATCAGTAAGTAGTAGAATACTTTTGTAATTATTAGTAAGCATTAGAATATTTTTCTAATTATCAGTAAGTAGCAGAATACTTTTCTAATTATTAGTAAGCAGTAGAATATTTTTCTAATTATCAGTAAGTAGCAGAATACTTTTGTAATTATTAGTAAGCAGTATAATATTTTTCTAATTATCAGTAAGTAGTAGAATATTTTTCGAATCATCAGTAAGCAGTAGAATATTTTTCTAATTATCAATAAGCAGTAGAATATTTTTCTAATTATCAATAAGCAGTAGAATATTTTTCTAATTATCAATAAGCAGTAGAATATTTTTCTAATTATCAGTAAACAGTAGAATATTTTTCTAATTATCAATAAGCAGTAGAATATTTTTCTAATTATCAGTAAACAGTAGAATATTTTTCTAATTATTAATAAGCAATATAATATTCATGCGAATAAAAAAATACTTAAACAAAAGTCAACGATATCCATTTTATAGAAGTCTTTGCAGATCTCTGTTAATAATTTATAATAATCCTAAAAAACAGACTTGAATGTCACTCGAGTCGAAAAATGATTGCCTCGAAAAAGTACGTTACCCCGATAGGAAAATTACTGTTTCGAAATAGTACGTTACCGAATTATGATCCCCTACTATGGCGTAAACGTACGTGGATATCTCGAACGGGTTAACGCCAGTCGTGTGAATTTTTACTGGTGGCACATGGGCACGTACCGGTCCGTTACGGTTCGATCCTTTGATCGAATTCAACGCCACGAACGACAGAACCGTAAGGACGTACGCTCGTTTAGTTTTGGAGAGAGATCGTAGACTGTGTTGTATATCGAACGAGTACCGAGCATTCCTCCTGTTCGCTTTGCAACCTTTATTCACGCGTGGGTGTTCACGGCCATCTGTTCTACCGGGGATGACAAGAAAAATTACTAGAACGTTGGTGACCCGGCGACTTGGTAACTTCTTGTTGCACATGGATCCTGAATCCGTTGTACCGTTACTCCACGGATAAATTATTATTCACCTACACGTTTGTGCTCCGAACGTTGCAATTTGCGATTGCAACAAAACAATCTACGCGCGTTGCAACCGTTGGTCCCCTCTAGCTGTGTATCAGCGATACGGAAGATCCCGGTGCGGGGAAACGAGAAACAACTATGCCCTCGGTTGCGGGCATAGACATTTCGTATCGATGACACAAACGTTCGGAAAATCGAGGCCAAGACAGTCCACGTTCGGTCGCGATCGTGTTAGCGGGGACGGGACCGATCGTATTCTCTAGGAACGATCCTATGTATAAAACGGGAATCGATGTTACTGCACGGCGATAAATATAAAATACGTTCTTTAGCGATCCGCCCCAGGGCTTAAAGCCGCTCCGTTAGAGCTCGTCGAGAGGCCTGTAGAAAAATTTATCGAAACAATTCGACGCCGTGACACTCGGGGGCCACGTTTGTTGCCGCTCTGGAAGTGTCTATTCGACGCGCGAACGTTTGAAAAATCGAATTGTTCGGATCGAGGAGCTCTCGCGCACGAAGATATCGCGGCGAGCCCGAGGATGGAGGGAACCTTCCATTTCACCGAAGCGTATACGTATTCCCAGGGAAACGACACCGCGTAAAACACGAATCGATGGCCCAGCGGTAAATATAAAATCCCGCGTCGATCTTACATATTCCAGGGAATTATTACCGGTACACCACGAATGAACCGCGAGGACGCGGCGATCGTGGGGAAACGTGCCTCGAGAGTGCGCGCCAAATGTATTGGCCGGTCGGGGTCACTCGCCTACCGATCGTCTCACGGTCGACGGAGTCGATTCTACTCCTTTCGCTCGACTTTGATCTTCGATTCCTGGACAAATCACGGATTTCGAATCGATTACGTCCGTTCTGAACTTTTAGGGAACTTTTCCAAGTTACACCTTTTATACTTACGAGTTGAAGGTGTACAATTAACGTTGGTGATAATGCAGAATTTTAGAATGTTTTTAATTAAACGATTCGCAGGGAAACGACACGGCGTAAAACACGAATCGATGGCTCAGCGGTAAATATAAAATTCCGCATCGATCTTACATATTCCAGGGAATTATTACCGGTACACGACGAACGAACCGCGAGGACGCGGCTCTCGTTTCGCGGCGATCGTGGGGAAACGTGCCTCGAAAGTGCGCGCCAAATGTATTGGCCGGTCGGGGGCACTCCCCTACCGATCGTCTCACGGTCGACGGAGTCGATTCTACTCCTTTCGCTCGACTTTGATCTTCGATTCCTAGACAAATCACGGTTTTTGAGTCGATTACGTCCGTTCTGAACTTTTAGAGAACTTTTCCAAGTACCACCTTTCGTACTTACGAGTTGAAGGTTTACGGTACGATTAACGTCGGTGGTAATTGCAGAATTATAGAATTTTTTTATTTAAACGACTTGGGCAGAGTTGTACCAGCATAGTTAGTAAGTTCATCGAGGATTTTTTTTTCAAAAAAATTTGAAAAATCGTGAAACCAGGGCACACTCACGACGTTCCCCTAGGAAGACCTTTCTCAGCGTTACCTTCTATCCTAACTCGTTTATGTTACCTAACATTATATTAAAAAATAGCGACGATCCACTTTGTTACTTTGTCAAGGTTCACTCTCGAAAAATTTCAAAAAAATATGATCGCAAAATTGAGGGGGTACTCGCGACGTTCCGAGAGTGGGGTAGATCCAAACCCCCCCTGAGGAGGGGGCACAGTCCGAGAATGGAAATGTATCGTCGGGATTCCGTCGAGACGTCGACGGTATCGTCGCAGCCGGGTGAACGACCGGCCCTCATAACGCTTCGGTTCGTCGTCGAACGGTCGCATAACCGGCTATAGCTACGGCCGGATTTTCACGCGGGGACGTCGCTCGTAAAAGCCGGCGCCGCGGCCGTAGCGAGCGTCGCCTCTCTCGCATAATCCTGCGGCCGTGCCGCTCCCGCCCACGCTTTACGACCGCTTCACCTCCGCACCGGAATGACATAATGCAAAACGAACCAAGATTTACATCCCATTTGCCTTGCTTTCCGCGATTGTGAGCGGGTGCGCGCGCAAGCGCAAGCGCACTCGTTTGTACTCTTCCTATTCGTATCTCGGATTTTCTGCCACCTATCCCCCTTTGATCGATGTCCTTCAAATTATTTCGTTTCGGGGTTCGTTCCCCCCACCCCTCTGCGCCCTCCTCGTTGTGAGCGCGCGCGCGCAATTATTGCCACCCACCTTCTGGCGAGCGTCGCGTTTTTCCGCAATGACGGCGCGTTTTTTTCTCTCTCTCTCCCTGTCCCTCCACCCTTTGGATACTTGTTGCTTCTTTTTTCGTCGTTTTGCGCGCCTAATTGCTCTTTAACAATCTCTCTCTCTCTCTCTCTCACTCTTTTGTGCGTTCGCTGTGTCTCTGCCTCTGTCTGTATATGTCTATGTCTATGTCTCTGTCTCTGTCTGTGTCTCTATCTTTGTTCTGTTTCTGTTTTTATTTCTGTCTGTCTCTATCACTCTTTTTCTATCTCTGTCTCTGTCTCTGTCACTGTCCTGTCACTGTGTCTCTTTCTGTCTCTGTCTCTGTCACTGTTTCTATTTCTGTTTCTGCCTCTATCTCTGTCTCTGTCTCCCTCTGTCTCTGTTTCTGTTTCTGTCTCTATCTCTGTCTCTGTCTCCTTCTGTCTCTGTTTCTGTCTTTATCTCTGTCTTTGTCTCTGTCACTGTCACTGTTTTTATTTCTGTTTCTGTTTTTGTCTCTATGTCTGTGTCTGTTTCTGTCTCTGTCTCTGTCTCTGTCACTGTTTCTCTTTCTATTTCTCTTTCTGTTTCTGTTTTTGTTTCTGTCTCTGTCTCTGTCCCTGCCTCCGTCTCTCCGACTTTTAACATATTCGCGGCAAAGTTCGTTGCCCCCTCTCCTCGTTTTCAGGCACGGTCTTATCGATGCGCGCGGGCCCAGAACAAAGGGCGTCCCGGTGTGCCCTTCACGTCCCGTCATCGAAGCGCCGATCGCGATGTAACGGTCTCCTGCACCGGCGCCGATCCGCGCCGCGCCGGATGACGACGAAATGCAAAACGCGGCGAAGATTTGCATCCCAACCGGGCCTCGCTTTCCGCGGCGGTGGCCACTACAGCCGCGAAACGACTGTCCTCCGTTCGATTATGCGAACGTCCGCGTCGTCACGGGCGGCGTGCACAACGCGCGGCATAATTTCACGGCTCCGCACGCGATGCACGCCCGTACTCGCGCGGGAACAAGCCACCGACAAATTCCGCCCGGCCAGGCGAGAACGGTTTTCAAGTTTTTTTCCTTCTCTTTTTTTTTCGTCATACGTTAATCGTTTAAAATTTGATAGTCGTCTCGGCTAAATTTCAGTGACCTCGCCATTTCCCCCACTCCTATTCGGTGTCTCGAGCCGAGCGTAATCCGATACTGTGAACAAAGACGCTGAATAAATATATCAAGATCGAGCGAGAAGTAAAACAACGCGTCAAGCAGCGACGATACAGTTCGAGCATTTCAAAGAAACGCCGCACGCGTTAATTTAAAAATTTTAATTTCTACATTTTTCACTTTATATTTGTAGCAATGATATAGACACATCGGCGTGGTTCTCCCGGTTGGAATGAGTCCAAACACGGCACAAATCGGTGAAATTTTGCCACTGTTTTCTTATTTTTGGTATTTGAAATATTCAAATTCATTGTAAGTACAGTTTATCCAAGATACGTCGTGTTTGGACTCGTTTCAATCGGGAGAACCTCGCGGATCCATCGACACCGTTATTGTAAAGATAAAGTGGAAAAATGAAAAATGGTAATTTTTGTAACGATTCATCGTAGCGCGGCGTTTCTTTGAAACGCACGAGCTCGACCGTCCCCACTCCTCGCACTATTTCTTTCTCGCTTACCTTCGCTACGATTATTCTCTTTCTTCGTCGAGGGTCTCGAGGCTCGAGCTCGTGACAGTTCCTGGAATAAAATCGCTACCTGCTCCGTAATAATTTCAACGCCAACCCCTGATTTACTTAAATTTTGTCACGTTGTTCGTATAAACAGTTCGAGACAGCAGACAGGAAACTATGACAAATAACAATGGAAAATACGTAGTTTGAGTACGCGAGCACGAGTTGTTTTCAAACAATGAATCTGCAGAAGACGTACGCTAGGAAACTTACGTAATAATATCCCCCCTCGTGAAAGAGAATCATTCTCGTTAATTTCTTTCAAATAATTCCAGAAATTCTTTCGCTCGATTAAAGTTGACAATTCCCGGAGCAAAAAAGCATTTATTAAATTTTTTCAGGGGACATACCGCCTCGGTTAAAATCCCTCGAATTGAAATTTTTTCGACTCGATCGCGGTTAAACTCTCGTTTAAAATGTTCAGGTCGAACGATTTTAACGGGGCAATATGTCCACCGAAAAAATTCAATAAACGATTCTAAAGAGGAATTTTAAAACGGAAAAAGAATTTCTTCGGTACGTACTCTCTGTAAAAACAATTATTCGAATTGCGCGGGAAATATTTTTCTTTTTTCTTTTTCTTTTCCACCCCCGACGAAAGTGGATAATCGAACGGTATATTTTGGTATTCCCGGCAAGTATATTTCGTGTCGTTTTCGTTATAAGTGCTCTCGCGGTACGTGGGTACGTATATGCTCTCGTCACCAGAATTCGCAAATATGGATTGGGTTTTCGCTAAATCCTATTGTTTGCCCGATTCGCATCGATCTCTAGATATAGGCCGCGGCTATTTGCATATCGTTTTTTCATTCGATTCGCGGGCCCGCTCCAATCAATCACTGTAATCGTTTAACGTTGATTCGAACGGCAAACAGTTCCCCGCTTCGTGTTTGAAAAATCTCCGCCGCGCGTAATCGTCGCGTACAATTTTCAGCTCGGCGACAAAATCAGCGGACTGTTCCTCTTTCGTTGCCCAATCTGCTCGCTATTAATAGGGTCTCCCCTCGATAGCACGCGCGACAGACTGGAATCAAGAAAACGTTCGTGGACCCTTCAAGGTCTCTCTATCTTTAAAAGAATCGGTTCCTCTTCGTCCTTCCGCGTCTTGTTCTCGCCGTGATCTCGTCTCTGAGCAACGCGCACCTGTTCCCCGGGACGAAAAATTAGTCGTTTATTTGTCCCGATTATTTTTAACGGAAGGTCGTGAGTCTCGACGATAAAATACCGCTCTACGAATCCGCGTCAACACTCACCACGATACTGTAGCACGGTGGATCGGTGTCGAATTCCAACGTTGAAATTTTTAACGTTAGAACTATCACTTACCGCTAACTTGAAGTCTCGTGGGAGGGCACAGGGACAAAGGGGGGGTTGAACCGTTCCTCCCCACCCTAGTCGCACGTATGTTAGCCACGCACTGTGCCATAGTAGTAGGAATAGTTTTTAATTGCGTGCCTATCTTTAGGTAAATATAAAACTGGAAGAGTATAAATTACTGTGGTTTCGTTTATGCTTATATTTAATGTACAAAATATCTATTTTACCTCATAAGAGTTATTTAATATAAGAAAAAATATTATGTAATATTAACAGCTTTTTCTGACATTTCTAAGCTTTCTAATATTATGTAATACTAACAGTTTTTCTGCCATTTTTAATAGTTTTCTAATATTATGTAATACTAACAGTTTTTCTGTAGGTGGAGTAATAAAGATAATTTTGAAGTGCAATTAATTTTCTTTAATGGATGCAAATATTTTGTATGACACGATTTAATTTAATTCTAGTCAGTTTCCACAAAAGAGTATTAAGCCATGTTTCTCAGAAGAACAATGTTCCAAAGGTATTAAAATTCAACATTTGGATGTAAGAAATACGGGACGAACAGAATGACAACTATACAAAAATTAAGTTTTTTGTGCGTGTGAGAATAGATGTAACCCTTCCACTTTGCTCGCATTCCTGTCACGGGTCTTCAAGTCAGCGATAAAGAATACCAAAGGGTTCAATTCAACTTGTTTCGTTCTTTTTAAAATTACTCAATTACTAAGATGTCTTTGCTTACAATATTCGTGTAAAATTATCAAAATAGACAACAAACGGTACTCGTAATTTAATTTACCTTTTCCTCGTCTAACTTCGAAGATACGTCTACGATCCGATACAAATAGCAACACGTTTACTGTCTAGTGTTGAAAAACGTCAAAATATTTTAAAACAATCACATTTTGTAACGAGATTCCGGAAATACGGGGAGTAAGAAATCTAGGAAGCGTAATCAATCTTGCCTAGCTTAAATGTTCGCCGGGGATTGTTAATTAAAAGCACCCCTGAGGAAAGTCCGTTATATTTTGTACAACTTATCATCGGATCGAGGCGGATCGTAAATATTCCTGGACGTTGATAAAAAGGAAAGAGAGATCGTGTTTTAGATTGAAAATGACGGCCGCCAAGACGTTCCTGTTAGTTTTCAGCGGGAGAGATTCCGAGTGGAAAACAATCGCTTCGATCAGAGAAGAAGAAATCCGATTGCAACGTTTATCGCTCCGGGAAAATATCGTTTCGTGGTCCGTAGTGTTCGCTTAGCCGGGCAAAAATATTTACCTAGCCCGACCCCCGGGGATTTTTGAAGCTCGAATTAAAATTGGCCGCATCCACCGGTATGTTTTCACAAACGTGTTATTATCAATCGTATTTTTCTAAGCCGGTACGATTCACGGATATCGATGCCCCACCCACACCTTCTTCGCCCCACCTCTCTCCCCCACCCCTCTCCCCCACCCGAATGAATTATTAGTTGCGCGGCAGGTCGCGTCAATTCCATTCGCTGCGCGCGCGGGCCCCATCGAGTGCGAAATTTCTATCGACTGACGAATTTTTCAAACCGTGAATCGTTCCGCGCGATCCTCCTCCCCCCCATCCCTCCTTCCACCCTAGTCGTGACCGGCTGTTCGAACAAATAGTCGGAAATTTTTACGATTTTCCCGACCGCGTGACTCTCGGTGACGACCGAGAAGAATTCGAAACGACGGTATCGACTCGAACGAGAAAACCAGACATTTTTCGAGCGTATTCCCTTTAACGATCTCCCTACCCCCGCATTTCATATATATTTTTTTTTTTCCATTTTTAATCCACGCGCCGAATCGAACGTATACACAGGCGAGAATTTCGATTACGCCGGAATTACTCTCGGTGAGCCATCGACTGGCTTTAATTTACCCGAATATTTTAACGAGTATATTTTTTTTTATTTATTCCCGACGCGAAAGACACCGGATAACCGAATCGAATGTTCGCGCGAATTTTGTCCACGGACCGATGCGACTGGAGTTTTCGATAAGGTTGATAATTACCGCGATGTCCATCGTTCGCTCGTGACGGTAATAGAACCGATTCGTTTTGTCCAAGGATCGATAAAATTTCTATTTTCTCCTTTTTTGAAATTTTCTATCCATGTTTATTCATCTATCGATGAAATTTTCGAACGAGGCGCTACCGCGATCGGAAGAGTTTGAGAAACACTGGATTATGGGACACGGTGTGTTTCCAGCGCACCGTGGGATCGCGTGTCCCTTTCAACGAGCTTTCCACCGAACGAATTACTCGCTCGATGCATGGTAATCGTACAACGTGTATCTGTACCGCGACTCATCGAGTTCTCGCAGTTCCAGGAATTTTTCCCCCGGTTTTTACCAGGAAAGCATCGTTACTCGGTGGCCAATCCTGCACGGTTGTATGGTTCTCACGTGCTTCGTACGACGACGGTGTTAACGCAAATATGGCCGATGCTACGAATGGCAAGGTGCAACGTTACCAGTTAGCGAACAAACTTCGCGCGAGCTCGTACTCTGAAACGACGCGTACGAAGTTCACTTTCGATGCGGAATTAACTTTTAGTAATCGCCGTTGCGGATTATACCGGCACGTGTAATCCACTTTCGGTCTGTTAGGCTTCGAGAGCCTCGATCGGGTAAAGTTTTTAGTGGGTTCGTTTACGTTCGAACTTGTCCACCTTTATTGCCGAGAACGCAACAATTAGGTTTTACAATGAGGAAAAAAAATATGCACAAAAAAGTAACAAACCTCGTCGAACAGTTTAGTCATCGTGTTTGGGAAACAACGAATTGTTTCTAAGTACCTAACCTAAATCTAACTTTATAAACTATAAATACTTTTAACCGAGAATTGATCTTTCTCAAATCCGAAGGAAACGTATGCGATAAACGATTGCTTGATCCATAAATTAGTAACAGATTTTAAATTTTAAAGATAGCAGTGCGGAGTTAATTCATGATTCCTCGTCGCGCGCAAGTTGGTTATTCTCGTCTGCGTTGGACGTTCGGGAGACTCGAACTGCTCCGTCGCGAGGTCAGCGGTGTAATGACACTGCGCACCTCTGTCGCGCAGCTCGTCGTAGCGTACGCGTCCGTGACGCAGTCGCAAAGGGGAGGGCTGTCGAGCTGGGCCATATTCCCTTAACTTTACACGAATATTTCTAACCTTGCGTATTACAATAGTGCACGGTTAAATTTAACCAAACTTTGTTCGATAAACTTTACACGAACCATCCCGATTGTTCTCTACAGTTCGGTATCTCGAGTTTTGACATCTCATCAAATAAGAACAGAGAGTACATAGCTAATTTACTACCTACACCGAGTCACTAATAAAATTAGTCCGATCTGTGCCGCGCTTGGGCTCATTTTAATCGAAAGAATCGCAACAATCCACCGGTACTGTCTTCATAAAAGAAACTGTACTTTTCTTTGTTACGCAACATTTTTTTCGGTAATACTCTCGATTAATTTTCACTAAGTCACTCTCTGTCCACGAGAAGAAGGTAAACAAATCTTTCCATCCACGCTCTAGTTTAGTATCTCCCCTACCGTTACACGTATTGTCGCTATTGGTCGCTATCGATCTACGCCGTCAGCCTCAGCCAATAGCGACGACGCGTGCGCTAGGTGGGGGGACTAGCGAATCAGAGAGTGCATCTAGACACTCGTTAACCTTTTTCTCGCCAGCGAACAGTACATTTCTCGCGAAAGTCGAAAAGATGTTTCTTTCTCTGCGCTGTGCGTTCTCACCGTGCACGGGAGCTGTCCTCGAACTCACAAATCTCAACTTCGGGTAAACATAGGTTTTCAAAATGGCGTCTGGATCAAAGTCGCGGGCTTTTACGCCGAATGAAAAATCGAATGGAAAAGTATCCATACGCGATACGACGCGGTTGACGTGATATCTTCTTTCTCTCCACTGTACGTTCTCATCGTGTACAGGGCTGCCCTTGAACTCACCAATCTCAACTTTGCGTAAACACAGGCTTCCAAAATGGCGTCTGGATCAAAGTCGCGGACTTTTACGTCGAATGAAAAATCGAAGGGGAAAGTATCTGTACGCGATACGACGCGGTTGACGTGATATCTTCTTTCTCTCCACTGTACGTCCTCACCGTGCACGAGGGCTGTCCTTGAACTCACAAATCTCAACTTTGCGTAAACATAGGCTTCCAAAATGGCGTCTGGATCAAAGTGGCGGACTTTTACGTCGAATGAAAAATCGAAGGGGAAAGTATCTGTACGCGATACGACGCGGTTGACGATATCATCGGCGACGAAGAGACGTCGCGCGAGTCGAGGAACGCTCGGACCTAATTTGACGGGCAGACGAGATCGCACAATGGAAAGCGGCACGAGCCGACAGGCAATCGGAGTCTCGGTCGCGGTTAATACGACAAGACTAATGAGAGGGACACGTCGTCGTCGGGATGCGCATTCGAGTTCCGTTTCGGATACGATCGCTCGAATCCGCCTCTAATTAAGGCGTTAATGAAGAGCCTCGGGGGGTGAGGCCGATCGTTCTCCTCTTTCAGCCTCTCCCTTCGTGACTTTTCTGCCTGGCGAGCCAAGCCCAGCCCTCGGTGGGAATCCCGGGTTTCGAGAAGGGTGGCCGATTGTCGAGCCGAGAATTAATCCTACGCGCGCGATGAACGATGGCTGGAAAGCACGCCTATGCACGCGCGTCCGCTATTGTGCGCCGCCCGCCGGCTTGCCCGTTAATTAAATCATACCTAAATAGGGACCTTTGTTTTCCCTACGCGAAATTTCCACGGATAAACCGGCCGCGACACAGTTTGACGCTTCGTGCACGAAACAGACCAGGCGTGGGCGTTTCCACAGGAGTTTCGGGGAGCGTACCGGGCGCGGAAAATTTCACGCTATCGGGAGGGATGAAACGAAAAAAAAAAAAAAAAAAAAAATGAAAAAAAAAGAACGCGGAATATATCTGTGGCCCTTTAACGCTTCGGTGTAATCACTGGCCAACGATTCGCGCGGACGTTTCGCGCTCCGAGCCCGTTGAAATATCGAAGAAAATAACTTTTTCGCCCGAAATTATCGGTTTACGAAATGAAACGGCTTTTTGCGTTCGCGAGGAAATAATAAATTGTATTGTCCGCGAGAAGATTTTCTGGAAATTTTCCATTCGGTTCTAGTTCTCTCCGATTAATTTTTTGGACGTTTCTAAAATTTATACCAATCTTGTGATATTCTCTAGGACAATTTCTTTTTGAAATTTACTCGACAATCTCATCTATTTTGTATTTAGTCATATTTTGAACGCATACTTTGTTCAGAAGTAATGGAACACCTATGGAAAGTGAATATCAAAAATTTGATATTCTATGTTATGGAAGATGTGTTATGTTACAGTTCTAACGAAAATAAAATTTCGATTCTCTTGAAATTTCTTCGAATTGTTAACAACAAATAAAAAATATCACATTGAAAAATCCCATTATGGTCGAAAAAGATAGCTTCAGTGAAAACTGTATTTTCCTCGAAACAGTTTCCCTTGTTTCTTTTCAAAAAGCACAGGGTGTCCTAATACAGAATTATTAAAAACAGTATAAAAAATACCACAGTATGAAAAATCCCATTATGGTCGAAAATACACCTACAGTAAGAAAATACACCTACGTAGTTTCCTCGAAACCTTTTCCCCTTTTTCTTTTGCGAAAAACACAGAGTGTCCTAATACAGAATTATTAAAAACAATATAAAAAATACCACAATGAAAAATTCCATTATAGTCGAAAATACACCTACAGTAAGAAAATACACCTACGTAGTTTCCTCGAAACCTTTTCCCCTTTTTCTTTTGCAAAAAACACCGAGTATTCTAATACTTGCAGAATTGTTAAAAACAATATAAAAAATACCACAATGAAAAATTCCATTATAGTCGAAAATACACCTACAGTAAGAAAATACCCTTACGCAGTTTCCTCGAAACCTTTTCCCTTTTTTCTTTTGCGAAAAACACAGAGTGTCCTAATACTTGCAGAATTGTTAAAAACAATATAAAAAATACCACAATGAAAAATACCATTATGGTCGGAAATACACCTACATAGTTTCCTCGAAATCGTTTCCCCTCTTTCTTTTAAAAAAGAAACACAGTGTCCCGATACTTACGGACACGTTGTTTACCGTGCCTAATATTTATCTTCGTGTAAGATAAATAATATCCGAAGATCTCCACGTGGAGAGTAATGGTCGTTTGGTTCCCCTTGGGTTCTACCACGTGGTGTTCGATTCCTCGAAGGGTAGGAAAAAATGGTTTCGCTCGCGCGACCCTCTCGAGCTGGGGACTCTCCGCGCGTGGACGCGCTCGCTCGCTCACTCGCTCGCTCGCTCGCTCGTCGGTGCGCGTGGTGCACACGCGGGCGTTTTTCGACGCTCTTAATCGTCGATTCGTCGACCGACGGGACACCGTTAAATTTCGATTATCGAGCAAGGGCCTCGGGGGAGGCGGAAGGGCGACAGAGCCAACGAGGAGAGCAATCAATTCCCTTTTACCGATTTACCGCGACAATGCAGCCACCCCTTTGCAGTCCACCCTCATCCCCTTTATCTTTCACCCTTTTCTGTGTTCGTTCGCGGGAACGAAAAGGGGTGGGGGTGGGTGGGTGTGGAGGATGGACGCGAGTCGCGCATTGAAAATTCTCTGTGATTCGACGCAATTCATTAGTCCATCGGGTTGGTCGCGTATTTATGCAGGCCACCAAGTCGTTACCGGTTGTGATTTCAGTTTGCGCACCCGTCGGGCTAATGCGCGCGCGAATCCTCTCGCGTTAGAAGCACCCGCGTGTTCACGTCCGCGGAATAACCGCGATAAACGCTCGAAAACTTGCTCTTCGTATATATTTCGATGCCTCGAAATGTATTTTCCAAGTTTCCATTGGAAATTCACCGGGGAAAATTTGCGTTCAGAAACGTTCTCGAGAGGCGTTGCGCAAGAAATACGCTTCTGAGCTTCGTTTAACGGGAGCTCGAGAATTGGGAATAAATTCGACTCGGTTTGGGCGAAATGAAAAAAAAAAAAAGAAAATGCTCGGTGTTACGGTGCAGTGATGGAAAAATTCGTTGAAATAGCGAAACGATCAAGGAAGAACAGCGCTATTCAGTTTAATAGCTAAGATAGTTCTGTTCGGTGAAATTCTAAGAAGTTTTAAAGAAGTTGTGAACTCCAACACGCGCCACCAGAGGGATACTGACCACTGATCGTTTCCCGCAAGTTCTCGTACCGGTGTCGATTGGTATATATACGATCCTTTAACGATTACCCAATGTCCTAGCGTATGACGCAAGGCCTGCTAGAATGTGTTATTAATGAGTCCATTAGCAGGCCCGGGATGAAGGGCTCTCTTTACATTTCCCTATTTTCATTCGCTTACTCTTTCTCTCATCATCACATCTTCTAGAAGCAGCCACAATATCTTAACAAAACAGCTGAAGTCTTTTAGTATATTTGACTCGATCATCATCTCACGAGTCAGAGACTTGTGATGTTCGCGTTTGGTTCATATTCGATTCCATAAGAAACATTCGTGATGTTTACATTTGATTCTTGCAGTCACATTCGTGATGTTCACATTCGATTCCTGGAGTCGCGTTCGTGATGTTCACATTCGATTCCTGCAGTCACATTCGTGATGTTCACATTCGATTCTTGGAGTCACATTCGTGATGTTCATATTGGATACCTGGAGTCACATTCGTGATGTTCATATTCGATTCCAGGAGTCATATTCGTGATGTTCGTATTTGGTTCACATTCAATTCCAGGAGTCACATTCGTGATGTTCGTGTTTAGTCTCTATTCGATGCCATCAGCTTCGTGATGTTCACGTTTGGTTCACATTCGATTCTAGGAGTCACATTCGTGATGTCTGCGTTTGGTCCATATTCCATTCCAGGAGTCATATTTGTGATGTTCGTATTTGGTTCACATTCAATTCCAGGAGTCACATTCGTGATGTTCATATTCGATTCCAGGAGTCATACTATATTCGTGATGTCTGCGTTTGGTTCACATTCGATTCCAGGAGTCACATTCGTGATATTCGTGTTTAGTCTAGTCTCTATTTGATGCCATCAGCTTCGTGATGTTCGTGTTTAGTTCACACTCGATTCCAGGAGTCACATTCGTGATGTCTGCGTTTGATCCACATTCAATTCCAAGAGTTACATTCACGATGTTCGTTTGCATTCGATGCCATCAGCTTCGCGACGTTCTTGTTTCGTTCACACTCTATTCCAGGAGTCACAATCGTGACGTTCGCGTTTGGTTCACATTCAATTCCAGGAGTCAGGTTCGTGATGTCCGCATTGTGATGTCCACCGTTTGGTTCACGTTCGATTCCACTCGTCAAAGTGTACGACAAAAGGTTAATATTACGTAAGAACGACGCGACTCGAATCGCGCGATCCCCCGGTGTTCGTCCCCGTGATTGGAAATAATGACGCGATTTCTTTCGGATTCTCCTCTCTGTGCTCGTGTTATCCATGAAGCGGGGGAAGGGCGAGAAAGGACGAGACAAAAATATCTCCGGAATATTTGGAATCCAATTTAAAGAGGAGCTGTCGGTTCCGTTCGGTATTGCGAGAAGAAATCCCCCGCTGTTTCTCCAATAAAGCCGAACTTCGTTTCCCCGAGCGGCGAGCAGCTTTTCGCAATCTTTCTGTCGTTGCTCGCAGGGCCGCTCGTATTGTACGATCGTCGGTTCTATCGAGGACAGTTTCTCCTTCTCAAGACTGGACACAATGCCGGGTTAGTCCCCGGACCGCGTTGTCTCTGCCCTCACGGATTTTAAGCCGTGATTTCCGCGCGCGACAAATCGCTACCGGTTATCCCCGAGAATTTCCAGACGAGGAGATTGCGTATTGGAAAAATTTTTATTCCCGGAATTTCACCAGATTGTTTGGGAAACTCCTTATCGCGACTGGAGTAAATTCACCGCGCGGGAAACTGGATTTTCTCCTCTCTTCTTGTACCGGGTCTCGACCGGTACGGATTGGCTAACATCCACGGTGGCCATTCCACGCGACGCATGATCGATCGGGACATTTGCTCTCGTGGACGAGGGTACGTTCCTGGACACGGAATTTGTGTTTTTGGTAGCCGAGCACCAACTTCGCTGTAATTACGTCACGGTCGGACTTTGATCACCCTCTTTGCAAGCGATTCGTACCGTTACGATGCACTGCTACGAATTCCTTCGCTTCTGATAACATCTCGAGTCGTAACATGGGCTGTACTTTCGTGTCACGATTCGTAGTATTTTTGTACGGAATGCGTTTCGATCCAAGGAGGCTATACAAATGTTTCTTTTCTTTTTAATGACATGAAAAATGGTAACTGTTTGAAAGTAACATTCGCACAATTTATTACCATCTATCGTATACATAAGTTTCTTGCAAGTATTGCCCTTTTCTCTCACAGTCTGTCAGTTCTTTGTCACTCGAATAATTTTCGAAACGTTGCTTTATTCTTTTACACAATTGCAAGTAACTAAATACAAATACTATCCTCATATTTGATTATAATTTTCTCTACGATTCAAAATTGCTATACAAATCTTCTCGAGACTTTAAAAAACAAACTCTCTGACTTCTGCACAGTACTATCTATGCAGAGAAGATTCTTGCAAATAAAGTTCTCTTCTTTTATTATCTATTAATCCTTCGTCATTCAAATTTTCGAGACGTTATTCTTTCACACACTTGCAAGTAATTATTTACAAATACTATCCTCATAATTGATTATAATTTTCTCTACGATTCCTTCTTATCGTACATCCCCCAAAATTGCGATACAACTCTTCTCGAGACATTAAAAAACAATCTCTCTGACTTCTGAATAGTACTATCTACAAAGAGAAGTTTCTTGCAAATAAAGCTCTCTTCGTTCATTATCTGTCAATCTTTCGTCATTCAAATTTTCGAGATTCTTTCACACACTTGCAAGTAATTATTTACAAATACTACCCTCATGATTGATGACCCTCGATCAATTTTCTCTACGATAAAAAATTGTGAAACAACCATTCTCGAGACCTTAAAGAACAAACTCTCTGACTTCCAGTACTGTCTATCCTACAGACAAGTTTCTCGCGAACATAGTTCTACCTTTCTCGCTGTCTGTCCGTCCTTCGTCACTCGAATTTTCTTGTTTTCCGGTAAAGTTCTTCCCAACATCGACCCGGATCCGCTAGCCGTCATCTTCGACGTTTACCACCTCGTTTGGGGCTCTCCGAAGATCCCCCAAATTAGAAGCGTCGGAGGGGCTGGAGCACGTCCGCGCGTCAAAACGTGATCGCGTACGTCGGACACGGTGGCTCGAAATCACGTACCATCGGGAGCTTTGTAGCTGGCTGCGAGCGAACGTCAGCGCGGACGTCCCACGGGACGGATGTTCGGGACGTTGACGCATGAATTTTGGCCTTCCCGCGACCCTTGCCTAGCCTCGCCTCGCCGACAAATAAAGTTAGCCCGTCTACCACCCCCTCGAGTTCGACGTTCGTTTCGTTCCGTGATTTTAGGCGTAGGGACGAGGACAGTCCCAGAAGTAACTGACCCAAGAAGGAAAAGACGAAATATTTGGGAAAAAATGTTTTTGTTTCTCAATATAGTTTCCTTTTAGATTGATACACTTTTCCCAACGATGAACGTCTTGGTGAAACGTCTGGCGTGCAAGTAACTGCGAGAGTGGTCCCAAAAGTAACTGGCCCAAGAAAGAAAAGACGAAAAATTTGGGAAAAAATATCTTTGTTTCTCAAAATATTCTTCTGTTAGATTGATACATTTTTCCCAATGATGTACCTCTTGGCGAAACGTGTGGCGTGCAAGTAACTGCGAGAGTGGTCCCAAAAGTAACTGGCCCAAGAAAGAAAAGACGAAAAATTTGGGAAAAAATATCTTTGTTTGTCAAAATATTCTTCTGTTAGATTGATACACTTTTCCCAACGATGAACGTCTTGGTGAAACGTCTGGCGTGCAAGTAACTGCGAGAGTGGTCCCAAAAGTAACTGGCCCAAGAAAGAAAAGACGAAAAATTTGGAAAAAAATATCTTTGTTTCTCTACGTTCAATAGCTTCGATACCTCGTTTATAGTGAAAACAAGCTCTGCGAAATCCCCATCATCCACAGACTCCATCTCTTCATTGTTAACAAATCTTTTACCATCGAGTTATTTTTTCAAATTTGGAAATAGAAAACAATCCAAGGGGTCTAAATCTAACTTATAGAGTGCACGAGGAAGTAATTCGAACTTTCACTCATTGATTTTGACCATCGTGACAACGAATGCGTGAACTGCTGCATCCTTTTGATGAAACAAAGCCCTTTTTCGCCAAATGCTGTCGTTTCTTCTCGATTTCATCGCTCAAAAGCTGCAACAAGTTCGCACGATACTCGTCGTTGAATATTTTTCCTTTCTGAAGATAATCAAAGAAAATTATCCCACTCGAATCCCAGAAAACTGACGCCATGATCTTGCCTGCCGATGGATCTGCCTTCGCCTTCTTCGAATCCACTTCTCCCCTTTCTGTCCATTGTTTCGACCGTTTATTCGTCTCAGGTGTGAATCAACGGATCAAAATTACATCCACGGTTACAAATCGACGCAGAAACTCAACTTTTTCGCTTCAAAACCTCGCCAAACACTCGTTCGAAACATCCTCACGACGCTGTTTTTGTTCCATTGTGAGTCATCGCAGCACCCATCTTGCCCTCAGCTCTCTCGTGTCAAAATTTTCAGTCAATACGCGATGTACAGCACTTTTAGATACGCCTACCGTGTCCGCAGCTCGTGAACTTTCGGTCGACGTTTATCCAATACCATTTTGTGGACTTTTGTCACCATTTCGGGCGTCTTGACAGCTCGTACGACCTCGTTTGAACCCTGCCATCCAATATTTTACTGTTGCAAACGAAGGAGCAGACTCCCACAGAGTAGAAGCTTTTGATACTACTAGCTTTTGATATTATTTGGAGCAATGTCTTTCGAACGAAAGTACCGTGTCGTGTAACGATAAACAATTTTCTCCATGTTTACATCCACGTTTACCAATTCACTGAGAACTTTCACCATTGACTACCAAACAAATACCAAACAACGTAACGTCATCAATCTTCAAACTTAAGCTTTGTGAGGTTGGTACTTTCTCCCTTAGTAATTTCGAACGAAAGTACCGTGTCGTGTAACGATAAACAATTTTCTCCATGTTTACATCCATGTTTACCAATTCACTGAGAACTTTCACCATTGACGACTCTCAAACAAATATCAAACAACGTAACGTCATCAATCTTCAAACTTAAGCTTTGTGAGGTCGGTACTTTCTCCCTTAGTAATTTCGAAAGAAAGTACCGTGTCGCGTAACAATAAACAATTTTCTCCATGTTTACATCCATGTTTACCAATTCACTGAGAACTTTCACCATTGACGACTGTCAAACAAATATCAAACAACGTAAAGTCGTCAGTCTTCAAACTTAAGTTTTGTAAGGCCTCTACTTTCTTCCTTAGTAATTCTTTTCAAATAACTATGGTCGTTTATAACTTAGGTCGGTTACTTCTGGGACTATCTTTATAATTCAGGGGAAAAATTGAACTGGTTCCGGGGGGTGGGGGGCAACGTTGGCTCCAGAGGAACGATACCTAGCCCCCTATTCCGTGGACGATAATTAACGAGCATTCTTCGCGTTCCTCCATTTTCCGCGATGCAGGTCGTAGCTTCCATATCGGGCTCGTCGGTTCGTTATTTTGACGGATCTTTTCTCGATAATTAGCGCCGCGATTAATCACGGAGAAACGGACCATTCGTAAAAAATTTCATTTCGGTCCAGTGTCGGGGGAGATTCTTCCGGAATTATTTATTCCGAGATGGTAAAGTTAAGATCGAACGAATCGCGAATAATTATCTTAAAGAAATGACCAGCTCTTGCAAATCGAGGCTCAGAAGTTACTAGATGGGAAATATTTAGTAACTTTTGCATTGGGGAGACTTATCGAGTTCCCCTGGTATTCTTCCAGGGGGGTTCAATATTGTTTGGGTCATTGGGAATATTTATATTAATATTTGGGAATTATTTATTCCGAGATGGTGAAGTCAAGATCGAACGAATCGCGAATAATTATCTTAATGAAATGACCAGCTCTTGCAAATCGAGGCTCAGGAGTTACTAGATGGGAAATATTTAGTAACTTCTGCATTGGGGAGACTTATCGAGTTCCCCTGGTATTCTTCCAAGGGGGTTCAATATTGTTTGGGTCATTGGGAATATTTATATTAATATTTGGGAATTATTTATTCCGAGATGGTGAAGTCAAGATCGAACGAATCGCGAATAATTATCTTAATGAAATGACCAGCTCTTGCAAATCGAGGCTCAGAAGTTACTAGATGGGAAATATTTAGTAACTTTTGCATTGGGGGGACTTATCGAGTTCCCCTGGTATTCTTCCAGGGGGGTTCAATATTGTTTGGGTCATTGGGAATATTTTATTTGTAGGAAAGAAGAGGTTCTAGGGTATTTTTTAGAGGGAAATATTTTTGAAAGCTAGGGGAATTTAGAAATTATGTAGGAAGATCGTGCTTCATTAGGGAAGTGGTTATTTCTTTGTATAGAAGATTATGATAATTTATGATAAAGTTACATTTTCGATTCTTTTCTCAAATTTTCGTGTTGCTTATTTCTTCGTGTAAAAATTCACTGTGATGTATAAAAATACGGTAATGTAAGTGTACGGTGATCATCTTTTGGACCATTTTTTCTATAAAAAATTACGCACGTCAGTAACAGTTATTAAACAATGGGACCGTAAATTACGATAATCGTCCTTCGGATCTTTGTTTCAAATTTTGTTTGCCCCCTATCTATTTCTTCGCCTAGAAAAATCACTATAACCTATAAAAATACAATAATCTATGTTAGAAAATCATTTACTGTACCATTATTTTTGTAAAAAATTACAGTGATCCATAAAACCAATGTATTCTAAATTACGATAATCTTCTCCCACATCTTTGTCAAAATTTTAAATCCATTACTCGTTTCATCGTAAAAAAAAAATCACCATAACCTATAAAAATACAATAATCTGAGTTACGATAATCATCTACCGGACCATTATTCCCGCAAAAAATTACAATAATCCATAAAACCAAAGTACCCTAAATTACAATAATCTTCTCCCACATCTTTGTCAAAATTTTAAACTCGTTTTATCGTAAAGAAAAATCACTCTAACCTATAAAACTACAATAATCTAACTTACGATAATCATCCACCTTACCATTATTTCTTCAAAAAATTACAATAATCCATAAACCCGGTGTGCTCTAAATTACGATAATCTCCTCCCAAATTTTCCGGAATTTACCCCCACTCGGGGTTTCCTCGCGCAGAAGAAAAAAAAAAAAGAAAAAAATGACGCTAATCTACAGCAGGGAATTTGGAAATACCAGAAAGAAACGCGATTATTTATGGGCGGTTGTGATATACCGTTAGGAAGCCGAATGAATTTCCACTGTAGGGCAGCGGTCGCGTAAGGAGCAATTTCTCTTTCGGGTACATGCATAGGACAGGTTTAATACAGCGCGGCTGCACCGGCGTCGGTGTTCGTACGTTTTATTTCGCAGCGTTTTTCACGAAAATCGGCACCGCGAGCACCACCGAACCCCCGTCAGCGTCGCCGAGGTAACGCGCGAAAAATAAGGCGCGTCAGGAATAAAGCGGACGATAAAAATCGCATGCCGGCGAAAATAAAAGGCAACCGCGGAGCCAATCTACCGCGGGACCGATTTTTCGCGAGGAAAATTTCTAGCCGCGTGTACACGGCCGTGCGCGCGCACGCCTCACCCCACTTCGAGCGGGTAGCGTGCAATTTTTGACTCGCGTTTCTATCGCGTTGTCGAGAAATTAATGTCGTTTCTCAAACACGCTCGCTTGTATTGTAACTGCGGCTTCGTTTGGGAAATATTTTCCACGGTTACGCGTTGTGCGCGCGATTGCGGCGGAAAGACAATCGAGGCGTGTTATTCTTTGGGAAAATTCGAAAAGTGTGGTATCGTTATTGTTACTGAGTGGTGGGGATGGGAAATAAATTAAAAATGTAAAGTGGGGGGAAGAATTTAGGGGAATTCGATGTATCGATGAAACGGAATTAAAAGAAATTGTTTGGAGAGGTAGAATGAAAAGAAATTGTTTGAAGAGGTACGAATGAATAGAAATTATTCTTAAGTTTGAGGTTTACGATTCACAAGAGGCGGTGTAATTGATTTAGAATTCGATTTTGTTGTTGTATTTTTTGTATTTTACTATAGTGGAGGGTATGAGAGAAGTGTTATTTATTTTTTAAGGTTACTTTTTTAAGATGGTCGTCGATTTAAGAATTGTTGAAAATTATCACTTTGTTGTGTGTACAAGGTGACGAGCTGGTTTTTTTAGAAATTAAGAAACATATTGAGGTTATCTTTTTTTTTTAATTAAATGATTCAAGTGGTGTGTGCAATGCAATCAATTCAATGATTCGTTTGGTGTGCAAGAAATTTTAGGAGACGAGCGATAGAGACAGAAGAAGGAATTATTCGCTATGATTGTTTAACTATGTATAATAAAAGAAAACAATGGTCAACGTGAATGTTACCCAATTTGGTAAAAGCTCTCCAAATAATAAAAAATGTTTACCACCTTCCGTTTGAAAAATTCTAGGACCCTCTTTTTCTCCTTTATTAGTTGCTATCCTCAAAATTTGTTATTCATAAATAAAATCAGTTCCCCTGTATAATTAAAAAAAAAAGATAAAATCGATGTCGATTTGAACGTTTGTTAAACGTAGCTTGTAACGTTTTGTACGAGTCATCTAGTATAATTCACAACTATAGAATGGTAAAATTGGTACAACGAAGTCAAGCCAGTTAAGTAAAAAAATACACGTGTGTCCCAAAAATATTCAAAACCATTTTTTTTTCCAAAATCTCACACGAATATATTCCATTTAAAATTTACCAATTATGCTTGTAACATTTTATACTAAATTCGGTATAATTCACAACCATAGAATGGTAAAATTGGTAAAACGAATTCAAGCCAGTCAATTAAAGAAATACAAGTGTGCCATAAAAATATTCAAAACCATTTTCTTTTTCCAAAATTTTGCACGAATATATTCCATTTAAAATTTATCAATTATGCTTGTAATATTTTATACGAATTATTCGGTATAATTCACAACCATAGAATGGTAAGATTGGTACAACGAATTCAAGCCAGTCAATTAAATAAATACACGTGTGCCCCAAAAATATTCAAAACCATTTTCTTTTTTCAAAATTTTGCACGAATATATTCCATTTCAAATTTACGAATTATGTTTGTGACATTTTATGTTAAATTCGGTATAATTCACAACCATAGAATGATAAGATTGGTACAACGAATTCAAGCCAGTCAAGTAAATAAATACACGTGTGCTCCAAAAATATTCAAAACCATTTTTTCCCTCAAAATCTTACACGAATATATTCCATTTAAAATGTTCAAATGACCTTTATACGAATTATTCGGTATAATTCACAACCAATGGTAAAATTGGTAAAACAAATTAAAGCCAGTCAATTAAATAAATACACGTGTGCCCCGAAAATATTTTTCTCTCCCTCCAAAATCTCGCACGAATATATTCCATTTAAAATGATCTTTCCTCGCAAAGCGACCACACCGATTACATCACCGACACCTTGTGCATCGATTGCACAAACGTCGATTATCGAAGAAACTGGACCGTCTCCCATCGAAGAAAACCCAATGATCTCCGATTCCATTTACCGAGTCAATTTACAGCAATTGATAACCGATTATTCGATTAATTTTTTCCCCATCGGCTTTCGTATCGACACTTTTCACCCGACAAGTGATATTGTTATCCCAGATGAATTAATACCCAGCTATCCGTTTACCCGCGTCTTTGTGATCACGTACGGTTCGAATCGGTGAACAGTAACGACGTTTCTGTAACGACGATCTGTTCGGTTTCCACCGACGTGGAAATGACGTGTTCGACGCGACGCGATTACTCGCACGATGGTTCTTCTAACCGAGTTTGCATTAAATATAAACCGGGCCGCGTCTGCCGCGGGTACTCGATTATATTTCACGAGGGGTAACCCAGTAACTCGTTTCTATTTTCGAGCGGCTGCCAGCCCGGCGTTGTACATTAATTTATCGTTCGTTGGCCCGGCCAACTTATCCACGAATTATCGCACTTTTAAATGTATTTTCACGGAGTAACAGGTTGGCCCGAGCCGGCTCGGCGTCGACCACGCGGAAACTTTCCGTTGGCTCGGTTCAAACCTGGAAAACGCCAACTTCCATCTCTGGTACCACCTCGCCCCTCGCCGTACTCCTCTCAAACATCGCTGTCCTCGGAAACGCGACAATCGTTCGCGATTCTCCGTACACAATGAGTTCTCAAACGATGGTCATGGATCCTCGTGTTGCTTTCGAGGCGAGAAATTAGATATAGGGGATTTTCCCGGATCGAGAAATTTGAAACTTCGGGGATGGTTAGGGATTTTTTGGTTTGGAAAAATAGTTCGCGATTCTCCGTACACAATGAGTTCTCAAACGATGGTCATGGATCCTCGTGTTGCTTTCGAGGCGAGAAATTAAATCGAGGGGATTCCCCCGGATCGAGAAATTTGAAACTTTGGGGATGATTAGGGATTTTTTTGGTTTGGAAAAATAGTACGCGTTAATTTGAAATTATCTGTACTTGTTTGTGTGCTTGTGAAGATCGTTCTTCGAGTCGAGAAATGGGCGATAGTTGAGGAATTTTTTTATAGGAAAGTGGACGATCTATCTGAAATTATCTGTAATTATTTGTGTGCTCGCGAAGATGGTTCTTCGAGTCGAGAAATTGGTAATAATTAGGAATTTTATTTTAGAGCAGTGCAAGATGGATCTTCGACTCCAGAAATAAGCAGTAATTAGCAATTTTTTCATAAAAAAGTAGATGATTTATTAATCTAAAATTATCTGTCCTTATTAGTGTACTCGCGAAGATAGTTCTTCGACTCCAGAAATAGACAATAATTAGAAATTTTTTTCATAGAAAAGTAGATGATGTATTGATCTAAAATTATCTGTCCTTATTAGTGTATTGTTAAAGATAGTTCTTCGAGTGGAAAAATGGGCAATAATTACGAATTTTTTTATAGAAAAGTGGATGATGTATTAATCTAAAATTATCTGTCCTTATTAGTGTACTCGCGAAGATAGTTCTTCGACTCCAGAAATAGACAATAATTAGAAATTTTTTTCATAGAAAAGTAGATGATGTATTGATCTAAAATTATCTGTCCTTATTAGTGTATTGTTAAAGATAGTTCTTCGAGTGGAAAAATGGGCAATAATTACGAATTTTTTTATAGAAAAGTGGATGATGTATTAATCTAAAATTATCTGTTCTTATTAGTGTACTGACAAAGATAGTTCTTCGAGTGGAGAAATGGGCAATAATTAAAGATTTTTTTCATAAAAAAGTAGATGATGTATTAATCTAAAATTATCTGTCCTTATTAGTGTACTGTCAAAGATAGTTCTTCAAGTCGATAAATGAGCAATAATTAGGAATTTTATTTTAGAACTCTGTACTGTGTATTAATCTAAAATTATCTGTCCTTATTAGTGTACTGACAAAGATAGTTCTTCGAGTGGAGAAATGGGCAATAATTAAAGATTTTTTTCATAAAAAAGTAGATGATGTATTAATCTAAAATTATCTGTCCTTATTAGTGTACTGTCAAAGATAGTTCTTCAAGTCGATAAATGAGCAATAATTAGGAATTTTATTTTAGAACTCTGTACTGTGTATTAATCTAAAATTATCTGTCCTTATTAGTGTACTGACAAAGATAGTTCTTCGAGTGGAGAAATGGGCAATAATTAAAGATTTTTTTCATAAAAAAGTAGATGATGTATTAATCTAAAATTATCTGTCCTTATTAGTGTACTGTCAAAGATAGTTCTTCAAGTCGATAAATGAGCAATAATTAGGAATTTTATTTTAGAACTCTGTACTGTGTATTAATCTAAAATTATCTGTCCTTATTAGTGTACTGACAAAGATAGTGCTTCGAGTGGAGAAATGGGCAATAATTAGGAATTTGTTCACAGAAAAGTAGACGATATATTAATCTGAAATTATCTGTCCTTATTAGTATACTAACGAAGATAATTCTTCAAGTGGATAAATGAGCAATAAGTAGAAATTTTTTCACAGAAAAGTAGACGATATATTAATCTGAAATTATGTGTCCTTATTAGTATACTGACAAAGGTATTCCCCCAGGCTGAGAAATGGGCAATCGTTAGAATTTTTGTTTTGGAAAACATCCCGATATATTAATCTACAATTATTTGCGCTCGTTAGGATGCTCTCAAAGGCATAAATTTCTTTCTCGTAATTTCGTCCATAACCATAACCGGAATTAACCCTTTGCACTCGAAGCTTTTCTGCTACCAGAAACTAGCACCTCGTTGAAATCCTTCGAATCGTGTAATTAATTTCAAACGGAGCATTTTCATTTCAACACTTCATACACATATATTTCCATCTTACAAGAAACGAGTAATTGAATTTTAATATCAATTCCAAACCACGATGGTTTTCCCAATTGGAGAAACTACACCGAATTAAATGGCGATCGAGGATCGCCTCTCAATTGAAAAGGGCTAACAATATCCCCATAAAAACACCCATCAGAACCATAGACGAAATACACAAGTAAATTATCATTCAATCCCAAATACAATTTCCCTCAAAATCGAACAAATTTCCAAATTCCAAAATCGACAAACTTACCAAAAAAAAAAGTATCAATATTTACGATTCTTAATTCCCTGAATTTTCACTCCACATTACAAATCTGTACTTTGGGGTCCCTTAACATCAAAAGACACCAAGTGTCTTTCGAAACGTCCAACAACGCTTTGTTAACTTAAAAAAAAAAGGCATCGATGTTTACTGTTGGAATACAACGACATTGAACCATGCAGTACTTGAGAAGTCAAGGAATGGTGGATGAGCTCGATACCGGCTTTCCAATTTTTCCATTGACGTGACGACGTGATCGTTACAATCAATTCAGTTGTTCATAACCATACTCCGCTGCACGACTGTAATATATTTATCTAAAAATAAACGTCCTATTTACATTTTCTCTTGTGCTAAACGATTCCATAATCCCACATTTACCATTCTTAATTCCCCGAATTTTCACTCCACATCGCAAATCTGTACTTTCGAGTCCCTTAAGATCAAAAGACACCAAGTGTCTTTCGATACGTCCAACGACGCTTCGTTAACTCCAAAAAAAAACATCGATCTTCCAAAGAAAGACACGAGTGAGCTCCGAGGAATCGATCGTGCGATCGATGCCTCGAGTTTCGTGTAATCTCGCGCGTTTCACGAGCGGAACTCGTTCCTCGAAACGGATACAGACATTTTCCAGCGAATTATTTCGCTACCTTCGACTCGGTTTCCCTCCACCGATCGTAGTCCTCGGTGTTCTTTGACGATTACGGAACGAAGCGGCGTCGTTCTCGTTCGCGTTGTTCTCCGGTCCCCCGTCTCCTCCCACGTCCCCCTCGCTGGAAACGCGAGGAGGAAGCTATTTCCACGAGTAGACGAGTGACTCGTCTCGAAACGACTCGCTGGAACGCAATAAGGGACCGAACGTTCCGCGGTGCCCCTTGTCTGGCTATGAAAATTTCTTATTGGCTTTCTTCGAGGATTCTTTCGTCGCCAAAGTCTATGAACTTTCCGCGAGGAGGGTCCCCGCCTCGCCGCGAGATTCAGTGTCGCTCGGTCGGGAAAGTTTCGGTCCCGCGGTTCGATCGAACGTAAATGGAAATAACGAAAAAGAGAAAAAAAAAATAAGAAATTAATACACCTACCTGCTCGCGAGAAATATCGAGCGAAATATACATCCGTCCCGGGTGTATCTCGTCCGGTGTCCAAGTGAACGTGAACTCGAGTCGAAAGAGTGTATTGAGTTGATCTGCTACGAGAACTCCGATTGGAGATTTTGATTTTCGGTGAATGAACGATGGTAAATGGAAATTTTACGAGCAATTGGCTAAATGACAAAATTTGTAACAATTTGTTGCGTTGTGTCCGGTGAAGGAAAAATTTCGTGGATTTTTGTGAAATAAATGATCGGTGTACTTTTAACGAAGATTGTATCAACGATTGTAGGTTTGAAGGGAATTTTGAATCGTTACGCGTGTCGAATTGCAAACTTTCGAGTTAGAAATTCGAGTATCTCAAGCTGGAAGATTTTTTTGAAAATTTTACTCTATAGTTTAGACTAATTTTTAGATCGGTAAATATGCACGAGTCTCGTTATTGTTCTCTCAAGTAGACCGAAGTTCACGGTGAAACGATCGTGACGAGAACGCAGAAAATAAAAAAAAAAAGAAAAAAAGAAAAAAAAAAGAGAAAAATCGAATAAGAAAAATAAGTAAGAGTATTAAAGGGGTGAACATAAGGTTAAAAACAAAGGCGTTTGCCGAGATGGAGATGTCGTTTAATCGTAAATCAATAAAATTAATGAATTAAATAAATAAATTAAAAATGTTTATACACATATTTATATATATAATATATATATATATAATATAATATAAAACATAAATAGGGTCCCGAGACTGCTGGAGTATCAGCGCGTATCCCACACGCCCCATCCCTTTTCGATCGTTTGCGATCGCAGCTACCTTAAGTCTCCGCTCTAGCTAACCTAACGCGTTATACATTATCATATTTTACATAACATCGTTTTTTGCCTAGTGGGTCTCTCGCTCTCTCTCTCTCTTTCTCTCTCTTTCTCTCTCTCTCTCTATCGACTGTTCGCCGCTCGAGTGGCCAATGTTTTTCTTTTCCTTTTCTTTTTTTTTCTCCCCTCGTTTCCCTCGGTGTTATTTTTACACCGTGTGTTCGTCCGTACGGGCCTCTTATCAATCGTTCTTGGAAAATTTCGGGTCGGGGGACAGCCAGCCGACGTACTCCGCGAAAAAGAGGGTCGTGGAACGCGAGCCGAGACGGCACGACGACGAACGATAATTTCGCCGCGGCGACGAGCGAGTTACGATACACTTATTTCGGCACCGCGCGACTCACGATCGATTCGCTCTCTCGGCCGCGCGGCGAACGTACACGGCGTTCTCGAATTGTCTCCGGGCGTAAAAATACGAAGAAGCGTCGTAACATCGCTCGGGTCTCGTCGTACGGCGTCGTCGTTAGGCCCCGGCTCGCCGCGACAGACGTCCCCTCTTTTCCACGAGCCTACTACCCCCTCCACCGCTCCAACCTAGCCACCGCTGCCGCGCTCCGACGGTGTGGCCCACATTTCCCAACAACGACCGACAAAAGACCCGATACCCCTCCCCTTGGCGCGCAACAACGCGACTACGACGACGAAACGTCATTCCCTTTCCATTCACGACGAAAGGGAACTTTTCACCGAGACACGAATAGCGATGGGTATCCTCCGCGAAATTATCTCGAATCCACCTCCAACGTTGCGCGTGGACTCTTGAAGGAATTTTAGATTCCTCGGTGTAGCCCTCGTGGGGCCACGAGTACGCCGCGTTTCGAGATGGTTCGAAACCCTTGTGGAAAGGTTCTCGAAGCACTTCGACCTCTGGAGGTGGTCTCATATCCCCATCGCTGGAAACGTTTGTACACGAAAAATGCCTTTTTCGCGGCTTTCAGACCGTCCCTGTCGTGTGTTTTTGGGTGTGCTTGTGTTTTTAGGGTGTATGTGTCTGTGTATGTGTGTGTACGTGTGTTTTGTGTAGGCGTATCGACCTAAACGATCTCCCGAGTGTTTCGACTACTCTCACGACGTCCTTCATCGAGACCCTGGGCTCTTTGGTATTGTTCTCTCGTGGAGACTCCGAAAAGTGCGACCTCCGAACGCCCTTCTGCCTGCTGCTTCTTCGTCTTTCGTTTCGTTTGTTTGTTTTTTCTTTTTTTCAGGTTTTTCTTTTTTCGGTTTTTTTTTTTCGTTTATCGTTTATCATCGGCGGCTCGCGATCTCTCGAGGTCAGGCACCACTTCTTGAATCACGAGCGTCGCTCGAATGGCTTCTACTGGCCTCCCCGATATGAAACTGAAGGGGATCGGGCTTGAGGCTAGAATCTGCCGTAACTATTTTTCTTGCACACATACACGCACGCACGCACGCACGCACGCACACGCGTACACGCTATTGTTCATTCTCGCTGTTTTCCTTTCGCGCGTCAAGATACAAGCGTACGCACTCACGTATCGTTCGGTCGCGAAAAGAAGGCACAATTTGTTTACAGCGACGCTCCGCCCACAGTCCGTTGCCACTCCTACGATCGCGAGCGAGAAGCGCCATTGGCCGAAGGCGGCGACCGCAGCGACACCAAGTGAGAGAGAGCACTGCGTCATTGGCGTAGCCTTCCGATCGAATGCTAGCTATTGAGAAACATAACGATTTCGTTCCTGTTTAAATACTATCGCTGATTCGATAAGTTTCTCGTAATGAAAAAATAAATACAATTTAATACTCGTGATAATCATTATTATTTTGAGAATTGTTTACAGCCAAAAGAACTAATTTGTATTCATTGAAAATAATATAACTTTGTTTATACTCATTTCTATATAATTACAATTTACACAAAAACAAATCATATTAAAATTAAAACAATCGTAACCTTTACATTTTCTTACATCACAAATTCCTCGAGGAGCTACTGTCGTCCGAATCGGTTGAATTATAGGAAACCGATGCAGCTGACTTTACAATTTCAGTATCGCTTCTTTCATTCAGTTTTAAATTTATTATAAAACAAGCTCCAATAATTGGGATACACGATGCAGAAAATGCGACTGTTTGGTTTGGAACGACTCGAAGTTGCGTCCCTGAGAAACAGTTCCTCGGAAAATTTGTTATGTAAAAAAACAAAAATTGTACTTGTTTTAATACTAACATGATTTGCTTTTGTGTAAATTGTAATCATATAGAGTTTATCACGCTAGAAATGAGTATAAGCGAATTTATATTATTTTCAATAAATACAAATTTGTATTTCGTTATAAATAATTTTCAAACTATTATTGATTATTACGCACATTGAATTGTATTCATTTTTTCAATACGACTTATCGAATCAGCATAAGCAAATTCTTCTGTTCACGAATACTTTACGCTTTGTTGGAAGTCTACGCCAATGCACCTTGCTAGTCTTCGACCAATGGCGCTTCTCGCTCGCACTCGTAGGAGTGGCAACGGACTATGGGGCGGAGCGTCGATGTAAACACGCTGCGCCTTCTTTTCGTAAACGAGCGTTGCACACACGCGCGCGGCCACGCATTCGTTTCTCGCGAATAAAATTTCTATAGAGACGCGAGGCACGTGTCGTAACGCGACATTTTCTAAAAGAGGAAGTAACCGGTAGCAGTCATAGAAGAGGTGGAGAATTAGACGTCGAAGAAGAACAAATAGAGGGGACGTGTCGAGGTGGAAGAGATAGTACGAAGAGAAATAAAGAAGGTACGAATGCCCGGTACCAAAACTGAGTTGGAACCTGGTCCTACAATACGGAGGACTCGTTCTAATGCCCGACAACAACGGTTACCCCGACGATCCTGCGCGAGAAGATTCTCTTCCGTTTTTTTTTCCCCCTCCCCATTATAATCTCTTTTTTTCCCCTACTCTTCATCCCCGTTCGAAGTATCCGTGTCGTTATTCACTGCGTTCCGTTTCGCAGGTCTCACACGTTCGATCCATAGATCGATGTACGTATCGCCTCCTCGTTCTTTTTCTTGGTCGCGCGTTGGCCCTCTCACGACTTCTCTTCTCGTGGGCTTCGAGAGGCTGTTTCGACCGACTGTACCGCGCGCACCCCTTCGTTTCGAACGTTAGAAAGGGATGCACCCGGAATGGAAGGGCCCCGCGCGATTATCGCTAGCAGTAGTACGAGGTCGAGAGTCCCAGCTTGCAGGAAAATGGCGCCCTACGCCGGTTGTACACACTTCCAGTGCTGATTACGTCCTTCGTCTCGCACCGTTGACCCGTGAAGCCCTCCGCGCATCTGCAACGAGAAAACAGTATTTATTTAGAAATCATTCGTAATTTCTTTCTCTTTGAGAACATTTTTAATTTTTACCCCGTTTCTTTATCATTGCGTATTTGTTTATTTTTTGTTTCTTCGATACGTATTGAAGCTTCTACTTCGACTGTTTACATTATACAGGGTGGGTTATTTGATACTAGAATTGCTGACAGTGAACGTATTACTATTTGTAAGTATATTAAACCATATATGTATTTTCGAAGTTGGATGAGGAAAGGGCAAATACACTGTTAATAATTGAGTAATTTTAAAAAGAAGTTCGAAACGAGTCAATTTGACGCGTTTGGTAGTTCTACCGTTAAATCTGTATTTCCATCGGAGCATTGTTTTCCGTGCGAGGTTAGGTTAACTCTTGTACGTATATTTACCTCTGTCTATTTTTTACCAGCGTGAAAAAAGCGACGCAAGTGGCCCCTATTTGGATCGGTCGTCTCTCGAGCGAGAAGCCGAGCGAGTCGCGCTAAAGTTTCCGCGATTCTCCGCTGAATTTCGTTGGCGCGAGCGAGACGAGCAGGGAAAGAGGGAGGGGAGGGGGGAGGAGGAGATCCCGAGGAGCTGAGACAGGCACGATGCGTCCAAGACGTTTCTTTGGAAAAATAATGTTATGCCGACGTCGTCGTATTTATAGCACGGTTAACTAACCGCGACGAGACGTACGAATGCTGCTGGGTAGACGTGTCGTTCGCGGCACTCGTGCGTTCGCGTAGCTCATTGGGAGAGGGGAGGGGCGGAGAGCGGCGGGGAGTGGCGGTGAGCGGAGGGGGCGGGGAGAGCGGCTCGGTGGACCGTCGGCGCAGAATCAGAAGCGTCTGTCGCGTCGCTAAACGATTTTCCGCGCGTTCTTCCCGCAATTGCGTTTCTTCCCGCCTAATGAACACGTCGGTGGGACCGTAAGCGCGACGTTCGCTGCTACTTTCGGTCACTTGACACGACGTATTATCGCGGGGCGTTCCGAACACGATGGAAATAAAAATACACCGCGCCGTAATATATTAGCGACTAACGCCTTTTATTCTTTAAAAATACACGCGCTCGGGTACGCGCGCACAAACACCCGCGTATCCACGTTTCGCGACGACCGCGTCCGACACGGTCAATATTTAGGTTCGAGGTTTCGGTCTCGTAACGATATTTTTAACCGTTTTTATTCTCACGCGTATACGAATTTTGTAAATCGCCCGCGATAGTTACGGAATCTACTCCACCGGGTTACGAAATAATTCCACGCATAGCGTGCAATAATTACGGAATCTATTCTACCGGTTTATGGGATAATTCTATACTGAGCGTGTAATAATTGCGGAATCTAAACCACCGTTTTACGGAATAATTCTATACATCGCGCGCAATTGCGTAATCTGTTCAACCGTTTTGCCGGAATAATTCTACACATCGCGCGCAACAATTACAGAATCTACTTCGACGCGTTTAAGTTATCAATTTGAAAAAAAAAAAGAAAAAGAAGTTTCTCTTTCCCCTTGTGTATTCTCTTTCCGGTATCAATCCTAGACACACGCGACGATCGTCGCCGTTTCCGTTCTCGTGCCCCGAGGACAACAAATTACACCGATCGTGGATCCCGAAACGCCTACGCTCTTGTGGGTAGACACGCGAGCACCTTCGTTGGTCCGCGATAAAGCATATTTTCGTCGCCGACGAATACGGCGCGTCTGACCCAGGAAGGGGAGGGGGTGGGGGCGTCGCGTTTTTATTTTCGCGAAATCGCGCGCATAGGTAACGTCTACCCTACCAGAAAACCTACCAGAAGCGTCTACTGCGTTCTCGAGTGGGGAATGGTGGGGGAACGGGGAACCCCGAGCGTCCCGACTGTGAACGGGAAGCTCTCTTCGAGAGTTCGTCCGTGCGCGTTTAAAGCGTATTAAAAGAACTTTCGTTGGACACGTGTGAGTGGTGGAGAGGTGGTGGGGGGTCGTTAACGGCGAGTAAACACCAGCGGGAGAGCCCGAGCCGCGTTATTTATCCCCCTGCGGGCCGGAGAAGCCCGCGGGATGCGCGTTTCGCGAGCAAATATCGTCGACGGTCCCCGCAAATTTTTACGACGCGGAGCGTCGTCTTCGACCACCCCCTTTGGAACTCTCTCTTTCTCTATATATATATAATATATATATGTATATATATATATTTCTTTCTCTCTTTCTCTCTCTCTCTCTCTCTCTCTATATATATATATATATATAATATATATATTTCTTTCTCTCTCTCTCTCTATTTTTCTTTCTCTCTCTCTTCTTCCCTCCCTCTATATATATTTCTCTGTCTCTCTCTCTCTTTCTCCCTCCCTCTATATTTCTCTCTCTCTCTCTCTCTCTCTCTCTGTTCCTCCTTCCCTCTCTAGATATATTTCTCTCTCTTCCTCTCTCTTCCTCTCTCTCTCTCTCTCTCTCTCTCTCTCTCGCTCGCTCTCTTTCTCCCTCCCTCTATATATATATTTCTCTCTCTTCCTCTCTCCCTCTATATTTCTCTCTCTCTCTCTCTCTCTCTCTCTCTCTCTCTCGCTCTCTCTCTCTCTCTTAATTTCTCTCTTTCCCTCTCTCTTAATTTCTCTCTCTCCCTCTCTATTTCTCTCTCTCCCTCTCTATTTTTCTCTCTCTCCCCCTCTATTTTTCTCTCTCTCCCCCTCTATTTCTCTCTCTCTCTCTCTCTCTCTCTCTCTCTTTGTCTGTCTCTTTCTCTCTGTCTCTCTCTCGGTCTATTTCTTTCTTTCCGTACCTCCCGACTGGCGTCTCGGTCGCTCGACGACCGTTTTCACTCTTCCCCACCGAAACGGCGTTTCGAAGCGGCACCCTCGCGGATTTACGAGGACCACGCACTAAATATACCGCGGCCGTACGATTTACCGTTGGACAAACCTGAAACAGCGCCCGGAGATAGTACAATTTACTGTACCATTCACTTGAACCCATTAACGCTCGCCCCGGTAACTTCGCCCGGCCACCGCGTAATTGGCTTTCCATTGAGATTTATCGTAATCATGCGTGTTTACCGGGGGGCACGAGAACACTTTAAACGGGGAACCGACGGATAAATTTCCGTAGAATTTTTCCCGCTTGGAAATTCTACGGTATCGATGTATTACTACTCTGCCGGCTTCGCTAATTTTTCAACGACGTATCGGGAAATTTCAACGCGGGAAATTAATCGGGAAATTTCGTCCGTTCCCGCGTCGCGTTTACGTTGGATTTTAAAATGGCCGGTTGGTAGCGAAATCCACGGAATAATTCGGGGATACGAGCCAACGCGGTGTTAATTAATATTTTCGACCAGCGGACGTATCGGGTGTTGGTGTAAACAAAAATGTTTTCCACGAGACACGGTCACCTGACAGTCGTTAAAATCTGATTTTCCCCGGGCTGACAGGTTTTACGGGAACACGGCCGGGCGTTAAAGCTCGCGATAGCGAACGTTCTGCAACGCTTCGTTGCGCGGTGCGTAGTACCGGGAATACGCGTTGGAATATGTACACAACGATTTCTGGACCCGTAAAAGGAACAGTGAATTAAAGTCGGTCGTTAATCCGTGCGTCGTAAACGTCCAGGAACGCGGACCTCGCGGGAGCCGATTGTTCGCGAGCAAATCGCGTGCTCGTCGCTGATATCGGCTGGTTGCGTCCATGGTCGACCAGGAGTACGCAATTAGTATAGGTAGAATTAATACGTTGGTATAATGATATGAAAATATTTTTCTATTTTTATTTCGAGCAAGATTACTGGAAAGTATACCAAACGGCATCAGTACAACGATCAATATTTGAATTTCCATATAAATTTTTTATTCCAGCACTTATTTAATTCCTGAAATTTCTAAATCGAAAATTTTGTCGTGCAAATATTTTTGTATTTTTATTCCAATCAAGATTACTGGAAAATACACCAAACGGAATCAATGCAACGGTCAATATTTGAATTTTCGTATAAATTTTTTATTCCAGCAATTAATTAATTTCTGAATCGTTTAAATGATCGCAAATTTTGTCATGCAAATATTTTTGTATTTTTATTTCGATCAAGATTACTGGAAAGTATACCAAACGGTATCAGTACAACGATTAATATTTGAATTTCCATATAAACTTTTTATTCCAGCACTTATTTAATTCCTGAAATTTCTAAATCGAAAATTTTGCCGCGCAAATATTTTTGTACTTTTATTCCAATCAAGATTACTGGAAAATACACCAAACGGAATCAGTACAACAATCAATATTTGAATTCCCGTACAAACTTTTTATTCCAGCAATTGCTTAATTCGTGAAATTTGTAAACGATCGAAAATTTCACTGCAATGTATAAATACACCCACATTCAAATTGTATTATCCCGCAGACTTCGTTTTGTACAATAACAAATTGACGTTGTCGGGATCGTTGGAGTTTTGTAAGCGATGAATAATAAATTAGACTTTTAGCTGTGTAATTGGTCACACTTGGTTGTCGAAGTGGACTCTCTCTCTTGGTGGTGTACAAACTGAATCGCAGAACGAATGCAGAACGGGAAGAATATGTGTGGAACGCTGAATGAATGTTGACTGAATAATGAACACTGAATAATGACAAAATGATGCAGACTGAATGAATAACGAACACAGAACGATGGTCACGGAAAACTGAACACACAATACTATTCTCGCTTGCAATACTATTTGTTCGCTTTTATTCTCGACTTTAAACACATCACGTTTTCTCCAAAATGTTATTTTCAACTCTAGAATCGATGTTACGACTCATCGATGCAACTGCCCAATTATCATGTCCTCTTTCGTCGAATCGAAAGACGAGGTACGTCCAACGGGTGTACCTCTCATTTATTTTTAACTTCCAACGACTCCGAATCGTTAATTTTCACGAAATGTTGTTTCAACTACGGGATTGATGCAAATTCTGTCGATACAACGGCTCGAGTTCCGGTGCTGGGGCAAGTCTAATATGCATTTCCCTTCTTTTATTCCCAATCGCGAGTGGAAGACCGAATGTAAAACGTCGATGGACTTCTCTGATGATTCGAAACGGTACGATCGTTAGAAAAATAAAATGACTAACATAATAGCTCCATTTCTTATGAAATAATAAAACTTACTAAGCAACTTATTATATATGTGGTATAATTTACTCAATTATGAATAAATTATTTTTCGATAGCTTACTTTCGATAGTCATTACTTTGACGATAGCTAGATATTAGCAAATAACAGTATAATTTACTAGGTTGTTCGATAAGTTTTGTCGTTTTTTTCACTGTAAAAGAATACTATGACACTTCAACTTTGAACAATTGTAATACACGAACGAATCGACAGATATACGTGAAACTTTATACATGTTCATTGAACAGTAGTACCATCTTTAGAAAAATAAAACGACTAAAATAATAGCTCCATTTCTTATCGAACAATAAAACTTACTAAGCAATTTATTATATATGTGGTATAATTTACTCAATTATGAATAATTAATACTTTGACAATAGCTAGATAATAGTAAATATGGTGACTATGATACAATTGTTTACAAAGTTTCGTGAGTCTTGGCTCAACACTTCTCAGTTCAACACTGTCTGGTTCAAGATTCTCTGGTTCAACATTCTCTGGTTCAACATTCTCTGGTTCATTATTTACTTGTTCAACATTATCTGGTTCAACATTCTCTGGTTCATTATTCACTTGTTCAACATTATCTGGTTCAACATTCTGTGGTTCAACATTCTCTGGTTCAACATTTCTCGATTCAACATTCTCTGGTTCAACATTTTTTGGTTCAATATTTTCTGGTTTAACATTCTCTGGTTCAACACTGGCTTTTCTCTCGAAAAAATGAAAGCACGTTGCTCGTCAAATTTCATTGGGTCTGCTCCGACCCAGTCGACCCCTACTTTCTCTTAAAGCTACGTTTTCTTGAACCTATGCTATACTAAAACTACAATACTACATATCTTTCTTAAAAACTACCACCGTGAGCAAATTCACCGAGTTTGCAACTAGAAACCATTATCTTCACACCACATGTCACGACACCTAGAATTGCTAAACGTGTGAAATATTATAAAACAACTAAACCTAAGAAATATTTTCATCAAATATTACAAGATGGAATATTAACAAGTCTCATTGTGCAACCTACACGGAATTCTTTCAATCTTTCATTTTTCCTAATCTATTGGATAGTTCGGAAAGTAATTTCGTTTTCCAAAATGGAGAATAAATAATTCAACAAAATATTTATACACTCTAAAAAAAATCGTCTTTCATTTCCACCAAAAAAAAAAAACTAAATGACTTTTCGAACAACCTAATACCACACTCTGTAAGAGTCAATGCGTTCTGAACGGTGCGTATGGGACGAACCTGTGACAACTCGCAGGACAAGGTGGCGAACGTTGAATCTCCAAAGAAACGAAGAAAAATGAATTTCGAAACGATGAAAAAGTGAAAAGAAACGAAAGCATCGATCGTATCGTATCGTATCGTGAATGTAAACGTTGTAATTGTTAACGTAAAGTTAAAAAACAATTTCCTTGCGTTCTATGATTCCTTTTCGATCACCTCTCCAAATAGTTGAATGACCAAACTCGCGTAACGATCTCGATACTTACGTTTCTTACCCCACGCAAAGTAAATTTCCCTGGCGACGAAATCATGGTGGAAGGGGGATCGTTAGCTCGTTACTTCCAAGCAGAAGTTAAGGAGGGGGTGTGGTCGAAGAAAGGGTTCAACGGATCGATTTTGGGGCCACTTTCGTCCCTTCCGCGATCGATCGATTTCGTCCACGGGTCCGTCCATTGTTTTCGCGTCTTTGACAACGTCCCTCGCGTTCGTTTTTCCCCCACCCTCCCTCCCCCCCTGCCCGTCTTCTACTTTTGACGGTCGACATCGAAACCCTTTTCCGCGACGGAACCACGGGGTTCGCGAAACTGTCAAACTTTCGACGAATAAAAAGTTCGCAGCGGCGAGCATCAAAGCGGACCTCTTCTCCGCGGGACTCAATCGCTTTAAGGGCGTCCTTTATTACGGGGAAAATTGCTCGCGAAGTTTCGCGAAAGTCGTTCAACTTTTGTTTCTTTCCATCGACAGGAGGGGGTGGAGGGTAGCGGTTGGTGCAACGAGGCATAAAGTCGCGGAACTTTTCCCCCTGGGGGTAATTAGCGACGAGGAAGACGTTACAGGTATCGAAGAAATCGCGGGGATGTCTCGACCTCTGTTAATCGGTCTCGAGATTTCATTATCGACGGTAATTGGTCGAGGAGAGGGGCGTGGTTTCGTTGCGATATCGACTCCTTTTCAACCGTTCTTGCGGGGCGAATTAACAGTTCCGTTAATTACCAACGAGAGATCCTTGGGACGTTTTGTCGCTAACCGTTGGTACTAGGTTGTTCAATAAGTTTTTTTTTTTTTATTGCAAAGAAATATTGTGACGTTTCAACTTTGAACGACTGTAAATGTACGAATGAGTATATTTACATGTTGTATATGTAGACGTTTATGTGTTGATAAATCTACATGGAACTTTACACATGTTCATCGAACAGTGGTACCATCTTTAGAAGAACGAAACGACCAACCTAGTAGGTTTGTTTTTTATGGAGAAAACTTACTGAGCAATCTATTATAGCGAAGTGAGACGAGCGATGACTTTTATCGAGGTGGGTCTTTGAAAGATCTTGTAGCTTTCGTATTGTGTTGGTCGTTATTGTAGAATTTTTCTTTTAATATGAATCACATTAGCGACAAACCTGTTAAAATCATCGTGGTTACTTATTTTATCGTGACGTACATATTTGCCATTTACAGTTCAGAACAATTCACTCTTGTCGTTGTATACTCTGTTTATAACTGTCCCAGGCAGATCACGGTATCAAAGATTCACTCTCGCTCATTAGGACGCAGAAGTAAATGAAAGGAAAGACGAGTGTACGATAAACGAAGATTGTATGGATTTTACCGAAGGTTTTCAATCACTTGTTCTACGATTTAAGTTTCGATAATACGTGTCGTAATTAATTGTCGGTCACGACTCTCACATCCCTACTGAAAGCTAAATTTTCTTTTCGAAGAGGTTATGAAAAGGATTTCTTTCTATTATTTCGAAGAAAATATATTTGAACGAATGTGGGCAAGATTCATCCATGGTTCTTATTTTTGGCTCGATTTTCGTATTCGTTTTATATGGTATTGTAGCCGAAGGGGGTAATTATATAGCAAAAATCATTTTACTCGATTTCTTTCCTTTTTGTCTCAATCGATCGAGATTAGTAACACAACAATTGTTCTTACACGATTTAGTAACAAAACAATACATAAAAATTGCAACCTGGACGCTTTCCAACAATTATAAAATAATATCGAAAAAATATGTACTGTATTCCCGAGGTTCTTATGATTGCCTCCATTTTCTTATTCCACTCACACGATATTATATTATAATTATATAGCAAAAATTATTTTACTCAATTTCTTTCCATTTTGTCTCAACCGATCGAGATTAATAACAAAACAATACATAAAAATTGCAACCTGGACGCTTTCCAACATTTATAAAATGATATAAAAAAAACATATATATATATTGAATTCCTCGAGATTCTTATGTTTGCCTCCATTTTCTTATTCGACTCACACAATACTATATTATAATTATATAGCAAAAATCATTTTCCAACATTTATAAAATAATATATTTTATATATATATATATATTGGATTCCCCGAGGGACCTCGCCCTGTTGCGATAAGGGTTAACGGCGCGAAACCGGGGCGTGGGTGAGAAAGCACAAAAAAAAAGACAAGACGTCGCTTTTGAGAAACTCTCGGCCGTCCGTGCAACGGCGGAGAAGGAAAAAGGAACGAGCCGTCGGGTAACAGTCGGAAGTTTGCATTTTCGGGTAGCGAGGCGTCGGTCGGCCGCCGCTTGGAAAAGTCTTAGCCACGGTTCGCAGGGGGTTGGGGGTCGTCGCAGCCGTGGCGGGCCGGCAGCTTCGTGTATTACGATCGCGCAAAATTAAAAGTACCTTTTTATGCACGCCGGTAGTGTACAGCAGGCCCTGGTCGGAAGGTCGATGCTGTACCCAACAGTGTACCTCTCTGTGTGCGTGTGTGTGTTTGTGTATTTGTGTTGTGTGTGCGCGCGCGTGGCGAGAAACAGGAAGGGATGAAAGAGACGCGCAGGTCGGTGGTTTTCCTCGGGTATTAATTCCCGTATATGCCGCGAGTGAGCCTCGGTCTGTAACTACACCAGGAGCGTACGTACCCACCTCCTCCACCCCACCCCACCCCCTCACCACCGCCAACTCTGCTACCCGTCGTGCAACCGGGACGCGCGGTTCGAAAGAAACTTTTTTTGCGGTTTACTTAATTTAATAACGCTCCCACGGAACGCAATTTCAAAGATAACACTTTAAAGGGGCGGAGGCGCATCGGGCGTGCCCCCTCTTCGGCCCTTTACGTTCCGCTTCGCGATCCTCGTATCCGCCCCCCTCCCCCTCCTCTTCTTCCTGTGGCACTCTGTCCCTCCCCCCTACTTCCATCTTTTTTCTCTTCTTTTTCTCTCTTTTTTTTCTTTTTTTGTTTTCATCACTTTCCGTCTCGCTTCGTACCCTCGCCATCACCCCCCGCGTTTCTGTTTCTCTTTTGAAATATCCGTCGAGCGCGTGCGCATGCGCGTAGATCCCCCCACTCCGGCTCTCGTGTACCGAACGCGCGTAGAACGAGCCTCGGCTGTAACGTAGCCGTACTTTATTTCGAAACACTCTGTCGGCAGGGCGCGGGGGGCTATCTCTGCCCCCCGCGACTCCCTCACGACCCCTCCGCGTCCTCGATAGCTTCTCGCGAGCGAAACTGGGTTACTTAACTTGGTCGTATGGCGGCTGCGTCCATCGAAGCGTGGATGTTGTCCCTCACCCTTCTGCGTACCAACCGGGGGCTCGAGACAGAAGCGCCCTCTACAATCTTCGTCTTCTTCTCCCCCTCTTTAGACGAGCTGTTCACCCCCCAACGCTATTCTACAGTATCCAGTTGCAAATCGGCGTGTGTAAATATTGGGTTATTCAGAAAGTTATTTCGTTTTTTTTTTTTTTTTGGTGAAAATGAAACACGATTTTTTCAGAGTGTGCAAACATTTTGTTAAATTATATATTCTCCATTTTTGCTAATGAAATGACTTTCAGAACAACCTAATAGAAAGGTAGAAACCATCTTTCTATAAAGTCCAATCTTTGGAGTTTGTCAAAGTTCATCCAAACGAATGAAAATTTGCTAAAAATGTAAAACTGTATTCGATGAAAGAATTGAAAGAAACTTTTTATAAGAGGGTACCACCTTGCCCCCTTTCGTTGGTTGTGCCACAGTGCGGCTTAAATTTAAATAATACTCCTAAAAATTGAACAAGTGTTTCTTTGAAAATGTCGCTTTTAAATGTAAACATTTAATTTCTTAATGTACTATCGGGTTGTTCGGAAAGTCATTTCGTTTGTTTTTTCAGTGAACATGAAACACGATTTATTAACATTTTATTAAATTACATATTCTCCATTTTGGAAAACGAAATTACTTTCCAAACAACCCAATATAACGTCCGTGCTCGCGATACGGTTGTCGCGTTGCAAAACAACCACTGCCTCTCGATAACGATCCATGAAGGGTAGTTCCTCTATAAACACCCCCCTCCCCTCCTCGATTGGGAATTTTAATGGTTATTTTCAAAGCTGTTACTACGACGATTCGACGTCTCCCTATCCACTGATGGAACATTTTTCAGGTTCGTGGATAGAAATAAGAGACATTCGTTTTCATCCCCCAATAGAGAGAACTCAAGTTCACCCCTTTCGTGCTTAACGAGACAGGTGTGCAGATCGAGTACGATGTTAGAAATTTTCCACCGGCTCGTATTACCGCGCGTTGTTTCAACTCCCCCCTCCTGTTCCGGTAATTCGGTCTTCTTGTGAAAATATTTACTAATTTTTTCAAACGAGTGCTCCATTGCTCGGGACGGAAAATAACACGGTGGATCAGGTCGAAGAGGTAGAGCACGAAGGCTCTTATAAATAAGCTACCAGAGGTGAAAGATCCACCGTTTTATATTTAGCCCATCTGACTTCGCAAACAGGGGTGAAACGCGAGGGCGGTTCAAATATGAACGAGAATTTTCGCGGTACGACGGCAAATATCGGCGCGTGTTTGCCATTTCGTCGACACGAACGTGTACGAAAGTTTGCGGACACCGTGTAGGAAAATAACCCGGTTTCGTCGGTTCGCAGAGATATTCGTCCGATAAATTAGAAAAAACAGTGTCCCTCGTTTGTGTTTTGGTACGCGGTGGATCGACCGGTTCCCGTTAACGACGAATCCGATCTACACGGTGTTCCAAAGCGTGTGGTACGATCCGGGGTAAGTGGATCGTCCAACGATTTAATATAAATCTAATTGCAGGAGCGTTCATTGGGAGAATAACGCGCGAGAGAGCGCGGGATGCATTGTGTTTCTCTTGCAGTTGTCCCGCAAAACATATCGAGAAAATAAACGTTGCAGGACCCGCACGTGGCGTTTCGCGAACAAATTAATTCGGGACGGTGGAATATATCGGACCGGTTGATTGCCTTGCTCTGCACCGATTCTTGAAGGTTTACTCGAGAGTGGTCGTAGAACCGTCTCACGAAATTCGTCCGTTTCGCTTAATTAAACGCCCCGCTAATTAATTAGAGAAAGATCGGGCCTGTTCGACGGGTACCCACCACCGTGAGGACACCGACGCGGATCGTAAGTCGGCGCTCGTAAAATGTTCACCCTCGGCTTTATGCGCCCACTGGCCTTATTTCTCGCCAAGCCCGCTTTTATTCGCGAACACGTCCGGAATTTTTCCGTCCGAGTCGTCTTACTGGATGTACACTCGGTTACAGAAATTTCTGTCATATCGGGAGAAGAACGACCAGCTCGACACGCTATCCCCTCTCCGCAGTGGTCTGGGTCTCGCGAGGCGCACGGTGAGGCCCTTGGCTGCGCGACGTGGCTGCGCGGAGTCATTGCGTCGCCGACCGCGGGACAGAGCGGATCGAACGGCGTGGCGCACCTAACACGAACGCTACTGACTACGAATCGCAGAAAACACTCCGAGTAACAATGTTTCACCGATAGATTGTGCGAAATATTCACTTTAATAACCTGATTGGTGTAAAATAATATTCATTACGTATGTTTTCGATACGTGTAATCTACAAGCAAGTATAACTTGTACGTGTGATTGCATTTAAATGAGATACACGAAATATTGGCTACGTATACTTTCATTTACGAATCGCAACGAAATATACGCAACGAGTAGATTAAACTCTACGTTTATAATTTATTTTACGTTTGACACTCGATGCAAGTAGATTATTTCGGTTTACATTGGTTGTTTCGGGAGACACGAACCGCTCCGTCGCGCGGTCAGCGGTGTAATGCTAGCGCGCATCTGTGTCGCGCAGCCGAGGCACGTGACCGAGGCGCGAGAAAGAGAGGGGGTAGCGACTGGATCGAGTAGCGCCAAATTGGCCATATTCCCCTAACGTGGCACGAATGTCTGTTACCGTGCGTCCATGCCCGATTTACTCGAACTAAGCTTCCCCATCGGTTCTACGCCCCGATGGAGAGTCCGTTCTGCCGAAACGTTGTCCTCCCTCGGTAGTCAGTTATCATTCGGAGCGTAAATCTCGCTTAACGGTCACCCTCCATGTTTAATTAATCGATTTTCCAATTAATTAAAGAACGCTCGACAAACTCGTGGAGGGAAGATCGGGCTCGTTAGACGGGACAAGTGGCCGATTCGTACGATCCTCGATCGTAAAATCATCCGAATTCCGAGTCCCTACCCTTGTTCCACTATTGGCAAAAACGGTCCCTCGAGCGTTTTCCATTATCTCTCGGGGACTGATCCTCGGGATAGAAACCAAATGCACCCTTGCTCGTTGTCCAAGCCTCATTTATTCGAGAACGACGTCAGTCTCGAGACGAGAAGACTCGCCAAGAACATCCGCGAGGTACTCCCCACCAATTTAATCGAAACTTGGCAAGCCTGTGTTGCGTCGAGGTATAAGGGTTAGGTATCTTTTTTAACGGCGGTGGTTCAAGTCGAAGGGTCGAAACAACCCTCGAAAGTTGAACGTTCCCCTCCCCCGATGCTGTCTCTTTCGGTTGAGTTCCAGCAAATACCAACAAATTCGAGCTTTCGCCTGGATTGGACCCGGCCGTTGAGGCGGGAGAGGGTTGGGCTACCCAAACTTCCGGGTGCCGAGGTTGCACGGTAGAGATACTCTGTCTGCATCCGGTCGTTTTCCCACTGCCCAGTGATAGCAGGCAACGACACGACGATGGAAAATGATCGAGGGTGAACAGCGCTATCCGACGTCCCAATTTCCCAGACGGTAACCTGTCCCGCCAGCTGGCACCCTTTGGGACATCAGGGTTTTCCCTCGTGACCCGGCACTTCACCCTCTCTCTCTCTCTCTTTCTCTATCTATCTATCTCTCTATCTCTCTTTCTCTCTCCTCTCTCCTCGTTTCCACACCTTCGTCCGACCTCACCATCCTGACCCTCTGTACACCACGTCCGAGGGTTATGGTTCGGCATAAATCTACTTATAACGGCTGGCAACTATTCGTCGACGCTCGACTATTTCACGAGCTCCTTCGTGACATAAACGCGTGGCGTAAATCGTTGGCTCTTCGGCGAACAGGGATTGGATACTTACCCCTGGTGTTCCTCTATACGGGTAACGTATCTCTGGTCCCGGTCGTTTCATCGTGGTCCTCGTTTTCAAGCCGCTTCTCACGAAAGCGGGGTCACGTGGCGGTTTTCGATTAGGGGCTCTTCGTCGGGCACAATACAGACATCGGATCCAAGGAACGTGGTTAATGTAATGATAATTGAGGACCACGGTGTCACGGTATTACTCTCGAGACATCGGTATTCCGAATTTTGGGGACGGTGGGGTCGGTGGGGGGAGGGGGTAGTAGCCTTAGGGCAGCTGTCGACCGGGGGAAACTTCGCGCTAATTACTTGGACTCCGATTAACCCCGCGATCGCAATATATCATTGGGGAGAAGGGTGGTCCGGTGAAAGACACCGGATTAAGGGTAACGAATCGATCCTGCCCGTTCCTGTCGTTTATCAAATCGAGAACCGACTCGCCTCTGCCAGCTTCGTTTGTTTTTCGAGGTCTGGCGAACGATTAGATACTGTCCGGGGCTTCCGGATGTAAGCCTCGGTGTCCTTTCGGGACGATCGTTACGAAACGTTCTGCCATAATTGCAGACAGGCTTGTCGGTGGTCCGAAGATGCATTGACGTTGGTACGGACCACTCTCCGATAATGAGCGTTTGAACGCGTTACGAGATGCTTTATCAGTCAGCACCTTGCTCGACTTCTCCCGGCTGCCCTGTTACGTTTTCTTCTTGTTTTACGCGCGTATTCTCGTTTCCACGAAACAAGTTGGAGGTTAGGTTTCAAAGCTACGATTTGGATCTAGGTTTCACGTCTGGGTTAGGTCTTTTACCGTTTTCTTTCGTTTCGTATTCGTATTTTCGTTTCCATGGAGCAACTTAGAGGTTAGGTTTCTACCCTTTAATTTGAATCTAGAATTGATGTTGGGTCTAGGTTACATCTTACACTGGTTTCTTTTATTTTGTGTACGTATTTTCGTTTCCATGGAGCAACTTAGAGGTTAGGTTTCTATCCTTTAATTTGGATCCAGATTTGATGTTGGGTCTAGGTTACATGTTACACTGGTTTCTTTTATTTTGGTACGTATTTTCGTTTCCATGAAGCAACTTAGAGATTAGGTTTCTTTTCTTTAATTTGGATTTGATGTTGTGTGTAGGTTACATCTTACACTGTTTTATTTTTTGGTTTGTGTACGTATTTTCGTTTCCATGAAACAATTTAAATGTTAGGTTTCTACCCTTTGATTTGGATTCAGATTTGATGTTGGATCTAGGTTAGACCTTATACTATTTTTTTTCTCTTTTGTGTACGTATTTTCGTTTCCATGAAGCAACTTAGAGGTTAGGTTTCTACCCTTCGATTTGGATCCAGATTTGATATTGGGTCTAGGTTAGATCTCACACTGCTTTCTTTTGTTTTGTATTCGTATTTTCGTTTCCATTCACCATCTTAAAGGTTAGGTTTCACGGTCTTCTTTCGCTCCGAATACACAATTTCGTTTCCACGAAACAATTTGTAACTTTCAAACCTTCAACTCGGATTCAGATTTGATGCTAGTTCTAGGTTAGATCCAATACTGTTTTCTTTTGCTTTATATTTCGTATTTTCGTCTTCACGAAACAATTTGGAGGTTAGCTCGCGATCTTTCGACTTGTATTCAAATACGATGTCTAAATCGTATCTTACACTTTTCTACTCTACTTTAAGTTACTTTGAGGTTAGGTATAAAACCTCTTCCGTCAATTTACGTATCGAGGTCATGTTTGCGCAATCACAAGCACACCATCGCACACCATCCCACACCATCGCACACGAAACAAACGAGACATTATTAAACGAGCGTTCCGTTAATTATTTTGATCAATTCGGAACTTTCGGATAAAGAATCGTTACAACAATAATAATGCTTATCCATCGAAAGAGGTCGCACTACGTGCCGAACGACCTAATGAATCGTCATCGATTCGTGGTCGGTCGCTCGGTGCACGCGAACGCCCGTAATTATTACCGATACTTTAATCGGGGCATCGATGACGCGAATTATCGAGGGCAACCGTGCGTCGCGAGGCTCGCGCGCACCAGGATTCGTCCAGCCGTAAAAACGAGGGGCCGGAGGCTGCGTTTGTTTACAATTTCGTAATATTTATATTTGACGAGGTGAGTGACGAAACGGTAGGCCGTGCCAGGAAATCGATGACGATGAAATTAATTACTCCGAATAGGTTGGCGGTGACTGATCGAAACCCGGCTGGAAAATCTGCATTGAAAAATCGGCGCCGCGCGCTACATAGAAAAGCACTTCGATCCGATTGGTCGGCGAGACGACTCGTTTGATTAAGTTTCCGTTTATTACCCGCGGACTAGTCTCATTATTATTGACCTAACCCAGACCTAATCCATATTTAATCCAAACCTAATCCAGACCTAACCTACGAACGAGTCTCGTTATTATTCGGTTCACCCCGGATCGATGATCGTGTGACGAGACTTTCGTCGCTTGAAGAAAATTTTCAGAAATCGTGCCTCGACCTCACTCGAAATTATTGTTTGTTTCTGAAACTTTCTTCTGCAAGGAAATAACGAGCATTAACGCTAACCGTAGTACAGATTTCGAACCGAGGAAAATAAGTGCGACAGATTTCAACCTGGAAACAGAACTGAACTAGTTTATTTGAAATCAGTTTTGGATTTGACTACATCTTTGAGGTTATTCTTTTTGGAGTCACGTCAAAGGTAAGATTTATACCGACGATTCAGAGACAATTCCAGACCAGAAGAATAATATCCAACGCGTCGTTGATGAAGTTGATCCGAGTTCGTTCGAAAACCTCGTGAGAAATTTTGGCAAAAGATCGAAGGCCGGTAAGAAAAAACCGAGCCGGCCATTCGGAAGATATTTTATCCCGTTATTGACTCCCGAGTGTGCACTTTCGAATGAAAAAAAAATAATCAAAATCACCCGAACCGTTTGAGTTTCATTCGAAAAGTAAATCGACCGGTGAGAATTGGGACGCTCTCCACTTCTCCGTAGTTCGAACAAGACAAAGTTCGCTTCGCGGAGACCTCGTTTCGAGGTCTCCGTAACGCGATATTAAAATCGCAGTTGAAGGCGAGTCCTCGCCCGCATTTCGCGCGTAAACTGTCCACGTGATGTTTCGTTTCGTTCGAATGGACGAGAAACGAACGACCGAGTCCCCTCTGTCCCCGCGATTATTGGGCTTGCGGGCGAGTGCCGGGGCGCGAACTCTGTGACCATTTCGCTGCAAGGTTTTAACAGGGGGCGATTAACCCTCCGAACCGTGGACTTTTTTCCCGCCTTTTTCGCTTTAACTCACCCGTACGTGCCCGAACTGTTCCCATTGTCTTCGAATTTATGGCGCCCGGATACGTACGGGGTGGCGCGGAATTACCGCTTCGAACTCTCCTCGAGAGTTGTTTTTTTCTTTTTTTTTTATTTTTATTTTTCAAGATCGTTACGTACAACGACACACTGCGTGCGATACGCGATACTTGTTGCGCGCTTTGGACGCAGGATTGAAGTCCACGCGAGAAGACAGCGCGATGTTTACGAAAACGGAACGGATGAAAACGTACGAGCGCTTTGGGTCGCTTGTTCGACAAGTTGGTACCGTTGTGTAGTAAAATTATACAGAATACGAATTAGAAATTAATGAAGATTGTTAATTATATCGTAATTTTAGGGTGGGTTTAGGTTTAGGAAATTGTAGCTTAATCACGTGGTATCGTAATTTTAGGGTGGCTTTAGGTTTAGGAAACGGTGGCTTCGAGATTGGGTTTAACGAGCAACGAGAGAGGGTAGTGAGAAAGTAGGGGTCTCAGCAGACCCAATGAAATCGAAGTGGATGAGGGCCTTAATTTTGGGTAGAAGCAGTGAAGTGTCGTAGAAAGTTGTGTCAAAGTCACTTTATTTACTGTTATTCAGCTATTGTCAAAGTATTAATTAGTAAAAAGTAACTTAATAAATTAGATCATGATTATTAGGGCATATGTGCAAGGCTATTGGGACTATGTGAACTATCGCGATTAATAATTTCACTTTTGACTGAATATTGTACGATTTACGATATTTGTAACAGCGATAAAAAGATAATTAGTAAGAAAAGGATTTGAAGATGCTTTGGACAACAAATAGATAAATTTAATTTTTAACGTTATGTGTTCGTTTACAATTATGGTGAACGTTTTACACGGTTCAAATGGATAGTTCAGCATATATTTTTGGGACATTGTAATCATTTTTTTATATAATGATCGCTCTCAAGAAATAAATATAATTTTCACATTGAAACAACAAAAGTACACAACTGTGGGTCATCTATAAATTTAATGTTCTCTAATTTTCGTCCCGGAGGTTAGAAACTTCCACGAGAAATTAATTTGAATTCGGTCAAAAAAATACCAGTCCCCAAAGTGCGCCAAAAAAACAAAATTTTATTTTCGAAACTATCGATCCGAATTACACTTTTTAAAAATTTTTATCAACGACCATCGACCTTTTGGGATCAATTGTCTCTCAACAGTCATTTTTATAACGCGAAAATTCTAATTTTGCTAATTTTGCGCCTAAATTGGCGTTAAAATTGGAGAAAACTGTTAAAACAAAATAAAATAGTTTCCTCCGTGAAACGTGTAATTCCTGGCGCGGTTATTTCACAATTAATATCTTGACGAGCTGTTAAATCGCATTCTGTTTCAGGTAACCGAGCAATGTGACGTGTTATATCGTTTCGATGATGTCCAAGCGAAATTGGCAGGTGTCACAGTCGTTCGAACGTTGCCATTTGTAATTCTGAAACAATTACAACGACCACGAAATATCAATTTAAACAAGGTGGCTGGCTGGAATGGTCGTTTTCGTGTTCGAAAACGCCCCCACGCGAATAAATTTTCTCTTCGCTTCGAGTGTCCTTTCGTTCACCTATTCTTCGGGTTAAGGACGTTACCTGAACTAAACGTTTGCTCGAAATGGAAATATCGACTCTTGCTCGCGTTCTTATCGAGCATGACAATTTAAAGACACTTCACTCTTCGTGAAACTTTCCTAAGATGCGTTACTGTCTCCTCTAAGTCCGTGAGTGTATTTTCCAAGATGGCGCGTTACTTGTGCAGCGATCACTGTAACTGGAAGGTGTCACCATCGGTGTACGAAAGTTCTTCGTGAAGTGTTATTGGAATTTTTTACGAAACGTGGTTGTGTTATAGTTGTCGTGTGAAATTAGAAAGAAGAACACAAAATGGAGATTTATTCGAAACGGAATCTCGACACAGTCACCGATTGGGAAATAGTAAACATGAAAAACAACTCGATGTCTATCCAGTAGAGTTGGTGAGTTATTATTATATAGTCTCTGTGTTTATTTCATTTTATCATCCGAGGATAAAATTCTTATTTTATCGTCCAGAGTCTCTACGAACGCGTACAAGTTTAAGATCGATGAAACGATTAAAAAAGTGGAACAGTTTATATCGAAAAGAAAAGATCGGACGTTGTAGAGTGTAGTTCAAGTATTACAAATGAAAGTAATTACGCAATGAAAAGATAAGAAAACTCCTTGGTACAGTTACAGCAAGGAGTTGAATCTGGCACCATTCGAAAGAAAACGCATAATGCACGATATCGTATTTCCATGCAATGGTCCGCACGGTATCATTATCTGCTTTGAAATATTGTTCTTATTTTTCATACCAGTTTCTTATCAACGTCTTCTGGTGTATACCTCTCCGATAATAAATAATTTCTACGTACGCAATACGACGTACACGCCTCCGCAAATCGCGTAACGAAGAACGTTAATATTCATTGCGGGACACTTGATATTGATTCGTGCGTTATTTACCTCTGAATTTTGTACATTTTGTACACCGAAGTGTCTCACGTTTACCGTGGTAAAACAAACAAATAAACAAACCAATAAATTCCGCACACAATCGGCCGGTAACGAAAAAATTCCCATCTCTACCGATTTTTCCAAAATCGTATTTCAATCGAAAATTCAGCGATAAAATAACCACGGGAGCATTGTGTTACTTTTTATTTACAAAAAGGAAGCTTCGAAGAATCGAGTCTTATCAAAGGTAACTATTTTTTAATTATCCCTCTGGATAATTAAATTATGGAAAATTGAATTATTTTAACTAAAAAAAAAGGAAGTTTTAATCCATTCGAGGTGCAACGATCCGTAAGATGCATTTCGACTGCATCTGGCGAACATTATACGTGAAAGTGTTGGTAATAAGCAAAATCCGTACGCGTGGTAAATCCGTCGACGGTTTCCGCCACCGATGGAGGATGCGCGATTTTTTTTTATTTTTTTTTTTCTCGCGCCGATTACCATTTATCGGCACATCTCGAGAGCCGGTTCGCTGGCGCGGAGGCGTGCTTGCGACGGACAGCTCTATTTCCTTAAGCGACGGTTCGAGGTAGTTACGGGGTGGAAATGTCACGCAGCCCCTGGCGGGGGTGGTTCTAGCCGATCCCCGGCTCAACTTCCGCCTGTACGTGTGTTGGCCACATATGTCACCGAAACTAACTTTTCCAACCCTTCTCCGCTCGGCTATACAGCTTTGCTTACCCATTTTGGCTCGCGCTAGAACCCGTCACCGATCCCTCTTCGGGTCAACATTTCCACCAAAGTTATCCACTCCGTTTCGTATTATTGATAAAAGGGAGAGAAAGAGAGAGAGAGAGAGAGAGAGAGAGAGAGAGAGAGAGAGAAAGAGAGAGACGGTTGTCACCGCGAAACCCTAATTGTCGACGTGTAGTTGAAAATGTTCGTTTCCAGTGACAAGAATTTTTAAGTACACTCGGTAGTTTAGGTAAAGTATTGGGTTGTTCGGGAAGTCATTTCGTTTTCCAATTAATGGAGAATGTATAATTTAATGAAAGGTTTATACACTAAAAAAATTGTGTTTCATATTCAACGGAAGAAAACGAAATTATTTTTCGAAATACCCGGTATAACGAACATGCACGCGACTTGTGAAGCATCGAACGACTCGTTCGAAGATTATCTATCACTGGATGACACCAGCTGAAGTTTGCCCTTGTCATATATCAAAAGTAACTTATAGTCAAGGAATGACAGTACCTGGATGACATCGGTTGAACTTTGCCTTAATACTCGTTATCATCTACCGTAACCCAAGGCAATCGAATAAGATAAGACTGTATGTAGACCCACGTGCGTATAAATTGAGAGTCTAAGTCTAACCTATAAATTGAATAGTTTTGTTTTTTTACTAAGGTTCGACGAAGTGTTAAAGTCGAGTAGATTCATGTGACAATAGAATCTTTTCTTAATTGAAAATATTCGCCTCTTTAGTGATACTTGGTTGGAATTATTTGCAAATAAATCGAAGAATCTAACCTATAAACTGAATAGTTGTGCCTCTTGTTGAATTTTCTTTTTACTATGGTTCGACGAAGTGTTAAAGTCGAGTAGATTCACGTGACAACAGAATCATTTCTTAGTTGATAATATTCATCTCTTTAACGATTCTTAGTTGAAATTATTTGCGAATAAATCGAAGAATCTAACCTATAAACTGAATAGTTCTTACTATCACCTATCGTAACCCAAAGCTATCCAATAGGATAAGACTATATGTAGACCCACGTGCGAATAAACTGGAGAGTCTAAGTCTAACCTATAAATCGAATAGTTTTGTCTCTTGTTGAATTTTTTTTTACTATGGTTCGACGAAGTGTTAAAGTCGAGTAGATTCATGTGACAACAGAATCTTTTCTTAGTTGATAATATTCATCTCTTTAGTCATTCTTAGTTGGAATTATTTGGGAATAAATCGAAGAATCTAACCTATAAACTGAATAGTTGTGCCTGTTTTTAAATTTTCTTTCACTACGGTTCGACGAAATGTTAAAGTCGATTCACGTGACAACAGAACACGTGACATCTTTATTTAGTTGAAAAGATTCATCTCTTTAATGATTCTCAGTTGGAATTATTTGCGAATAAATCGAAGAATCTAACCTATAAACTGAATAGTTGTGCCTGTTGTTGAATTTCTTTTTACTACGGTTCGACAAAGTGTTAAAGTCGAGTAGATTCACGCGACAACGGAATCTTTTCTTAGTTGAAAAGATTCGTCTCTTTAATGATTCTTAGTTGGAATTATTTTCGTTTCAAATATTTATTTTACCAAGTGACGCGTAAAAGTCCCGTCACATTGGCGTCGACTGCGTCGAAAGTATCGACTAACTATCCGGGGCTGGGGCGAATCGACGAAAGTTTCGTTGTAGGGCGCTGGAGAGCTAGCCGATATCCACTGGGTAACTCCGAAAACTGGAACGAGATCCACCCCTCGAGGAATGGACACCGGGGAGAAATCGAATCTCTGCGATTGGGGACTATTTTTTTACAAGAACGAATACTCGACGTCTGCGTGCAAAAACGCGAAGTTACGTTCACTGAAAACGTAATTTGTATTGTACTTTGTATGATACTGTGTACTTTTTGTAAAGATTCCCAGCCGGGTTTTAACCCTTTATGGTCGAAAGGCGTTTCTCGGTCGCCGTGGAATTCGGGCAGTAATTCGTGTCCCGTGTACAGCACTGTGGAAAACAATGTTGTGGCAAACTTTGCGTGTTACAAAATGTAAAAATATACACACGGAATATCGAAGTAAAACATTACGTTAAAAGTTACGTGTAATTTTTGCTCGGAGAAATTTCAACGAGAGCAAAGTGTATCTATATACGCGGTGTGACTAGAGGAAGCGATTCAGAAAAGGGAATTTCTTCCGAAACAAGTGCAGTATGCACCTGCACCGAAGGAAAGAAAAACACAAATTATCGATATTTCCGCTGTATCAATTTTTTTTTCAGATTACATCATGTCATGGTTTCTAGGGTCACCCTGTATATCGGGTGAACGATTATATTGACCAGGCGACGATGGTCGCGCGAAGAGTTCCATCGAGCTGGTACTTGGTGGTACGCGCGCGAGGAACCAATCACGTGATTCTTTGTTCGCTTGGATTACCATTTAATAACTAATCTGATTGTTGTTTTCTTCCGGGCGTACGATATCGATTGGCGGGAATCTCTTTCCAATCTGTTTTAGATTTGCAACGGATGCATAATTCATAACTGGGTGGATGGTTGGGGGAGGGGGTGGTTGGGTAGGCGAGGTGGGAGACTTGTTATTCAAAGCCAATCGGGGACACGCGGCTGTCGAGGGAGGGGGAGCCACGACCAGGGGAGGGGATGAGCACAGTCGAGCACATCGGTACGGTTTAATACTTCGGCAGCTTGTCCGTGATAATTCAATCGCGCGTGTTGGCCCGTAGTCTTAATGTTTACGCCACTGCGTAACATCTGCGGAACGTATTAATCAGCGGGACCATTAGTTAGCGCGCCGAGCGCGAGACGCGCGAACAATCCGTAGTGATTCACCTTAATTAATTAAGTTGCCGCTCGACGAGGCGAAACGACTCGAGGCGTTTTGCCTTTCCCGCTTGGAATCCGCTTCGCAGCCATCGTGACCGCCTCCGTTTTCCATCGGCCGTTTTTGCGGGGAATTTCTTCCCGCGCCCCGCGGGAGTTTCGAAAGCAATCGTCGCTGCTGACGACGAATAAATCGTCCAGGATTAGGGGAGGGTCTGAGACTTACTTAAACGACGTCATGGAAAAAATGATTACCTGAAAGTTGGTCCGAGTGACCATTTGCATCGGTAGCTGAACAAATAGAATAAGAGTACTAGGTAATAGGACGATGGTTAAGTTTCTTTGAACGATATCGAATGATAATAAAGGTAGATCCTGGACTTCAGGTTGTCAAAGACCTCGTGAAAACCTGCAAGTTGGCCCGAGTGAACATTTACATCGGTGACTGAATAAATAGAATAAGAGTACTAGGTAATAGTTCGATGGTTAAGTTTCTTTAAACGATATCGAATGACGATAAAGGTAGACCCTGGACCTCAGGTTGTCCAAGACCTCGTGAGACCTGAAAGTTGGCCCGAGTGAACATTTGCATCGGTGGCTCAACAAATAAAATAAGAGTACTACGTTAAGTTTCTTTGAACGATATCGAATGGCAATAAAGGTAGACCCTGGACCTCAAGTTGTCCAAGACCTCGTGAGATTTTTAGGTTTCTCCAACTCCCAATTAAGCGACACCATTGAAAAATTTACAATTGGTCTGGGTGAATATGTCTACATCGATAGCTCAACAAGTAGGATAAGAGCCTTGTATCGCAGTTCGACGATAAATAATCCTTTTATAAGGTATCAAATGACACTAGCTATATCTAGACCAATGTTGCACAAGTCAGGTCTCACGAGCGTTTTAGGATTCTCTCCTCTTACCGTGAAACTACGTGCAAGTACGAATACAGAGTTTCGAAAGCAGTCATCTAGGTTTAGATGGGTGTGAAACGCCATTGAAAAAATAATCCCTCGATAATTGTCTGTATATGTAATGTTCCGTTTGTAGCGCGGGTTTAGAAGCTTCTGTGCGTTATCGCATTGATCAAGAGATCACGAACAGAGTTTTTGATTCCCCAGTAGCCGTCTCTAGTCTCCAGCAATTGAAAGGAAGTTTATTCTTGGACAGCTTTTGCTAGTGGAGTTTCACACAGTTCCGTCAGGGATAAGATACGGTACAATTGTCAGTAGGTAGATCTGTGCTCAACGTGTCGAACAAGAGCCCTGTACAACGGTTCGATGTCTCAATCCTTGTAAACGTATCAAATGACACCAGCTGGCTGTAGATCCAGACCAGTGTTGTTCAAGTCAGATCTCACGAGCCTTTTAGGGTTCTCCCACTTCCCGCGTGAACTCGACACTACACATACGACGTAAGCAGCGTCTGGGAGTTTCTTTGACAACGTAGGTATGCCGTCTAGAGAAGGAGAACGGTTGGATGAGAAGCAGATGGGCGAGGGGCCCCTAGCTCGGTCTAGACGATAGGCTACTCACCCGGTCTCATCCCCACCAATCGTTCCTTCGTGCTCAGGCTACTACCTCAGGAATCTCATTAAACTTGTTGAGCTGTACTTCGTCCACCAACACGACCACGACGCGATGTTTAGACAACTGATCGCCTGACGACTGGTCATGCCAGTTGCCCCAGGACGGTCGCTTATTAGTCACTTGGGAGCCGTGGCATGTTTTGAGCGGTGTGGGACCAACATCAGTGACAACGCAATAAGCAAAGGCGAATTGCGATCCATCTATTCACGGTGAAATTCGCAAACATTGTTTGTTGCTATAAATAAAGTATGAAATATTATCCCGTGCACTGATTATGCCCACGGACAGTTTTCTCGGATGGTGACGTACAGGTCGGAGAACGACCTAATTGCTCGATGATCGTGGCCAAAATTTACGATGGAACTTGTTTTTAATTTTTTGACGTCGCGCGGCTTCGTGTCCCGCGCGTTAATAAATCCTCATCCGAACGGACGGCCGAAATATAAATACCGTGCGTCCTGTTCGATCGAACTTCCAAATCTATTCGTACCGCGTCGAGGAGGAACCGAGGCGGACAGGCGAAACGCGGTTACGTGAATCTCTTTCGCGAGATTTATGACCCAGGGTTTGAAATTTAGTTATTCATACATATATCCGTATGTACGGGACACGATCTGTAATAGAGGAAACTCGGATAATTTTACCGTAGCGGGAGATGTTTGTTCTTGTTTTTGAAATGTTAGAATAGTCACGTGTATCTCTTTCAACGTTTCAACGAGACAAGGTTCGCTCGACCCTATCGTTACATTCTTATCCTTCATTTCCTTTTTATTGCTCGAATTAGTCAGTTAGGTTATGTATAATTATAATAGGTTGCGATAATAGGTTCAAATACGGTGGTACAGATGTATATGCAAGTTCTAGCGCATGTAATGCGAGGCTCGCTCGCTGTTGCTCTGTCTCTCTCTCTCTCTCTCTCTTGGTGGATCCCTTTCACTTTCCCCAACACGTGACACACTCGAGGCTTAGCTTGTGATAAAAATCTGTACCTATTCCGTTTCTAAACGAATCAGTGATCCGAATATTGTAAAATAGTTACGTATCTCTTTTAATGTTTGAACAAGACAAAGTTCGCTCGAATCTATCGTTAGATTGTTATCCTTCATTTCCTTTTTATTGCCCAAATCAGTCAATTAGGTTACATTTAATTATACTAGATTGTGATAATAGGTTCAATTACGTGGCACAGACGTATATGCAAGTTGTAGCGCATGTAATGCGAGGCTCGCTCACTGTTCCTCTGTCTCTCTCTCTCTCTCTTTCAGCGGATCCCTTTCACTTTCCCCAACACGCGACACGCTCGAGGCTCAGCTCGTGATAAAACTCCGTACCTAATCCGTTTCTGAGCGAATCGGTGATTCCAATATCGTTTCTTGAAAGCGAGGGTCACCGTAGTCAAAACATACGAGAATGTTTTCATCGAGAAACGAAGCTCAGGGCGAATCAATATCGACGAACAGAGAGATCGAGCGTAGAATTCTCCTTTCGGTCGAGCGCGTGTTGGATTGGAAAACATCAGAAGGGGCGGAGGGGGCACGAGGGAATCGTAAACACGAGGTTGGAGGATACGAGGAGGAGCGAGTCAATTTTTTGGCGCGACAGAGAGTAACGCAAATCGGAAAAGGGGGGATGTCGACGGTCGAACTAGAAATAGAGACCTTCCGACCTCTTTGCACCCGGGGGCAGTCCGAGACGCGTATATATTTGCGCGAAACTCGCGATGCGCAATTTATGGTCGAATTACCACCGACTATCGGGGACAGTTGCGCGTTGGTCGGGGCAAAAAGGATCGAGAGCCAGACGAAACAAATCTGGCGGACCTAATAAAAGGCGGAACGGCCGGATATTCTATCGCGTCGCCCCACCCCCTCTACCCCCACTCCTCGGCCAATTCCCCTTGAGCGAATGAAAGCGATTTCGAGCTCATGGATATGGCGTTTTCCTTTCGCGTTGCCTTTTCGAAACGCCGAAATGAAATCTGATAAAGGAAAAGTCGAGCCGGTCTCCCGTCGGCCATCGCGCTAAAAGCATACGAATATTATTTTTCGATTCAATTTGCTTAATAATATCTCGTGCACGCGACACCGCGGGAACAAAGTTGTAATCGCAATACACGCGTACTCGGTTCGTTTCCTCGTAGACGAGAAATAAATCTCGTCGTTCTCAGTTTTCGTTTATATGGTAAAATGTTGATACGATGACGTACACTCGATATGGGAATATTTCCGTATAGATCGATGCAAAGGATAGATAAAAATGACGTACATTGGTAGAAATATATATCTTTGCGAGTTTTCGAGCATTTAAAAAATTAGGTGTTCGCGTTTCTATTGCAGATCTCTTATTAAATCGTTAAGCAAACATAATCCGAGCGATTATTATTTAACGCGAAGTATTTGGGAGTTTTATTTATTTTAGAAAACTTTTTCTAACGAAAGTTCCGGAATAATATTGAGTTATTCGGAAAGTCATTTCGTTTTTTTTTGGTGAAAATCAAACACGATTTTTTTAAAGTATATAAACATTTTATCAAATTAGATATTTTCCATTTTGGAAAACGAAATAACTTTCCGAACAACCCAATAATTTCCACGGAACGTTTATTATGAAAATTCTAAGATATCCGTTCGACCAGGGCAGGTTTTAAGAAACTTCTTCAACTAAAAGTTCCTCCCCTCCCCCCATAAAAGTACCCGCTACGGAAACCTTCTCTCGAACGAGAATTGCAACTTCGACTAGAATAATTAAAAAGAAAAAAAAAAAAATGAATCTTTCTTCCCGTTCTACATTGACCGCGACTGATTCTTCTGTTCGAAAGAATCGCTTCGAATGTACGTACACCGAATACAAATAACGGGGAGTTCGCGTGGACGCTTTAACGAGGTGTTAAGTTCTTTTGACAGATAAGCGAGTGTACACGTGAAAGCATCATCAAGCTGAAAACGGTGGAACGGAGAGCTCGCGTAATTCGACACGGATACGATCTACCCCGGGAGACACTGTTCACGTTGTAGGGTGGGGTGGGGGTGGGGGTGGGTTGGGGTGCTTTTAAACTTCATCAGGTGTAAATCTACCTTTGGTGTCCGGCACGCCAGCGTAAATCAAGCGCGAAGAAAGCGATCGCTCGACGATAATCCGACGGATTGGTAACGTTCGGTCATTGGCCATATTTTTCAGCCGGAACAAAGACCAGCGAATAACGGAAGCGGGGTTGTTCGGGGCTGGTTGAAAGCTTTCGACGAGAACGTTTCATTTTTTTCAAACTTTTCGAGACGTTTCGCGCGCAAGCCCCGATTAATCGGGAAATCGTCGTTCGAACTCGGACGAGAAAACGGAAAGTTTTAATACGAGATTGAAATTTATAATTGCGTATCGTCAACAAAGTGGAGATAGAAAAGGGAGGGGGTGGGGGTTTTGGTGGACAATCGGAGTACATCTGTCTGAGAAATTCACGATAATGGAATATCGCGCCGTGTCGCGAGAAAGAGAAAAAAAAAAAAATGCGCACAAAGGGCCACGAGGCGCGTTAACGCGTCGCTCCGATTCCCGAGCTTTGGATTTATTAAAATTCGCACGGAACACCGAGCCGTGATGTCGCGTTGATGATATCCACGATATTAATAAAAGTTCGCGAAGCGTGGGGAAACGGTGACGGGACCAGGGGAACGGATTCGATGAAAATAGGCTAGTAAATATTAACGACGAATAATGGTCTTCGTTGACAGCTTGTCGACTCTTTAAAGAGAAAATGGTCGATTTAGGGTCGATGTTCGTATTTCGATCGGTGTGTGTATTGGAACGAAGATACTCGAATATTTACAACGTTTGGGGACGATTATGATAAGATTGGGCCACGCGAAGGGACAAGTGTATTTTGTCACTGGATTGGGTAATTTTGTGTGACGATTTTTTCGAGGGTAACGACATCCAATCGAGGACAAATTATTTTCAATTAAGCTTTTAATTCGAATAAGAGGGTTTCGAATAACCTAGAGGAGTTTGATTTCATACTCGAGGTATATTAATATTTGAAAACTTGTCGAGACAGATGTGCAACGTTCAGTTCCTATTTCTGTACCTGTTGGTTTCCATGATGGACATATTAACATAAAAAGGTTGTTCAAATTGGGCAGTCTTTAAGTTTATTCCTGGGGTATCGATATTCAAAACTTTTCGACGTGAAACGTTATAAGTTTCTATTTCCGTGGTTGTTACTTTCGCGATTCTTTGTAATAAAAAATTTTTCAAAATTAGATTTTGATCTGGCTTATGGGTGATCTTTGAGTTCATTTAAGTTTGAAGATTTATCGACAAATGGAAATGTAATGAGTTTCCATATCCGTGGTTGTGATGTTAGTGACTCTTTATTGCAAAAAATTTTTCAAAATGAAATTTTGATCTCCCTCAAAGGTGATCTTTGAATTTATTTATGAGGTATTCGAAATGTTTTTCAAAGTAGAAATGAAATAAGTTTCTAATTCTGTGGTTGTTGCTTTAGTGACTCTCTATTGCAAACAATTTTTCAAAATGATATTTTGATCTCTCTCAAAGTGATCTTTAAATTTATTTATGAGGTATTCGAAATGTTTTGCAAAATAGAAATATAATAAGCTTCTATTTCCATGCTTGTTACTCGTTAATATGTACACTTTATCACGAAAAAATTTTTCAAAATGAAATTTTGATCTCCCTCAAAGGTGATCTTCGAGTTTATTTCTAAACAATTCGAAATATTTTTCAAAATAGAAATATAATAAGTTTCTATTTCCGTGGTTGTGACTTTTGTGATTCTCTATCGCAAAAAATTTTTCAAAATGAAATTTTGATCTCCCTCAAAGGTGATCGAGTTTATTTATGAGGTATTCGAAAGGTTTTGCAAAATAGAAATGAAATAAGTTTCTAATTCTGTGGTTGTTGCTTTGGTGACTTTCTATCGCAAAAAATTTTTCAAAATAAAATTTTGATCTCCCTCAAAGGTGATTTTCAAGTTTATTTCTGAGCTATTCGAAATATTTCTCAAAATAGAAATATAATAAGTTTCTATTTCCGTGGATGTGACTTTCGTGACTGTCTATCGCAAAAAATTGTTCAAACTGAAATTTTGATCTCCCTCAAAGGTGATCTTTAAATTTATTTATGAGGTATTCGAAATGTTTTGCAAAATAGAAATATAATAAGTTTCTATTTCCATGCTTGTTACTCATCAATGTGTACGCTTTATCTCAAAAAATTGTTCAAAATGAAATTTTGATCTCCCTAAAAGGTGATCCTAAAGTTTATTTCCGGGCAACTCGAAACGTTTCTCAAAATAGAAACGTAATAAGTTTCTATTTTCGTGCCTATTGGTTCCATTAATGAACCCTTTATCGCGATTCATCGGAATAAGATTTCGATCGATCCCGAAGGTGACCTTTGAGTTTATTCCGGGGTCGGTTTTTTTAAAAAAAATCACCCCGAGGAATGGAAATGCAACAAGTTCGGTTTCTATTTTCGTTTCTGTGTCTATTGTTCACGATACTGGACGGCTCGGTCGTATCAATGGAGAGCCCAGAATAGGTGAAAGAGCGAGGTCGTGAGTCGGCAACGGGACCGAGAAAAATAGAATCGGTTCTCCTTCGTCTCCCGTGGCCCGAGGACTCCGCCATGGGGCCAGGTGTATCTTTTTGCCGGTGCGATGAGATTTTTGGCTCACGATCAAAACTCGAATGTTTTGGCTAGCCGTGGCCACGGTACCGTCTTGTCTGCCGCGCTTCTGCGCCGCGAGAAAAAAAGCTTGATCCGAGCTTCCGCGCGAGCGACGAACAGAGAGGCCAAGTTTTATTTTGTCTTCGCCAAGACACCCAGGGACGTAACACCGGCGAACGACGCCACGCGTCGAGCCTCTGCTCCAGTTTCGTCGTTTCGCGAAGTCCACTACGCGACGTTCAGTTTTCTGTAAATTACTCTGGACGTCATCTTGAATCTTTCACACGAGATTTACCAGTCAAAAGGATTGATTTCAATTGTTTTACAAAGAAATTTAATTTATATTTCGTAGCATATTTTAGAATAACTTTGTGATATTTTCTATTGAACGGAAAATTTTGGGGAAAGAGGTACTTGTGAAATTGATTGTACACGTAATTTCTTATTTTATGTATAGTTAATCTCAAGTTTCTTGTTATATATATAATTAATCTCAAGTCTTTTATTATACACATAATCAATCTCAAGTCTCTTGTTATATGTACATAATTAATCTCAAGTCTCTTATTATACATATATTTAATTTCAAGTCTGTTATTGTACATGTAATCAATCTCAAGTCTCTTATTATACATATAACTAATTTCACAAGTTCCTATTTTTTTTCTAATCATTAATTTTCTTGAGACACATACAAGGAACACCGTAATATACACTTAATATACTGACATTTATCGATAATTTTAGTGTTAATTTCTCCGTGTCATTGTGCAATTTATTCTCCCCCCATTTCTGCAAAAAATTAGAATTTTTCGTACATTGAATAGAATGTCTCGACATTCAAATTCAATCGACGAGAATTTTCGAATATTGTCCATCGTACGAACGCAAATATCTATGGCGTTCGAGAGTCGAACCGAGGTGTTTCGATAGAATCCTCAATGTCTTAAATACTTGAAGAATTGTGACCTTTGTCTCTCGATAAGAACTATTGTAGTGATAGAACAGAGGTCGAATATTTTTTCTCTGTGCGTCTACCAAGTCTCGTTCAAATTGGCGCGAAATAGGTCACGTGGTACCTTTGTCGAAAGCATTCTTTCTAACTGCGTACAGTACTTTGATCGCAACCTATTCTCTACGTCGTGTGACGATTATGGTCCCTCTATATTCATATATTTTGTGCACAATGTATATTTGTGGAATTGTTTAACACTAGAATTACCAAAGGCGTAAATTTGATTCGTTTCAAAATTCTTTTTAAAATTACCCAATTATTAACAGTGTCTTTACCTATAATATTCATGGACAATTATCAAAATAAATAAGTAATGGTACTCGTAAATTAATTTGCCCTTTCTAACTTCGAAGATACGTATATAGTCTGACAGAAGGAATAGATTCACCATCGGTAATTTAGTATTAAATCTTTAGTTTTCAGCAAATATTTTCCTGGCAAATACTTTTGGAGAAGGTTGTTCTCAAATTAGCAACAAACTTTCTCCCTTTCTCTCTATTTTCCAGATCTTCTCTAGACTCAAACCCTCCAAGATCATCGAATCGCGTTTCAGATTATACTCGCTTTGAAGATCATCACACCGCTCGATTCGGAACGTTTGTTCTAGTGTTAAATCTGTATTCGTTAGCAAATATTTCTGAGGATTCTCAAATTAACAACAAACTTTCTCCTTTCTCTCTCATGTTTTCCAAATCTTCTTCAGATACAAACCCTTCTTGTTCCAGATTATACCCGCTTTGAAGATCATCCCACTGCTCGATTCGAAACCTTTGTTCCAGTGTTAAATCTGTATTCTACAGCAAATATTTTGGATTCTCAAATTAGCAACAAACTTTCTTCCTTTCTCTCTCATGTTTCCTAAATATTCCTTAGATACAAACCCTCCTTGTTCCAGATTATACCCGCTTTGAAGATCTTCCCACCGTTTGATTCAAAACCTTCGTTCTAGTGTTAAATCTATATTCTACAGCAAATATTTTGGATATTTTTATATTTGGATTCTCAAATTAGCAACAAACTTTCTCCCTTTTTCTCATGTTTCCTAAATCTTCCTTAGATACAAACCCTCCTTGTTCTAGATTATACCCGCTTTGAAGATATTCCCCTTGCTCGATTCGAAACCTTCATCCTAGTGTTAAATCTGTATTTTTCCGCAAATATTTGTATATAGAGGACGTAATTCTCAAATTAGCAACAAACTTTCTCCCTTTCTCTCAAGTTTCCTAAATCTTCCTTAGCAATAAACCCTCCTTATTCCAGATTATACCCGCTTTGAAGATATTCCTATTGCTCGATTCGAAACCTTCGCTCGATTCGAACTTCATTCTAGTGTTAAATCTATATTCTACAGCAAATATTTTGGATATTTTTATATTTCGGATTCTCAAATTAGCAACAAACTTTCTCCCTTCCTCTCATATTTCCTAAATCTTCCTTAGATACAAACCCTCTTTGTTCCAGATTATACCCGCTTTGAAGATATTCCCACAGTCCTATTCAGAATCTTCATTCTAGTGTTCTACACCAAATATTTTGGATTCTGAAATTAGCAACAAATTTTCTTCCTTTCTCTCATATTTCCTAAATCTTCCTTAGATACAAACCCTCCTTATTCCAGATTATACTCGCTTTGAAGATATTCCCTGCACTCGATTCGGAACCTTTATCGCGACTAAATTGAGACAGAATCGTTCGAGTACACCTTCGATCGAAATAAAACTCATCCGGGGATACGTGGAGGGGGTCAGCGAGAGAACGATACAGAAAGACACACACAGAAAACGAGAGAGAGAGAGAAAGAGACAAGCACGAAAAGCTAAAACGCACGTCGTCGTCGTCTTCCTCGTAGGAGGCGTCTCGTCGAGACAGACGAGACACTTTATTCGTGTATTTTCTCGAGAGGAGCAAATCCTTCGGCGTAGTTTTGACACCGTGAACGGCACTGTCTCGTCTAGCGTGCTCGCGCGTCCGGAAAAAGCAGCTCCGCGAGGAAAGATTTCGCACGAAAGCAGAAACGTCGAGGCGAGGCGACGCGACGCTGAAACGGTGGAGAAGGAGGGGAGAGGGCCCGGGTACGAGGGGAGAGGGAGGGGCCTCTATTTTGTCTTCGCGCGGAGACACGTTCAGACAGGGGCGTAACTCCCCTTCGTTGTCGTCGTCGTCGTCGTCTTCGTCGTCGTCTTCGTCGTCCTCCTCTTTCCTCTCCACGCCGCGCGATCGTCGTCTCGACGTATATTTTTGTCGCCAGTTTCGGCTGCGCGAAACGCGCGAGCACACCGATTTACCGGAGTTTTACGCGTCAAAACGCGTTATCGTATTGGTCGCACGTTCCCGTCGTGGCGACGCCGGGCGTCACGACGCTCCGCAAGCGATTTCAACGCGAGCCCGCGAGTTTCCACAAAGCCGATTCCTCGAAAGGTGAAAGGGTTGCGTGTCCTCGACACGCGTCGGAATTTTCAACCGATGTCGTTGGAAATTTCCTCCCTCTTTCCCTCTTTTATGTCACGAGCTTTCCCCCACCCCCTACACTCCCCTCTCCCGCCCATTGCACGCTCTCCTCGTCCTCGACGAGAATTCGACTAAGTGGCTACGGTACGAGGGAACGTTGCACGTTCTCGGCGACGTTTTCGATTTCTTTTCCCATCCGTTCCGTTTCCATTCGATTCGATTCCAGGAACGACGACGAACAACGCTTAGTTGGATCGTTCCCTGCCTGTTATGAAAAGCTCGTTACGGGAGAAACGCTTAATCCTTCGCTGGCTGGACGGGGAGGCTTCCGGCGTTTCGAAGACCGAGCGAGACTCGGCTTCGGGGATTTTTGCGCGGAGCGCGTTTCGTCCACGATAAATATAAATTAATTTCTTTTCGAGAGATCGTAAAATGTAGCAACGTACGTATCAAGAAATATCGACGACGTGGTGAGACGTCGAGAATCGATCCGACGATTGTCTGTTGCGTCGGGTTGCTCGGTTTCTCGTTCGAGAGAAGCTCTTGCAGCGGGTACTTTTATTGGGGTAGGGGTGGAACTTTTAGCTGAAGAAGTTTCTTAAAACCTGCCCCGGTCGAACGGATATCTTAGAATTTTTGTAATAAATGTTCCGTGGAAATTATTGGGTTGTTCGGAAAGTTATTTCGTTTCTCAAAATGGAAAATATCTAATTTGATAAAATGTTTGTACACTCTTAAAAAATCGTGTTTCATTTTCATCAAAAAAAAATACGAAATTACTTTCCGAACAACTCAATGGTTTGGTTTAGTTTGTCGCGTTAAGGCGTGTATACAGGGTGGGGACGTTCGAAAAATGAAAAATAGTATCGTGGGTAAACAATTGGAGGGGAATGTGTAACGATAGCGTTATTGAATTTCTTAGAATTTGTTTGTTTTTTTTTATTCTATACAAGTATTTTTTTTGGTAAAAATATGATCTTGGAAGAATAACAATGTCACGGTTACACGTGTTCCTTCAAACGATGCAACTTTTTTTAGTCGAATTGAAGAATTTTTTTTACACAATTAAATGTAACGGAGAGATTTAAGTGTTCTTATTCGAATGGTATATTCTGTGTGCAGTCTCGTTGCCAATTGTAGTAGATGTACAGTACGCACGCGAGAAGATTGCATCTGAAACTCATGGCGGGTACTCAAGAGCCATCTACTCGGATCTCTACACATTTTTATCATGCACGAGATGGTCCCTGAACGAACAGGACACTTCTTACCACCAGATGCAATCTTCTCGCGCGCGTACTGTACATAGACTCGAGAATATTCGAAACACTCTCCTCTCGAAGGATCGTTGATATTAATCGAGGAAAAAACGAAGATCGACATTGACCAATAGGATAATGGTGAACCAAAGATATTTATTTAAACGCTTGATTAACCTTCTTTTCGCGAACGAACAGTACATTTGTCAAATTTATCAAAATTCGTTTAAATCGTGAATCGTTCGGTATCCAAACAACTACGATTCGTAGAAACGGTTTCGCCCTGTATAATTTCATAATTTCGTTCCCGTATAACGCAGATGGCTTGAAACCGAAAAGGTTGCGAAATAAGAATAAAAACTTGGCCGTAACGACCTATGCAATCACTGCATTATTCGGTGGCGAAGTTGCTGGCTGGGGTGAACTAAACGCTACACGCAAGCTCGTTTGCCCGGTGTTTCTGGATGTTCTCCGATCCCCGACTCCGTACTTTAATCAAGTCCGAGAAAGAGTTAAAAATCACCGGCAGACACGAGACATCCGTAACGCAACAACAAACGGGCGGATTTTTCTCTCGGCGGTGCTAACGGCCGCTGGAACGTTAATATCGACATGAAGGGGAGCAGAGAGAGAGAGAGAGAGAGGGAGAGAAATTGAGAAAGAGAAATAGAAAGAGAGAGAAGTGGAAAGCAGAGAAATGAAGAGAGATAGAGAGAGTAATGGGAAGACGGAGAAATGAAGAGAAAGAAATGGAAGAAGAGAGTTATGGAGAGAGAGAAATGGAGAAAGAGAAAGAGAGAGAAGTAGAAAGCAGAGAAATGAAGAGAGATAGAGAGAGTAATGTAAAGACAGAGAGATGAAGAGAGAGAAATGGAAAAAGAAAGTTATGGAGAGAGAGAAATGGAAAAAGAGAGATATGGTGAGAGAAAGAGAAATGGAAAGACAGAGAAATGAAGAGAGAGAAATGGAAAAAGAGAGTTATGGAGAGAGAGAAATGGAAAAAGAGAGTTATGGAGAGAGAGAAATGAAAAAGGAGAGTTATGCAGAGAGAGAAATGGAAAGACAAAGAAATGAAGAGAGAGAAATGGAAAGTCAGAGAAATGAAGAGAGAGAAATGGAGAAAGAGAAAGAGAAAGAGGGAGAAGTAGAAAGCAGAGAAATGAAGAGAGATAGAGAGAGTAATGGAAAGGCAGAGAAATGAAAAGAGAGAAATGGAAAAAGAGAGTTATGGAGATAGAGAAATGGAAAAAGAGAGATATGGAGAGAGAGAGAGAGAGAGAAATGGAAAAAGAGAGATATGGTGAAAGAGAGAGAAATGGAAAAAGAGAGATATGATGAGAGAGAGAGAAATGGAAAAAGAAAGTTATGGAGAGAGATAGAGAAATGGAAAAGGAGAGTTATGCAGAGAGAGAAATGGGAAGACGAAGAAATGAAGAGAGAGAAATGGAAAGACAGAGAAATGGAGAGAAAGAAAGAAAAATAGAAAGACAGAGACTGGAGAGAGAGAGAGAGAAATAGAAAAGCAGAGGAATGGAAAAAGAGAGATATGAAGAGAAAGAAAGAGAGAGAAATGGAAAGAGAGTGAAACAGAGAGAGAAAGAGAGAGAGAGAGAAATGTAGAGGAAGGGAGGTTGGCGTGATTCGCAGGAATTTTTTAAAAGTCAACGACGTCGCGACGGCCCGCCAGAGCGAGCGAGACGAGGGGTTGGGACGGCGGGAGGAGAGGAGGGGAGCGGGGGTCGTAAAAATTTCTGCGTTTTAATGTGCGAGCACCGGGCCGGTTAATGAAGACTGTAACCTGAATGCAAATAGCTGACCGACAACTGTTTAGCAATGTATATGGATGAGTATGGAAGTTTGCTTTGCCCGGCATGAATATGGAGATGATAGTTTAATTATATGTCACGAGTTCGCGTGTTGTTCGGCTATTCGGGACCGTAAAGGGAGGGACTCGCAATTCGGACGCTCGCGGCGCGTCGCGTCGAGTCGCGTCGCGTTCTACTTTTATTAATTTCGTCCCGTTGAACGGCTCGACGATTAACGGAAAATATCGGCCGGTGACGATGGAACGCGGAACGAATTCGCGACGACAAAGGGTACGTGGTCCGGAATCCCAAAAAGCTCCTCGCCAGAAGTTGTTTTTCCGAATCGTCGCAGAAGCTGCATTCTCGAATACCTCGAATCGCGTTCGTTCGCCGAAGCTTCGCACTCGGGTGCTGGGAATGTACGAGGGAACGTTACGGGAAGAGAGATCGCCTGTTTAAAATTTTTATTCACCGATTAAAGAACCAATTTCGAGAGAATTCTTCTTTTCGCGATACTTGTATCTTTATCTTTGTCTACCGTATCAACCCATTTTACTGTCTACAGATTAAAGAGCGAGGAGAAAATTTTCCTTTTTCGTGGGTTCTTAATCATATTTTATTTTAGTCTATTACGTTAACCCTTTGCGCTATTTACTGGTTAAAGAATCTATTTGAAGAGAATTTTTCTTTTCGCGCGTATACCTAGTTATATTTTCTCTTCTTTAAATTAAATTAACCCTTTTTACTATCTAACCGTTAAAGAGTGTGTAGAAAAATTCTCTTTTCGTGTGTTCTTAATTATATTTTATTTTAGTGTATTATGTTAACCCTTTGCACTATTTACCATTTAAAGAGAATTTTTCTTTTCGCGCGCACACCTAGTTATATTTTCTCTTCTTTAAATTAAATTAACCCTTTCTACTATTTAACGGTTAAAGAGTGTGTAGAAAAAGTTTCTTCCCGTGCGTTCTTAATCATATTTTATTTTACCTTATTACGTTAACCCTTTGCGCTATTTTCCAGTTAAAGAATCTGTTCAAAAAGAATTCTTCTTTTCGCGCGCGTACCGAGTCATACTTTCTCTTCTTTAAATTAAATTAACCCTTTCCACAATCCAACGGTAAAAGAACGGCAAGGAAAATATTTTTTCCGCGCATTTTTAATCATACCTTACCTTAGTCTATCACGTTAACTTTTTCCACTATTTACCGTTTAAAGAGTCTATTAAAAAAAAAGCGTTTCTTTTCGCTCCTACTTATATTTTATCTTCGTCGGTTAACTCGGAAGTCAACCGTGGACAAATTAGCGAGGTTCTCTCGTGGAAAATAAGTCCATCGCGGTCGACCTTGCCACGATTTTTAATTGCACACCGCGTAACAGTTCCCCCCCCCCCCCAGAAACGATTCGAATTACGTATAATTAAAAACCGCTCCGGGTCCCGGTGTTTCCCCGTGTAACGCGCGCAATGGAACGCTCCGTCGGTCCTCGCGAAGCTTTTAGCGAGGTTAAGGTGTCGGTGGTGGGGGGCCTCGTTAAGAATCGTCGAGATAATCCCGGTGTCCCTTTGAAAGGGATACCAGCGCTGCTAATGTTCTCCTCCGTATTTGCGCATGCCGGCCCCTGGGCTAAATAAATCATTATCAGAGAGCGGAGCGGCGCTGGTTGAATAATACAGTGTGCGCCGCGACCGGGCGGACGGGTGGATTTTAGGTGGCTTAGCGGCGTAACGGAGCGCGCGAGCGCCAGGGAGGACGGTGGCGGTGGTTTTCGTGGATTAATTGTCCATTCATAAGCCACCCTTTGGACCCAGGAACCCCGCCTTTACGTGGAGCTCGCGGCGTAAAGATCGTGAAGACTCGGCCCCGGCTAGCGAGGGCCTCGAAACGCTTCCGGTACCACCGAGCGTCGAAGTATCGAGGTCGACTCGAAAACAACAAAGAAACGATCAGCTAATCACATCGAAGAATTCGAACCGGACGCACGAATCTCGAATCGAATCTCGAGCAATTTCAACCGGCCGTTACGATCCATTGAATAAATAACGATACGATGGATTATTTATTCCCTGGTAACGAGAATGACCCGAGTTATGGATGATAAATATTGCAACGATGTTTCGAAGTAATACTTGAGTCCGGCCGGAGGAAACCGGATGGAAACGCCGGGAAGAGCGATGTTCGGGTTGGGTATCTCTCCCAGTGGGAGAGATACTTTAACCAGGATTATCGCTGTTAATAAAAACCTGACGGGTGAAAGCTTTCGTATATACTGTCCCGTGACTGTTCCGGTTACGTATTCTCGATCGTTTATTTCGAAGACGAGTGTTTTAATGCTCAATTACGAGTCGCGGTAATTGGAAAGTTGACCGGACCGAGTTCCCCGAGAGCTGTCTCGAATCTCTGTTTTCCAAACCTCGGAAGTTTCCTCCGTTCGTCGCGACCGTCTACCAAGATTTTCGGCGAGCGAACTTTTGCACGGGTAAATTACTCGTGAACAAGGTGGACCGAATGCCCGTCGCTACCCTCGACCCGGACGTACCGTGGACCAGCCCTCAGGATGAATTATTAGGTTGCGCGGAGTACCCTGCAGTCCCGGCCACCGGCCGTTTAAGCTTTCACGAGGGACTCGATTCACGTTTAACGAGGTTCGTCCTCAAACGGGGCACAAAGAAACGCGTCTCCGCCCGGTCAGCCGTTCCGATTCCGCTCAAAAGCGATCGAGTTTTTCGCGTGGATGTTGCCTCACCGGCACGGTGTAATTCCCCGCTTTCGTGCGACAATTCTTTTTACACGGGATTCAACCGTATATGCTTATTCAGCGCGAGCTGGAGACCCGCGCTCGAGCGATTCCGGGCGAGTGCGACGAGGTAATTGAGGTTAGAACAGCATTTTTTAACGGCACCTCGACTGTTACACGTGCACGTAATTATGTTTTCCTTTTACGCTCGTGTCTGTCCACGCGCGCGGAACAAAAACATTTAATAATATTTAATACGCCGCCGGGAGGAAATTTCATCTTTCAGCGACGATTTAAATCCCTACGTAGCACTTAAAATTTTCGTAAGAACGTTATCAACGGTTCGGCGATGATCTTACGATGAGAATGAGCCCAAACACGACCCTGTTTCGACGATTTTTTAATTGTGCGTGTTGCAAAAAATTTTGAAAAAATTCTCGACCACGTGCAATTAAAGTTACTTCGGAAACGGTTCCGCGCACGATTCCAAATATTTTCCGAATACACTCAACCACACGCAATTAAAGACAGTTCGAATGAAGCGCTCCACGCGGCTCGGAACATTTTCGAAAAACTTTCAAACATTTGTAATTAAAGTCGGTTCGAACGAGGTTACGTACGGACTGGTTATCTCTGGGAATATTTCATCGGTCTATTTATAAAACACTCGCGAAGATACAACGGAAATAAATTTTATTACGCACGAACAGGTCGACGTATCGCGTGCTTGTAATGCGAGACTCGCTCGCTGTTACTCTTTCTCTCTTGCTCTCGGTGCACGAGACTCGCAGTACTTGCAAAACGCGCGTCGCGTACGGTGAAACGGAATATTTGTTCTCGTGAATCACTCGTCGAGTCGATCGGGTTCCGAAGATTATATTCCGAAGGAGGGGGGTGCGTTTAATGCTCAAAGTATCCGTAGGTACTCGGTCGGGGGCAGGGGAGGGGGAAACCGTTTCGAAAGCTAAATCAGAATTTCCGCAGCTTTACGAATCCGTCGTCTTTGTTCCACTGCGACGATAAACTCGCCTTCCCCGCGGCGGTAATATTTTTTATATCTGGGACGTAAGAGAAATTTATGCCAGCTCGGGAAGCACGAAAGCTCGATTCCCCGACGAACCTCGGTGCGTTTCGTCGAGTTGGTGGTGGTGGTGGGGGTTGGGGGTGGGGGTTGGTTCTCGTGGCCGCGGGACTTCGCGGACCGTGTCACGAGAATAATATTTATACGTTCGATGCGTGGCGGCGATAGCAATGAAAACCATTCGTAGGGATGTTCGAGCGCGTTCCTACCGGCGCATGAATATAAAATTTTCATAATTATCGCGTCGGGTAGCTTTACAAGCCCCCGGTGCTTACTCAGCGTCTCTATTATTGTTATTATCGCCATTATTATTTTTCATACGGTCTCCCCGACCAGAAGGGACGGATGGAGGACATTAACGTTTCCAATAACGAGAGGGAAAATTATTTTAACGACGAAGGCTCGGATAATTGGTCCACGTCGCCGACGAGGGATACCATCGGTACTTTGTACTCGGGAGGCGATTATCGCTCGCCGTTCAATTCAACGAAATTTTTTCTAACTTGGGAAACATTTCGTGGCTTCGCGTGGAAGATACTACGTTTCGTGAAAGGATATTTCCACTGTCTCGAGGCAACGATGACACTGGATAAGTCGAAAGGGTACGGGAGATGATATCGTGGGGATAGTTCCACGGTGACCTTGAGAAGCCAATTTATTCCGTCCCTGACACACTCTCACCGATTCGTCGATGAACGCATCGCGCGTGGAAGTTTGTCCCAGACTTTGTAAGCCCCGAATAACCTCCATGAAACTTTGCACTTGGGAGTCGATTTCCACCCTTCCACGAATACAACGTATTTTCTAATTCGGAACTTATTTCATGCTTCGAGGTACAAATATTACGTTTTGTTTTCTCGAGGCAACGATGACGCCAGATAAGTCAAATGGGTATGAGAGATGGTATCGTGGAAGTAGTACCTCGGTGACCTTGAAAAGCCAATTTATTCCGTCTCTTTCACACTCTCACCGATTCCTCGATAAATGCATCGCGCGTGGAAACTTGTTTACGATTGTTTAATCCCTAGAGACAATTACTACGTTGAAAATACTAGTTTTAGTCTAATTCGACGCAATTTTTTCTAATTTAAGAAATATTCCATCACTAGAGATATAAAATGTTATATTTTACTCTCTCAAGGCTACGATAAAATTAAATAAATAAAAAATATATGATCAGATGGTATAGTGGGGATAGCTTCTGGGTGACCTTGAGAGGTTAATTTATTCTCCCTTAACATATTCTCAGCAATTCGTCGATGAATAGATGGCGCATGAAAACTTGTCCGTTTAATCTCCAGAGACAATTACCACTTAGAAAATACTAGCTTTAGTCTAATTCAATGCAATTTTGTCTGAGTAAGAAATATTCCATCACCAGAGATACAAAATGTTAAATTTTATTTTTTCAAGAATACGATAAAACTAGATAAGTCAAAAATGTACGTTCAGATAGTATAGTGGGGATAGCTTCTCGGTGACCTTGAGAGGCCAATTTATTCTCCCTTAACATACTCCTAGCGATTCATCGATGAATACATCGCGTGTGGAAACTTGTTTGTGATCGTTTAATTCCAAGAGTCAATTACAACTTTAAAAATACTAGCTTTAGTCTAATTCGACGCAATTTTTTCTAATTTAAGAAATATTCTATTACTAGAAATACAAAATGTTAAATTTTACTCTCTCAAGAATATGATAAAACTAGATAAGTAAAAAATATACGATCAGATGGTACAGTGGGGGATAGCTTCTCGATGACCTTGAAAGGCCAATTTATTCTCCCCTAACATCAACCAACAACCAATCACCACTTTGCAAATACTCGTTTTTAGTCTAACTCAATGCAATTTTGTCTAAGTAAGAAATATTCCCTCACCAGAGACACAAACTATTAAATATTACTGTCTCAAGGATACGATAAAACGATCAGATGGTACAGTAGGTTATAGCTTCTGTGTGACCTTGAACGACCAATTTATTCACCCCTAACACCCTCTCACCGATTTGTCGATGAATACATCGCGGGTGGAAACTAGTTTGCGATCGTTTAATTCCAAGAGCAAATTACCACTTTGCAAATACTCGTTTTTTAGTCTAATTCAATGCAATTTTGTTTAAGTAAGAAATATTCCCTCATCAGAGATACAAACTATTAAATTTTACTGTTTCAAGGATACGATAAAACGATCAGATGATACAGTAGGTTATAGCTTCTGTGTGACCTTGAACGACCAATTTATTCCTCCCTAACCTCCTCTCACCGATTCGTCGATGAACACATCGCGGGTGGAAGCTTGCCCGCGACCATGTAACCTCCTAACAACCCTGAAACTTCTTCTTCCCGAAAACGGTTCGCCTCCTGTTTCACGCGGCGGGTTATTCGGTAGGGAAATACCTGGTCTGCCACGATCACCTAAAGCAGGGAAAATACGAGGTGCGCGGCAGCAATTTTCGCCAGGAGTACCGCGGAAACCGCTAGCTTATTGTCTATTCGGGTGCACTCAGTGCCGACTAAATTCAACGTGTCGCCCGCAGACGGTTTACAGCCCGAGGGAACGATCGGGCGTCCGCATTCCGCGTCGGAGACGCCTCGCCCCGCGACACCGCGAGACCGCGTCGCTTCCCGGGGAACCGCGGAACGCGTCGCTAAGGCCGACAGGGGAACACGCTTAACGCGCGAACGCCGAGCCGGCTCGTAGCCGAGGTCCCTCCGCGTTCGTAATCGAGTGCTCGCGAGAAACGCCTCGGAAACGCCTGGTTTCGGGAGCCATACCGACGCCGCCAACCCTTTCAAGCCCCCCACTCCTATTTACAATGCAACGCCTCCCCGTAATTTAGCCGAGGAGAACGGTACACCGGGCCGATAAACGCGCCACCGAATTGCCTTGCTACCGGCTGACAAATACAACGCTTCAGCGTAACGTAGACGCGACCGGTTTACGAACCGACCGGGACCGTTACACCATGCGCGGTACAATCGCGAAGCGGTTACGGGGCTCGTATCGAGGGCGCGGAACACGGCCCGCGCGACGATTGCGCGTGCACGATTAACCCTTTCGTAATTTAACCAAGTGCGACGCACGAAGAGATGTGTCCTATCGCTTGGATCGCGTGTTTTGGGGTACCCGCGATTGGGATGAGATTTGGAGGACAAGTTGAGAATTGAGATAAAGGTTCAAGGAGGAATTTAGAACTGATCTGTGGGTGAGGTGAAATTTTAAGGAAATGTCGCGAATGGATGTAAAGTTTGAAGGAGGAATTCAGGTCTAACCTGTGAGTATGATGAAATCTTAAGAAAAGTCTCGAATGGATATAAAGTTTAAAGGAAGAATCTGGATGTAATCTGGACCTAACTCGGGAGTAAGATGAAATTTTAAGGAAAGTCTTGAATGGAAATAAAGTTTGAAGGAGGAACCTGGATCTAATTCAGACCTAACCTGCGATTAAAATGAAATTTTAATGAAAAGTCTCGAATGGAAATAAAGTTTTAAGGAGGGATTTAGACCTAGCCTGGACCTAACCCGCGAGTAGAATGGCATCTTAAAGAAAAGTCTCGAATGGAAATAAAGTTTGAAGGAGGAACTCAGACCTAACCTGCGATTAAGATGAAACTTTAATTGAAAGTCTCGAATGAAAGTAAAGTTTGAAGGAAGAATAATGAAGTTCATTCGATTCGACGATGCTCGAGTATTCAAGTAGTATTCGGAAAGTCGAGTATTCGAATATTCGAGTACTCGAGTAGTGTTTGGAAAATTGAGCATTCGAATATTCGAGTACTCGAGTAGTGTTTGGAAAACTGAGCATTCGAATATTCGAGTGCTCGAGTAGTGTTTGGAAAATTGAGCATTCGAATATTCGAGTGCTCGAGTAGTGTTTGGAAAATCGAGTATTCGAATATTCGACTACTCGAGTATTATTTGGAAAATCGAGTATTCGAATACTTGATCGTTTGAGAGGAATTTGGAAAGTCGAATATTCGAATACTTGATCGTTTGAGGGGAATTTGGAAAGTCGAGTATTCGAATACTTGATTGTATGAGGGGCATTTGAAAAGTCGAGTATTCGAATATTCGAGTATTCAAGTACTATTTGGAAAACGAGTATTCGAATACTCGAGTATTTGAGGGGTATCGGAAAAGTGAAATATGCGAGTACTCGAGTATTCGAGTGGTATTGGAAATTAGTATTTGATTAGTACTTGAGAAGTACAGTATTCGAATAGCCAACTATTTGAATGGTATTCGAATTATATACAAGAAGAAACTGTACCAGCGAACAAGCAAAAATTAGACAACGTTCGTATTCTCCTTCCTCGTGGTACCGTTATAAATATTTCTTCCAACACGAGGATTGATCTCTCTTATCCTCTATGGTGCCTTCAACGCACTTTGCGAATACTCGTGCAAATTTAATAAGGCGTACGAGGCAGGTGGATAGGTAGATAGATCATTTATTACATGCCCCGGTACAATGCTTCTAAGATCACTAAGCTGCTATACAGAAGTAGCGTTGTTAAAACAGACTTCGAGTCCCGAGCTCTCAGAGCCGCAACGATTCGAGCCGTAAACGTTGGAACCCTTCAGACTCGAACCTCGAGCTGTAAAAGCTAGCGGTCTTAACGCTGCTGCTTTTAAGCTCGGCGGCTCGAGTCGTCCGAACTGATTTATTTATTCTTATTCCTTTATTCTTCCTCCAACGTATCGCGGTACGAATACGAGAAAGATTTCAATCGAAACCGAAACGCGAATTTATTAAATAGCCTTGAAAAAAAATTCCAAACAACCCTCGAATTTCAGTCTCGAAACCGAGAGAAACGATTCAAGCTTTGTACGATGAAAGCTTTGAAGTCTTCACGTTCGAGCCTCGAAGCTACGAAGACTCGAGCTTTATGCACCCCTAATGCAGTGCACGCGGTTGAGCAGAATACAGACTCTATTAAACGTGTTAAATTCCGTGGTGGTCACCGGTGACCGACACCAAGAATTCATTTCAAGTATTCACAAGGAACGAACCTTAATACTTGTCAATTTTCAAGTAACCTCTACTAGCTTTAAAACATCAAATTAATTAACAAACCGTCGAATATTTCCATTTTTGCTACAATTTGTTATCGCGTTTACAGTGTTACGGTTGGGACGATTCTCGAGGACATCTTTAAGCGCGAAAAGAACAATCGTGGCAGCGTCGTGTGAAAATACGAGACTTCTCTGACGCAGAGAATGGGAAAGAAGTACACTTGTGGAATTAAACGCAAAAAGTTCGCGAACGCAACACGTGTACAAGAGAGGAAATGTTTGGATCGTGACTGGCGCGGTTCCCGGTGTAGGAAATGACCTTGACAGGTAATCGTTCGGAAGGTATTCGGAGAAATATGGGCAGGTACGAGGGTAACGAATGGCGATCGCATTCCGGAAGTTCGAACTATGCCGAACTACTCCGGGACCGATCGACGATCAGCTACGAGCGTTTCTGGGCGCGGTTTGAATGTTAAATGTCCCGGTGCCTAGTCGAGCAACGTTACATCTTGCGGTCGTCAAGGAATTCAATTGCACGTGACCGATATCCGTTGGTACAGGATGGTTTGAAAATTGGTTCGAAGCCCGCCACACTACTTTTAAATCCCTTTCTAACATTCGAAGTCGCATAGAAAAGCTCTCGAGCGATCACAATGGAGGAAAAATAATTTTTAGTACGTAAATCGCGTTCTCGGGGTAATAATAACTTTTTCGTGTTTCGTAAATTATTGGCTTGTTTGGAGAGTCGTTTCGTTTTCCAAAATGGAGAATATGTAATTTAACAAAATGTTTATACATGTTAAAAAAATCGTGTTTCATTTTTACCAGAAAAATGAAATCACTTTCCGAACAATTCAATATTTCACTTTTGAACGTATATACTTAAGATTTTGACTACTTTGGCGGCGCTAATATAATGTTTAAGATAGGAGGTAAGAACGGAATATATATAAGGAAGTGGGGATAAGCGTTTCATCCCGGGCCTGCTAGTGGACTCGTCAGTAAGGCATCCTAGCAGGCCCTGCCTTATACGCCGGGACATTGGAAGATCGGTAAGAGGTCGTATATATAGCGATCGGAGCAGGTACGGGAACTTGCGGGAAACGGTTGGTGGTGAGTTTCCCTCTGGTGGCAAGCGTGGGTAGTGCCGCCACATAACCCCCTTGCCAGTGGTAAACGATACTTTGAAGTTCCGTCCTGATGTCCCAGTGGCGTAGGTATTTGTTCCGTAGTTCGGTTTGGCACAACAGGCACAGGAGGAGGTTGTCCAGAGCGGTGGAAGAGAAGAATGCTTCTTTTTCGTAGTAAGGCCCAGCTGCTGTCGATTGCGGAATACGCGTGGCGAGCATCGTTTGCTCAAGCCGCGTTTTCGCTTGTTGTCCGACGTTGATGCGTGCGCGTACCAGTATTTATGAAACGCATCGGTGTGGTCGGTGAATAATGTCGACAAGCTGCCTGCTGTCCTCCTGGGGTTGATCCTGATGGTTAGCCGGGAGTATAGCGTTCGTGTCGTCGCTGGCAGGTCGAGGAGTCAACCCTCGGAGAGGGGGATTTACGAAAAATCGGCCTTTACACGTTGCGTTCCTTCCATCGTCTTGTGCTGCACCTGTACTGCTGCTGTGCTGTTGTCCAGAAGGTTGCGTGTTGCTAGACGGGGTCACCACTTTGGCGGCGCTAAATTAAAGTATGTGAGGAAGGAGTAAACGGAAATATAAGGAAGTGGGGATAAGCGTTTCATCCCGGGCCTGCTAGTGGACTCGTCAGTAAGGCATCCTAGCAGGCCCTGCCTTATACGCCGGGACATTGGAAGATCGGTAAGAGGTCGTATATATAGCGATCGGAGCAGGTACGGGAACTTGCGGGAAACGGTTGGTGGTGAGTTTCCCTCTGGTGGCAAGCGTGGGTAGTGCCGCCACACTACCAAAGAGTTATTAAGAATTAATGAACAAATAACAATAATATATAATTATAATGACTTTTCGAACAAGCTAATAAAATAATATCGTTAATACACAGTAGCGGACGAATGTATTTGGATGCATGTTTTTGATATTTGAAATTTGTATTACTAGTAGATTCTAATCGAAAGATAATTTTTGCAATAATATACAGAAACGCGCGATAAAAATATTCCTCGAAAAGATTAGCCAATTTAATAAGTTTGAAGGAAGAATAATGAAGTTAATTCGATTCGACAATGCTTGAGTATTCGAGTAGTATTTGGAAAGTCGAGTATTCGAATATTCGAGTACTCGAGTAGTGTTTGGAAAATTGAGTAATCGAATATTCGAGTACTCGAGTACTATTTGGAAAATCGAGTATTCGAATAGTTGATTGTTTGAGGGAAATTTGGAAAGTCGAGTATTCGAATATTCAAATACGCGAGTAATGTATGAAAAGTCGAGTATTCGAACACTCGAGTATTTGAGGGGTATCGAAAAAGTGAAATATCCGAGTACTCGAGTATTCGAGTAGTATTGGAAAATAGTATCATTTTCATTTTACAAATGCATACATCTTACGCGTAGTTCGTTTCTATTATCACGTACGTTACAAATGCACGAAATACGCGAACTGGTTTTATTTGTTTACAAGATACAAAATCCTGATCAATGATAAAATCGAACGAACCTTTCTCAAAAATTTTCATGAAATATACCCGGTGGCGTTCTTCTGGTATCTCCAGTGTACGTTATACGCGCGTTGATTGCCGCGTGTGCGCGCGCATCGTGCAATATACGAAGACTGGTCGAAACTACAGTTCGGTTAATTTGATTCAATTCGATGGGTTTACACGGACAGGTGAATTTTTGATCGATGTTGATACGCTACCTCGGTCGAACTATCGTTATTGTTCGCGTGGGCCCGTTTCGACGATTTCTATGGCGTTTCGCAGCGCTTGAAAAATTAAAGACGGAATCGATAAAAGAATTCGAGGTTAGGTTCGGAGCGGAGCCAGTACCGCTCGAACAAATGAATACTTTACGGAATAATGATATTCGAGGATTACGTGGAGGAATTGAATTTGAATAATGCGAATGTTGCAAAAAATAATAAAAAATTCAATTCCTTGGGAATACGAAACTAACGATCCCGTACCATCGCGTACTCGAATAATGGTAATCACCGTTTCGTTGCTTGTTTCCATCGCGTTCGTGCGATCGTCTCGGGTGATTATTTTTCATTTAGAGGGAGACCCCGTAATTTTCAACGTTCTTACCGGCTCTTTGCTCGCCACGCGTGCAGAATCCGTGGCAAAGGAAACGTGGAGCTTCCCGGTGGCGGATGCCAAAGCTTTTCCATCGGTTTTAATTTAACGCCTACGCGAAGTTCAAACGAGAACTTCAATTCGAACGTATAGGTAGGAGTATTTTGCCCCTGACGATAAGCGGAATTTCAAGTTCCATTAAGGTGTCCGCGATGGAGCTCTCTTCTCTCTCTCTCTATCTATCTATCTATCTCTCTCTTTCCCTTATCGTTCTTGAAATACTTTTTAATAACGTTCCACTCGACAACTCAGCCCCGAAGGCTCGCGCATTTTGAGGAATTTCCACGATGCCGGGACGAACACCGAAAGACACTTTATGAACCGTCGGATTAACGTAATGCGAAACAACAGCGAGCCGTTAGACGCGTTGACGCTCTCGTCACTGTTGCGTCCCGTGGAAAAATCCAGTATAATTAACGAAAACGCGCGTTACCAGGACGTGTTCATCGAGTGTCCGGACAGATTTGCGTCGTTCAGGGGTTCCTCTTTCCCACCTTTGAGCGTTCAAGTGCATTCCGCCCGTTTCGGTGGTCGACCCCAACATTGCCACAACCTGCATATTCCGCATCGCTAGAAACTAGGAGAAAGGTTCCTAGAGCCGAGTTTGCGCTAGAATCAACGAAACATTGATTCACTAACTTAATTATGTTGAAGTTAGTTACGTTCTTGACTAATAAGAGGGACTAGAATGGAAATGACTCGACCTGTCCCTCTTTGATTTGAATATGCTTTTGTAGGGTGGTAGAGTATAAGACATTGTTAAGGTGTGTGGAGTATTGGACCTCAATATTGCCACAACGTAAACTTTCAACCTAACGTAATTCTAGGGTTAAATTCATGGTAGAATTAACGAAATATTGAATCACAAACTTAATTAGTCTTTGACTAATAAGAGGGACTAACAAGGAAATGAGTCGACCTGTCCCTCTTTGATTTGAATATGCTTTTGCAGGATGGTAGAGTATAAGACATTGTTAGGGTATGTGGAGTATTGGGTGTAGATACTCGATAATTTTTGAGATAAGAGTAATGGAAGTTGCTTGACCCCAACATTGTCATAATGTGCATATTCCACATCACCAGAAACTAGGAGAAAGGCTTCTAGGGCTGAGTTTGTACTACAATTAACGAAACATTGATTCACAAATTTAATTGTTCGTTCCTGACTATTAAGAGGGACTAACAAGGAAATAACTCGACCTGTCCTTCTTTGATTTGACCATGCTTTTGTAGGATGGTAGAGTATAAGACATTGTTAGGGTATGTGGAGTATTGGGTGTAGATACTCGATAATTTTTGAGATAAGAGTAATGGAAGTTGGTTGACCCCAACATTGTCACAACGTAAACTCTCAACCTAACCTAAATCTAGGAGAAAGGTCTCTAGGGTTAAATTCGTGGTACAATTAACGAAACATCGAATTACAGATTTAGTCATTTATCCTTGACTAATAAGAGGGACTAGAATGGAAATAACTCGAACTGTCCTTCTTTGATTTGACCACGCTTTTGCAAAATGGTAGAATATAAGACATTCTTAGGGTGTGTGGAATATTAGGCGTAGATACTTGATAGTTATTGAGATATGAGTAATCGAAGTTGGACGACCCCAATATTGCCCCAATGTGTACTTTCAACCTAACCTAAATCTAGGAGAAAGGCTTCTAGGGTTAAATTCGTGGTACAATGAACGAAACATTGAATCACAGATTTAGTAATTTATCCTTGACTAATAAGAGAAATTTACAAGGAAATGAATCTACCTGTCCCTCTTCGATTTGAACACGCTTTTGCAAAATGGTAGAGTAAGACATTGTTAGGGTATGTGGAGTATTAGGCGTAGATACTCGATCATTTTTGAGATACGAGTAATCATTGGGTTACACGACACGCGTACGGACTTATCGTTGGGATCATTGGGCGTAAAAATAAGGTCGAGTAATTATTCCGCGAACTGTATCGTTCCAAGTTGGAAAATCCGCTGAAACTCGTGTTGAAAGTAACGAAAAACATACACTCTCGTTCGTATGATATTAAATAATGACATCTGGCAGGCTACATCCGAAAGGTGTTCTTCCGTTCGCGGAAGATAAATGGTACATTTGCGGGTGAAAGAGAAAAATGATACAGCCGGCAGCTTCTGTACAAGTTACATCGTTATTTCGATTTCATTGTTCGTATATTTACAAATACCGAATGTTTACAATCGATGCTCTTTAGATCGCAACAGTGATTTGTTTTTTACCATTCTGTAAATGAACGTTAAAATCGAGAAGGGAACAGGTTGGATCCTCACTGTTGCGCGAATACAATTTAACGTAAATCAATGTTTTTTCCAGTTACCTCGAAGCGTAACATAAATTAGTAACATTACATTTTTCACTTTATCTTTACAATAATTGTTTCAACACATTGGCGAGGTTCTCCCGATAAAAACGAGTCTAAACACGCCACAAATTGGAGAGATTTGCCTACCAATTGATTATTATCACTCCCCGTGTAATTAATTCACTACGAATAAAGTTTATCCGATTTGCCTCGTGTTTGGACTCGTTTCAATCGGGAGAAGCCCACGAATCGATTGGTGACCTTACTGTAAGAATAAAATGCAAAAATGAAAATTCGAATTCTCAAAATCGAACGATTCGTCCTAGCAGGCGCGACGTTCCCTCAAATCAGTCATCCCACGCTCCAAGTGCTATTATTTCATTCTCGTTCAAATTTAAACGATCGATAACTCGACTAACCGAAACATTTGAAAGCTTCTTTGTTTAAGAAACGCTAAAAATTCGCGAGAATGCTGTTTCGTGCGTCGAGCTTACTCGTTAGACCGGTGACCCGAAAACAGGGTGACTCGGTAGGCTGAATCTCGATTCGACGTAGCTGGTGTGTTCCGTTCGTCGATCAGGGAATTCGTTCGCGAAAGAAATCTCGTCGATCGTCTCGATTGTCCCCGAGAGTGGTCGGTGTGCGTGCATGTATCATCGTCTACTATGCACGAGTAATCCGTGTCGCGGATATTCGCGTCGTTGGAGCGTGTCAAAGATTCGCGTGGGTGTATACCGCGCGGCGTGTCGCGGGTCGGGCAACATTTTCATATAAAAGCCTCGCGCTTCCCGTTAAAATAATGAGCGTCCAAAAAGGACCGAGTTCGCATCCGTCGGCTGGAGAGAGCTTGGTTGGCGAGTTCTCGCCCGACAGAGGCGGCTACCGTGTGTGCGAGCTTTTGTGCGTGCGCGACGAGTTCGCGTATATGGGCCAGGGTTATGCGGAAGCATCTCCGCGAAGAGAGAGAGAGAGAGAGAGAGAGAGAGAGAGAGAGAGAGAGAGAGAGAGAGAGAGAGAGAGAGAGAGAGAGAGAGAGAGAGGGGAGAAAAAAGCGGCTCGAGAGGTCGCCCGGCGCGAGAAGCACCGGGGATATTAGAGGGTGAACTTTATTCTTCCTTTTTCCCCAGCCTCTTTTCGCTCCTTCGCGTCCTTCCTTCCTTCCTTCCGGGCCGGGAACTCCTGGCAGAAGGGGAACGCTGCTCGTTCCGCTTTAATATTCCGCTTTTTATCTGCGTTATCTGGCGCGAGCGGCGTTATCGTCGCGCGTCAGCTTTTCGCCCCGTCGAATTGCCGCGTTCTTCGTCCACGGAATCGTGTCCCGAGTTCTCAGAACGCGGACGAAAATTTTAATCGCTTTCGAGTACAGGAGGATTGTTTCATTGTTTGTAGAATCTTTGAAAACGGAGCAACTTTTGTTTAAAATAGTTTTTGATATGTTTTTTAGTTTAAGAGTTGTGGCAATGCTTCGGTTATTGATAGAACGTATCTTCGCCCCGGAATCGTGTCCCGAGTTCTCAGAACGCGGACGAAAATTTTAATCGCTTTCGAGTACAGGAGGATTGTTTCATTGTTTGTAGAATCTTTGAAAACGGGGCAACTTTTGTCTCTAATAGTTTTCAATATCTTTTGTAGTGTAAGAGTTACAGCAATACCTCGGTTATTGATAAAACGTATTTTTGCCCCGGTATCATGTTCCTCGTGCCCAGAACGCAGATGAAAATTTTAATCGCTTTCGAATACATGATAATATTTTCCTTGTTTGTAGAATCTTTGGAAACGGAGCAACTTTTGTTTCGAACAATTTTCAATATTTTTTGTAGTTTAAGAGTTATAGTGATGCCTCCGTTATTGATAGAACGTATCTTCACCCCGGAATCATGTTACTCGTTCCCAGTGCGCGGATGGAAATTTTGAACGCTTTCGAATTTGGGAGAACATTTTCCTTGTTTGTAAAATCTTTGAAAACGGAGCAACTTTTGTTTAAAATAGTTTTCAATATCTTTTTTAGTTTAAGAGTTATAGCAATGCCTCGGTTAGTGATAAAACGTATTTTTGCCCAGAAATTACGTTCCCCGTTTCAAGCGCGCGGATGGAAATTCGAATCGCTTTCGAATTTGGCAGAATTTTCTTCGAATTGATTTCGAATTTGGGAGAAATCTTTCCAGTTTATAGAATCTTTGAAAACGGGGCAACTTTTGTCTCTAATAGTTTTCAATATCTTTTGTAGTTTAAGAGTTACAGCAATACCTCGGTTATTGATAAAAAGTATTCTTGCTCAGAAATTACGTTCCTCGTTTCAAATTGCGCGGATGGAAATTTTAATAGTTTTCAAATTTGGGAGAAATCTTTCTAGTTTATAGAATCTTTCAAAACGGAGCAACTTTTATTCCAAACTATTTTCAATATCTTTTGTAGCTAAAGAGTAATACTAATACCTCGGTTAACGATAGAACGTATCTTCACCCCGGAATCATGTTCCCCGTTCCCATCGCTCGACTGGAAATTCAAATCACTGTCAAATTCAAGAAAAATAGTCCTACTTCAAAAACACAGCAACATTCGCTGCAAACAGTTTCCAATATTTTGTGCAGTTTAAGATCCACAGCAAGATCACGATCATCGTTGCGACATCCGCGAGACAAGATTCTCTCCCCATTCCTCGCATACCTTTAATCGACCATGTTCGATCATTAAGCGAGGCACTGCCGTAGCTCTCCCCTCCAAAGTCAACAAGTCCCCTGAACATTGTTCTCGGATCGAAACGTTGAACATTTCCCATAGATTACGCCAAAAAACTTTCATCAAGAGCCACGCTGCGCCTCGATATTCCTCAAAAATCGCATCGTCGATTGATTTCGTTTCCAAGATTCATACCGAGCTTTTTCGTCGGGTCAAACTGTCGCTTCCGGTCTCCCGTCTATCGCTTCTCGTCTTACGGCCTACGGGAGAAAGAGTGATCGCGCGTCCTCGAGCGGATCGAAGGTCCCCGACACGGAAAGAAGTCTTACCCTTTCCTATACCACCTACCCCCTCCACCATCCCGATGGCACCCCGGATAACCGAATATCCGACCCTAGCGTGGCAAATGGCTCGCCCGGAATCACAGGTTGCACAGGTGGAGTCGGGAATTGAACGGATGGAAGGACGCGGGATGAAGTGTCTCGAGCGGCGAGATTTACGAGCGTTCCGCCCGCGCGAGCGTGTGCGCGCACGCGCACCAGCACGAGCGCACGAGCGCACCAACTCGCCGAGTTCTCTGGTAGCCGAGAGCTTTGCATTCACCGTGTATTTTGGTGAAGTGCCGCGAGGTTGCAAGAGGGATCGCCCGGTGATTGGAAGGGGGTGGTTTAGGGGTGGGTAGAGGGGTTTGGGGTAGAGTTGGGACCCAGCTGCGATAAACTGGATGCTCGATTCGCGTCGCGACACCGATTCGTGTACGGATCCACCCGCTCGGTGGAGGTTTCGTCGCGCGACCCTGTCAACTGGGTCATCCGAGCCACGTATTTCGTAGCCTTTTTCCAAGGTGGGTTGGGATCGTGTCTCGATCGCTACGAGATCCCAGCGATCTCGGTCGGTTTTCGGATACTCGCGTTCGTCTCGCTGCTTATCCCCCCTCCGCCCCTCCCACCTCGCCCCGCTTCTTAGTTCGCCCGGGCAACGTCTTTTCTACGCGATTCCGCGCCAGGTTATAGCGAGTTTATCGGGATCACGGCTCGCGGGGAAAGGATATTTATTCCACGAAAAGACGAGTCACTGGAAATCCATAAATCGCGGATTTCCGGAAGATACGGGAGGTGATTTATTATGAACAACGGGGAAGAAATAGTTCCAAACGCGCTCCCCCCACCTCTCACCAGGGGAAAGTAGGATTCGTTTCCGCGGCCATTTATTAGCGCCGCGAACCGAGTAACGATGAACCTCGGCGTATCGGGTCCGAGCAATTCGGTGCTGGCTTATCTATCGGCGGCGATACGTGTCGGACGACGTTGGGAATTCTTATCGTCGGATATTGTTTAACCTCGTGTGGTCGCAAGTTTCTGGGATATGTCCCGTCCCGTTTGACGATACTGCTTGCGCGGGATGACCGCCGGACGGTTGGTGAAATTTAAGCGTCGGTTCGAGTGGCAGCGGACCGACGAAACTGGGAATTTGAATGTTTGAGTATTCGAATACCAATGTTGAAATATTTTGAGTACTCGAATACCAATGTTGAAATACTTTGAGTACTCGAATACCAATGCTGAGACACTTTGAGTAATTGAATACCAATGTTGAAACACTTTGAGTAATTGAATACCAATGTTGAAATATAATACTTTGAGTACTTGAATACTAATGTTGAAACACTGAGTAATCGAATACCAATGTTGAAATACCTTGACTACTCGAATACCAATGTTGAAACACTTTGAGTGCTCGAATACCAATGTTGAAACACTTTGAGTAATCGAATATCATTGTTGAAATACTTTGAGTAATTGAGTATCAATGTTGAAACACTTTGAGTAATCGAATACCAATGTTGGAACACTTTGGGTACTCGAATACCAATGCTGAAATACTTTGAGTAATCGAATACCAATGTTGAAATACTTTGAGTAATCGAATACCAATGTTGAAATAGTTTGAGTACTCGAATACCAATGTTGAAATACTTTGAGTACTCGAATAACATTGTTCGAATATTTGAGTTGGTACTAGAATACCGTTATTCGAATACTACTCGAATTCTTGAGCATTCGAATACTATTCTTCGAATATTTTAGTATTCGATTAACATTCTTTGAATAAGGAAGTATTCGAATTTTATTCTCCGAATATTTTAGTATTCGAATGCTATTCTTTGAATATTTTAGTATTCGAATACTATTCTTCAAATATTTTAGTATTCGATTAGCGTTCTTTGAATAAGTAAGTATGCGAATAGCATTCCTCGAATCAAGAAGTATTTTAACAGCATTCTTCGAATAAAGAAGTATTTGAATAGCATTCTTTAAATAAGGAAGTATTCGAATAACATTCTTCGAGTATTTTAGTATTCGAATAGCATTCTTCGAGTATTTTAGTATTCGAATAGCATTCTTCGAGTATTTTCGTATTCGAGTAGCATTCTTCGAATATTTTAGTATTCGAATAGCATTTTCCAAACAAAGAAGTGTTCCAAACTGCTCGAGTACCCGAATACTATTCGAACAGTCAAGAATTTCAGCAACTGTGGTTGACTATTCAAATACAGAGAACCTCGCCAACTGGTCCCGGATGAACGTTCCAAGAAAACGTGTTCCAACGATACTCGTCTTGTCTACCTCTCTTTGTTTTACGAGTTGGAGCACACGGATTAAACTTCGGAGCTTGCACGAAGCGCAGCTATTTAAACTTTCATCGATATTAGAAGAACACACCCTCTTCCGTGTTAATAGTCTTCCCTCAGCAACGCGATCGAGAGAGTCGATCCAGAACCCGGATTGTTCCCAATTGGTCGCGATTCGGTTCCAAAGGATTGAACGGGGCCAGAATATTGCTTTTATCTCTTTGGTAAACACTTGCGCACTCGTTACACGACGTATCCAAATTAACATTGTCGGCGATTGTCGTTTCCTTATCGAAAGCAATTCACTCCTCGAGGTTGGAAATGCCCGTACAATACCATTCGCGCGATACCCTTCGGGGTCGCTCGGAACCATAACTCGGGCAGGACACGCGACTCGACAATGCCCTCGCGAACGCTCATTTGTCCATTGTCCATTCTTCTGCTTCCCCTTGTTCCTTTTTTCCTCTCAACCCTTGTTCCTCCGGGGACGACCTGATTCCTCGATAAAGCCAATAAACCCTCGTCAACCGGTGGCAGTGCGGTGTTCGTCGGGGTCCGCCCGTAGACCGCAACGTTTCCCTTTGCTCTTCGACCTCTTTCCATCCCAGCCACCCTTTTCCAAGCCCTCCCGAGGGTCACCTTTATCCGTGGATCGGCTCGTCCCCCGAATTTATTTAACGAGTGGCTAATCAACGTCAAAGTGCACCGACAAAAAGACCACCGTTGTCGAGACTTTTTTTTCTTTTTTTTTTCTATCTTCCACGGTATCGTCTCGGTCAGCTCGTTTTCAGCTCTAGCCGGCGTTCGACGGATAAAAATTGTAACATTGTTTTAAACGCGAGTTTTCGCACCGCGGGAGACGCCACGCTCGGTTCACCGCGCGTAATCTTCGACGATAATGACCGTACATCCGCTGTGTTTATTTTTCCGCGAAAATTTTCTACTGTGTTTTTTCCTCGGTATGCACGATACTACAATAACAATAATTCAGAATTTTTCCTTCCAACCGGTGTAATAGTCCCGGGACTATTGGCTCGGAATTTATCTGGCTTTTGATCTTTGTTACTGTTATTATTAATCCGGCGACGGTGTGCTGAGGAAAACGTAACATGGTAAGTGTGGTGGAGCGTTGCACACACTTGCTAGTGTTTTTAAGTCGCGTGTCCACGGTTTTCGAGAAATTAAAAAAAAAAAAATGTTTCCAGAGTGGGGTATTTAATGAAAAAAATATTTAAGGATAATTGTTTAATTTGTACGTGGTAGGTATTGAGGATTAGGAGCACGGATAGTGCTCGATAAGAAAACTTTTAACTTGAATACTTAATTGATACTTTTAAAATTGATGAGGTGTAACGTACAGCGTGGCTTTGAGCAAAGATACAAAATGTGAGAAAAAGTATCGAGCGAAGTAAACGTAAGAGAGATACTAGGGGACTTTTTTTTAAATATCGGTTTTCCAAAATGGAGAGTGTGTAATTTAATGAAATGTTTGTACACTCTAAAAAAATCGTGTTTTATATTCACCGAAAAAAAAAAAACGAGAAATGACTTTTCGAAGGATTCGATAATATCGTAATACGAAAAATGAAAGACAGTGCGAGTAAGTTTCAATTAGTTGAACACGATGATAGAACTTGACAGGAATGGGTACGTGTTCCGTGAGGGTGAACGTGGTACGATCGTCGCTTGAACTCCGTGTTTCTCGAGCGCTAATGGGAATCAGGCATTTCTGTTTCACGAGGAGGATGAAACGAAAACCGGACGTGGAAACGAAGGAACGTACGTCGCGTCGTTGAAATAATACCGACGACGCGTGCACGTTAGAATTAACGACTCGAGCTTTGACGGAAACATTGTGCCGATGAGTTTGCTTTGATATCGGTGAACTTTTCTCCCAACGGTTCTCTGTGATTTTTAAGCATGGTTGACGAATGGAGCAACGCGACGCGAGCTCACGTTTCATCGAACGAATGGGGCTGGGACTGCTTCGCGAATTCTTCTGTGTTTGGGGATTGGAATGGTTCGACGATTCAAATATTACACGAATGTAATTCGAATATCGTTAGAGTACTATTAGAGTACTCGACTATTCGAATGTAGTTCGAGTACTACTCGAGTACTTGACTATTCGATTACTCGAGTATTCGAATATTTTGGGAAGTCAACGAGTAGCTGTGTATTTATAGTACTCGAATATTTTGGGAATTCAACGAGTATCTGTGTACTCATAGTATTCGAATATTTTGGGAATTTAACGAATATCTGTGTACTCATAGTTTTCGAATATTTTGGGAATTCAACAAGTATCGGTGTACTCATAGTATTCGAATATTTTGGGAATTCAACGAGTACTGTGCACTCATAGTATTCGAATATTTTGGGAATTCAAGAAGTATCTGTGTATTCATAGTGTTCGAATATTTTGTGCACTCGACAAGTATCTGAATACTCATAGTGTTCGAATATTTTGTGCACACAAGTATCTGAATACTCATAGTGTTCGAATATTTTGTGCGCTCAACAAGTATCTGTGTATTCATAGTGTTCGAATATTTTGTGCACTCAACAAGTATCTGTGTACTCACAGTGTTCGAATACTTTGTGTATTCGACAAGTATCCGTGTACTCATAGTATTCGAATATTTTTCTGCACTCAACAAGTATCTTAATATTCGTGGTATTCGAATACTAAGATCCGAGTGATAAATCAAGTTCAAGTTCCACGTTATACTTTAAAGATTTTCTTGTCGTAAGCAGCTTATTTGTGAAACCACTGTGCTTTCAGCTGTAAAAGGGACTCTTTCAGCGGAAGAAGAGAGTGCAGGAATATTTAAACAGTATTTCGTTAGTTCTTCCACCGGAAAATTTATCGTCGTTGGAAAACTCGCGTCGCGTTACACGGTCGGAATAGAAATATTCGAAGTTTATTCACGGCGTTCGAATACCAATAAAATATTCCAATATTAAATTCGAATAGTTCCAGATCTCGGGGACTAATTTCACGAGATGAGCGACCGATCGTGGCTAGTGGAACTTTTTCAATTAAACTCGGAAGCGTTCGATTCGCAATGGGACACGATGGTCGAGAAATTTAATTTTCGTAAGAAGTCGTAAAATCGAAATAACAGGGGACGGTGGTGAATTTTTGGACGAAGCTGCGACGAATCCTGGACCGGGAGGAGTGTAAAACGCGCTAGCTGGACGTAAAAACTGCACTCTGACCGGCGTTGAAAGGAATTTTTTATGAAATCCGTTGAGAAACGAAGGAAGCGATTCGACCGTGTTTGCCCGTTGGTTTTTTTCGCTCTGCACCCCGAGGGAATCGGTAGCGCAGCCAGAAATCTAGCAAGGTGGGTGCAACGAAAAAGCTTAAGAAACATTGGATGTTTGAATGGAACTGCAAGGCGAAAATACACAAAATTACAAGTCGTATATTTTTTCGAGTGTTTTTGGTTCATAATGATAAGTAATATTTGGATGTACTACTTGAAGCAATGGTTGGAATTTCAATCGATTGATAGTAATTCTACGATCGAAATCTCGTTCGATCGAAATCTAATCTTACCACCGAAATCTCGTTCGATCGAATTCTATGACCGAAATCTCGATCGATCGAATCTACGACTGAAATCTCGTTCGATCGAATTCTATGACCGAAATTTCGTTCGATCGAATCCTAGGACCGAAATCTCGTTCGATCGAATCCTACGATTGAAATCTCGTTCTATAGAATTCTATGACCGAAATCTCGTTCAATCGAATTCTACGACCGAAATCTCGTTCGATCGAATCCTACGATTGAAATCTCGTTCTATAGAATTCTATGACCGAAATCTAATCCTACGACTGAAATCTCGTTCGATCGAATTCTACGACCGAAATCTCGATCGATCGAATCCTATAATCGAAATCTCGTTCGACCGAATCCTACGATCGAAATCTTGATCGATCGAATCCTATAATCGAAATCTCGTTCGACCGAATCCTACGATCGAAATTTCGTTCGATCGAATCCTATGTTCGAAATCTCGTTCGATCGAATCCTATGACCGAAATCTCGTTCGATCGAATTCTACGACTGAAATCTCGTTCGATCGAATTGTATGACCGAAATTTCGTTCAAACGAAATCTAAGACCGAAATTTTGTTCGATCGAAATTTAATCCTACGATCGAAATTTCGTTCGATCGAAATCTAATCCTATGACCGAAATCTCGATCGATCGAATCCTATGATCGAAATCTCGTTCGATCGAATTCTATAACCGAAATTTTGTTCGATGGAAATCTAATCCTACAACTGAAATCTCGTTCGATCGATGATACTTCCGAAAAAGAAGCACCCCGAAAGATATACCCGAAATTCGAACACGATGCGAGGAACGCGTAGATCAAGAACACGCGATGTAAACGATAAATAACTGAAACTGCAAACGTCGGTGGTGCGCGATCTAATTCCTGCCACGGACAAACTGTTTGATTAGCGGAAGTCCGGCGTCCCGGAGGTGAACGCCTTGCGTATCCTCTCTTTCTCTTCCACACGGGAACACCTGAACAAAAAGCTAGAACGAGCAAACGAGCAAGAGAGAGAGAGAGATTTCGACAAATAAAAAAGATAAAACGATATGCACGAGGAGCAGCCAGAGAGGGAATAAAATGTAAGAGAAACGATCGGGTAAGGTGTTCCGTTTAATGGATGGCGGAAAAAGGACAACGGAAAGGGGTCGAAAGGGACAGAGGGAGAACCGAGAAAGACGAAGGATAAGTGGTCGAGAGGTCAGCGAGAGTCGGCGTCTACGGCGATCTCTACGAAATCGGCAACAAACATCCCGCGAAACCTCCTCTAACCTCTTCCAATCTCGTCTGCAGACTCGACCTCCGGTGTAGGTGTTAGTCGAAAAGAGGGCAACAAGAAGTAAACTCAATTTCGGCTGGCTGGTGTATCTCTGTCCCGTGGATCGTGAGAGGGGTTGGCGGGAAGACGCGCCGCGAAGCGATTCGCAGTCGTTTGTTTCAATATATTCGACCGCTATCGTGGCGCCCGATCGCAGCCAACTGGTATCGACGTAGCTGAAATTGTGAGCGTCGGAACGTGACCGATCTTCCACGCGATTATCCGTCACGCGTGTACCGAGACTTTCTTTTTTTCCAACCGTTGGATCCTTCTTCGGTGGCTTTGTTTTTTCTTGGAGGGTTTAACTCCTTGGTGTAGTTTCACCGAGTGGGGTCATTTGTAATCTGTTGCGTCATGGGATAATACCGTGATGAGGTATTTACCTCGTATTATACCTAGAGATAATACCTCTAATCGAAACCACTGGATGTTTACTCGTGGACCTGACTCGGACCTAATCCTTTAGAGTCTTATCTGTGGGGTACTTTGAAATCTATCGTACGTATGAGTAAACAATGTGCAGGATTCACGAGAAAGGGTACGGTATGAATTCAGTGACTACTCAAGGAATACCTAATCGAATCTAGATGTTTACTCGTGGACCTGACTCGGACCTAACCCTTTAGAGTCTTATTTGTGGGGCACTTTGAAATCTATCGTATACATAACATGAGTGAACAATCTGAAGGATTCATGAGAAAGGGTGCCATATGAATTCAGTGACTACTCAAGGAATACCTAATTGAATACACTAGATGTTTACTCGTGAACCTAACTCACTCGACTCTTATCTGTGGGGCACTTTGAAATCTATCGTACACACGAGTGAACAATGTGCAGGATTCATGAGAAAGGATATGATATGAATTCAGTGACTACTCAAGGAATACCTAATCGAATCCACTACATATTTACTCGTAGAGTCATTTGAAATCGTATCAGAGGACAATTTTGTGATGAGAGATAACCTCTAATCGAAAATCTAATCGAACTCATTAGATTCTTATTTGTGGGGCGCTTTGAAATCTATCATACACACAACACGAGTGAACAGTATGCAGGATTCACGAGAAAGGGTACAACATGGATTCAGTGACTACTCAAGGAATACCTAACATTTTAAAACGAGTATGAAGCTCAGTATTAAGACACGAGACACCTCTGCCATTTTCTTCAACTATTCGCAATTCGGAAACTAAGGTACCCAAGATGCACATTCACAGGACGTTTTCTATCTAGTTTGAAATCTCTCGTATCCCAATTTACCCCCCATGACGAGGGATTATATTTGATCGAACATATACTCTAACCCATTAGATTTTTACTTGTGGGGCACTTCTATCGTACACACACCACGAGTGAGTTCTATCTAGTTTGAAATCTCTCGTATCACGGGACAATCCCACAACGAGGAATTATTTTTGATCGAACATATACTCTAACCCACTAGATTCTTACTCGTGGGGCACTTCGAAATCTATCGTACACACACCACGAGTGAACAATGTACAGATTTCTTGACAAAGGGTGCAACATGGATTGGGTGACTACCCAAGGAATACCCAATATTTTAAAACGAGTACGAAGCTCAGTGTTAAGACACGAGGCACCTCGAACATTTTCTTCAACTATTCGCAACCCGGAAACTAAGGTCCCCAAGATCTCGGGGACTCGACATTTAGTGGACTCGATTAAGTATTCCTTGAGTAGTCACTGAATTCATATGGTACCCTTTCTCGTGAATCCTGCACATTGTTCGTGGATCTAACTCAGATCTAACCTTCTAGACTCTTATCTGTAGGACACTTTGAAATCTATCGTACGCACGAGTGAACAATGTGCAGGATTACTTAATCGACATTTCTTAAGGACATGTTCACAAGATGTTTTTTATCCACTTTAACCCGTAGATTCACTATTATACCCCTCCGAAGTACTGACACCACCCTGTACAGTGTTCAGCGATAGATAAACCCTCTATTCCGTTTTTCGTAATATCCAAGCTCGTGGTCTCGGCGAACGTCACAGGAAATATGTATGCTCACCTGCATGCTGGTTCACCGACGGTCTCGAAGAACAGGCAGGTACCACCGTTCATGCAGAAGTCTCCCGCTATCGGGCATGGCTGCTCCTGCCTCGGCCACGCCGCCGTCGCTGCAACAAACCAGAGGAAAAACATTCGTCAGCGTGTTCGTTGGGAACGTTATGCGCATAATTACACCGTACGACCCTTCTTCGTTTTTTTCTCTCCCTCCCCACCCTCCGGCACGGGTTCCCTCGACTTTCGAACACAGCCCTCTGTATCCTCCCACCGGCACGGTGTCGGATAGCTTTGTTCACCGTGCATAGGAAATGATATTCGCGAACCGTGCATTTTCATTTCAATCGGGTTTCTCTGGGCGCGGATTAGTCTTTGATATGCAAATAGGGAACTGCTGCTAAGGAGGGAACCGTCCCCCATCCTCCTATCCACGGTTCAACCGCTCTCTCCCGGAACTGGTCGGATTTACGAAAAGCTGAAAACCCTGTTCCCTCTTGGAAGCTTTCGTTGCTTCGTTCTCGTTTTTCCGGCTCGTATTCCCCGATTTACGATTCTTTTCAGGGTTCTTGCGATTTTAACGAGGACATCGGGGGATCGAACGACGACGTAGGGAAATAAACGGGCTGGTCGCGAATAATTTCAACATCGAGATCGACCCGCACGCCCCGGTGAACTCGCGAGGCATCGTGTAAATTTTACCGCGCGTACGCGTTACTCCGTACGCTGTAATTCCTCACTGTCGCCCGCCACTGTTCGAGCAGTAACGCATTATGAACCGTGGGCCACTATCTCGCGCCAGGCTGCGTCGTAAACATCGATTAATCATTTCGCGATGCGCATCTGCTTGGAGAAGCGTTCTAATGTTCCGCACGGAATTTTGTACGCACCAGCCGCGGAGTAGGCGCTCGGTATCGCGGTCAGGTGTTCGCGAGCCGGATGAGAAACTTTCAGGTGTACCGGGGCTAGCCCTGCGTCTTGACGAAACGTCTGGCGCGCAAGTAGCACTTCTCGAGGGCTCCAGGAGTACCTGACCTAACTAAGAAAGCACGAAAAATTTGGGGAAAAATATCTTTGTTTCTTTACGTAGCCTTCTGTTAGATTGATACACTTTTCACAATGATGTATGCCTTGGTAAAATACCTGGCATGTAAGTAGCACTTCTGGGTGGATCCAGAAGTACCTGACCTAACTAAGAAAGCACGAAAAATTTGGGGAAAAATATCTTTGTTTCTTTACGTAGCCTTCTGTTAGATTGATACACTTTTCACAATGATGTACGCCTTGGTGAAATACCTGGCATGTAAGCAATACTTCTGGGTGGTCCCAGAAGTACCTGACCTAACTAAGAAAGCACGAAAAATTTGGGAAAAAGTGTCTTTGTTTCTTTACGTAGCCTTCTGTTAGATTGATACACTTTTCACAATGATGTATGCCTTGGTGAAACACCTGGCATGAAAGTAGCACTTCTGGGTGGTTACAGAAGTACCTGACTTAACAAAAAAAGCATACAAAATTTGGGACAAAATATCTTTGTTTCTTGACATAGGCTTCTTTTTAAATTGATACACTTTTCACAATGATGTACGCCTTGGTGAAATACCTGGTATGTAAGTAGCACTTCTGGGTGGTTCCAGAAGTACCTGACCTAACTAAGAAAGCACGAAAAATTTGGGGAAAAATATCTTTGTTTCTTTACGTAGTATTCTTTTAGATCGATATACTTTTCACAATTATGTACGCCTTGGTGAAATACCTGACATGTAAGCAGCACTTCTGGGTGGTTCCAGAAGTACCTGACCTAACAAAGAAAGTACGAAACATTTGGGGAAAAATATCATTGTTTCTTAATGTAGTCTTCTTTTAGATTGATACACTTTTCACAATGATGTATGCCTTGGTGAAACACCTGGCATGTAAGTAGCACTTCTGGGTGCTTCTAGAAGTACCTGACCTAACAAAGAAAGCACGAAAAATTTGGGAAAAAATATCTTTGTTTCTTTACATAGTCTTCTTTTTAAATCGATACACTTTTCACAATGATGTATGCCTTGATGAAATACCTGGCATGTAAGCAATACTTCTGGGTGGATCCAGAAGTACCTGACCTAACAAAAAAGGCATGCAAAATTTGGGACAAAATATCTTTGTATTTCAACATAGCCTCCTTTTAGATTGATACACTTTTTACAACGATGTACGCCTTGGTGAAACACCTGGCATGTAAGTAGTACTTCTGGGTGGTTCCAGAAGTACCTGACCTAACAAAGAAAGCACAAAAAATTTGGGGAAAAATATCTTTGTTTCTTAATATAGTCTTCTTTTAGATCGATACACTTTTCACAATGATGTTCAATAGCTTCGATACCTTGTTTTTATTATAGTGAACACGTGTTCTTTGCAACGATGATAAATTTTCTTACCAACGACTCGGTACCACGTGCAAGAGTGAGTTTATGAGAATACGATGAGGAATATTGGTTTAGGTGGTAACTTCGTGCTGAGATTGATCTTTCGTAAATATAATGATTTTTGCTTTGGGCGTAAGAGGATTAGAATTTATGTAACGTAAATATAATGATGTTTACTTTGAGCGTAAGAGGATTAGAATTTATATAACGTAACCGTTGTTTATTTTCGGTAGACCGTGCATCGATGGCACGGTTGGGAGGAACCTTCGAGATAGTCCCTATAGACGAATTAATTACTCAATAGTTGTATACGGAGTGATTTATAAATGTTCATTCTTCCATAATATAGCGCTATGTATACCTGGCGTTCCATTTAAAAAACATTGAAACCTTTGAGATCTACTGTTCAATGGAGTACTGTTCAATAAGTTTTATCGAACGACGGTACTGTTCAATACGTTTTTAGTACTGTTCAATGTAGTACTGTTCAATAAGTTATTAGTACTGTTCAATATAGTATTGTTCAATAAATTTTATCGAACAACAGTACTGTTCAATATAGTACTGTTCAATGTAATACTGTTCAATAAGTTTTATCGAACGATAGTACTGTTCAATAAGTTATTAGTACTGTTCAATCTAGTACTGTTCAATAAGTTTTATTGAACGACAGTACTGTTCAATCTAGTACTGTTCAATAAGTTTTATTGAACGACAGTACTGTTCAATAAGTTTTATTAAACGACAGTACTGTTCAATAAGTTTTATTGAACGACAGTACTGTTCAATCTAGTACTGTTCAATAAGTTTTATTGAACGACAGTACTGTTCAATCTAGTACTGTTCAATGTAATACTGTTCAATAAGTTTTATCGAACGGCAGTACTGTTCAATGTAGTACTATTCAATAAGTTTTATTGAACGACAGTACTGTTCAATAAGTTTTATCGAACGACAGTACTGTTCAGTGTATTAATATTCAATGTAGTACTGTTCAATAAGTTTTATCGAACGACAGTACTGTTCAATATATTACTATTCAATGTAGTACTGTTCAATGTATTACTATTCAATGTAGTACTGTTCAATGTATTACTATTCAATGTAGTATTGTTCAATGTATTACTATTCAATGTAGTACTGTTCAATGTATTACCATTCAATGTAGTACTGTTCAATGTATTACCATTCAATGTAGTACTGTTCAATGTATTACTATTCAATGTAGTACTGTTCAATGTATTACTATTCAATGTAGTACTGTTCGATAAGTTTTATCGAACGACAGTACCGTTCAATGTAGTACTGCTCAATAACTTTCAACGACAAAACTCATCGAACAACCTATTCCATTTCAACGTACGAACAAGATCCACCAGTGGTTCTCACGCTCGGCCCGAATACCTCGAGTACCACAATATTGTAGCGAAAAGAGTAAAGTAGAATTCCGTCCCCGTGTTCCCAGGAATGCGAGCAGCCCCTCAGCTCGGTGCATCTTTGCTAGGTACGAGGGTCCGCCATTTTTATCCAAAGCGAACGCGAGACAACGACGAATCCCTGGGAGAGGATTCGCGGACAGACTGACAGAACTCGCAGAGCCGCGGAAACGATGCACTCGGCGGGCGCGTGGAATGTATTAAAAATCGTATAACGAGTTTGAAAGCGACTCGGACGAGCCGACCGCTCGGAGTAATAGAGGAGCGGAGCGGAACGCCGCCGTAGAGTGCGTTCGCGCTCGCGCGATGAGCTCGCGAGCGCGTACACCATTATTACAGTCGGATTAGTACTCGACCATTCGGTCGGGGTTGGTATTACTGTGCGCGGCTCCAACTTCGAAAAGCTCTCGAGCAGCTTGTACGCTCGGCTTTATCCCTCGCTTTTTCAACCCCCTCCCCCTCCCCACGACCCTCGTCTCTCTCTCCTTTCGCCGGTTCGCCTCCTCCGTCCGGAGCGTTTCTTCTCGTTAAGTCTCTAACGAGTTGAAGACATTTCGCGGCGAGTAGCGAAATCTTCTCTTTCGTTCCCGTCTTCGCGTTCCATCGAGAACGAAATGGAAACTGGACGGTGGGTGAAATCAGAGGTGGATGAGTATCGGAGAATTTTAATTTCTCAGCGAACGTGTCCAGATTTTCGGAACGTTCCGCGAAGATGGTCCGGGGAATCGCGTCGAGAAGAGTTTCGTTACGATCGCTGGGATCCGGAGGGATAATTGCCGGAGGCTCTGCTCCGAGTACGCTCGTACGGTAATTGGTGGATAACTGGTGGGAAAATCGGGATCGGAGTGGTTAGAAAAGTAAGGTGAATTCCGGGGGTAAGGGGTGGGGAAGAGAGGTGGAGTGGTATTGGTACGACAGGTATGAAGTTTATTTGACTGTTGGTGTACCAAGTATAAAGGATATTTAACTATTGGTGTTAGAGATATAAGGTATACCTAATTGATATTGGTATAACAGGTCTGAGGTACACTTAATTATTGGTATATCAAGTTTAAGGTACACTTAATTATTGGTATATCAAGTTTAAGGTACACTTAATTATTGGTATATCAAGTTTAAGGTACACTTAATTATTGGTATATCAAGTTTAAGGTACACTTAATTATTGGTATATCAAGTTTAAGGTACACTTAATTATTGGTATATCAAAGGATACTTAACCATTGGTATATCAGGTACAAAGGATACTTAACTATTGGTATATCAGGTACAAAGGATATTTAACCATTGGTATATCAGGTACAAAGGATACTTAACTATTGGTATATCAGGTACAAAGGATACTTAACTGTTGGTGTTACAGAGATAAGGTACACCTAATTATTGATGTACTAGGTATAAGGGATACTTCACTATTGGTATAACAGGTGCAAGATATACCTAATTATTGGTGTACTAGATCTAAGGTATACTTAGGTATTGGTATACCAAGTCTAAAGTACACTTAATTATTGGTATATCAGGTACAAAGGATACTTAACTAGTGGTATGTCAGGTACAAAGGATATTTAACCATTGGTATATCAGGTACAAAGGATACTTAACTATTGGTATATCAGGTACAAAAGATACTTAACTGTTGGTGTTAGAGATATAAGGTACACCTAATTATTGATATACTAGGTATAAAGGATACTTTACTATTGGTATAACAGGTGTAAGATATACCTAATTATTGGTATACTAGATGTAAGGTATACTTAACTATTGGTATACCAAGTCTAAGGTACACTTAATTATTGGTATATCAGGTACAAAGGATACTTAACTAGTGTCACATCAAGTACAAAGGATACGTAACTATTGGCATATCAGGTATAAAGGGTACTTAACTAGTGTCACATCAAGTACAAAGGATACTTAACTATTGGCATATCAGGTACAAAGGATACTTAACTATTGGCATATCAGGTACAAAGGATACTTAACTATTGGTATATCAGGTACAAAGGATACTTAACTGTTGGTGTTAGAGATATAAGGTACACCTAATTATTGATATACTAGGTATAAAGGATACTTTACTATTGGTATAACAGGTGTAAGATATACCTAATTATTGATATACTAGATCTAAGGTATACTTAACTATTGGTATACCTAGTTTAAGGTACACTTAATTATTGGTATACCATGCCTAAGGTACACTCAACTATTGTTATACCAGGTATAAAGAATACTTAAACACGTTATAATTCGAACCACACCTACCTATTCGACAAGTAACAGTAACCTTCTCCTATTGTTTATCAAACGAGCAAACATACTCCAAATTCTATCTCATTTAGTCTCGTTTCAACCGGAAAGACTTTACAGGTACCCTGATAAAAGTTTCCTTAAAAAAAAAAAAAGCAGAAATAAGAAAAGTTCCATCGTTAGCGTTTTCTCGTCGATATTCGAGTTCGGATCGGGTCACATCGTTCGGTCGTTGATCCTCGCGATGCATCAAGGGGAGTCCCCCATGGTGGTGGGGGACGGACAACAGGTAGATCGTTTCTTGCAGTTATCTAACTTCTGCTGCATTTGTATTCGAAAAGTAGACCAACCGATCCGTCGTACCGATAAAAATAATGCAACGTCTGTGAGCAAGTTTTAATCGAAGAAAATCTTATTTCGTCGGATCGATAATACACTCTATATAAAAAGAAAATAGTCAAAGTCGTCGACAATGCTGACGATATAATTGCATCTTCGACGAAGTTCGTCGGTGTCGAGCTGGACGTCGATCTTGTTTCGTACTTCTAATTATAACATCGTGCTTCAAATGTATCGAATAACGTACCATTTTTGTACACTTTGTGTTCTTTTTACTAGTGAGAAATTCAACGAGAAAGATTTCATCGTGCGATCAACGTTAGACGTATGTATCACACTTGTGATAGATTTTTCGCTCTAATTAATTATTCTTTGAACAATCATTTTCAATTCCACATTCTCCAAGGGAGGAACCGTTTATTCAACAATCATCTTCGCCAGAAATATGTACCACACTTGTGATATATTTTTCGCTCTAATTTAATTATTCTTTCAACAATCTCTTTCAATTCGACGTTCTCCAAGGTCGTCGTTCACATCAAGACATATTACTGTATACACATTTCTTCGAACTTTATATTCTTATATATACAATAACTATACTACTAGATACGCGAGATCCCTGCATATTATAATAAACTAGATATTATAATCTGAACTTTACAACATACCACATTTGTAATAAATTTTTCCCTTTCATTAATTATTCTTTCAACAATCACTTCCAATTCCACGTTCTCCAAGGGAGGAACCGTTTATTCAACAATCATCTTTGTCAGACATATATACCACACTTGTGATACATTTTTCGCTCTCGTTAATTATTCTTTGAACAATCATTTTCAATTTCACGTTCTCCAAGGGAGGAACCGTTTATTCAACAATCATCTTCGTCAGACATATATACCACACTTGTGATACATTTTTCGCTCTAATTAATTATTTTTTCAACAATCACTTTCAATTCCACGTTCTCCAAGGAAGAAACCGTTCGTTCAACAATCATCTTCGCACGATTAACGCTAGATGTATATACCACACTTGTGATACATTTTTCGCTCTAATTAATTATTTTTTCAACAATCACTTTCAATTCCACGTTCTCCAAGGAAGAAACCGTTCACTCGACGATCATCTTCGATCTCTGCGCGAAAATACACCCCTTCCCTTTGTCTCTCGTTACGAAATCATCCACGTTCTTTTCCACATCTTGGATCGGGCGGAATCGACGCCCCTCGAATCTCTCCGTAATCGAGGACTCACGTTGTTGCTCCCTTTGTTTCTCGAAACGCGTCTGGGAATCGCGAAACTTTGATCTCGTTCCCGCGAGGACTTCTTTCGCCGCGCTTGGTAACACGGCGCGGTAATATCGCGGAACGCGAAACTTCCACCGCGCGAAACATGGTTAACAACAGACGGAAAGAAGACGGTGGGCGCCGAGGGGTGGTCGATTGGGTGATGTTGAAAGTTTAGATGAGGGCGAGAATCGAGTTTGAATCGCGGCTCGTACCGATTCGGCCCCCGAGAACGCTCGCGGCCGCGTTCGAATTCGTTTCTCCAGCTTAGAGTTTTCCCGCGTACGGGATTCAATGAGAAACTGGCGCCGTTGGAAGAACTCGCAGCTGTGTTCCGGAAGTCGGTAGACGCTTATCGGGCCACGTGTCGCGAGTTAGTTTCTTTTTTTTTCCGAAATATCCGCCCCGGTTTGGACGTCCTTCGATTTCAATATCGCTCGCTCGTTCGACGCGCGAAATCTGCTCGCGACGACCTGTTTCGAGATCGTATCTCACCGGTGTGGATTCCATGTGCGCGAACGAATCGAAAACGTGGAACGAAAGTTTCGCGTACGAGGCACCGTTTTCGAGTGAACTCGATTCGTGCACGCGACTACTTCGGGGACGCGAGTGTCTGACCATTGCTCGACGATTCCACTTGCGTCGGTGTTCAAGGGAAACGACCAGAGCAGAAGGATGTTTACTGTGTTTTGTTTTTGAAAGAAACTTAAGAAAGAAATATTAAGAAAGGGAGAATAACTAATAATTAATAATAAGAGAAGAATAATTAATAATTAATATCTGTGTTATAATCTTGTACGTAGAAACTTTTTGTATTTGTGGAAGAAATTTAAGGGAAGATTGAAAGAATATTTGTAATTTTTTCAAGGGTGTGTGTAATTAATAATTGATAATAAGAGAAGAATAATTAATAATAAGAGCAGAATAATTAATAATAAGTGTTTGTGTTATAATTTTGTACGTAGAAACTTTTTGTATTTGTGAAAGAAATTTAAGTGAATATTGAAAGAATGTTTGTAATTTTTTCAAGGGTTTGTGGACACGTCTACTGTTAGGTTAGGTCTGGGTTAGGTCTCGGTTAGGTCTGGGTTTCTTTTGAAAGAAACTTAAGAAAGGAATACTAAGAAAGAGAGAGTAAGTAATAATTAATTATAAGAGTAGGATAATTGATAATAAGTATTTGTGTTATAATCTTGTACGTAGAAACTTTTTGTATTTGTGAAAGAAATTTAAAGGAACATTGAAAAAATATTTGTAATTTTTTCAAGGGTTTGTGTAACTAATAATTAATAATAAGAAAAGAATAATTAATAATAAGTATTTGTGTTATAATCTTGTACGTGAAAACTTTTCGTATTTATGAAAGAAATTTAAAGGAACATTGAAAGAATATTTGTAATTTTTTCAAGGGTGTGTATACACGTCTACTGTTAGGTTACGTGTAAATTTATATTTCTTGAGAGAAATTTAAGGGAACCTTAAAGAAAAGAATAATTAATATTTGTCATTTTTTCAAGGGTATGTCACACGTCCACTTTTAGGTCATGTATAAACTTCTTGCAATTTTGAAAGAAATTCAAAGGAATGTCGAAGAAGAGAATAATAAATATTGCTAATTTTTTAAACGATATATTATCACATACAACTAATCGAGTTACGCTTAACATTTTCACCACAACGAGTTTTCGAACGCGAAAATATCGAAATATTGCTACGGTAATTGTACAGATAAGTTACGTTCGACCATGGTTGTGAACAGATCCTAAGTTTTAACCGATGACAATAGTCCCCGATAAGATATGGCGAGCGTGCAATAACGGGAGACTGTAGTCACTAACAGGATACAGCGAACGTACCATGATGGATGACTATTGTCACCGGTTGGATACAACGCTCGATGATGGGTGACTAGAGTCACGGTTACTATCAAAAGGGTCGATAAACTCTACGAAAAGACCTCACAGTTGATAGAGTTCCGTATCGAAATAAATAATACCTCCCAAATTGTTTCCCAACCCAGATGCAAGTAGAAGTAACCGGTAAAAGGCAGACACGAGTCGGACTCGATCGCGCGGGAAATTTAAAAATTTACTTCCTCGAAAACGAACGCTCGGCGGAGAAAAATTTTACCAAGCGTATTTTATTCATTTTTTCATCAGGAATGGTTCTATGGGTGGTTCACCGTTTCCTACCCCCATCCCCCAATCTGTACAAATTCACCGTGGGTACAAATTCACCCTGTGCCCAGAAGAGCGAAATTAAATGCTTCTCGGGGACTAAATACGAACATACGGTTGTGTTCTGGTCTTTCGGTTGCGTTCCATCGGCGCGAATGGTATTGTTTGGTTAGCGACGAGCCATCGCCTGTAAAGCGTTCTCGACGACAAACAGTTTTAACGTCGGTTGCTTTTGACGCGCAGTAACGTTGTTTGGACACCATTATCTCTGTCGATGTAACATCAATCGGTGTCGCGGGTGCGTTTAGATAGTGCCGGCCAGTTGTTTCGCGATTCTCCGGCGCTGATACGTCGCGCTTTTTCGACGTGTTTACGGTTTTACGCCTGGCTGTTCTCTTTTTTTTCTGTTTTTTTTTCTTTTTTTTTTTTGACATCGATGTCGGCTTTTTGAAAGCCCGCTGCGTATTTCACCCGGACCTTTTTTTTCGCTCTGCCGTGCCCGACTATTTTTTATGAATTCGAAACGATGATCTCGATCGTTTCGGTTACGAGGAATCCGATCGATCGGAGGTATCGACGTTGAAAAGTACGCGTTAGTTACGTGTACGTGTTAGCAATGCTCAACGACGACTTATTTCGACTGTTGGGTACCTCGATACGATACTCGAGATAAGTATGGTTGTCAGTGAATACTGCGAGTAGCTGGAAAGATGTCAGTTGGATCGAGGGAAGGTATTGGATTGTTATTGTTATTTCGTTTTCTAAAATGGAGAGTATATTATTTAATAAAATGTTTATACACTCTAAGAAAATCGTGTTTCATTTTCACCAAGAAGAAACGAAATGACTTTCCAAACAATCTAATAGTATCATGTGTGAGGGGAATATGGACAAAATCGAGCAATTTTTGTTTAATTCTTAGTCTTTAAAGGTTTACTGAAAATGTCTGACCTAACACGATTAGCATCTCCTTTAAAGGTCGACTGAAATGTCTGATCTAACACGATTTACATCTCCTTAAAAGTTGACTAAAATGTCTGACCTAATACGATTCACATCTCCTTTAAAGATTGACTGAAATGTCTGACCCAATACGATTCGCATCTCCTGCCAGCTGACATCTTCCCAGCTCCTCATAGTACATCTTGGTAATACGAGAATTTGTTTCAACAGCTGTTCGATAGCTCGAGAGAACGTTTGGAATACGTATCGGTACGAACGAGTATGTCATTGGATCGCTGTACACAGATGTGCCGCGCTAACTGACCACTCATGCGCGCGCTAATTAAGTCGAACGCTCATGGACTTTTTTCCCGCTGTGCTCGTATTTCAGCCACGAGAGGCAAGTTTCTCGTTCTTCGAGCGTGCTCCGAAAATTGTAACGAACACTCGAGCCGCCTCGCGCAGAAGCCGTCCAAGCGACGAAACTTTTAATCCGCTTCGGTCGCGGTACAGCCGGAACCGCGAGACGTCGCTGGGGAAAAATTTTGGAGGTTAAATTATGGGATCCCGTTCGCTAAACGTGGGCCAGATTATATTTCGTCGGATGCGTCGATGTTGCTCGACGAGGGAAGAAAAATAAAGTAGTATTGTTGAAGTTGTTCGAGCATTTAGATACTCGAGTAGTTCAATACTTAAGTAATCGAGTACTTGAGTAGTTCACTACTCGAATACTCGAATATATGAGTATTTGTATATTCGAGTATTCGAATATTTGGATAGTCGAAATAGTCAGGACTCGAATATTCGAGTAATCGAGTGCTTGAGTTGTAAAGTACTCGAATACTCGAATATATGAGTATTTAGATACTCGAGTATTCGAATATATGAGTATTTCGATACTCGAGTATTCGAATACTTGAATAGTCGAAGTATTGAGAACTCGAATATTCGAGTAATCGAGTACTTGAGTAGTAAAGTACTGGAATACTCGAATATATGAGTATTTTGATACTTGAGTATTCGAATATTTGGATAGTCGAAATACTGAGAACTCGAATATTCGAGTAATCGAGTACTTGAGTGGTAAAGTACTCGAACACTCGAATATATGAGTAATTCGATACTCGAGTATTCAAATATTTGGATAGTCCAAATACTGAGAACTCGAATATTCGAGTAATCGAATACTTGAGTAGTAAAGTACTCGATTATGTGAGTATTTTGATACGCGAGTATTCGAATACTTGGATAGTCGAAATATTGAGAACTCGAATATTCGAGTAATCCAGTACTTGAGTAGTACAGTACTCGACTATTCGATCAATCGAGTACTTGAGTAATAGAGTACTCTCCAATTCGAATATTACCATTCAAACACGAAAGTCATCCTCCATCCGCGGTGTTTGAATAATTCCTATACTCTTAATACGTTTAAATGTTGCATCTCCTCGCGAACCAGGTAGTCGGAAAATTATTTGGCCCCGTGAAGTATTAACCGTTAGCGCTATTTTTTCATAACTTCCTCTGGCCGCGACGAAACCGCCGGTCCATCGCAGATTGAAATCTTCGACCTCAAAGGGAAATTATTTCTCTCGTTTCGTCGAGTAACATCGACGTCGGTCCGACACGGAGCTGAATCGCAGCACTCTAGGCTCGGGCGATTCATTAAAAGATAACGACGAAGCGGAGAAGAAACTTTCCTAACACCCGGCCCTGTTGTTTTTACGGAAAACACACAGGCACTCGAAAGCTATCCGCCTCGATCCACCGTAATATTAATATTCCAGGTTGCACGAAGATTCGTTCCCGTCCACTTCATCTGGTATTGCGGGCCCGGTTGGTTAATTTCAGGTGCCCCGGGCCGCGGTTGCGATTCGACGATATTAAAACTTCAACGCGAATCCTCAATTAAGGGGAGTTATATTTTTACTTTCGGTGAAACGCGAGGCGTGCCCACGCGATTCCGGGGAGCGTCCCGGCGAGCGCGGCGAATGAAACGCCGGAAGACGAGAGGCGCGGGCTTTCAGCCGACGCTAATTCGCATCGACAGCGTTCGAAAATAGGCGCGGACCCGGACCCGCGTGCGCAATTAACTCGGATATAATTGCCCTAATATATCTGTTCGCGAGCTTCCGCGGCACGGTCGCCCCGTACCGGCGTCTCGCCTCGTTCGGCTCGGTTGGTACGTTTGCCTTTCCAAATGCCGCGTTTCAATCGCTCGCTGACTTCGCTGGGAGTTTATATAAGGCGTACCACTGGTGCCTGATACGCGTGTTACCAGCGATGGGACCGAACCAATAAAGTGGTTCACGACCACCGATATTTATCAGTTCTCCGTGTGTCGTGCGGAGTTGCGAGTAGACCCGAAACTGGTTGAATAATCATTCGAATATTTTATGAGAATACTGTGAACTTCCAATATCCAAGTATTTGAGTAGCGTTATTCGAATACTTGAGTAGTCGAGTAGCATTGTCCGAATACTTGAGTAGTCGAGTAGCATTGCTCGAATACTTGAGCATTTGAGTAGCATTGTTCGAATACTTGAGTATTCGAGTAATGTTATTCGAATACTAGAGTTTTCGAGTAGAATTATTGAAATACTTGAGCATTCGAGTAGCATTGTTCGAATACTTGAGCATTCGAGTAGCACTGTTCGAATACTTGAGCATTCGAGTAGCATTATTCGAATACTTGAACAGCGTTATTCAAATACTTTATCATTCGAGTGGAATTATTCGAATACTAGAGTTTTCGAGTAGCATTATTGGAATACTTGAGCATTCGAGTAGCATTGTTCGAATACATAAACATTTGAGTATCATTATTCGAATACTTGACTTTTCAAGTAGCGATATTCGAATACTTGAGCATTCGAGTAAAATTATTGGAATACTAGAGAAGTCGAGTAGTATTATTCTAATACTTGAGCATTCGACTATCATTATTCGAATACTTGAGTATTCGAGTAGCGTTATTCAAATACTTGATCATTCGAGTATCATTATTCGAATACCTGATTATTCGAGTAGCGTTATTCGAACACTTGAGCATTCAAGTATTATTATTCAAGTATTCAAGTACTCAAATATCATAGTTGAATATTAGAATGCTCGAATACAGTATTCGAATAGTATTATTCATACAAGTATCGAATATTTGAACTATTCGAATAATTCAAGCACCGATACTACATTCAAATATTGTACTCAGTTGTAAGTAGATCACCGGGCGAATACTCTAGCCACTTTTTCTTCCACTGAAAGTATCGTTCGATCGAAAAATATCATATTCACCAAAATGGAAACTTAAATAATGTACGAATACCGCTACTCCACGACTCGTGGTGTCCACGATGAATTCCCGGCTGCCATAAGAACCGGGATCGCGAAAGTCTCGTACACCTTACTTGATTAGCTCGTGTCTCGGTGTCAGGGATGTTTCGTCGTCCGAGAAGAACTCGGTTCGCGATTCCTCGCGCACTCGACTCCTTTGTTCGTTCTCGATGATCTTTTCGCCCTTTGTATTTCGACGGCGTTCGACTAATACGAGTCACGGTGCTCGCGTAAGTGGATTTAAAACCGGGCGTTTCGCGCGTTACACGGTCCGAGGAGGGATAAAATGATTCCGGGGTTACGTGACCGCGCCGGTGTCCTTTGAGGAGCTCGCGAAAAAACGTCGTCGCAGCCATCCGGAGGGACGAAGAGAGGAAGAAGGTTAGAGAGAGAGAGAGAGAGAGAGAGAGAGAGAGAGAGAGAGAGAGAGAGAGAGAGAGAGAAGTAAGATAAAAATCCGGACACGAGGGCCGCGCGGAATCTTCGCGCTCGACCACGTCTGGAAGAATGAAATTGTAAAGTTTCAAAGGACCCTCGGAGCTTTAAGCACCGTAGACGGTTCTCCACGTGTGCTTTACCGAGCGAAATTCCCTACCACGTTGGCCTGCAGTTTTTCTCCCACGGACTCGGCCACTTCTACCACTCCCGCAACGACCACCCCTCACCACCGTTCACAACTACCCCCGCGGATAGCCCAGTACGTTCTTTTCCTTTGTTGGAGCAGATTCCTTCCCGCCGCCTAGAAAAAGTAAATTGAATAGATCTCGCGAACCTTGCGAAAGGAAGTCTCGCGAAGAAGGGTAACCGATGGGGAGGATAGGAGGGGGGCAGGGGTGTGGAAACAGAGAAAAACAGACAAGTCGAGAGCACGTCGTTCTTGTTGTCGACGTGTCGACTTCGAGAGTCGAGTTTTATGAGACGTCTTCGAGACGTGCTGAACCGAGAACGAAATTAACTTTACATCAACGTGTCTGTTGGCGATCGAGAAACTGGCGGTGTGCAACTAGCGATTCGAACGAGTGATTTTTTAACTCGAGAACGAGACGTGTTCGTTTTCTATCGTGCGTTGGTCGCAAAAGGGAACCGTGGTTAGCGATAGGTTGAGGTTTGGTTCAGAAACGACACCTCGGTTGCACAACATTTCTTCGCAAACTTTAGCTTTCACCCAGTATCTTGCGGTTCGTGGTAAATGAATATTTATTTCTGCATGTATAATGCCGCAGCTTTTGTGCAGCAAAGACGTTGAACAACGTAAATAAATAAAAGTAAATACTGGGGGAAATTTCCGTCGAGAGAACAACACTTTGGTAAACTTCTAACTGGAAATTTCGAGCTAAAGTTGCTGTACTGGATGTTTTTTATTGTGTATGTTTTGATGATATTGTAGCTACAATTTTTGAGAAATAGATTCTTTAAATCGTTTCTAGCGAGATTTCGTGAGTTGAATTTATTTACAACGGATGGTTGTTCAATTTTAAATTTTAATTTCACTTTCGTAACGATTCGATTCGGTGATAATAAGTTTTTACTAATTATTCAAATGGTGCAAATATTTCGATTCTTTGCTATATGAATAATGATGGTCGAATATTTAAATATTCGAATATTCGAACATGGAATTCCAGTATTCAAATATTCGAATATTCGAACATGGAATTCCAGTGCTCAAATATTCGAATACTAGAGTTTTCGAGTAGCATCATTGGAATACTTGAGCATTCGATTAGTATTATTCGAATACTTGTGCATTATATTATCATTATTCGAATACTTGAGTATTCGAGTAGAATTATTCGAATACATGAGCATTCGAGTATCATTATTCGAGTATTCAAGTATTCAAATATCATAGTTGAATATTAGAATGCTCGAATATAATATTCGAACATGGAATTCGAGTACTCAAATATTGAACATTTGAATATAGAATTCGAGTACTCAAATATTCGAATATGAAGTATAGAATTCGAGTACATAAATATTCGAATATGGAATATAGAATTCGAGTACTCAAATATTCGAATATGGAATATAGAATTTGAGCACTCAAATATTCGAATATGGAATTCGAGTATTCAAATATTCGAATATGGAATTCGAGTATTCAAATATTCGAATATGGAATTCGAGTATTCAAATATTCGAATATGGAATATAGAATTCGAGTACTCAAATATTCGAATATGGAATATAGAATTCGAGTACTCAAATATTCGAATATGGAATATAGAATTCGAGTACTCAAATATTCGAATATGGAATATAGAATTCGAGTACTCAAATATTCGAATATGGAATATAGAATTCGAGTACTCAAATATTCGAATATGGAATATAGAATTCGAGTACTCAAATATTCGAATATGGAATTCAAGTACTGAACTATTCGAATATGGTATTCAAGTACTGAACTATTCGAATATGGAATTCAAGTACTCAACTATTTGAATATAGAATTATTCTCTACTAATTATAATATTACCGAGTAGGACTCAAAGAGAACACGCTCATAAATGTATCGAAACACACGCTACTACAAGATTACATCGTCCTTTAATTTCGTTAAACTTTTACGGGAGACGTATCGCGCGTCCCGCGAAGCGAACTTGCGGGTAAGACCATCGTTCGTCCAGGACGTCGCGCGCGAGTCTTTTCAAGGCCCGTGCACTCTCTCTCTCTCTCTCTCTCTCTCTCTCTCTCTCTCTCTCTCTCTATCTCTCTCTCTCTCTCTCTCTCTCTCTCTGGGGGTGGAACGGGCACCCTCGCAAAGAGGATTTTCACTGGAAAGAGTAACGACCAAGAGTTTCGACAGGAGAACTTTCCATCAAGGAGAACAACCGGGCCGAGCGCCAGCCTGGCCCCTCGATGCACCCCGTCCGCTTTTCTCCGCGTTTCATAATTCCACGACTCGGAATTTTTATCTGCTATTTAACTTCTCGCGTTTTTCATTCAACTGGCCGCCCACTCGTGCTCCGGGTGTCCCAGTTTAAAATCAAGTCTGCGACAAAAGGATCGCTTGGTTTTAAAACACCGTCGAGTTCTTCGACTTTGTATTCTTAGCTAATTTCAAGGACATAATTGAGCTACTAGATTTTCACTCCTTATGGAGCAAAAGTAATATTACCAATGAACTCTGAACGATAACTTCGTTAGAAGTAACTGATCGAGATACCAACACGAAGTATCGATTTTATTCATTTTCTAATTTTCTACAGATATCGTTCCCACAGATTGAACACTGAGAAGTCTTTGGAGAAAACAATATTAGCTTCAAAAATTAAATTTTTTAGCAGGAAGTAAAAATATATTCAACTTTCGATTATTTACAAGATTCGACATATTTTACTAAAATTACAATAACCTAAATAAGAAAAAAAATACTCTCAATTATAACATTTACCTTGTTTTCATCAAAGACACTCCCCTTCTATTTTTCAATCGAACAATTATTCGATATTATTTCAATCCTAATTTTCAAAATTCAACAAATACAGTATTCCAGTAAGTTCTTTAAAACTGTCTATCCTTCGTCCTCGATTATTGCAAATCACCTCTAAACTTTCGATAATGTTGATACCAAATGGTGCTTTTGGTATATAGAATTCGAGTATTCAAATATTTGAATATGAAATATAGAAATCGAGTATTCAAATATTTGAATATGAAATATAGAAATCGAGTATTCAAATATTTGAATATGAAATATAGAAATCGAGTATTCAAATATTTGAATATGGAATTCGAGTATTCAAATATTCGAATATGAAATATAGAAATCGAGTATTCAAATATTTGAATATGAAATATAGAAATCGAGTATTCAAATATTTGAATATGAAATATAGAAATCGAGTATTCAAATATTTGAATATGAAATATAGAAATCGAGTATTCAAATATTTGAATATGAAATATAGAAATCGAGTATTCAAATATTTGAATATGAAATATAGAAATCGAGTATTCAAATATTTGAATATGGAATTCGAGTATTCAAATATTCGAATATGAAATACAGAAATCGAGTATTCAAATATTTGAATATGAAATATAGAAATCGAGTATTCAAATATTTGAATATGGAATTCGAGTATTCAAATATTCGAATATGAAATATAGAAATCGAGTATTCAAATATTTGAATATGGAATTCGAGTATTCAAATATTCGAATATGAAATATAGAAATCGAGTATTCAAATATTTGAATATGGAATTCGAGTATTCAAATATTCGAATATGAAATATAGTATTCGAGAATATGAAGTATAGTATTCCTAATTACCAAATTGGTACCATCAGGTATTTTCTTTACACCCGTATTCAAGTTTTACCACAAATACAAGTTAGCTGTTAACCCGTTCGCCCCGTGTGACCCTCCGTGCACGAATATCGCCCGGAGTGGAATTTTCGAGGACACTTTGGTTTATAAGAGACCCGGTAAAGACGCGCGCGGCGCCCCATAAAATGGGTCGCGTCTGCCCGATATGAAATTCGCGAACGATCGGCGCAATACTCGCGCGAATGTCCCGTGAGCTTCCTGGGTGGGGATGGACCGACCGTCCCAACGAACGATTCGGTTTAGATTATTTTCCAGACGTCCTCCGCGCGCGCATTCAATCGTATCGTGCAGGGGAGCACGATTCAATAAGGCCGCGATATTGCTGACCCCGGTTAACATTCTCGTCGATTCTCCGTACGGAATTTCGAATTCACCGTGCGTCGCGTTATCACCGTCCCGTTTCCACCATTCCCTGTACCATTCGCGAGATTTCAACCCTTTGACTGTTCACGGTTTCGATGCACCCGAAACGTACACCGTGTGCGGGAAATCTTTTCGCCCATTGAGCGTACGTACATTTCGAACGCCCATGGGCGTTTACCGCACAGGATCTATAGACTGAGAGTCTGTAGATTAAAAGGGTCAAAGGTTGGATAATAATGAATGTTTGACAGTGTCGTCGCATCGAGAAATGTTTGATACATTTTTCTCTTTTCCTTTGTACAATTGTTTCTTCTTATTTCAAAAGGGTAGATTTTAATAAATATGGAGCAGCGACGTGTTTCTTTTCTTCCTCATCGAAGATCTTCGGATAATACGTGCATAGAACGAATAAATATTTCTTCGATAAAATGAATATATTCGTTTTCTTGATATACGTGTAGATAAATATGCAAAGTTCGATAAAGCTATTATCGATAGGGCTCGGTGAAAAAAATTCGTAAAGAAACGTCTTTTCGTAGGGTTTCGGGGTGGAACAGCATCGTTGAGTCTCGGTTTTTGCACGGAACGGAGCTCGCGATTTACACCTTCGTAGGAGGGAGATTAAAGGGTGTAGGTCGGCGAGACCGAACCCTCTAAGAGGGGCATAAAATTGTTCCAGGATACGTCCGCCCCCTTTTCTTTCAACCGAAACGCGTTTCCCCGGTCCGGATATCGTATTTCTTCCACTTTCGACGCGTCGATCCACCATGAATTTTTATTCACCCGTTCCCCGTATCGTCGTCCCCTCGTCTCACCACCGTTACCGAGCATATCGACAGTTCGCGAGATTCAAACCGAGTCCGCACCTTCCTCTTTGTTAGCTTCGATGGAGCTCGCGGGCGTTGGTTACACCGACGAATAAAGTCTCCGTAAACAATACAATATTTATTCCAACTGGGGACGAAACGAATGTAAAACGCAAATAGAAAGGGTAATAGAAAAGGTACAGTTTGGATAATTCTGTTGTTGATGCGAGAAATTTTAATTATTCTTTCTCAAATTCTTCACGTGCGTTTAGTTTCTTATAATTTTTTCTTGTAATTGGATTCGTCCTCGAAGAATGATCGAGGACTATAATTTCTGATGGAAGGATGATTGGATTAAGGTCTAATCTAGGGTGCAAGACCCCAAGACTCTACAAGTGTACTTAGTGATGAAAAAGACACTTTCATGGCTATAAGGTAACCTCTAGAATTTTCAATCCCTCCCACAATGTCAATCTTTGGGACACCTACTCGTGGTGACCTGGTAAACAATACAATATTTATTTGAACAGGGACAAAACGAATAAAACAAATGTAAAACACAAATAGAAAGGGTACAATTTGTACAATTCTCTTAACGTGAGAATGTTTTGCGTAGAAGTTTAATTGCTAATGTGTAGAAGGTCCTAGACCCTAGACCAGTTCACCAAAAGAACATTTTCTTGCCAATATAAATCTTCCACCCTCTCCTTAAAAACACTGACTATCGCAACCTCGACCGTAAAATACCCTAATTATTCTCCTAAATACCCTACTCTCCGCTCTCCTCTTCCAAATTCATCCATCAGTTCAAGTATACCCGCAGGAAAGATTCCTGTTGCGTTACCATTGCGGTTATCCAGTGATCATTAATGCACCGGGCCGAGACGTGTAATTCGATGCAAGCGGGTCTCACGCGGAGTCCCTTCTGCATCAACCGTTCTCCTTTGTTTCGCGGGACACCTGGCCCAGCATTCGAATTTCCGCGGAAATCCGCGCGGACGTCGGAGCTGGCGTTGATATGCGGGCAGCACCGTGATAACGGGACATCGTCTGGTTGGCGGTCAGGTCCTGACTATGGGCGGACGTTGGCCGCCCAACCGGCCGAACGGGAATATTCCTCTGGCTGGCAGCCCGCACGATCCCGCCGCTTCCGTTTTTCTCATTCTTCGCGCGCAAACAAAGCGCGCCTCCGCACCGTCGGCCTGCTCGGGACGGTTGTTTGTCTTTCATTAGCTTCACCCCCTCCACCCCAACCCCCACCCAACCTCTAGCCCTCCTCTGGATAAAGATAATGCGTCCGAGTTAATTCACTCCGACAGTGTGTTGTCGGCGGCTGGGAAGCGGCAGGCATGTCCTCTCGGCACGAATCGATTCGCAATTTTCGTTATCGTGTTCACGGTATCTGTCGTGCGGGAACGTTGCGATTTGGATGACAAGTTCGAATGAGGGCGAGTCTCTATCGTCGATCAGAACTGTGCACGCACGGATCGGTGATTTTCGTCCATGTGGGGTGGCCGGGTCGCCGACAGCTTTCGTTCATTTCCGAGGAACGAGTAATAGGGTTTGAAGTGCGACGATTAATTTTATTCGAACACCGGGGAGTGGAGGTTGTCGAGCGTGGAGCGTGTGCGAGAATGTTTCGTTGGTAAGACAGAGTGTCTGTTTTATCGACGAACGTCACTGTTTTATCGACGAACGTCGCTATTTTATCGACGATGGGCTCTGTTGTATCGATAAAGTGCTCTGTTTTATCGTTCGTACGTTCTGTTTTATCGATGGGATACTCTGTTTTACCAACGTGTCCCCTTGTCTGAATTCCAGAATTCGGATTGCTTGTAGGTTGTACTTTCGAGTACTGTGTTCGTATTCTGAGTGGCGAAGTGACGAAAGTAGTGGACTTAAGGTACTTTGAAGGTTTGTCGTTACTATATATTAGAGGGAATAAGGTTCTTTATTAATACTATTATGGATATCCAATCTCTGTGTTATTTATCAATCCAGGTATCGAGGTATTCGTCTCAGTGACTCCATATCTTCTTCGATCGATAGTTTTAATTTTCCAGGAGGTAGGAATTTTTGTACTCTTTTTTTACATTTTCCCAAAACTAGTTTCAAATATTCCACCAAGAAATCACACCTAAAACTCACGACGGTTCATCGATTCTCGACAGAGGCATCGAGTACGCGTTAGCTTATAATCTCCGTGATTCGACGATCCTTATCTATAAATGATATCACTCCCTAGCGTACCGTTACCGAAGGGCCACGTAACAGTGCACATCCCGAGCACGCGAGACCCTTAAATTCCATCCTCCGGCGATTGTAAGTGTGTTTTCTCTCGGCTCGTTTTTGCTGCCGGAGTCTAATACAATTTCACCGTGGAACCCGAACCCGGATGTCCTCGACGGTGGAGAGGATCCTCGATTCACCCCCGTTTCGAGATAACCGAGCCGAAAGAACGGAAAGAAACAAAGGATCCGACGGGCAAACGTATCTGGCTAATCTCGTGAAAGCCGACTGGGCGCCGAAAGAAGGCGAAATCGAGCCGACGTAGGAACACTAGGGGGGGTGGAGGGGTTGGACGGCGGGCCCGGTGCTCCCTTCCGGGACGCCACGATGTCTACGAAGAGACAACGCAGAAGCAGACGCGTTCCAGATTACGTTTCTCCCTGCAGAGTAGGAAAGGTCTTTTGATGCAGCCCGTCCCTCCACCCCACCCCGCGCCCGTTCCTTTTTTTTTTTTTGGTTCTCGACACACATCCCAGGCGTCGTTAACAATGTATTCGTCGACTGCCAGGACCGACGCGAACAACTTACACGCCGCAATCAGCGTGAGTCTAACTTCAACGAAGGGTCCCGGTGCTGAAAGGAAGCACGCGGCTGAGTTCTGTGCGCACCTCGCTACACCGAAAATCGTGTGGAAAGGAGACCGGGTGGGGGAACGAGAGGACACGGGTAGGAGGGGCGTGGGGGGTCCCCATCTCCCGGAAAAACTGCGAGGCGAAACAAGGACGGGGCCGGGCTGTCCTTAAGCGCACAATCGCGTGCCTCCCTCCGCTGCCCTTCTACGCGGGCACGGGCGCTTGCTTGCTTGCTTGCTTGCTTGCTTGCTCGCTCGCTCGCTCGCTCGCTCGTGCATTCATCGGGCGAAATGTCGTTTCTCATCGCGTCGTTACATCGTTGAATGAATTCCGCGAAAGAATCTGTGCGGCACGGCAGCCGGGCCCCATTGTTTCCGGGGCTCTTTGAAACCAGCTGCGCGGCACGATTTTCGTCCCGTTTCTTATTCTCTCGGCTCCCTTTTCTCGCCCCGCCCTGCACAACCCTCCTCCTGTCCCTCACACCCCCGCTTCTCGTCTCTTTATCTTTGACCGTGTTTCCTACGGCGCGTAGGTCCGACGAGACTACCACCCGCGTTCGGTTGTCGACTCGAGCGGAATTCACTGAACAGCAATTCGTCTCGATTACCCCTTTTATACGTTTCGTAGAGTGGGGTAGATTTTTTGGGGTCATGCAGCAGTAGGATCGCTGTTCATTAGGTGCGAGGTGGGAGTTGCACGGTGAGTGGGGTCTTGGGACAGGGAATTGACACTCTTCAAGTGGAACAGTCTCGTGAAGAGGTCGAGCTGTATTTTCTTCGGTTGCACGGTGAGGAAGAGTGGTAACGGAGATCACGTGTTGTTCACGAATCGGATCCGAAGCTCGGATTACGCGCATTTTTGTTATTGGCCGATGTGGTCGCGTGTACGAGTCTAGCGGGTGACGAATGTCACGGAGGAATATCGAGCGATGAGTGGAACGCATTGGCGTAGACGCGGAATATTATCAGCGGAATATAATGTAGATAGATTTTGTGTAATAGTAAGTCTTGTCAAGACTAAGTATCGCAATCAAGTATTACAGATTTTAGAGTGATGAGTAGAACGCATTGGCGTAGACTGGGAATATTATTAGCGGAATATAATCTAGATAGATTTTGTGTAATAATAATTTCTGTCAAGACTAAGTAATGCAATTGAGTATTATAGTTTTCGGAGCGATAAGCGGAATGCATTGGCGTAGACTCGGAATATTATCAGCGGAATATAATCGCGATAGATTTTGCGTAATAATAATTTCTGTCAAGACTAAGTATTGCATTCAAGTATTATAGTTTTCGGAGCGATGAGTGGAATGCATTGGCGTAGACTCGGAATATTATCGGCGGAATATAATCGTGATAGATTTTGCGTAATAATAATTTCTGTCAAGACTAAGTATTGCAATTAAGTATTCCAGTTCTCGCAGCGATGAGTGGAACGCATTGGCGTAGACTCGGAATATTATCAGTGAAATATAATTGCCATAGATTTTGCGTAATAATAATTTCTGTCAAGACTAAGTAATGCAATTAAGTATTCCAGTTTTCGGAGCGATAAGTGGAACGCATTGGCGTGGACTTAGAATATTATCAGTGGAATATAATTGCAATAGATTTTGCGTAATAATAATTTCTGTCAAGACTAAGTAATGCAATTAAGTATTCCAGTTTTCGGAGCGATAAGTGGAATGCATTGGCGTAGACTCGGAATATTATCGGCGGAATATAATCGTGATAGATTTTGCGTAATAATAATTTCTGTCAAGACTAAGTATTGCAATTAAGTATTCCAGTTCTCGCAGCGATGAGTGGAACGCATTGGCGTAGACTCGGAATATTATCAGTGGAATATCATCTAGATAGATTTTGTGTAATAATAATTCTTGTCAAGACTAAGTACTGCAAATAAGTATTCAAGTTTCCATGCACTGATAGTTTTATCTGCTGTTTTAATAACTTTCCCGCTATACTGTATCGTGGATGTACAATTCCTTGGAAACTGTGGAAAGGTGCTCTATCAATGCTATAAGTGTTATACATTTCTTCAGATCTGTACCAAACCTACCCTTAACTTTATGAATATACACAAGAAATTTTGTCACGCGATAAGCTCTTCGTATCCACGGTTTGGTATATTATATACCGATACGGAGATTCTACGCCTATGCGTTGCGACCGCCCAGTACCTAAATAGAGGATCCCTGGTGGAAAGTGGGCGGAGCAAAGACCTAGTTCTCTCGCCTCTCTGTTCTTCGGATCTTAAGGACATGGTAACTCAGGATCTCTGCATAGTAAACGCACTACGCCAATGGCTACCCCCGTAAGTTACGAAAGTGGCATTACGTTGTCGGTCGCGTTAAGTGTTGGCGTTCCTCTCCGAAAGATGTTCGTAATGTGTCGTGACCGCGTATTTCCCCGTATTTTTACGTTTCAAATTCAACGCGAATCTAACGTTAAATTCTCGCTGCCACGATTCCGCACGATGCTCTCGGCAGCAAGGAAAAGAACGGAATTCGATTTGCGCTACCGTCGAACAACATTTCCCGTCTCGTGCCCCCCTCCCCCCTCACTCTCACCCTTTAGCAGCGTCCTCTTTCGCGCTCCTGTCGACTGCCTAGCCCTCTCTCCCGTTTTTCGTTCCATTTCGGTGTCTATTTTCGCGGACCGCGCCTCGCAACTTATTAATCCGAGAAATCTCGCTCGCTAGTCTGCTCTTTCGTTTGTGAATTTTTCCCCAACCCGGGGGAGAAAATGGATTAACCCTCGGGTGGTGAGCCAGGGGTCGTTTACGACCCGGGATTTGGAACATAATTGGATTCAGAATTTAATTTAACACGCGCCCGAAAATACGCGACTCTCCTACAGGTCAGAAATTACCCGAACTCATCGAAGCTGGTTTAGGACGAGAGTACCACGAACCAGAGCTTCTTATATCAGTTGTGCTTCCTGTTATTTCGCGAGTAATATCCCTGTAGACTTCGTGGACGAATTTAATTTAAAGAATGAACCGTACACTACCACTGGCCCAAGATATCAAATCAACCGATTGAAAAAACAGAGGAAACTTCTTCGTAGATTAATAATTATACAAAACACCACTTTTAATTCTTGAAATTTCCTCTACGTGGTGATTCTATATCAATAATCTCGAATTATATCGCGTCGACTACCTAAAAATCGTGTGTACCATCGTGTTAGATTCTGTTTCTCGTGCATCGAATTAAGAGAAACGACGAAGTATTCTTTACGAGGAAATTGCAAGTGTTCACCGATTTTCAGTTCGCTTCGATCGAGAGGGAAAAATAGCCGATGGTCCCTCGATTAACGTATCCGAAATACGAAAACGTATCACGCGAACGTAACGAAGACGGTTCGGAACGTTGGGCTTTATTTTCCCGCGTATCGTTTCGCGCGAGCTCGCGTTTCTCGATTAATCACCCGTGCATCCGACGTTTCGGAAGTCTGATCGGGCTGATCGAGTGGATCCAATCGCGTTCCCGGCGACAGCGGACCGCGAGCATTGAATCAACAGCTCGTTTGCTTTATTGAATTCCGACAATATTGCGGGGCACACGGTGATAGATCGCCGGAACGGCACGCGGCCACGGAAAGTGGAACTAATGGCTACTCTCGAATTAATAGGGAACGCATTAGATTGTGTAACCCGCCGCGGTATAGACGTCCAACGGAAGTGATTAAAATTGATCCTGCAATCAATCCATGAACAGCACCTACGGGCGCGAGACGGCTCTTCAATCGTGTTCCGCGCGTCCCGAACGGGTGGGTCATCGTTTCAACCGTGCAGAAAACGTTTCATCGTCATCGACGCGCGTCCACCTGGCTAATGACTTTCGCTTCCGCGGTTAATAATGGGACCAACGTCACGCTCTTTTGCCCGCGTTTACATTCCCCGCCACGATTCGCTGGATTTCTTGAATAGCGCCCTCGAAAGCTTCGACCGCGGCCAACTTTCACATTATTCTACCACGAAACGAAGTCTTCTTTGGGAATTAATTCCGGGGGAACGAACGGAACTACGGACTTTTCCTTTCGCGTGACGTTCTATCGTACCTTCAAGTGAAAGAATAATTTCTCTCTGGTTTTACATGTATATGTATGTATACGTGTATGTATATGTGTGTTACGATTGGAGCTGTACGAGATCGATCGAAACTTCATTTCGAGGAAGTCGGTTTTGCAGCGATTCGAGCTGTCGAGATAACGATATCGAAATTTTCTGGTGGATAATTTTTTTAGGAATTTGTGAAAAAAGAATTAGGATACTATTGTTCAAATAGCGAGTATAAAACGGTTGAGTGTCTTTTTCATGATTGTTTACTTTTTTCTCGGATTGTAAATGTTTCGAAAGAGGATATTTTTGAAGGAACGGTGTAGAAAAAGAAATGTATTTTTTCCCAATACCACGTCTAGATTCGCATTGTATGTAACGTGTCGATTTTAGTCGTGAAATTCTAGCTGCGTAACTCCAGGTGCAATCTTTTCGCTTACGTATTATACATATATCGATGCATGAATATGTTTTGTCTCCTCTTCGACTCTGTGACACAATCAAAGCGGTATTCGACTGTTAAAGAAGAAGTTCGATCGTTGGAAGGTCCACAAAGGTACTCACTATGACCTTAAATCCGCGTCAATCGTCGTTTCGATTTTGTCGAAACCGATAGTATTGAGAAATTCGGTTATTTCTCACTGTTCCATTAATTGTGATCAAATTCTCGCCTTAGAACTCCAGATGCAATCTTCTCGCGTACGTATTATACATACATCGATACATGAATATATTTCGTCTCCTCCTCGACTCTATGATACTATCAAAGGGGTATTCTACTGTCAAAAAAGAAGTTCGATCACTGGAAAGTTTACGAAGGTACCCACGGTTGTTTCACGCTGTTTCATTCACCGTGATCAAATTCTCACCAGATGCAATTTTCTCGCATACGTATTATACATACATCGCTCCATGAATATCTGTCGTCGCCTCCTCGACTCTGCGATACAATCAAAGCAGTATTCCACTGTCAAAAAAGAAGTTAGATCGTTGGAAGGTCCACGAAGGTACCCACTATGACCTTAAATCCGCGTCAATCGTCGTTTCGATTTCGTCGAGAACCGATAGTATTGAGAAATTCGGTTGTTTCTCACTGTTCCATTCATCGTGATCAAATTCCCGCTTTGGAACTCCAGATGCAATCTTCTCGCATACGTATTATACGTACATCGCTCCATGAATATCTGTCGTCTCCTCCTCGACTCTGCGATACAATCAAAACGGTATTCGACTGTCGAAAAAGAAGTTCGATCCTGAGAAGGTCCGCGCAGATACCCACAGTGACGCCTTAAATCCGTGTCAATCGTCGTTTCGATTTCGTCGAGAACCGATAGCGTCGAGAAAATCGTTTGGCTGATAGCGTGTATCGTGTTTCGCGCGACGAATGTCGTAGCCCCGAGGGCAATTCCAGCATGCGACGAGCTCGCATGACGTAACGATCGGGGCCGGAAAGTGTGTGCAGTTGCGCAAGATCCCCGCCGCGCGGGTTTCTATCTTTCGCGTGGATTGCCTCGACGGTAGACGCCTGGTGCGCGAGGCAAAAGGAAGATTGCACCCCCAGGTGCCGTCCGGGGTTACTGCAGGGAAATGCACTTCTCTGCATCTAACCGGGCACTCAGCCGTGCGTACCATCTTCCGTGTACCTTTCTACGTACGACCGTTCGCGATCAAAGTTCCCGCGAATGTCTTTTCCCTCGTAGAGCCGCTTTAGAATTCCGCCACGCTTTGTGAAACGGGGTGTATTCGGGACGACGTTGCCGGAGGTAGATTTCTTGTTTAGATAACCTGGCCTGTTTACGGACCAATACGGGGGACGACGGTTGCGAAAAACACCGGCCTCTTTGCGGTTCACGTACTCTAGTACCCGTCGATCAATCGTCTTGCAAGTCGAGCCCGGGGTACTCTGGCTAGAAAATTCTAACCCGCTTGGTCTAGCGCTGTTTCATATCGCGATATCGATGAGTCATTTTCAATCTGTGTATTTACTTTTTGGTAGGGATTATACAGGCTGGTGGGATACTAGCAATGGGAACTGCATGTTGCAAGTTGAGTCTAGAGTACTATCGTTGGAAAATTGTAACGCACTTGGTCCAGGGGTACTTGATATCACCTTGTTCACTAGTGACTTTTATTCGATCTCTTTATCTTTCGATACGGATGACAGTTATCGATAAGACACTAGCAATGACATCTGCGTGTTGCAAGTTGAGTGTAGAGTACTTTGGCTAGAGAATTGTAAAGCACTTGGTCTAGCACTATTTGATATCACCCTATTGACTAGTAACATTTAATCCAATCTCTTTATCTTTCGATACGGATGACAGTCGCTGATAAGACACTAGCAATGACACCTGCGTGTTGCAAGTTGAGTCTAGAGTACTTTAGCTAGAAAATAGTAACGCACTTGGTCTAGTGGTACATGATATCACCCTGTCGATGAATCTTTTTTAATCTATGCTTTTACTTTTTGATAGGGATGACACAGGCTAGTAGGACACTATTAATGACACCTACATGTTGTTTAGAGTACTTTGGCCAGAAAACAGTAACGCACTTGGTCTAGTGGTACATGATATCACTCTATCAATGACTCATTTTTAATCGATCACTTTACTTTTTGATATGCCTAACTAAAGCTGATAGGACATTAGCAATGACACCTACATGTTGCAAGTTGAGTCTAGAATACTTTAGCTAGAAAATAGTAACGAACTTGGTCTAGTGATACATGATATTACCCTATTGATAAATCATTTGTAATCTTTGTTCTTACTTTTTGATAGGGATGACACAGGCTAGTAGGACACTAGCAATGACACCTACATATTGTATAGAGTACTTTGGCTAGAAAATAGTAACGCACTTGGTCTAGTGGCACTTGATATCACCCTATTGACTAGTAACTTTTATTCAACCTCTTTACTTTTCGATACGGATGACACTCCTTGATTGGACACTAGCAATGACTCCTACATATTGCAAGTTGAGTCTAGAGTACTCTGGCTAGAAAATTGTATCGCACTTGGTCTTGATATCACCCTATCGACCAGTAACTTCTTTTCGATCTCTTTATCTTTCTACACGAATAACACAAGCTGATAGGACACTAGCAATGACACTTGCATATTGCAAGTTGAGTCTAGAGTAGTCTGGCTAGAAACTTGTAAAGCACTTGGTCTAGCACTATTTGATATCACCCTACTGACTAGTAGTTTTTAATCGATCTTTTTTAGCTTTTTAATCAATTTACTTTTTGATACGGATGCCACAGGACTAATAGGACACTAGCAATGTCACTTACATATCGCAAGTTCAATCCAAAATACTCTGGCTAGAAAATCGTAATACACTCGATCCATCGATACTCGACATCACCCTATCGATGGGTTATTTTTACTCGATTTCTTCACCTCTCGAGCAGCGTCACCCTTTCCGCGAGCCAGCATCGGGCAAACTTTCGACGGTACCGCATCGAAGTGGACAGTCGAACGCGTTTCTGAAGTATTGATCGTGCCGCCTGCTTTAAATAACGCCGAGCGTTGTTCGTCGTAACGCGTCGAACGTCCGCGCGTAATTCAGTAATGCGTTTTTTGTCGGTCACGTGTACGGCGATAATAAACCGAGTGTCGTGTCGTTCGTCGGTCATTATTCTTCGACGGCGAAGACTTGCCGGCTCTGGAGGCGGGCCGTTTCCTCGCCGATCGAAAAATCGAGATAAACCTGACAGTTTAATCAAACATTATGTTTTCATTCCGCACTCCCGCGGCGTAACCCCGTGTACGCGTGAGCGCTCCCGCTCCCGCGCACGCGCACGCGCACACGCCTCTGATTGCATGACCGTAATTTATCTTAAATGCTCGCTCGTGACGAGTAACACCGCGCGAACCGTGCCCGCCATTTGTTACCATTATCCCGTTTACCGGGGCGAAAGGGAAAAGAACATCGCATTTTTCTTCCTTCCTCGTGTATTTATTTGCCCTTTTCTCTCCACCAAACAAATTTCGAACGACGTCCACTGTTCTCGACCTTTTGTATTTCCCGCGTACCGTATCGTTTTCGTATAGGGTGTCATCGTATTGTTTCTACGAAATAATTAGAACCCGATGACCAATGGACAGTTGTAAATTAATGGACGGTGGGTTCGAGAAGTGATTGTTGTATATAGGGATAACCAATGGACAGATTGTAAATTAATGGACGGTGGGTTTGAGAAGTGATTATTTTATATAGAGATAACCAATGGACAGATTGTAAATTAAGGGACGGTAGGTTTGAGAAGTGATTATTTTTAATAGGAGACATTTTTTGTTCAATATTCAATGTTGCATAAATCTTTTGTTACTTTTTCAGGTGTCATCGTATTGTTTGTGCGAAATAATTAGAACCTGATAACTAATGGACAGTTGTAAATTAATGCACGGTAGGTTTGAGAAGTGATTATTTTTAATAGAAGACATTTTTTGTTCAATATTCAATGTTGCATAATTCTTTTGTTACTTTTTCAGGTGTCATCGTATTGTTTGTACGAAATAATTAGAACTCGATAACCAATGGACAGATTGTAAATTAATGGACGGTAGGTTTGAGAAGTGATTATTTTTAATAGGAGACATTTTTTGTTCAATATTCAATGTTGCATAATTCTTTTGTTACTTTCTAAGGTGTCTTCTTCGAATCATACTTGCACGTATTCTAATTTGTATTGGATTCAATTCGGTTATACGTGTGCAGTTATATGTACTGTACGCACGCGAGAAGATTGCATTTGGAGGTACAGCGGGTTCTCTACGTTCAGGCGCCATCTATTTGATCGCAGAAAATATATCTCTCCGGACGTGTTCTTGAAACAGCCCTTGAATCACTTGGACCGTAACTACAGATGCAATTTCCTCTCGACTAATTTTTCGAAGAATTCTACTTCTCTCTGCAATTTCTTCTCGTTATTATTATTCGTCCATATCGTTATTAAACTATCTAGAACGACAGATGACTCTTCCACGTAGAAGAAATCATTTGACTCAAACTTCAATCCCGTATAATTTTATCCAATCTCCAAATGACACTTTCGTAACACAATTGCATCACACACCGAATGCAATAACTGCATTCCAGCTTGTACCGCGCGTAAATCGTCGTCTACGATTTTAGGAATTATACTTTTCAAACAATTTCAAAAGCGACAAAATAATAACCGTCCACAGGTCTACCAATCTACCTCCCGCACTTTTATTCCTCCCCCACCCAAAAGACTACACTCTGCGACATTGAAAAAAAAGTTAAAGAAACACCGGGTAATAGAATCGAAGAATAAAGTCGAAGAATTCACCGATCGATTTCACCGTGGTTCTCGTCCGCGTGACGAAAGTACCGCGACGATCGAATCGCGGTGTGTAACAAATGAACCGTCCGAAATCACGTCCCGGGTTATTCCTCGGGAATATCGGATGTTGATCAATGATACGCGCGCTCGCAATTATTTTAGAGGCGATACGGTCGAAAATTGAATCGCGGGGGCCGAAAATAAAATTTTCACAGGCAATACCGTGTACACGGGGGCGCAACGCCCGGAAACGAAAGGAATCGCCGTTAATAAACGCTCATCGATATTCACCGGGCGCATTTTTCCGCAATTATTGCAGCCTCCGATGTATCCCGACGCTCGATTCAACGCCGTTGAATATTAAATATTCTGACCGTGCGCCACGGGCGCCACCGTCGAGTGGGGACGGGTTGGGGTGGGGGGATTGTTGGGTGGGTGGGAGTTTCGCATAAACACCGGTAATTAGTTTTCCACGGAAAACGATTTCATCGCGTTTCGGCCGACGCCCGTCGCCCGAATTTCCCACGAGCGTGAATTAACGGCCGGCCTACGGAAACGCTTCCAACAGCTTTCCGCGGCGGTGGCTTTTCACCGTGAAACGCGATTCGCTGGCCGGGAATGTTTGTCGGGCGGAATGCCTTCCTTGAAAGGACCCTTCTTCCTCGGGTTTTAGCTCGTTCCGGATGGAAAATTAGCGTCGACGGTGATGGTTTTTCATTAACGAAGCCATCGCGGACCCGTACCATTGCTCTCCACCGCGGTCCTACTCTGCCAACGGGACGGGGGGAGCGCGAGAAAACGTTGAATTTCATCGAGAGAAATCGACTTTGTGTACACCGCGGCACGGTGAACTCGTCCACTTTGATTACTTTTCAACGGGTGAGTTCGGTACGCGAATTCTCGGGGCTAGAGGATCGCCGCGGTTTCGGTGCTTCGACGTCTTGGTGAAGTTCCGGTCACCGGGGAAAATTCGGGAAAGTTTCCTGGTTTTGTAACTTCGTTGAAACCAGGCGACGTTGATAATCTTCTTTTTTGTTTTTTTTTTTTTAATGAAAATTTCTACTTCAACGTATCGCGGGGTAGCCAAATGATTTGGGAAACTTGGAAGGTTGGTTTTTCCGAGATGTCGTTTGGATGTACTCGATGATAGGAGAATGTATAATTTTTTCGAAGAAAAAGAAGATTTGGACTACCGAGACCTCTTTTGGGAAGTTTCTACGAAGCTTTGAATATTTTGTTGGTATTAGAAGAACGATTATTTTAATGGCATATGTTTTTTTTGGTTAATTTTAAATTGATATTGTTTACTGTGGATGTACTCGATGATAGGAGAACGCATAATTTTTTCAAAAACAAAAAACCACCGAGACCACTATCGGGAAGTTTCTACGAAGCTTTGAATATTTTGTCGGTATTAAAAGAAGGATTATTTTAATGCCACATTTTTTTTTTGTTAATTTTAAATTGACATTGTTTACTGTGGATGTACTCGATAATAGAAGAATGCATAATTTTTTCAAAGAGAAAAAAATGTTTCCACCACCAAGACCACTTTCGAAAAGTTTCTACGAAGCTTTGAATATATTTTCGGTATTAGAAGAACGGTTATTTTAATGGCACAACTTTTTTTTTGGTTAATTTTAAATTGATATCGTTTACTGTGGATGTACTCGATGATAGGAGAACGCATAAGTTTTTCAAAAACAAAAAACCACCGAGACCATTTTCGAAAAGTTTCTTAGGAGCTTTGAATATATTTTCGGTATTAGAAGAACGATTATTTTAATGGCACAATTTTTTTCTTAGTTAATTCTAAATTGATATTATTTACTGTGGATGTACTCAATAATAGAACGCATAATTTTTTCAAAGAGAAAAAACCACCGAGACCGCTTTCGAAAAGTTTCTACGAAGCTTTGAATATTTTGTCAATATTAGAAGAACGATTATTTTAATAGCACAATTTTTTTTTGTTAATTTTAAATTGATATTCTTTACTGTGGATGTACTCGATAATAGGAGAACGCATAATTTTTCCAAAGAGAAAAAACCACCGAGACCTCTTTCGAAAAGTTTTTACGAAGCTTTGAATATATTGTTGGTATTAGAAGAACGATTATTTTAATGTCACATTTTTTTTTTGGTTAATTTTAAATAATGTTGAGTCTCGGTGTGGTTACAAGTTACATGGAGGTAATTTTTGCCTCGTTTCTGGTAACTCGTCATCATAGTGACGAATATTATTTCATTATTTTTAAACGAATAGAGCCTCGTTGCAGCTCAGAGTTAAGAAACAATCGTCGATATCGAGGATAGTGATTTGCAGCCAGTGGAACGAGTCAGTCGCTGGTGCGGCAGATTAACGACCACGATAGTTTCCGGGTGGCGCAAGATCGATGGCCCACTCCCGTCCATCAAATCAGGAGGAAAAAAGGGGCGGAAAAAAAATGTCCGGAAAATGAAAAAGATCGAGTCCGGGGGAAAGGCCATAATGTTCAGCTACGCGCGACACGCGTCTACCGTTGTCCGGTTTTTTTTCTCCTCGGGCTTGCGCTACTCGATGTTTTCGCCCGTTTTGCGCACCGTGTCGCAAAAAATGGCTGCACGAAAGCGTCGCGTCGATTCGATCGCTGATAAGATTTCCGGTGGACGTCGAAAACCGGTGTGGCGTGACGCGAGCGAGGACGTCGCGTGCAAACCGGTCGCCACGATCGGCTTGAAATTAAAAGAACATCGGATTACCAACCGCAACTGTGTCCACGGTCTATTCTTTTTCAATTCTCGGACGAAGAACGAGCACGGAGCTTACCAATGTATGGAGCTTCAATTTCGTATCACGGTTCGCGAGTGGCGCTGCGGTTCATCTGCGTTTTTATTAAATGCGTACAGTACACTTTTGCGTTCGATGTCAGAGATTTCGTTTCTGATTGAAATTTGTTGCACTTTGTGTGAAAATGTAGGTGATTTGAGTTATCATTTTGTTGCTTTTGAAATTGTTTAAAAAGTGTGATTCTTAAATTTGACAATTTAAAAAATTTTAACAAGTAACGAGCATAGAGCTTACCAATATATGGAGCTTCAATTTCGTACCACGGTTCGCGAGTGGCGCTGCGGTTCATCTGCGTTTTTATTAAATGCGTACAGTACACTTTTGCGTTCGATGTCAGGGATTTCGTTTATGATTGAAATTTGTTGCACTTTGTGTGAAAATGTAGGTGATTTGAGTCATCATTTTGTTGCTTTCGAAATTGTTTCGAAACTGTTTGTTTCTGTATAAATTCAACTGTAATACAGTTGTTTGTTGCTGTATAAATTCTTAAATTTGACAATTTAAAAATTTGTAACAAGTAACGAGCATAGAGCTTACTAATACATGGAGCTTCAATTTCGTACCACGGTTCGCGAGTGGCGCTGCGGTTCATCTGCGTTTTTATTAAATGCGTACAGTACACTTTTGCGTTCGATGTCAGGGATTTCGTTTCTGATTGAAATTTGTTGCACTTTGTGTGAAAATGTAGGTGATTTGAGTTATCATTTTGTTGCTTTTGAAATTGATTAAAAAGTATGATTCTTAAATTTGGCAGTTTAACAAATTTTAACAAGTAACGAGCATAGAGCTTACTAATACATGGAGCTTCAATTTCGTACCACGGTACGCGAGTGGCGCTGCGGTTCATCTGCGTTTTTATTAAATGCGTACAGTACACTTTTGCATTCGATGTCAGGGATTTCGTTCGGTTTGAAATATGTTACACTTCGTGTGAAAGTACGGGTGATTTGATTCATTCAAAGTTGAAAGTTATTGCAACTTCGACGAGCAACCAGCATGTAGATTGCCAACGTTCAGAATTTTTATTTCAATTCGCGGTTCTTGAGCGACACTGCGGTTCACCTGCATTTTTTTAAAATTGACACAATATATTTTCGTACCCGATGTCAGAGATCTCGTTCAAATTGAAATACGTCCGCTGTCCATGTGAAACTACGAGGAGCTTAAGTCATTATTTCGTCTATTTCGAAACAGTTGAAAAAAAAACACAATACCTCTATTCGATCGCCATCGATGTTTCCTAAAACTGTCTCCACGGAAGAATGTTTTATCCCCGCGACTATCGAACGTTCGAATTTAAATTTAGTTCTATTTTAATTACAAAGGTCAACGACACTTATTTCTCATTTAAAGTCACATTCGTGTGGTAAAAATATTTTTCAATATCAAAAATATGAAAAATATTTTTACTCGACGAACTTGTCTCTCGGTTCGGGTTTGAAACAATTTTTCGAACAAATTATTTTCAATATTTCGTGCCCTTCCCCCTTCGATCGAGTTTTTTTTCATCCGCGAGAGCTAAAAAATTGTGGTCCTGGCAGATCGTCAAGTGGCGCAGTGTTCGGCAATTGAAGTACTCGGTCGGTAGATTCGAAAGATCTATTCAGGGACACGTCGAGGAGTCTTCGATGCATTGTGGTCGTGTGCTCGTAGAAGGAGAGCTCGAAGAAGCGAAGAGTGAAGAAAAACTTGTGCATTGTGTCGCGTATATCGGGACCGAGGATATTTCCATCCCGTATAATTTGCACTCGAGAAGATTTACAACCGAAGTTTCCGAAGAGTCTCGCTTTTCGGTGGGACTAATAAAGACCGTGGTCCCCGAAACGATGTTTTTTGCACTAGCGTGAAACCATCGGTCCGGAACACGGCCACGTTGTGAAAAATTCGCGTTTCGGTGTTACCCGTGTCCGCGCGGACGATAAATAAGCGAACCGGGGCGACGCTTGTTCTTCTTCGGTGCTCGTTAAAAACGAGAGCACCCTTGATAATTAAACTGTTGCTTCGCGCGCGAAGCTAATTAGCAACGCGGTACAAATGAAGCCAAACAAAAAGGGGAGCCGCCTTCGAGAATGACCGATACCAGTCGTCCTCACGGTCAGGCGTCCCGGACTCGCGTCACTCTCTTTGTTTATTCATTAAGCAAACAATAATTTTCCGCTGCTGAAGAGAAGTATGTCTTTTCGTTTCCTGTCGACCCGAATGGTTGCGAAACGAGGCTATTCTTTTGATACGAAATGCGACACTTTGACCGAAATACCTCTGCGAGTTAAATAATTATAGCGTTAGATTTTAGCGCGTAAACAAAGGAAGCGTAGACGTGGTGTCTATTTCCGAGTGTCGAGAGATATCTCGTGTATAGCGAAATGAATTTTGAGGCCTCTATTCAGGAGATATTTCGTATATAGCAAACTTGGGTTGTGAGATATCTTGTATATAGCAAGTTCGGGTCACGAGATATCTTGTATATAGCAAACCTGAACTATAAGATATCTTGTATATAGCAAACCTGAACTATAAGATATCTTGTATATAGCAAATCTGAATTATAAGATATCTTGTATATAGCAAACCTGAACTATAACATATCTTGTATATAGCAAACCTGAACTATAACATATCTTGTATATAGCAAACCTGAACTATAAGATATCTTGTATATAGCAAACCTGAACTATAAGATATCTTGTATATAGCAAATCTGAACTATAAGATATCTTGTATATAGCACACCTGAACTATAAGATATCTTGTATATAGCAAACCTGAACTATAAGATATCTTGTATATAGCAAATCTGAACTATAAGATATCTTGTATACAGTAAACTCGTGTCACGAGATATCTCGTATATAGCAAACATGAGCTATAGGACATCTCGTATATAACAAACCTGAGCTATAGGATATCTCGTATATAGCAAACCTGAGCTATAAGATATCTTGTACATAACAAACCTGAGCTATAAGATATCTCGTATATAGCAAACCTGAGCTATAAAATACCTCGTATATAGCAAACCTGAGCTATGAGATACCTCGTATATAGCAAATTTAAGCTATGGGATGTCTCGTATATAGCAAACTCGAGTCACGAGACATTTCGTACATAATAAACTACACGTTGAAGTCTGGTCACGAGATATGTCGCCTGCATGCATTATTGCATGCGCGTATCGACGGCTCTCTAAATTAAGAATGATTCGATTTGTTTAACAATTTGCCAGTGTAACAGACAGCCAGCTCCGTGATAACCAATGAAAAATAAATCGCGAAAAAATACCCATCGAAACGCCGAAACAGAAAAGAATCTGGTCTTGTGTATAAATCATCGTTCATTAATTTTATCATTTCATAAAGAATGGAAGATCAGCGTTATAATTTCCGAAGAAATAATTTTTATATTCAGAAAATTCCAATTCTAAAAAAGTAGAAAAATCAGAAATTTCCAAATATCCGAAATATTAATCTGCTCGTAGGATCGGAGTTTATTTTTTATTCGATTTTATACGAATTTCGAAGGAGTGACTCTTCATCGAACAACGATTCCGGGCCATTGTGTGGCTTCATTACCGGAGAGGTGGTGGAAAATGCGAATTGCTCGCATAGAACGAGCGGAGGATACTTTTCAGACAACACTTTCGTTGCATATGCATTCGACCAATTTGCATTCGACGGGCATCGTGGCCGCGAGGACAAGTGTTTCAAGCGGCGCGAAAGGAGCGGAAAACTGACTTTAAACGGCAGCTTTTGAGAGGTTATGATCCCTGTTATTGCTGTTCCCGCTCGATATAAACCGACATCGGTCACTGTTGCGCGTGCGAGCAATGAATAAATCAAGCATCGTGTCGAGAGAATCAAACTTACTTAACGTACACCCGAGCACCATCGAAGAGTTGAATTATTCTACTCACCTACAATCTCTAGACACGTTGCTTTCTCTGATGATCGACTATTTTACCATTCGAATCTTTTTATGGAGAAAAGTGTCCCATGTACAAGTACGTCCACGAGAAGATTGCATTTAATGTTAGGGGGGGTTCTCTTCGTACAGGGGCCACTTTGGATTTTTTACAAACGAGGAATAATTGTTTTTTAAATTTTTCATAGGAAGAAGTCTAAGAGTGTTAAATCCTGATCGAGGTAGTCACGATACAGGACCACCTTGTCCACTTTTCAATTTATTTGAAAATTTTTTTCTAAAATCCTATGTATACTTAATCTATTATATAATAAAAACATAATAGTTGGAATAAGTATTCTACATTTCGACGAAAGCTACCTCAATAATAAAAAATCCGTTAAATCCTGATAGAGGTAGCCACGATATAGGACCACCTTGTCCACTTTTCAATTTATTTGAAAATTTTTTTCTAAAATCCTACGTGTACTTAACTCATAATAAAAATAGTGGAAATAAATATTCTACATTTTTATTTGTCCACGTTTCAATTTATTTGAAAATTTTTTTCTAAAATCCTACGTGTACTTAACCCATAATAAAAATAGTGGGAATAAATATTCTACATTTTGACAAGAGCTACCTCAATAATTAAAAATTCGTTAAATCCTAATCGAGGTAGCCACGATACAGGACCACCTTGTCCACTTTTCAATTTATTTGAAAATTTTTTTCTAAAATCCTACGTGTACTTAACCCATAATAAAAATAGTGGAAATAAATATTCTACATTCAAAAAATCCATTAAATCCTGATCGAGGTAGCCACGATACAGGACCACCTTGTCCACTTTTCAATTCATTTGAAAATTTTTTTTCAAAATCCTACTTGTACTTAACCTATAATAAAAACATAATATTTGCAATAAATATTCCAAATTTTGACTAGAGCTACTTCAATCATAAAAACTTAATACTACCTCTGGCGTAAAAAATATTGCTCCTTTCCTCCAAGAGTCACCATAAAAAAAACAATTCTTTATCAGTATTTATGTTCAATTTTGAGAAACCAGTTTCCAATATTTCATTCGACACACATTGCACACGTGCTAGTATTTTCTTCGCGCGAAGATCAACCTAGGTGGTCCCCTGGACGAATAAGACTCGTCTGTAACTCCGCGTGCAATTTTCTCACGCGCGTACTATAGAGACACGCGCACGCAGACGGATTTATACGGTGTAGGCGTCGCGCATGTAAGCAGTTCACGGCAATTATTACTTGCAGTACTCGCGGCTGTTAGCTCCAAGTTTGACGAAGTTTGTATCATGTGGATCCAAAACCTGGATACTGGCAGTCGGGCGTAGGGTCGCGTAGGGCTCGTTGAGACGGAGGGTCGCAACGGGAGTTGTGTTTCGCCCCCGCGATGGAGTTTCTAGGCATTGCGCAACATTCTCGTAACCTTACTCTAGCCCGTGTATAGCGACAGAGTTGGCGCGGTAGTCGTGCATAATATTATTTCTGCGTTTCGAGGAGCAGCTTCGAGGCAACGGGGCCACGAAATCGACGGTATGTTTAATTTATACGGGCACGCGAACTTGGAACGCGTAAATTCGATCCGTGTACTATGATTGAAAAATTTCTCAAACTTCATTTAATTGCACAGACTGATTGGAAAAGGAACAGTTTGATTTGGTGCAATGTAACGATACAACCACTTTGTAGAAAAATTCAATCGCTGAATGTAGGTAGAAAAATTGTCGATATTTGAACTGCTGTGACTTTGTGAAAAAAAATGTGTATATTAATGTGTCTAAGCTCGTTCGAAAGGGAAAAGTTTCTATTTTTTCGTGTATGCATTGAATTGTCTCGATGACGTTTTTGCACTGGGTTACGGGGCGAGAAAGTGAAGATTATTTTCGAAGAAAGGTTTCCCAATTTGAACAATTTTACAGGCATGGACAAGTGTTTTTCGTAATTTGTTTCGCAATACGTTCGAAGAGGCGAGTCTCCTCTTTGCAACGAGCTATTAAAAGTTGGTGTGCGATGTTTCTTCACCGATTTATCGCACTTTGAATGGAAAGTGTGCCGCTGGCATTGGCGTAACTCAAGGTACACCACGAGGAGGATGCACGGTCGAACTTGTACTTTGTGCGCGCTTGTTTTGCGCGAGTTTAATGTAAGTTTAGTGCGCGGAGAAAGGAATGAGAATAATAGCGAGAGAGTTATAGAGATTAGAGGGAAATACTTGTGAGAAACTAGAGAGCGTAGGGTGTAAAATATAGTTTTGTTATATACATATAGAAATTGTTTAACGAGTTTCTCGCTCGTACGTGTCTGTACATATATCCTCTCTACATTGTCACTGATATTTAAAGATTAGAGTCGCTCGATCAAAATTCGTGTTTATCGAAAATATTGGGTTCGGAAAGTCATTTCATTTTTTTTTTTTTTAAATTAAACACAATTTTTCTAGAGCTTATAAACATTATTTCATTAAATTATATATTCTCCATTTTGGAAAACAAAATCACTTCCCGAACAACCCAATATTTTCGATAAACACGAATTTTGATCAAGCGACTCTGATCTTTAAATATCAGTAACAATATAGAGAGGCTATATGGGTTAAAATCTCTAAATATTGGGTGGTTCGGAAAGTCATTTCGTTTTTTTTTTTTTAAGTGAAACGCGATTTTCCTAGTGCTTATAAACATTATTTTGTTAAATTATATATTCTCCATCTTGGAAAACGAAATCACTTCCCGAACGACCCAATATTTAATTGTCGCGCTCGCTCACCGGGGGACAAGGTGTCGAGATACTAATTCACATCCAAACATCGGTTGGGTCGTGTTTCTTTTTCACGCACGCCACTAAATGTTACGCTGCACCCCGAAAAGTTCGCTCCGGCGAGCGTGTATAATGCGTCGCCCGGTCTGGCGAGTAGTATAAGCAAGTAGTACGAGTGACGTATACTCAGCCAGAGTGCGCCGCTCCGCTCCACCGAGGCTGGTTGTTTATCCAGCTTGCTGTCGTGACGACGGGCCTCGCAAAATCGCGAGACAGTCGCGGAGTTTCCACGGGGGTGCGTTCCCTTCCTCGAAACAATGTCGCGAACGCTGCGGGTGCAACCACCCCCCCGAGAGTTTATTCGCAACGGATGCGCGACGAATATTTTGTTCTGCGTCGCCACTCGTTTTCTTAATATACACACAAGTGTGTGTGCGCGCGCACCTACCGTGCGCAATCTGAATTTTAAAGGTAACATTAATAGGCGCTAGACGAGGGTTCGTCAACGAGGGTTGTAAATACGTGGCTGGGTTGCGACGATGGGGTGTTTATTTTTTTTCAAGATTTCTAAGATCGTGCATGAGAGAGTAAAAAATTATTCGTTGTTTCGTTAAACTGAAATAATGGTTTAACGACGCTTGTGTGTTGATAACACTGAACAGTGTTGTTTAATATCGAAGCGATTGAAACTGTAGCTGGAACTGTTCAATGTTTGTCTAGTTAAATATTGGAACACTTTGGTGATTCAAACATTTCGACGAATATAAATCGAATACCATTCCAATACATCCAAATACTGTTCGAATACTATTAGAATTCTCGAGTATTCGAGTACTATTCGAGTACTATTAGAATTCTCAAATATTCGAGTACTATTCGAATACTATTCGAATTCTCGAGTATTTGAGTACTATTCGAATACTATTAGAACTCTCGAGTATGCAAGTACTATTCGAATACTATTAAAATTCTCGAGTATTCGAGTACTATTCAAATTCTCGGGTATTTAAAGATCATTCGAATACTCTACTATTCAAGTACTCGGGTATTCGAACATTATTCGACTACTCATCAATTCGAGTATTCGAGTACTATTCGAATACTATTCGAATTCTCGAATATTTGAGTACTATTCCAATACTATTAGAACTCTCGAGTATGCAAGTACTATTCGAATACTATTAAAATTCTCCAGTATTCGAGTACTATTCAAATTCTCGGGTATTTAAAGACCATTGGAATACTCTACTATTCAAGTACTCGGGTATTCGAACATTATTCGACTACTCGCCAATTCGAGTATTCCTGTATTCAAGTACTATTCAAATTCTCGGGTATTCAAAGATCATTCGTATACTCCACTATTCAAGTACTCGGGTATTCGAACATCATTCGACTACTCGCCAATTCGAGTATTCGAGAACTATTCGAATACTATTCAAATTCTAGAGTATTCAAAGACCATTCGTATACTCCACTATTCAAGTACTCGGTTATTCGAACATTATTCGACTACTCACCAATTCGAGTATTCGAGTATTCGAGTTCTATTCGAATACTATTCGAATTCTCAAGTATTCAAAGACCATTCGTATACTCCACTATTCAAGTACTCGGATATTCGAACATTATTCGACTACTGTCCCACTCGAGTATTCCAATATTCGAATATTATTCCCGACTAAAGATACTATACTCCGATACCCGAAATTTCGAATACTCCGATACAAATACTGCAAGCCGAATCGCTCGAGGGTTGCGTGTAGCGCGCTCCCCGTCTCCGGGGATAGTCCTTGAATTATTACGGAAAAAGTTTCGCGATGTCGTGTCTCTGACGGAGGCCTCCCGGTACAGGTGGAAGTTGATCAAATCCTGTTGAAACCCTAGCCTAGCCGGAGGTAGCTTCGAAGAGTTATAAAACGTTTCTCGTTGGAACAGGGTTCCTCCGTCCATCAGCATCCCTACTTTAAGGACCTTACCTTGTCCTCCGCCCCGTGAACAACGAACTCGGGTGCGTTTCTCGTCGTAAACCGGGTCATAGCGAAATCCTAACGGATTCAGAAACTGCTTCTCTTGAAACCGTCAAAAAGACTCGCGGAGACGCGGAAAAAAAGGCTCCTAAAAGGATCGTAAGTCAGGAACGGGGGAGGACGTCAGGCAGCGAAACGCTTTCCGGTTGGCTGTAATCCGAGACGAACGTACCAGTCGGCCGGTCCGCCTTTAATTAATTCCGTCAGAACTGCGAGCTCTCTGTGCCCATGATACGGGCCGGGCGCATTTCGAAGAAACAATGCCTGGAAAGGCAACATCGTCCCCCTCCCCTCCCCTCCTCTTTCGTGGCAGCCGCGAGGCTCAACGATGCAACGAAGAACGGCTTACCTTCCGCTCGTAATTGCCGCTATTTCGTCATTCCGTCGCCCTTCGCTCGGCTCCTCCTAATTGTCTCTGTTTCTCGTCTCTTCGCCTTCGAGAGCATTAAACAGGACTTTGGGCGGCTCCTTCCGCGTCCTCTTCATCTCCGATTCTCGGTGTGTTATCGTTATCCGGTTGATCAATGCTCCGGGATGCTTTGAGAACAAGTGGCTCGGTTTACGCTACGCTCGGTGTACACAATGCTGTTTTAGAGGACGTCGCCCGTACCGTGTTGTTGTTTTCTATACGTTTCTTAAGGGCTCCGGGGTGGAAAGTATCAGCTAACTTTATCCGGGATAGAGTGCAGCCGTGCCTCAATGGCAATTGATGCGTCGTAAAGCCACGCGCAGCGGGAAGGGGATGATAAATTAGGTACGAGTTTCATCAAGACGAGCAACTGGTACATTTCCCGCTTCCATATACGTATCTAGATCCACCGGGAATTGTCTACCGTGTTTTTATACGCTCCGGGACAATTGTTTTTATGTACGTTCGCGCACGTGCGGGTTGCCGATACTTTTTCGAGAACAGTACTCAAAATTGTCGCCGGGGTTCGTATTGTTTCAGCAGAGCGAATGTGCAAATAGTTTCTCGCTCGAATAATAATATTCCAAGTTCGTGCGTGGTATTCGAGTACTCGAGCGTTCGAAGTTTATTCGCAGTATTTGAATACTCGATCATTCGAAGTTTGTTCACAGTATTTGAGTATTCAAGTATTCAAAGTTTATTCACAGTATTCGAGTACTCAAGCATTCAAAGCTTATTCGCAATATTCGAATACTCAAGAATTCGAACTTTATTCATAGCATTCGCATATCCAATCATTCAAAGTTTATTCGTAGTATTCGAGCACTCGATGATTCGAAGTTCATTCGCAATGTTCGAGTACCCAAGAATTTGAATTTTATTCCTAGCATTCTCATATTCAGTCGTTCAAAGTTTATTCGCAGTATTCTAGTATTCGATCTTCAAAGTTTATTCACAGTATTCGAATACTTAAGAATTCGAATTTTATTCGTAGCATTCGCATATTCAGTCGTTCAAAGTTTATTCATAGTATTCGAGCAATCGATCATTCAAATTTTATTCGCAGTGTTTGAGTACTCGAGCATTCAAAGTTTATTCACAATATTCGACTACTCAAGAATTCGAACTTTATTTGTAGCTCGTATATTCGTTCAAGATTCAGTCGTTCAAAGTTTATTCACAGTATTCTAATATTCGATCTTCAAAGTTTATTCACAGTGTTCGAATACTCAAGAATTCGAATTTTATTCCTAGCATTCGCATATTCAGTTGTTCAAAGTTTATTCATAGTATTCGAGCACTCGATTATTCAAATCTTATTCGCAGTATTCGAGTACTCAAGCATTCAAAGTTTATTCACAATATTCGAATACTCAAGAATTCGAATTCTATTCCTAGCATTCGCATATCCAATCATTCAAAGTTTATTCATAGTATTCGAGCACTCGATCGTTCAAATCTTATTCGCAGTATCTGAGTACTCGATCATTCAAAATTCATTCGCAATATCCAAGTACTCAACAATTCAAACTTCATTCGTAGCATTCATATATTCAAAATCCTTCGAAGTTGTACTCCCAGCATTCGAATCGGTGCACATTACTTGAATATTAAATTATTCGAACAGTCCCACTTGAAACCGAGCATCCCTCGTCGCGTGGTTGAATCTCGGCCACGGGCGCGGAACGATGTTTGTTTTCGAGCGGAATCGACTTGAAAGGGCTGAAACGCGCGGTAGAAAGGGGCCGAGGATTCGTCGGATCGAGAAACCGTCCTTTGTCCGCGGTGCTCGAAAGAGCGGGCTTTTCGTCACCGATTCGATGGTCGTCGACGCGGTGAGCCGCACGCACTGTCGAATGAATTGCCGGCCCAGTGTCTCAGTTTTTACAATTTCGTGCTTTCCGTTCCGCGTACTCTGAAAAGGAACTCCTTTCCACAAGCTCTCGACGACACCGTCCCCCCTACCCGTCCCCGCTCTGCCAGGTGTTTGACCGCTCGAGAATTTCCTCCGTGTAACTTGAGCACGAAATCTCAACGTTGGCGCCGACTCGCGAGAAACAGTGTTCCCGCTTCTGTGAATCTTCCCGTTTATAGAAGGGTGTTTTACCCCGCCCCTCGCGGCTCGAGGATCTCGCCAAGTGTCGAAAAACGTGTCTGTTCGCGTGTTGGGTACCAGCTTGAAAATTTATGAATTCACACCGTCGATCTTGACAAATCTCTCCGATAATTTCAATCGAGAACGATCGTCTATTTCTCGCGATCGAATTCAATCGAAAAATTCCACGTTCAAAGTCACCGTTATATTTTGGTGCGAGCTGGATGGTCGAAATCGTCGATCGATACGCGATGAGGAACGTAAGTGTGTAAAATGGTCGATCCCGGGTGAAAATATGGATCGAAAATGGGGAATGAAATCGTTTCGCGCGGTGCTTCGTTTCCCGGGAGAAACGATTTCGAAGGTGCATCGGATACGCGATCGCGTATAAGCGGTTCGTTACTACGTTGTTTCCATCCGGGATAGAGTTTCGAAATTATTATCATCGAGTGTTTGTGTTACGCGCGTGCCGAACCGTGTTGTAACCAGAGATACGTAAGAGGCGATAAAAATATTACGAAACCTGGCCACGATTATAAAATGATACACGAAGGTACCGTGTTCTTCTCTGTTGTTCGTCGATCTTATCCTTTATAAATATACATATATTCCGCGGGATGTGTATTGTTCACCGGTCGGTCGAAAGCTGGATCGATGTTAAATTTATTCTTTAGAAAAATCTCGACGCGTATTCTTGCAACACGTGTTAGTTTCTGACCACGAATATTCACGTTTACTAGCTCCAATAACGCTCGCGTATCGTTTGCACACAAGATACTGAATCCTTTTGTAGCCTCTACCGAGATTCTCACACTTTTCCAGCTGAAAGCTCTCAGAGACTCGAGACACTCTCTTCCGCGCCGGGAAATGCACTGTACTCTGTGTATTAAAATGAATTTCACGAACCACATCGCCGTTGATGCAAATAACCACCACGACTCGTTAGATGTTCCCTTTCTTGCAATGTTTTCTTCAAGAAAATTCTGCAACGTTTAAGTTCGTATCGCCACCTCGTGAAAAATATTTGTACACCAATGGATCGTTCATGCCAGTTAACGCGTTGAATACCATGATGGACACTGGTAATCGATACTCGAATATTACGACTTGTCTTTATAGGGTTTACAAGGAACGAACCTTAATATTTGTGAAATTTTAAGTAACGATACTGTTGTTAGCAATGCTATGAAACTTAGTACGAGGAGAAACTATCGAATAGCTTTGTGTTATAGTTGTAACAATTGTCGAGAATATTCTTAAATATGGAAATCTGGTTAATAAACTATTACAATTCCTGTCTTCGAAATAATCAAGTTCACGTGATGAAAATACTATCATCGATCGTTCAAAAACACCAATCGTGAGTGGAATTTTATATTTTTCGAAACAAAGTTTCGTGATGGGGGAATATTACCTTTTCGAGAACATTTTTATATATGGGAAATTGGTAGCTAATATCTTTCAAATAATTAATTTCACGCGACGAGAATACTATCATCGATCGTCCAAAAGCACCAATCGTGAGTAGTGAACCAAGGAACAGAATTGGAGGAATATTATTGCACCCTCTCGATGCATAATTTCGTTCCAGAACCACCCCAATTACACTAATTAACAAAAATACTATTATAGATCGTTCGAAAACACCAATCGTGAATAGTAAGCCAAGAAATAGAATTTTGCATTCTCTAAAACAAAGTCTCAGGATGGAAGAATATTATCACACCCTTTCGATGCATATTTTCGTTCCAGAGTCACCTCAATTACAAAGAACATTCTCCTTACACTTAAATAAAGAAAAGTAGCAGTTAAAATCTTCCAAATAATCAATTTCACGTGACAAAAATACTATCATCGATCGTTCAAAGACACCAATCGTGAGTAGAAAATCGAGGAATGGAATTTTACATTCTTCGAAGCAAAGTTTCAAGATGGAGAAATATTATCTTTTCGAGAACATTTTTAGATATGGAAAACTGGTAGCTAATATCTTTCAAATAATTAATTTCACGCGACGAGAATACTATCATAGATCGTTCGAAAATACCAATTTGAGTTTGACTCGAGAATTCAAAGTTTATTCACAATATTCAAATACTCAAGAATTCGAACTTTATTCACATCATTCGTCAATTCAAAATTCCATTCAATCGTGAATAGTGAACCAAGAAATAGAATATTGCATTTACCAAAAGAAAGTCTCGATTCGAAGGCATATTGTTCCAATCCTTTCGATGTGAATTCAAAAATTTCGCTGCTACGTAAAATAAAACAAAAAAATAAAAAAAAAAAGGAAAGAGCATCGTTCGAGGGACAACGAGAATTGATATTCACCCTGAATATTAATAACAGGGGACAGAACGACGCTCGCGTTGTCGCGTCGTCGCGACGAACGTGTACCTCGCGTCGTTACCGATGTTCATTACGCGGGTGAGTTTCCCGGGGCCCGTGGTATCCATAATTTCATTGATCCCTACGCGCCGCGCTGGCAGAAACACGGCTACGGCGTAAGTCAGCTCCTTCGCGGGGCAAACGACGCGGAAACGCGGGTTATTGTATCAAGTTACGCCTCCGTGGCCGTAAAGCGCGCCGTTGCGACTGCAACTGCAATTGTTAGAACGTAGCGCGGCGGCGAGGAGCACACTCAGCCGGGCGGGAGGGACCACGAACATTCGGGACCGTAGTAAAAGTTTGTGGTAAATGTTATTGCAGTCTGGCCGTGCGGTACGCCCTTTCGAGTAACACTAGGCTTATAAACATTACCACAATCTGTTACCGCAATCGAGCGCTAACCATGGGGGAACAGAAGTCACGGTCGTCGAGGTCGAGAAACGCTCGAGGTACCGTACGTACGTGGAAATAAAATGGAGACGGTGCGCCGCGCGACTGTTCGCGATGGGCTCGTTTCCATCCTGGAAATTTCCCCCCTAGCTTTCGAAAATAGGGAAATCGGTCCCACGAATCGATCCCCGTAGGGGGAGAGAACGTTAACCTCCATTTTACTCACGGTGGAATTTTGTACGCGGACTTTCGGTGTCTACGATAACGATAACAATAAGATGGTACGCGCGACGAAAATTTTCGCTAGAACGAGAGGAGGACGAGAGAAGGGAAGAGAGAAAATTAGGTAGGTAGGTGAAGGGAGAGTGTATTATTTTACGCAGCAGCGAAATTTTTGAATTCACATCGAAAGTGTCGGAACAATACTCCTACGTTTCGAGACTTTGTTTCGGAGAAGGCAAAATTCTATTTCTTGGTTCACTATTCGCGATTGGTGTTTTCGAACGATCTATGATAGTTTATTTTTGTTAAGTAGGGTAATTGGGGTGGTTCTGGAACGAAAGTATGCATCGAAAGGGTGTGGTAATATCCCACCATGCTGAGGTTTACAACGTAAAGTTGTGCGACAATTTTGGAAATGATATTAGTAACCTTCTCGTTTAAAAAATACAAATTTAGACATATGAAATGTTACATTGGGGCAATGTTTTAGGTAAAATGTTATATCGGTAGATAGTATCGGGTAAGTATTCTTCGTAATGTCTACTCCGAGTATATGATACTCGAATACGATACTCGAATACGATACTCGAATACGATACTCGAATACGATACTCGAATACGATACTCGAGTACGATACTCGAATACTATACTCAAATACGATACTCGAATACGATACTCGAATACGGTACTCGAATACGATACTCGAATACGATACTCGAATACTATACTCGAATACGATACTCGAATACGATACTCGAATACGATACTCGAATACTATACTCGAATACGATACTCGAATACGATACTCGAGTACCATACTCGAATACGATACTCGAATACGATTGTCGAGTTTCCGCAAGTATCGTTTTCGAATTATTACTTTACTCTCTTCTGTTTCCAGAGAATGCGGTGTACGCGTTTCGGGAACAGACCCAAGGACTGTATGGCAACGTGTCATCCGTGAGTAGAAAATTACTATCGCGAGCGTTGGCGCGCAAATACCATTTTCACCTATCGTATCTCACGGTTTGCATCCACGTTTCTTTCGTGGAACGATCGACGCATCGGGGCGACAACGAACGCGAACGCGGAGTATTTCCGCGTAAAGCGGGACATCGGTCCATCGTTTCGGGATTTACGAGCCGGCCGAATGGACACGCGTGTGTACCGAAACGAGCAGCCAACCCGCCATCAGCAGTTCGGAGCTATATGAAACCCTGACGTGGCTGCCAGGGTTGTAATTGTCGCCCTTTGTCCGTCATACGAGCTCGCTGCCCCCACGGTGGCGGCGTACCGCAAGCTTTCCGGTCCTCGTTGGAATCGGCGGATTGCACCGGAATTATCGTACCGGGGTGTGTAATCCTTGGTTTATTATCCGCCGATTACTTAGGTCCTTGATTATTTTGCTCGTCGATCGCGCGATCCGCGATATTCGCGGTATTCGGGTACCGAGTTTCGAAGTCGCAAATCTGGTGACGGTGTGTCGATTGACTGGGAATTTAGCGTACGTTTGAAGGGGAGGATGGATTCGATGGGGCATGATAGGATAGTAGAATTCGTACGTTGAAACGGTATTAAAAACGGGATTCGAATGGTGCATATCTTGGGAGTGTATCGACTATTACACGAACGTTAAGCTTTGTATCTTTGGGAGGAAGGGTGGTTTCGATGTAGATAGGTGGGGAGAGACATTGTGGATCGCATGTTTGATAAAAGATGATAGTCGGAGAGCATTCGAATATTCAAATATTCGAGGAACATTCTCAGAATTTGAATACTCAAACACATTCTCAGAATTTGAGTATTCAAATGATTCGAAGATCATTCTCAGCATTCAAATATTCAAATATCCGAAGATCATTCTCAGATTTTGAGTATTCAAAGATCATTCTCAACATTCAAATGTTCAAATATTCGAAGATCATCCTCACCATTCAAATATTCGAAGATCATTCTCAGTATTCGAATATTTAAATATTCGAAGACCATTTGGAAGATTCGAATATTCATAAAGTATTCAAAGACCATTTGGAAGATTCGAATATTCATAAAGTATTCGAAGACTATTCTCAGCATTTGAATATTCATAAAGTATTTGAAGACCATTTGGAACATACAAATATTTATAAAGTATTCAAAGACCATTCGAGTACTGAAGTATTCAAAGACAATTCGAGTACTGAAGTATTCAAAGACAATTCGAGTACTGAAGTATTCAAAGACCATTTGAGTACTGAAGTATTCAAAGACTATTCGAGTACTGAAGTATTCAAAGACCATTCGAGTACTAAATTATTCGAATCCCAGTCTCTACTCCAAAGTACTCTGTAAGGTACTCTGTAGGGTACTCCGAGCACGAATATTCGAATATAATTCATTCCACTAGAGTACTCAAGTATTAGAAGATCATTCGTAGCTTTCAAATACCTACAACACGTTCGAATAATCCCAGCCCTAATATCAACAAATCCTTAAGAACACATCGCAAGTCGTAAAAAGCACAACGTGTTCGAGGACCTATTAAACTGACATCGAATCAAACTGAAATTAACCGCTTGAAACCAATAGGCGTATCTCGAGTCGTTATCACCGATTACATCGTCCCATCTCCTACGTTCCAACCTCGCGAAAAGCTTCTCCGCACTGTCACGAGCGCACTGTGATCACCACCGATCATCTCGCGCGTCGAATCGCGTTCCAGCGCTCGTCGAAGCATCCTCCACGCATTGGTCGCGACGCGGACAAGTTTCTTCGAAAGTCAGCGTACACCTGTCTCGAAGTTGTCGCGGTAACCGTCGGACGATCTCTCTCCACGCCCCTTTGTTCCCCCTCCCTAGAGCGCTCGAGCTACCGTTCTCGAGTATTCCATCGTTTAAGCGGTTCTTTGTGGCCTGGGTGGGGAGTGAAGGGACTCGTCGAGTTCGTCGAGCCGCTGAGGAGCGGTTTCCCGCTGCGCTCGGTATTTTCCCGGGAATCGAGAGGAATTCCCTCGCCCCGTCCAGCGTGGCAATTCCTTCGAACAGGTCTCGTATCGCGGTCGAAATTGCACCGGTGGGTGAGTTACGTGTGTTCGTAACGGGTTACGAGGAACGAGTTTTCGCCGCGGGAGCGCAGTCAGCGAACCGTGGACGGGGCTGGCGAGAAACGTGCGCCCCGCGTTTTTCCCCGTTTAACTGTTTCTCGTCGTAGCAGCCCCTCTCTACCCCGTGGCGTAAACACGGAGCGAAAACCGTCTACCGAATGTTGCGGGGTATTATGAAAACCCGTAAACCAGTCCAAGTCTAGCATAGAACCGATCGATAAGCGACCGAACGTGAACCGTTTCGAACGTTTATACAAGCTCGTGACCGCATCCTAGCGCGAGACACTCGCTCGTAAAAGGCGGTGAACCGATCAACGCTGCCTCCCTCTCTATGGAACGAGGATCTCATCCTGGATGTCCTGTGGTAAAATTTTCGTGGGGAAAGCGTACGCCACGGGGATCTCGGACACTAGCCTCGACCAGGAGGAGCTTCTATTTGCATAAACTCCGGAAGGTCAGGAGTATTAACCCTCCGCGTGATTCGACGCGTAACTTGTTACCGTTAGGGTAGAGTCCGTTAGGGTAGGGAAGACATTCGAACGATTTGTTTGTTTAACGATTTTGTTACTGTGAGATTCTGCCACGAGGTTCCGGGGAACATGGTTCGGGATGAAGAAGCAGACTCGAGCGGAATAGAAATATCGAGGTGAAGCTTAAAGACCCGGTCCAAATACCTGGGCTATAAATTATATCGAGGCGGCCATCATGGCTGAAACTGCTTGATACGAAGTTGGGGAATAACGAGAGATCTCCACCGAAATTATACTGCCCTTAGCATCTGGTACCCGGGTGGGAATGTGGTTTGCTCGTTAGGGTGGATTCGATAATTTTAGATCCAAATGGCGGGCAGGGAGAGGGGTGGTGATTCTTTGTCGTGATTTTGAGTCCGGATTTGTTCAGTTGGCGTCAGAAGGGTTAGGTCGGGTAGAGTTTTTTTTTGAAGTTCTCAAAGTATCTCTGGGTTTCCTGGAGTGGTTGAAATTGTTGGGAGTGTTCACTGAAGTGTCTCGATGAAGACGATTGATCGCCAGATGCATTCTTTTGGCGCACGAACTGTACATTGTTAACTGTCAAATGCATTCTTTCCGCGAGTGAATAGTGAATTATCAAACGTCAGATGTATACATTCGTAACATGAACATTATTAACATTCAGTTGCATTCTTTCCACGTGCAGACTGTACATTCTTAACTTCCAAATCCATTTATTCGACGCACGAATTGTACATTTTTAACCTTCGGATGCATTCTTTGGACATGTCAACTATATGTTACAAACCCCCCAGGTGCATTCTTTTGGCGCACGAACTGTACATTGTTAACTCCCAAATGCATTTTTTCCACGCGTGAACAGTGAATTATTAATCGTCACATGTATTCCTTTGGCACAAGAACATTATTAACATCCAGCTGCATTCTTTCGACGTGCAAACTGTACATTCTTAATCTCCAAATCCATTTATTCGATGCACAAACTGTACTTTTACTATTTTTAACCTTCAGATGCATTCTTTCGATATGCAACCTATTCTTTACGATCCCCCCAGATGCGTTCTTTCGGCAAGCGAACTATACCCAGTCCCACTATCATTACAATCGTATCACAGACCACTATTACGCTCAAAAATAGCCAATTGTCGACCGTCGAATCGTCAATTCTTTGTTATTCACTATGCATTCCCGTAACTTATTTTCCATTGCGCAATAGAACATTCCCTCACGAACAGTACATTGTTAACATCCAGCTGCAATCTTTCCACGTGAAAACTGTACATGTTTAACCTTTGTCTGCATTCTTTCGACGCACAACCTATACGTTACGATCCCCCCAGATGCATTCTTTCGGTATGCCAACCATACCCGCTCCCACTTAACATCTAACTGCATTCTTTCCACATGAAAACTGTACATGTTTAACCTTCGGATGCATTCTTTCGACGTACAACCTATACGTTACGATCCCCCCAGATGCATTCTTTCGGTATGCCAACCATACCCGCTCCCACTTAACATCTAACTGCATTCTTTCCACATGAAAACTGTACATGTTTAACCTTCGGATGCATTCTTTCGACGTACAACCTATACGTTACGATCCCTCCAGATGCATTCTTTCGGTATGCCAACTATACCCACTCCCACTTAACATCCAACTGCATTCTTTCTACGTGAAAACTGTACATGTTTAACCTTCGGATGCATTCTTTCGACGCGCAACCTATACGTTACGATCCCCCCAGATGCGTTCTTTCGATGCACAACCTATACGTTACGATCCCCCCAGATGCGTTCTTTCGACGCACAACCTATACGTTACGATCCCCCCAGATGCATTCTTTCGACATGCCAACTATACCCACTCCCATTTAACATCCAACTGCATTCTTTCCACGTGAAAACTGTACATTTTTAACCTTCGGATGCATTCTTTACCTTACGATCCCCCCAGATGCGTTCTTTCGACGTTCCCACTATACCCGCTCCCGCTACCCGTCGCGATCGCGTCACAGGCCACCGTTACCCTCAAAAAATGGCCCATTGTCGGCCATTATACCGTCGGTTCTTTGTCACACGGAACGAATTCCCGTAGCTTATTCTCCATCGCGCAATAAAACTTTCCCTCGCGCCTAAAAAATGCCCCGTGCATTCACCGCGCGCTTTCGAACGCCCGTATCGAAAAAAACTGATTTTCCCGCGGACAATGGGGTCTCGTCGAGATGTCGCAGGTGGCGAGTTCGGGTCCCGTGACGCGTGCAACGCGCTCCCGCTGTTTTTTTCACGGCTGGCGGGCGACGATTCCGCGGTGACCGCGCGCACCATCGGAGTTATGACAACACACGGCGACCGCGGGGTGGGGAGAGGACACGATCGGAGAGGAGCCTCCCGATGTGTATCGGCAGGTGTTCGTCGACCGATCGATCGCCGGAAATCCAGCAGGCGCGGCCGTGGCAGTATCGCTATTTTTCGTTTCGAAAATCTCTCTCTTTCTCTCTCTCTCTTTCTGTTTCTTTCTCTTTCTCTCTTATTCTCTCATTCTCTCTTTCAGTTTCTTTCTCTTTCTCTCTTATTCTCTCATTCTCTCTTTCTGTTTCTTTCTCTTTCTCTCTTATTCTCTCATTCTCTCTCTCTGTTTCTTTCTCTTTCTCTCTTATTCTCTCATTCTCATTCGGTTTCTCTGTATCGTCGATCGACACACCGGCTAACGAAACGCGTTTGCGACGGTCCTCGAGCCGTATACCGAATTCCCTTTGAAAATCGAAACGCCCGAGCGTTCTGCTTGCACCTCGATACTCTCACGCGAAATCATTCTCCCTGAATATACACGAGTCCGGTGCGCGAGCATGCTCGCGCTCGCGCGCAAACGAGCGGGCCGAGATCGACGGAAAAATAAATTATGACGCTGCGTGGGAAATATCGAACGGGGGTGGCATGAATATTTACGGTGGTTCGGGTTTTCCACGATGGAAGACGAGTTCGAGCGATCGATCGGATCCATTGATACACACCGATCGATCGAATGTACAAATTATTTGCAAATCGTGCTGGCCGACGTCGAGGGCTACGGGTACCATCGGTGTCGATGCCGCGACGTTGGAAATATTTTATGGAATTTTTACGCCGGGACCGCTATCGATTCGTAGCGCAACGGGTTGTCCAATGGGACGAATCTATACCTGGCAGTTCGTTTTTAATAATTTTAAGAAGACAAGGTCTCGAGAAGTCCCGCGATCTTTATTAATTTCGTAACTCGTTGCTTTGAGATTGTTTTTTTTATTGTACATTTATTCCATGGAAAGAACGATCAAGTATTTTTCCACGGTATCTTGGAATTTTATTCTTGGATACTTTTTTATTAACGATATTACCGAAGTTGTGGCATAAAGTGAATTTTTATTATCGTCGAAGAAGATTTCTGTTTGTTTTGTATTTTTTAGTTTGACATTTTTATTGGAACGTGGGGAAAGAAGATTATGTACATTATTATTATTATTCGAACCGTCGATTGTTGTTATCGTTCTCTTGATATTTGATCCGGGCACCTTTCACACGAATAATAAATGCATTCCTCGCAAAGGGTTTCGTTTCCGCGTAAAATGGCTTCGAATATTCAACGAGCCCGCTCGTGTTTATCTCGGTTTGACGTACTTGGCTTGGAACAGGTAAACTCCTGTTCGTGTTGGTATTTATAAACACGTTCGCGTTTCATCCGTCCTGTTCCTGTGTCACCAAGAATTCGTGTATCGTTAATTAGAAGAGCACGGATGCGTTATTCAACATCGGGGTCAATATTACCCTAATTGGAAGAATAAAGGACTTGGACAGCCGAGAATTCGTTTAATTTTCTCGACCAAGTTCGTTTCATAAACACCCGGGCACGGGTGAAAATCTACCGATCTCTATCCAGGTATCATTAATTAATGCAAACGGAACAACGGCGATTATTTTGTAATATGTTACGTTTATGTACAACGCAGAGTTACAGAAAAATGTTAGTAGAACGAAATCAATTACTCGAGTTGATTATCCATCGTATATAAATTATTGAAATGCTTGTTTTTTTTTATCGTGCACTTAATTTTCGAAGAAGAATCGCATATGGTACAATTCGTTTGAAAGATTTCGTTTCGTCTCCGCGCGAGTATTCTCGTACTCGGAGTTCAACGCGGGCTCTTGGAAACTTTCGACCAATCAACGTCGATGTGTTTCGCGTAGTAGCGCGGGAACTTGTAACAAACTGGAGCAATATAAGCGAGAAAGGACTTACTCGTTTCCGGAATTCTCGTATCGTGAGCGACTAGAAGCTGGGCCGCGAGCGTGGCCCGGTGTCCGGAAGTACTCTCAGCTACGCACTCGTATCTCCCACTGTCCTCAGGCTTCGCGGAGGATATCACCACTTTCGATCTCCGCCTGAAAAACAGATAACGTCTACGTTGAATCGTCTACAATCTTCCGTCACCGAAGAACGAAACGCAACAGTATTATCCTGATCCTTTCGCTTAGGAATGTGTCGCGTGATAATTAAAAATTTGATACAAAAAATGTCGATCTCCAACTAATTTGTTGAACTCGTTTGCGAACTCTGTTATTTTCTTTTGTATTACATTTTAATTGTGGTATCGTCGGTTATAGATTCGTGGGGATTTAATCACGGATTAAGACTGATCTGTCTCTTATGTGTCGATACAATTTTTATATCTGTTCTTGTCCTGAGTGTCCTGCGTTATGTAAAGAGTGCTTTATTATGGGAACGGAAAGAGTCTCATGAGTTGTTATGGGAACGTATGCAAAAGGAATTTCGGTTATCAGCGGTCTGTCGTATGGAGTATCATGCGTTGTTATGGGAACGTGTGCAAAAGGAACGTTATCGGTTTTTTTGGTAGGGTTACGAATGATTTCTACAGGTATTTAAATTTCCACGTGACTGGAAGTTTCGAAGCGTGTCTCAAAGTTCCAGCGAGCGCCAGAATCGAGAGGCCACGCATTCCACGCGCAAAATTGAATCGAAAACGTGCAATAACGTTTCACCGTACGTACGGGGCATTATTGGCGAGAAAATCGATCTCGAAAATGGATGGCGCGCGCGCACGTTCCACGAGTTTCGACTCGTTCTCATTGGCCCTCCACTTGCGTTCCCGTACACTTAATTACGATAAAATAATATTTATCGTCGCAAATTATACCGTGAGATCCGCTGAAACGAATTTCGGGAAAAACGAGCGCGCGCTCTCGGAAATAAATGTTCTCGATAACCAAGTATTTTACAGATAAAATTATATTCTTTGGTTTTCTTCTTTTTTATTTATTTCTGCGGGTAGAATCATCACCGTATTGGTCATAGTAGTTACAAGACACCTTGTACAGCGATGGAGTTACCGATTTAATAATCCGATTTTTGGATGCAATTATTTGGTATTCAGTGACGTACAATAATGTTACAGATTCACTCTCGAAAAATTCAATTTTTGCGTTAATAGTAACCTCTAGAAATATCAGAAAAGATAATTCGCATCGAATTCGAGTTTTCGTTACATTTGCACAGTTCGTTTTCTTTAGAATTATTCGCGACGGTGTAGAAAATTTCTCAAGTGCCCCCCTTTCGTCGAATATGGATATTTCGTGCCCCGAGGGGTCGAGGAGGGCTCGTTCCTGGCGCCAAATAATTACACTCGTAGGGTAATCTCGATCGATGCCAAAGATTGGATTACTTCGTTTATTATCTTTTCGATAGGTACACGGTTCTCGAGGCGGTCTCGATTCGTGTACCCTCGTCTGGTCCCGGGAGAAGATTCCGTAAAGTTCGGGGCAAACAGGAAGTTTTGCCCGCGCTTCCGGAGAACCGAGTACCCCTTCCCGAGCCGTGAGCCTTCCGCGCTGGTTTAGAACGACCTGAAATTTCTGGACTTCTATCCGCGGATAGAGTGTGCACCGGGGGCTTCGTAGGGGGGCAGGGTGGGGCGGGTACGACGGGGTAGAAACTCGTTTTTCCGTATGAAGAAGCCAGGAACTTCTGTAGGAGCTCTCCGAAGTTGCTCTCGAGACGGCGGGAAATTTAATAACTTTACGAACGCCCGTGGATTACCGACGTTGAAATTCCGGCGTAACGCAAATATCGATGGCGATCGATGCGACCATTTCGCGCGCTCGACCTTTATTTTATCTCGAGCGTCTACGCGAGACGTACACGAGACGTTTTGCAAACTTCGGGATTGGAGGACCGTTTCGCTGGAAGTTCACGTCGAATGGGGAAAGGGTGAGGGAAAGGGTCATAGTACCGGACGAAGGGGGTCACTGACTCAGCTCGAAGGGGTACGCCGGTAAGTTTGGATAGAAATATTAATTTTCTTTGAATTTTGTCGAAGCAGTGATAGGTGAAGGTGTTTGGTGAATTTTATTGGAAAATTTTGGAAAGGGAGAATATTCAAGGGGGTCCAACTCATCGGTGCCCTTCTTGAGAGGGTACTATAATTTAGATACAGAATTTAGTTCGTATTCTGTTGAAGTATTGTCTTGAGAACATGTTTGGTGAATTTTATTGGAAAATTTGAGAAAGGGGGAATATTCAAGGGGGTCCAACCCACCGGTGCCCCTCTTAAGGGGGTAGTATAGTACAATATACAAAATTTGGTTCGAATTTCGTCGAAGAACTGCTTCGAGAACATGTTTGGTGAATTTTATTAGAAAATTTAAGAAAGGGAAAATATTCAAGGGGGTCGAACCCACCGGTGCCCTCTTAAGGGGGTACTATAGTTTAGATACTGAATTTGGTTTGAATTTTGCCAAAGCAGTGATAAGTGAAAGTGTATGATGAATTTTATTAGAAAATTTGAGAAAGGGCAAATATTCAAGGCGGTTGAATTCCCTTAAGATTGGATTGTGCTCCCCTTAAGAGGGTATTATAATTTAGATACAGAATTTAGTTCGCATTCTGTTGAAGTATTGTCTTGAGAACATGTTTGGTGAATTTTATTGGAAAATTTGAAAAAGGGAGAATATTCAAGGGGGTCGAACCCACCGGTGCCCCCCTTAAGGGGGCACTATAGTACAAAATACAGAATTTGGTTCGAATTTCGTCGAAGCATTACCTTTAGAACATGTTGGATGAATTTTATTGGAAAATTTGAGAAAGGGAGAATATTTAAGGGGGTACAACCCACCGATGCCCCTCTTAAGGGGGTATTATAGTACAATATACAGAATTTGGTTCGAATTTTGTCGAAACACTGCATAGAGAACGTGTCCAGTGAATTTTATTAGAAAATTTGAGAAAGGGAGAATATTCAAGGGGGTCGAACCCACCGGTGCCCCTCTTAAGGAGGTACTATAATTTAGATACTGAATTTGGTTTGAATTTTGTTAAAGCAGTGATAAGTGAAAGTATCTGGTGAATTTTACTGGAATATTTGGGAAAGGGAGAATATTCAAGGGAGTCGAACCAACCGGTGCCCCCCTTAAAAGGGTACTATAATTTAGATACAAAATTTAGTTCGCAATCTGTCGAAGCATTACCTTGAGAACATGTTTGGTGAATTTTATTGGAAAACTTGGGAAAGGGAAAATATTCAAGGGGGTCGAACCCACCGGTGCCCCCCTTAAGGGGGTACTGTAGTACAATATACAGAATTTGGTTCGAATTTCGTCGAAGCATTACCTTGAGAACATGTTGGATGAATTTGATTGGAAAATTTGAGGAAGGGAGAATATTTAAGGGGGCCCAACCCACCGGTGCCCCTCTTAAGGGGGTATTATAGTCTAAATACAGAATTTGGTTCGAATTTTGTCGAAACACTGCATCGAGAACGTGTGCAGTGAATTTTATTGGAAAATTTGAGAAAGGGAGAATATTCAAGGGGGTCGAACCCACCGGTGCCCCTCTTAAGGAGGTACTATAATTTAGATACTGAATTTGGTTTGAATTTTGTTAAAGCAGTGATAAGTGAAAGTATCTGGTGAATTTTACTGGAATATTTGGGAAAGGGAGAATATTCAAGGGAGTCGAACCAACCGGTGCCCCCCTTAAAAGGGTACTATAATTTAGATACAAAATTTAGTTCGCAATCTGTCGAAGCATTACCTTGAGAACATGTTTGGTGAATTTTATTGGAAAACTTGGGAAAGGGAAAATATTCAAGGGGGTCGAACCCACCGGTGCCCCCCTTAAGGGGGTACTGTAGTACAATATACAGAATTTGTTTCGCATTCCGTCGAAGCATTACCTCGAGAAAGTGCCCGGTGAATTTTATTGCAAACTTTGAGAAAGTCGACATATTTAATTGGGTCGCGTGTACCAGCCCCCCCTACCTCGCCCCCTGAGGGGTTACTTTAACCTAGACAGAGAATTTTATAACGCGGATGGAATTCGAGATATTATACTTCGAAAGTTTGCACCGTCGCGTCGTTTGCACGCATCTCGGCGAGCTTGTAGAATTTGTTCCACCTCCCCCTCCATCCTCTTCCGCAAAAAGTAGAAAAATGTTGTCAATACCCAGCGGCTACGAGGAGAATGCAAAAATCAAGCCGGATTGTGTTTTCCTCTCGTGTATTCGAACGAAGAAAAGCAGCAACGAAATTCATTCCGATCCAATTATTCTCCCGCGTAGAAAAGAAGAAAAGTGAAAGAAAAAAATGAAAATACAAAAAAAAAAGAAAAAGGAAAACGAGGAAACGACCAACCCTCAATATTCGTCCGAAAATACCAGACTGCCCCCCTCGAGCGATCTCGCATGCACGCGCTCGCGAGATTCGGAGATACCGGCACCAAGAGCGAGAGATAGAGATAGAGAGAGTGTGAGAGAAAGAGATAGAGATAGAGAGAGAGAAAGAAAGAGAGAAGTAGAGAGAGAGAGAAGCTGAAACGGACACAGGGAGGGGGTTGGACGAGTAAAAAAGGGAGCTGGTCGCTGTCTGCAGCGGAGAGAGGGGGAGAACAGACGAGAAGCTACAGTGAGCGACCGAGAGAGACTGCAACGGTGAACGAACAGGAGCGAGTGAGAGAACCGTACGATGGATCCTGCAGGGAAGAGTTTCTAATTTGGTGCCGCGGCAAAAATCGACACTCCGTCTAGACTACCGGCGCTCTCCGCTTAGCGCGCGTATATATGCCACCGCGAGAGAGAAGAAGCTTCGTGGATCGGGACAGAGGGGAGTATACGGCCCGCGGATGAACCGAGAGAGAGAGAGAGAGAGAGAAAGATAGAGAGAGAGGGTGGCACGACAGAGAGGGCCAAACCGAGATTTCTATTTATGTATTCCGCCTCGTTCATGCCTCAGCCCTGTCTTTCGCGTTCTCCTTTCATCTCGTTACGTTTTTGCGGCCAGCTACCCCGAGATCCCTCCTCTCCTGGGCCGCACCGTGCCCTCCCCTCCCACCACTCGCAGTAACCCTTTGACGCGTGGCCAAAGAGGATCGATCCCCGTGGATTTTCTAACGACCGGACCGTCCGGGGATCGTGCGCCATTTTCCCGCGGGAAAACCCTTCCGGAAAGTTTTTCGCGTGCAGAATACGCCCTACGGTTCGTTTCCAGTTTCCACGTTTCCGGTGAAACCATCCACGTGGCACCGCTCGCGCGCGCTTACGCGTCGGAACGCCTTTTTAGAGGATGCGGTTTCGCTCGCATTCGAGAGACCCTCTGGTACGCGCGGGACGCTTTCAAACCTCGAGGAGGATTCCGGGCTTTTTCGGTAATAGGTTCGAGCAACAGCGATGAGTCCATCCCGCCCAGCACCGTGCTCGTTGAGTTTCGAGTTTCTTTGAGCGCGAGAATTATATCCGAGCGGTTCGGTGTTTGTACACGCGATGCTCGCGATTAAGGGCTCAGCGCTAAAGGCTCAGCTCTCTTTGCCGGATTTTCTTTGAAGACGAGTGGCTAATTTTATTAACTGCCGATCCATCGATTCGTTGGAGATATAGCGAACCGGGCTGTTGAATTTTGGGAAGCTTGGGGCATTTAGGAGGGATTACTGATCGGGAGGTGGTGGACGAAGGTTGGGGATAAAATATCGGGGAAGTTTTGGTGTATCGGTTGTGGTTTAATCGGGACGATTGTAACGAGACAAACTGCGTCAATTCGAAACGGTTACCGCGATTGTTCAATTTATGACGTTTTTGTGAGGTAGGTTGAACATTGTCCTGTAATTGATATTACGACGAGATATGGGAATAATTTTCAAAGCAGGTACTCCACCTGTTTTATTTAACATTCTCGCCTCTGTACTATATGCGCGAGCATTCCGGTGTAGTTTTCATAAAATGAGAACAAAATATCACTGCGAAAGGATTCAAGCGTCGAATTTATAGCGGTATTTAGAGCCGCGTTTAAAAATTGTTTTATAATTGATATTACCCCGAGGTGTGTGGGAATCATTTTTATAATAGATACTCCGCTTGTTTTATTCGAAATGATATTTCCTCTCGGTACGATTCGCGTGGACAGGAGTGGTAGTGTATTTTTTTTTTTACGAAACGGGAACAAAATAGGAGTATCGTAGAGTAGTGTATTTTTTTCGAAATGAAAATAAAGTACGGATATTGTACAAGAGTGTATTTTTCAAAATGAGGAAGTACGAATATTGCACAGTAGTGTATTTTTTTTTAAAATGAGAAAATACGAATATTGGATAATAGTGTATTTTTTTGGAAAAATGAGAACAAAATACGAATACTGCACAGTAGTGTATTTTTTCAAAATGAGAACAAAATACGGTACAGTACAAAATATTGCACAAAAGTGTATTTTTTCAATAGGAGATAGTACGAATATTGCACAGTAGTGTATTTTTTTTTTAAATGAAGACAAAATACGAATATTGCACAGTAGTGTATTTCTTTGGAAAAATGAGAACAAAATACGAATACTGCACAGTAATGTATTTTTTCAAAATGTGAACAAAATACGGTACAGTACAAAATATTGTACAAAAGTGTATTTTTTCAATAGGAGAAAATACGAATGTTGGGCAGTAGTGTATTTTTTTTTAAATGAAGACAAAATACGAATATTGCACAGTAGTGTATTTCTTTGGAAAAATGAGAACAAAATACGAATACTGCACAGTAGTGTATTTTTTCAAAATGAGAACAAAATACGGTACAGTACAAAATATTGTACAAGAGTGTATTTTTTCAAAATGAGAAAATACGAATGTTGGGCAGTAGTGTATTTTTTTCAAAATGAGAACAAAATACGAATATTGCACAGTAGTGTATTTTTTTCAAAATGTGAACAAAATACGGCACAGCACAAAATATTGTACAAGGGTGTATTTTTTCAAAATGAGAAAATACGAATATTGGACAGTAGTGTATTTTTTTTCAAAATGATAACAAAATACAAATATCGCACAGTAGTGTATTTCCTTTTTTAAACAAGAACAAGATACGTATCTTTTTTTTAAATAAGGACAAAATACCGATACTGTACAAGAGTGTATTTTCTTCAATGAGAAAATACGAATATCGCACAGTAGTGTATTTTTTTCAAAATGAGAACAAAATACGAACACTGTACAGTAGTGTATTTTCTTCAATGAGAAAATACGAAATCGCACAGTAGTGTATTTTTTTCAAAATGAGAACAAAATACGAACACTGTACAGTAGTGTATTTTCCCTCAAATCTAGAAAATACGAATATCGCGCAGTAATATATATTTTCTCGAATCGAAGAAATACGAATATCGCGCAGCGGTGTACTTTTTCGAAATGAGACCGAAGTACGTGTATCTTCCAGTGGTGAATTCTTTTTTCCACTTGTTAAAATGAAAACAAAATGAGAATGTCACGGTGAAAGGGTTGAAGCGCAACTTCGTAACTCCGTCGACAAGCGCAAACCCCCGATGATCTAAAAAGTAATTTCTCGCGAAACTTCGGAGCGGAGACTTTCAAGTAACACGCGAATATTTCTCGTCGGTGTCGTCGAAAACGTTAACATCGTCGAAGCCCGGAAATTAAAGGGGGTGGACGGTGGTTCCGGGGGCGAGGTCCCCGAGGCCGGTTCGAACGGGAAGCCCCGGCTTCCACGACTAGAGGAACTCTGAAAAGCGTCGGAGGCTTTCGATTATGGGTACTCCGATATTCCGCGAAGTGGTGCCACCGGCGGTAAGATTAGGCGGTAACTCTGTAAGCTTAGTCGGCCTTAGCCTTAAGAATGGATTTTACGATGATCCTAAGTGAATGCATCCCTGTCGACTTTCCACGCGAGATAAGTGCGACCTTAGGAGGAACTCTCGTAAGTTCCTGTTAACATTTCAATAAAGCGACAGACCTTGCAGTGATTTACAATCACCCATCGCTTCTCCTTGAGCCGGAACTCTGGTATTTTACACCCTGGCCATTATTCGTTTCCTTGGTTCGAGATACTAAGGTTAAATAATACTCCAAGTGTGACGAAAATGTGACTCGGTGGGAGCAAGTACTCTGGACACTTGGAGAGAATACTTCTCTTTGGTGGTATTTGACTCGACTAAGAAATTTCGATCTTGTAGTGATTTACAATCTCTCACCACTTTTCCTTGAGCTGGAACTCTGGTATTTTACACCCTGGCCATTATTCGTTTCCTTGGTTCGAGATACTAAGGTTAAATAATACTCCAAGTGTGACGAAAATGTGACTCGTTGGGAGCAAGTACTCTGGACAGTTGGAGAGAATACTTCTCTTCGGTGGTATTTGACTCGACTAAGAAATTTCGACCTTGAAGTGATTTACAATCTCCCACCACTTCTCCTTGAATTGGAACTCTGGTATTTTACACCCTAGTTATTCGTTTCCTTTGTTCTTAATAGTAAGGTCCAATAATACTCCGAGTGTGTCGAAAATGTGACTCGTTGGAAGCAAGTACTCTGGACACCTGGAGAGAATACTTCTTTTCGTTAGTATTTGGCTCGATATACATTCTCGACTAAGAAATTTCCATTTTTCAATTTTTTATCTTCTTCACTCGAGAAAAATACACTATTTCCACGAAAATGCGAGTTTTCTATTGATATCTCCCTTTAACAAATTATCTATTACCTACTTTCGATATATAAATTACATCTGCAAAGTAGAAAATTTCGAGACGAGAGAATCGGTGCTGTTAACTCATTTGGAAAACAAAGATAAATATTTCTTTACGAATAACGTCCCGTGATGACCAATGGAAACGAGGTTACGTTGAAAAATAATACAAGATCACCGCGTAGAAAATTGTTCGGTTGAGAAATGTTGTTGCTGCTTTCCGTTCGTCAAGAAAATATCCTTCTCGAGCCCGATGAACGATTTTCAATTCCGTGCCACGCGTTGGTTCGCGAATACCGGGTTCCTCGAGTTAACCGGATCGCCCCGGCGCTTTTCTCTCGTCATATTTCCCCGTTCATCGCGTAACGAGCGAGACCCAATTCACGTCGGCCGCTCCATAAATCTCGCGAGCGCAATAACGTTCTCGCGCCGCGGCGTTCGCGAAATCACCGTTCAACCCACGTATCATCTGCACCCTGCTTTCAGCCGGTAGGGAGGGGGTGGGTTCGCCGATGGAGAGAAACGAGCAAACTGCGTCTATTCGTAGCGATGTTAATTCGAGAAGAAATCACAAGCCGATTGTGTATTCCCGGCTAGGAGTCTCGAAAAAGAAACAAAAAACAACCGTCCCTCGAACCGACCTGAAAGAGGGATGATTGATTATGCACGGTAATGGAAATGACATCGAGCGTTTTGTCCCGATTCCCAGTTTTCAATTATCTAATTGAATACGGATCCAACGGTTTCATAATATGCGCGCGTACGTGCTGCGTTACCTTAATTCACGACCGATGCGAGAATTTTCGTAAATTTTGCGGGAAATTATTGCAGTCGTACCCGCTTTCAAGCGACACGAGTCGCGCTTGAAAGCGGGGTAACCTTTGTCTTGTAACTGAGAGACTAATAACGATGGCTCGCGCGCACTGGATAAACGTAATTGGTAATGAGAAGGTCGACGATCTTGAATCCGGGGTGATTATCGAAAATTCCTGCGGCGGACTTCGAAAGTATTCAATACAAACGAGAATGGTGTACATTTTATTTTATCGGTGAACTTTGCAAGTAATTTGCACCTCCTTCTGTGTGGTATGGAAAATAGTTTTTTTTGTTGGAAGTCATACTTCTGGAAGAATAATAGCTTTTGATCGGTTTGAAGAAACTACTAGGGAGAAAGTTTCCTTTGCCTCGGACGAATACACCGATAGAGGAGAAGCTAATCTCGACAATGATTATTATATAATATATATATCACACGTTACTTATCTCGGTAATTAATTGTTTATGCTTTTGAAAGTATGAGTGTCGTATTCGGAGTGCTCACAAGTCTAGTCTTCTTCTAGAGATCACGAACAAAATAATTTATCAGAGGATTCGAATAGGACTTGGAATAACCAGTCCTATTCAATTTATCGGGGATGGATGCGAAACAACCTAAGGAACTCTACTCTTCAGAAATTACGAGCACCCTCGCTCTTTGTTCACTTTTACTAGAGTCAATTCCATCGCGAATAAGATCCAATGGTTTGAATTTTGACCATAATTTCTGGGTAACTCCCACAGTGTGTTCTCGGGGGTACTTAGGATCACTTTAATGAATCGAACATGTATTTAATAGGAAGGATGTTTATCAGAAAGTTTGACTCAGAATAACCAGTCCTCTCCTACTCGAATAATCGAGTATAGATTCGAAGAATCTACTTTTCAGAAGTACTCTACTTTGCTCAAGAACTCTACAAGATTACTTAGAATCACGTTAATGGATCGATGTGTTCAATAGGAAGTACATTTATCAGAAAGTTTGACTCAGAATAACCAGTCCTCTCCTACTCGAATCATTCGAATAATCTACTCTTCAGAAGTACTCTACTCTACTCAAGAACTCTACTCTTTAGAAGTACTCTACTCTACTCAAGAACTCTACTCTTCAGAAGTACTCTACTCTACTCAAGAACTCTACTCTTCAGAAGTACTCTACTCTACTCAAGAACTCTACTCTTCAGAAGTACTCTACTCTACTCAAGAACTCTACTCTTCACAAGTACTCTACTCTACTCAAGAACTCTACTCTTCACCAATCGCAAGAACCTTTGTCCATTTCTACTCGAGACAATTCTATCACGTCGTAAAACCCGATCGTCCGAATTTTGACCACAGTCTCTCTACTCTACTCAAGAACTCTACTCTTCCGCAATTACAAGAACCTTTGTCCATTCCTACCGGAGACAATTCTATCACGTCGTAAGACCCCATCTTCCGAATTTTGACCACAATCTCCCGAGAAGTCCCACTGTCTGTCCTTCACGGTGCTTAGGTGATCCGATCGAACGCATGTTTAATGGGGTAGCGTCGGTACGCGAACAGCGAACGTGGACTATCGGTCTAGTAATGGAAACGGCATGTCCTCGGTGGGGGCGAAAAAGAGATACACGTCGGATGGTGGTGTAACGATGGTGGGGGAAACGGCTTTCTTCGCCTCTACCCCTCCCCGCCCGTTCTGTTTTTCTTCCAGCCTGTAGAAGCAGTTAATGGTTTTCTGTTGGCCGGCTGCCTCGCCGCGTTAATGCTTCTGCCGCTTGAATGGAGCCCCCCTCCTTCGTTCTCCCCTCTCCCGGTTTTCGTTCCGCGCCTACGACCCCTCACCGCTCCTGGACCGACGAAATTCTTCCGGGAGCGATTCTATCGACGAAAGCCCGGCGCGTTTTGTATCGCGGACATCGACACGAATAACTTCTCGAGGACGCTCGACGTCGTTCCTCCATTGTCCCCTCGTCAAGCTTTCGCCCTCCCTTTCGACCTCCCTTTCGACCTCCCTTTCGACTCCGTTCGACCCGAAACGGTCATCGAGCAACGAGGAACCGACGAGAACTTCAACCCTGCGCGGTCGTCTTTGTTAACACCGGCTCGTTTCGAAGGTGTTTCGTTTATTTCATTTTTTTTCTCGAATTTCCCGCGAAACGTGTTCAAGGATCTTCGATCTGTCACGTTCTTTACTCCTCCCCCCTTTTACTTGTCCGGTTCCATCGTCTCTTTTGTTAACGTTTCGACTCCTCGAATTTCCACTCCGCGAACGATAAATAAATCGACGACTTTGGGATAAAATAATGAATACGTTCCACGGGAAATTAGAAACTGGAGAAACGAAGTGCGAGCGGGACGACGAGAGATTTGAATAAAGAGGGAAAGAATTGTAAGGAAACTGTACAAGTGTTGCAATGAAAAAGGAATAGTTACAAACATAAATCATTCCGTAATTTGACGAAAAATTCTCTCCAAATTATTTTTGCCGAATACTTCATCGAATGCATAATACGATGCATACATAAACAGTATAACATAATATTAATAACGTAAAGTGTACAAAATATACTTCTACAGTAATTATTGTGTTATTCGAAAAATCAAACGCGACAATTAAATATTGGGTCGTTCGGGAAGTGATTTCGTTTTCCAAAATGGACAATATATAATTTAGTAAAATGTTTATACACTCTAAAAAGATCGTGTTTCATTTTTACAAAAAAAAAAAGAAAAAAAAACGAGAAGACTTCCCGAACAACCCAATATAACGATAAATTAACTCTTTGCGTTTGTAACATCGAATTCGTAGAATCTGTAGACGTGGTCGATAATTTTGTCTCGCGAAGGGGTGTACCGTTTGAATAAAAGGTTGAAGAAGCGAGGGTCTGGTCGAACGGCGGAAGAATGTCGCGAGACGAGCGAAAAATGTGTCGAGTCCGCTAATCTGAAAGAGTCGCGGGCTCATCGAGGAGTCGTCTGACTTACGAGCGACGCGACTCGTCCCCTCTCCACCCCAACCCACCCCCACCCCGTCGGCGGTTGATTCGTCGCGCTCGAACGAAGCGAGTTCGGTCGCGTTTCGTCGGACGAGGCGGTATCGAATTACGCCGGTGTCGTCTGGAAGTCACCGGGCGGCTCGTGGCTGATTTAACGAATCAGTTACGTCGCCGAGATACGAATAACGATGGCCAGACAACGCGACGCTTCTCGGTAACCCCCGACGGAGGACCACGGGAGGAAGAGAGACCGAGTCTGCTAATTTTAACCGGGACAGCTCAGTGCCGTAGCGCTCCGTTCAGCCGAGCGAGTTTTCGCGCTTCGGTCATCTCGCATTTTCTTCCTGATGCCGCTGCGTCTGGCCGACGAATATCTGCCTTTCCCGCGGGTTTCGATCGAGTTCCTTTACCCGTTACTCATCCGTGTCTTTTATCGCGACGCAATCTCGAGAATCGAGACTTCGAGGACTCTGGTCACGTGGATTCACGTCGCTCGGATTAAGTGGGATTCTTCGACAACGGGACGTTTTGTACTGAGCGGAGAAGAATTAAGTATTATAAATTGTCGAGGAAATTGTAAATTAGAGGAAAATGTTAAGTAATGGGAGAATAGAGGAGCAATAGAAGTTTTATATAGATAATTATTTCTTTTTGATGGAAGGTCGATTAGGATATTAATTATTTCTTTTTAAATAAGGTAGAAATGTCGTTTGATACGTGTCTGAGATGGTAATATAAATACAATTTTTAATGAGTGGAATGGAAAGTTTATACAATTTTTCTTTTGTGTAATATGTACGAGAAAGAGAATTCTGAGAAGGTACGATTTTTGTTCGTGGATGTAAATAACGCGCGGTTAACGAAAGACGAGACGAGGAGAATTGTTATTTCGGAGTAAGTTTTGAAATCTCGTGCAGCTTATAAGTTGGTTCTTGGGCGGTTCGTGTTCCACTGAAATGTTACGGCGAGACATCAAAACCGGGTAGTTTCGAAGCAGCGCAAAGATCAGGTGGCTCGCGAAGGTCAAAACTTGTTGAAATGACGGTCCACGGGGGACGTGGAATTCATCGCGCGGGCCAGGAAAATCCGTGTGGCTTAACGAGCAACCGCAAGAGTTGAATCCCTTCGGGACGGGGATCTAGACTATTTCTCAGACACAGTCTGCCGGGACGCTCCGCGTCGGAGTTCGCCTTCCGTTTGGGGAATCAAGGTGGCCTTCTGGACCTTCTGGATGTTCGTTGATCAGCGAAACTCACCAGAATTACGCCGGAGTTAACGCGCCGCAGCTCGTTTCGCGTTATCGTTCCCCTCTGTATTAAGATTACATCCAACGATAGCAGTTAAATACGAGATTGACCCGAATTAGCTGCGAGTTTCCACGCGTGTAATGCGCGTCTTAATGCGCAACGAGCCTTGAATAACCGATCGAATTTTACCCCTTGAATAACTTAGCTCGAGCTGTGATTACTGTTGCTGCGTACTTTTTGCGCGTGAAGTAGCAGATCTGGATGGAAAGAGATGGAATTTCGGGAGAAGAAAGTATCTTCCCCGGATAACTGATCGAATTATACCTCTCGGATAACTGAACGGTAGACGTCGCTGTATCGTCTTATGAAGTGTCAGGTTCGAATAAGAAAAGAACTCTACTTTGAGGGAGAAAAGGTTGCCTTACCCGGATAACTGATAGGTAATAGATTCAGTATACGATTATTTCGAAAGGACTTCACCATAATTGATATCGAGCCTTGAATAACCGATCGAATTTTACTCCTTGAATAAATTAGCTCGAACTGTGATTACTGTTGCTGCGTATTTTTTTGCCTGTAAAGCATGTAGATAGAGAAAGATCGAATTCTTGGAGAAGAAAGTATCTCCCCCGGATAACTGATCGAATTGTACCTCTCGGATAACTGAACGGGAGTCGTCGCTACTGTTGTCGTTGTATCGTCTTACGAAGTGTCAGGTTCGAATAAGAAAAGAACTCTACTTTGAGGGAGAAAAGGTTGCCCTACCCGGATAACTGATAGGTAATAGATTCAATATACGATTATTTCGAAAGAACTTCACCATAATTGATATCGAAGCGAAGCAAAAATCTTAGTCCTTGATATTAGTAGCGAAAATTGTCATCCAGAAACATTTTCTTCGGTCACGTTGGAAATTCCATCCGTGTTATGGGAATCTAGCAGGTTGGAAACGCGTAAGAATTTTCGCTAGTAGAAGTGGAGAAACTCAGCCGCCGCCCAGGGGATTTTTGGTCTTTTGAGGATTCCTGTGACGATCGTGGCAAGATGAACGCCCTCTTTTGGTCAAAGAAGAGCTGCACGATGAAAAACAGCTCGGATTTATGGCGTCCGTCGTTTTTCCGACCGGCTACTCGACTCAAAGCTCGTGCTTCCCGCGTCCACGGACGGCCCCGTCGAAATATCAGAAGAAAGAGCTTCCGTCGAAGCGCAGGTAGTCAAAAGCTCCGCCAGTCGCACGCTCGCTAGGTTATAAATACCGTGACCCATCAATGGCACCGCTACAACCATTCAGAGTCGCGACAGGAACGAAGAAGGTCGGATGGAGTACCATCGAGAGCGCTTTAATGCGCGGACTATGTAAAAAGGGTGGGTAGCACTCCACGAGAGGTCCTGACCCTCTTTCTTTTGTTACTCTTTTATACGGGTCTCTCTCATCCTCGAGACTTTCGCGCGTGGAACGTTTCTGCGATAAATTGTATCGGTGTGTTAAGCCTCGGGACCAATTTTCCAAGATTTTCACGCTTCGATGGAATCGATATTCAACAGCAGTTTCTTCTCCAGTTGGTGTTTTCGCAGCGACAGCCTAGAGTGTTGAAAATGCCAATTTACGCGGCGCGGCAACGGGGGGATTAACCTAATCTTAAAATACGATCCTAAAGTACAGTCGCGTTTGGCGACAATGTTCTGTTCTGGAAGAACTTGGTTCAGTTCACGATACTACGAATATACGCACACTTGAATACGCAAGAGTTCGAACAGTCAAACATTTCGTTACTCGTGGGTGAGAATTGTTGATTATTCCATTACTCAAGGCGTCGGATGGTCGAGTATTCCACTACTCAAGGTTTTAGATAGTTAATTATTTGAATTCGATGCTCAATTATTTCAATATTCGAGTGATCGAATAGTCGAGTATCTCATTACTCAAGTATTCGAATAGTCAAGTACTTTAATACTCAAGGATTCGAATGGTCATGTATTCCAATACTCAAGAATTCGAATAGTCGAGTATTCCAATACTCAAGAATTCGAATAGTCGAGTATTCCAATACTCAAGAATTCGAATAGTCGAGTATTCCAATACTCAAGAATTCGAATAGTCGAGTATTCCAATACTCAAGAATTCGATGCTCAATCATTCCAATATTCAATTGATTAAACAGTCAAGTATCCCAATACTCAAGTATTCGAATAGTCGAGTACTCCAATACTCAAGTATTCGAACAGTCGACTACTCCAATACTCAAGAATTCGATGCTCAATTACTCAAACACTCGAGAATTCGAACAGTATTCGTCATACTCGATAGTTCGAACAATCGAGTATACGAGTAATTCAACGAGTATCCCGTTCCTAATTGGAACGTATCCGCGCGACGGTGTGTTTTCATCGTACAGAAGAGTCGCGCGTGGCTTCTCGATACGTCGTTGCGCGAAGATCGGAATAAAAGTTCTGGAAATAATACTCGGCTCGCGGGTTCTTTAATAAGATATACCTCGTTCTTACGGTCGGCGATAAATTGTAAGCGGGAGGCGAACCGAGCGTGTCGTTTATGTAAAACAGTCTAGTCCGGTGTGTCGCGTTCGTTGATTTATCCGGCGCAATAAACAGACGCGGAAATAAAGGCGTCGCGCGGCGCCTACGTTTTATTTCAATCTTACGCGCGCGGCGCTCGTTGTTCCGCTCGCCACTCAATGTCCAATTCCGTTTCTCACAACGTCGGACGGCCACGGCAATCGTGCGTCTTCGCCAGCAATAATCTCGCGGCCTTTGAACGCGTACCATTTCGCGGAAACAACGCAACGCGCGGGTCAACTATTTTATCCGCTTCCTGCGAGTGCATTTCTGTCCTCTCTCCCGCTCGTATATATTTTTCAACCGCCCTTTGAGTACCACCGGTCGACGTCGTTGCGACTCGAGCAACCTCGGTCAAAGGGCCGTGATATTGCGTCGTTTCTGTTTGCCCTGTGCGTACCACTTTGACCGGAGAATAAACTGTCGTATTATTCCACGCTGTCTCGATATTAATCGCGCGCCGTTTCCGCACTTAACCTCTCCCGACTCTTTGACGAAACGAGGGGAATCTCAATCTTGCTTTGTTCGTGACCGGATTCAATATCAGGGGCTCTTGCCTCGATCCGTAAACCGACGGTTAAACTCTCGATTTACTATTACAATTACGAATGAATTTCCTCCGTGTCTTTGTCTATTCAATTTTTTCTCGATTCCGGGGAGAAGCAGCGAACTTGTATCGAGAGATAACGTTCTCCGTTACGGGGTCAACCGGTCCCCCATGGGCCTACTCAGACGTTGAAGTTTCGAGCAGGAAACATTTATCGGTAATTTTCTCTTTAATTTATAAGCAGGTCATTCCCGAGTATCTTGAAACGAAGTCCTCGAGGGCCATATTACGGGAACGCCCCGGGTATTGGTAAAACGTGTTGCTCGGATACATGATCAGGGCTCCCACCACTGCGTCTCCTCGACCCTCGAACTTCGTTCCATCGTGCACCATGAGTCACTTATTTCGAGATAAAGTATTCTCCACCAGTATCGCATACATGGAAGCCAGCTCGATTTTCGAACATTAAGCGAGGCACTGGTCTCGACGTATTCGAACGCAAATACGATGGAAAACGGTTCGTTCGAGGAATGGGCGATCGTATCTCGTTAAATCGCAGTTGTGCGCAAGTATTCTCTATCGAATTCCAATACTCAAGAATTTGATGCTGATTTATTCCAATATTCAAGTGATCGAATAGTCCAGTATCCCGATACTCAAGGATTTGAATAGTCGAGTATACTAATACTCAAAGATTCGAATAGTCGAGTATGCCAATACTCATGAATTCGATGCTGAATTATTCCAATATTCAAGTGATCGAATAGTCAAGTATTCCGATACTTAAGAATTCGTATAGTCGAGTACTCCAATACTCAAGGATTCGAATAGTCGAGTATTCCAATACTCAAGAATTCGATGCTCAATTATTCCAGTATTCAAGTGATCGAATAGTCAAGTATCCCAATACTCAAGGATTCGAATAGTCGAGTATTCCATTACTGAAGAATTCAATGCTGAGTTATTCCAATACTCAAGTATTCGAATAGTCCAGTACTGCAATACTCAATTCAAATAGTCGAGTATTCCAATATTCAAGAATTCGGTGATCAATTATTCCGATATTCAAGTGATGGAGCAATCAATTATCCCAATACTCAAGGATTCGAATAGTCGAGTATTCTAATACTCAAAGATTTGAATAGTCGAGTACTCCAATACTCAAGAATTCGAATAGTCGAGTATTCCAATACTCAAGAATTCGATGCTCAATCATTCCAATATTCAAGTGATCGAATAGTCAAGTATCCCAATACTCAAGGATTCGAATAGTCGAGTACTCCAATACTCAAATATTTGAATAGTCACCGCGTCTCCTCGACTCTCGAACTTCGTTCCATCGTACACCATAAGTCACCTATCTCGAGATAAAGTATTCTCCACCAGTATCGCATACATGGAAGCCAGCTCAGTTTTCGAACATTAAGCGAGGCACCGGTCCCGACATATCCAAACGCAAATACGATGGAAAACGGTTCGTTCGAGAACTGAGCGATCCTATCTCGTTAAATCGCAGTTGTCCGCGAGTATCCTCTATCGGATTGGCGATCGGTGGACGATGCGGATCAGATTGCGGGTGTGAGGTCGCGAGGGGGTTAAGAGGGGGGGGGGGGGGTGTACGAGGAAGACAGTTGCTTCATCGTCTTGGAAAAAGGTCAAACGAGGCGGGTCGACGTCGGACTTATCGGAACAAAGGTCTCGGCTCGAAAGCCCGAGGGGTGTCGTTTGGGGTGGTAGCGAAGAAAAGAAGCCGAAAAGAATCTGGTATAGTTCTCGGGGCGAGGATGAAGTGGCCAACGGTGAAGTCCGTTGGAGAGCTTTCAAACCGCTCCCTCCGTGCACCTAATCTCACCTAACCATCGAGCCGGTTCCAGAGGTTCTCCCTGGAAGTCTCCACGCTGCTGCGGTCTCCTCTATATATCGCGGTTACGCCCTGATTCGTCAAGAGCCCACCCTACGTCATCCACGCGCTCGCGTCTTCAACCGAGCTCCCTCTTCCACCTCTTTTCTTCGTTCGCGCACTCGGCGCGTTCGCTTCGACTTTTCCGCTTGGTCCAGCTACCGAGACCTTTATCGTCAACGCTTCCTTTTTTTTTTTTCTTTATTCATCTCTCGCGAAGAGACCAAGCTTACACGCGCAAAGCAAGAGAATACGATCGATCCCTCCTCCCGGGATGAAGTGCAACTTGTCCGCCCTTATCTATAATATTTCTTTCGCTTCGGAAGATCACTGAACGTTCACGGGTCGGATTGAACACATATTGATGAAACGTACGTGTTCTTCCAAAACCGATAAAATTCTTTTGTTCGTCACAAGTCACAAATCTCTGATTATTTTCGAAATTTTAGAATACTCTACCCTTGAGTTGTTTGTTCGGTACTGTTGGATGCACTATCGGTTGGGATATTCAATCGAACATTAAGTTGTTCGGAAAGTCATTTTCTTTTTTTTTTTGTGAAAATGAAAGAAGATTCTTTCAGAGCGTACAAACATTTTATTAAATCGTATATTCTCCATTTTGGAAAACGAAACGACTTTCCGAACAACCCGATGTAATTACAAATGAAAATTCTGAAAATTCTACGAGATGAATTCAATTAACGGAAACATCTCTCGGTTCAGTCGATTATCTGTGATTAAATTTATGTGAAAACTCTCGAAAATGTTGAATTCATTATTCGTTTAGGGTGAGAAGGCTCGAGGTACAATAGATTTCAGACGGAATGGATTCGAGTGTGTAGCCACCCTCTTTCGTCGTTAGATTTACTTTCGCGATCTTCGACTGATTTCCTTTCCATCGACGATCGGGGGGTCTTTGTTCTTGGCCTCGTTTCGAAAGTTTCGGGGCTCGTGCCGGGAGGGCGGCACCCCCTAACCACGGAAGAAACCGAGGCGTAAGCGATGCGTATCATCCCTCCGCGGCATTAATTTTATTGAAACTTTCTCGCCCGCCCCACGCGGCCGGGGTATTGCGTTACAAAGCAATTTTCGGAGCGCTTCTTACAACTTCAAACTTATCGTACCGTCCCCTCGAATTCCATCGAAACAAAGGGTACCTTCACTTCACCCTTCGACCATCTTTCGTCCAACGAGAGGCTTCGTGTAGGTCTCCTCTTCGAAAGCGTAGCTCTCTCGACCTTCTTACGCGACTCTCGTCGAGGCGTCGATGATTTTAAAATTTACCCGGAGGGAGAAACAATTAACAAACTTCTCCTTACAGCACGTTATAGATATTCTTAAGATCGTCCATCTTTCGAAGAGGGTTGGAAATCTTCTTGGAAATTATTGGAGTTACCGTTGAGAAATGATCAGTGATTCAATCTACGTGCTCGACGATTACTTTCGTGGTCATTGGTGATTAACAATTTTACATTGCAATAGCAATAGTTTGATTCTAGTAAGAGATACTCAGATGTAACTGTAAGTTGGAAAACGCCTCGTGGAGTTCGATTTTCTGCGAGACATCCAGCGACAATCAACTCAAAGAAATGGTCAAGGGGGGGGGGGGGCAATCCTCGAGTTCATCCTCGATTCGTCAGGATATTTCTGGAGGGCACAGAGTACAGAGGATACTCTTCGAACGGACCGATTTAAATCTAAGCAGTGTTGGCAAGCGCGCCGGTATCACGTGCCCCCCTCCTTCTCTCTTTCGTTCTCCCCCACCTTTTCCCTCGTCCGTGGACGAGAATTTCTGCCTCCTCTTCGTCGTCTCGGTTTTCTTCTGTCCTTGTCCGTCGCGAGCCCGTGACTCATCAACCGGGGACGGAAACCGTGGACCTTGTCGCGAATCTAAATAAATACGAACACGCGCGCGAAAACCGCGGCACGGAGTGGGGGGAGGTGCTTGGGGGTTGTAGGGGGTGCGGCAGGCCACCGAGACATCGGTTAGAAATGCGTGAGTAAGAACCTTAGGCCGTGGTAAATTTATATCGTCGTCGCTGTTGTTGTCCCGTGTCACTGCTCGACTCTTCGGTCTCGTTCTACCTAATTCATCTTTAATACCTTCTTTATGTATCGGTTCTCGTTTTACGTTGTTTTCTTTCATGAATTTTCTAAGATTGCTTTGAAGGTCGGAACGATCGTTCGTAAAGATCGTTCATGAGTAATAGAACGTAGATGATTACCATGCTTTAGTTACAATGTACACGTACGAAAGTTAAAGTAAGTGTAGAAATTTATTTCGTAAATACACGAAACACTAGTGTTAGTATTTATTTTACGTCTTCGTTGCACAAGTTGCGAATATAGAAAATGAAAATACGAAGAGAAGAGACACAAAAGTGAGTGTCTAGGAAAAATAGAACAAAGTTTTCTATAAAAGTTATCTATTATTTTTTTAAATTTCTTCTGTATTGTATATCGGGATAATAGAGGGATAGAAATGAGTATATTGCGATTGCAGAAGTATGTTTCCTTTTCTTTGTAACTAATAATTAGACCAAGTGTCTGAATTACATTGCACGTATATTATCATTTTTCGGGTATAGTTTAATTCGTGTGGTTCATAGCTTTTCTATTTTTGTCATTATTCTATTTCTAAATTTCGTTTAAAATCTTTTCTGTACTGGAATATTCGAAGGCTTGTGTGTTTAAGTATTCAGCAAATATAATTTGAATATTGCTTGAGAATTTGATTATTTGAATACTATTCGAACACTCGACTATTCGAATACTATTTGAACACTCGACTATTCCGATACTATTCGAATAGTATTCAAACATTCGACTATTCAAATACTATTCAAACACTCGATTATTCGAATACTATTCGAACATTCGACTATTCGAACACTTGACTATTCAAATACTATTCAAGCACTCGATTATTCGAATAGTATTCAAACATTCGACTATTCAAACACTTGACTATTCAAATACTATTCAAACACTCGATTATTCGAATAATATTCGAACATTCCAATACTATTCGACTATTCGAACACTTGACTATTCGAATACCATTCGAACATTCGACTATTCGAACACTTGACTATTCAAATACTATTCAAACACTTAATTATTCGAATAATATTCGACCATCCGAATACTACTCGAACACTTGACTATTCGAATACTACTCGAACACTTGACTATTCGAATATTACTCGAACAATTGACTATTCGAATACTACTCAAACACTTGCCGATTCGAATACCTCGGTAACGATATTCGAGTACTCGAACCCCGGAACAACGACGCAACAACACTGATCCTATCGAGCCTATCACGGTGTCCCTTTGAAATCCGCGGTGATTTATTTCCTTCAACTAGGACATCGGCCGCGCGCGAACTAACTTTTCCGGTAATAAATTCATTAAAAGTTCTCGGTTGCCGAAAATTGTCGAACCCCGCTGGAACACGGTTGTCGGCGGGCTGCCCGTGGCGAGGGTGAGAGGAGAAGGGGGGAGTCGACGCACCGTGAAAACGTCGCGGCGTATTCGCGATATAACGAACTACGTCGTAATCGCGCTCGCATCGGGACCGTTTCCAACGGCGCTCCACGTGAAAATTGTTAAATTACAAACTGACGCGTTACACTCGCCCGACGTTGCCTCTAATTTCATTCACGGCGTCTCGCGTCTAGCTCGCGTGTTTTCTCGAGCGTGGGAAGCCCCCGCCCTCTCGCTCGCTCGTTCGCTCGCGGAACGACTAATTTTCATCAACATTTTACCGGGCGTCGATGGCCGATTAAATGTCGGAAACATTCGATATCCCGAAAGCAATATCGTGGGCAATATTTTCGATCGTTTATACATCACTTCGCGAGTTGTACAAACAAGCGCCGGGTATTCCCTGTTCCGATGTTATTACAACGATCCCACGCTCCATTTGCCGCGATAAAAATATATATATAGATAGATATAGATATATACATATAATAACGAGCGCGCGATAAAGAATGTTATCGATTCTCATGGGTCGTCGGGGAAGGGGGGAGGGTTGATGGGTGGTGGGGGCGCCCTCGCGAACCCAATTAACCGCGCGAGCTCGAGGTGCGAAGAGACAGGGGACTCGCGAGCAAATAGGGAAAAATCGTGGCGCACTTGTTTCCGTCGTATTTGTTCCGGGCCTGTAATTAATTATTCATTTGCGAGGCGCGAACGGGACGACCTCGTCCCTCGGTGCCTGGATCCGTTTCTGGTGTATCGAGGCAAACGATCGCGAAGAAACTGCCAAGCTACTTTTCGACCTCTCATTTTTTAAATAATACGTGCCAGTTAATCCGAGACCATTTTATGGTGAATGGAACATTATTTCGAGTAACCTTATGTTATTTATTGAAATTTGTACGTAGTATTTGGTAACTTTAAATATTGGTGGATTATTCGAAATTTGACCTTAGATTATTCTACAGCAAATAGGATACTTTTTGGAGTAATATTTCGCAGTTTATTACAGTTTGTATGTAGTCTTTGGTAATATTTGAATATCGATGGATTATTCAAAATTTGATCTCAGATTATTGTATAGGAAATAGGACACTTTTTGGAGTAATCTTTCGCAGTTTATTAAAATTTGTATGTAGTCTTTGGTAATATTTAAATATTGGTGGATTATTCGAAATTTGATCTAAGATCATAGCACACTTTTTGGAGTAATATTTTGCAGTTTATTAAAATTTGTATGTAGTCTTCGATAATATTTAATCTGAGTGGATTATACGAAATTTGATCTAAGATTATTCTACAGCAAACAGGACACTTTTTAGAGTAATATTTCGCAGTTTATTAAAATTTTTATGTAGTCTTTGGTAATATTTAAATCTCTGTGGATTATTCGAAATTTGATCTAAGATCATTCTACAGCCAATAGGACACTTTTTGGAGTAATATTTTGCAGTTTATTAAAATTTGTATGTAGTCTTCGATAATATAATATTTTATCTGAGTGGATTATACGAAATTTGATCTAAGATTATTCTACAGTAAACAGGACACTTTTTGGAGTAATCTTTCACAGTTTATTAAAATTTGTATGTAGTCTTCGATAATATTTAATCAGGAGTGGATTATACGAAATTTCATTTAAGATTATTCTACAGCAAACAGGAAACTTTTTGGAGTAATCTTTCGCAGTTTATTAAAGTGTATATGTAGTCTTTGGTAATATTTAAATATCGGTGGATTATTCGAAATTTGATCTCAAATCATTCTACAGTAAACAGGAAACTTTTTGGAGTAATCCACAGTTTATTAAAGTTTATATGTAGTCTTCGATAATATATAAATCTCGGTGGATTTTTCAAAATTAGTTAAAATTATCCTCCTTACAGCTAGAAAAATACACCTGACTTTAATTTCTTTCTCACCAATATTGAAGAATATAAAAATCGTTAAAATATTCACGACAGTATAAAAAACTCGGATTTTACGCGATTGTTTTTATCCACAGAAAACAAGGAACGGTACTCGTATTTCCTACAAATTTTCGAAATTTCTAGAATTCGAAATTTCAATGATTACAATATTCATTGTGTAAAACGAGCTCGGAGCAGGATACTGGGTCTCGAGACGTTGAGAGCCCCTGCTTCGGCCACAGTTACCCATCAGTTTTAATTAATTATTAATTTGCAGGGCATAAAGGCTCCGACCTGCTATTCGACCCTGTGACTCTCCAGACGTGGGGCCGAAACTGCCCCCCCTTTCCTTCGTCTTGGCTGCTCACTACCCTCTCTCCGCGAATATGGTTCCATCGCAAGTACCGACTACTCTGCACACTGGGCGCCGTTAGTAATTCCGTGGATGTTCCATTACCAGCGCGCCACCATCTTGGAGAAAAGCTGCGCGAGGCACGGTACGAATATTCTTAATTAATCGTTACTAATTGCCGCAAGCGGATTATATCTTCCACCCCGCGGTCGGCGAAGGAAGTGGTTTCATCCCTTTATTTTCCAAGCCCCCCTTGCTTTTGTTTTCCCGAGCGGTTTGCGACTAGTCGGCTTTAAACCCATTAAGCATCAGTGTTCTAATAGGGGTCATTAGGAGAAACAGTTTTTTTCACCGCTACTGAAATTTATCCGGACGTTACGTTCCTTTTGCAAACCTTCTCGTAATATAGATTTAAAAAAAAAATATATATATATATAACCGGTAGTGATGTATTTGGTTTGTCTAGTCTGGAATATTTTCAGATTTTTTTTTTTCAATAAAACAAATTCTACGTTACGTTGATTTTTTAACGGTAAAATTTGTTTGCAGAAATTCACAATATTTTTGTTTGTTTTATACCACAGTGGATCCAAAGAGTATTTGTATACTGTGTTATGAGGAAATTCCGGTTACCCACAAGTCTGATTTTAACGAAAGTTTGTTCGTGTATAAAGCATACTAGGTGGCAGATGACGTAATTGTTTCGTTGACGAAAAATATCCCTGAGAGGATAAAATTAAGACCCGGAAATTCAACATGTTTTCGTTGTTTCAATAGTTATAATTTTTAGTTTTATAGTTTTAATACTGTATACTTTAATACTAATATTCTTTTGGGGGACTTTTTTACGGTTGATCGATAGAGCACTGAAAGCTGAACATTTTTTGTAAGAAAATTTTTGTTGTATCTCGCACGATTACAAAGTTATAAAAAAAAATGGGTCAGCCTTTAAAGTAGCACTTTCTCTTCAATTTTTCAAACACAACTTCCCAATAGTATGAAATAGAGCCAAACTTTTCATATGAAAAATGTTCAGCACTTATTGCTCTATCATTCTATTGCAAAAAAGTCCCAAGAAAATTTGCATGACGAAAATTAAAAAAATCAATAAAACCTTCGAGACTTGATTTCATCTTCTGAAAGAAGTTTCCTGTAAACAAAAAAAATTCTTTATAGATGCACTATTATGCTCTACATGCACCCAAACTTTCATTAAAATCAGTCTCACAGATAAGAAGAATTTCTTTATAGTACAACGTGCAAATATTTTTTTGGAGCCACTGTATATGTTGTAGGTGTTGCTCGATACAATTGAATACTTCTCAGTGTAATTGTATTTATTGATTAACTTTGAAGAGACACGTGGGAAATGAACACCAATTACAATGAAACAATAATTAGGTACTTAAGGGGTTAAGACGAATAATCCAAATAAAATGTCTGCAGTTCCTTGGGAGGCGGAGTCTCGATTACCAGCTGAGGATGCTGGGAGCTTGGGGGACCCTGTTTTAAACACAGAGAAGTAGACGAAGTTTCCCGACGACCTATCATAAATATTCCAAGGGCGCGTGCTGTTAATCGCATTGCCGTCAGTTTTGTTCCGAGCCATTATTCTGGATACTTCGGCCTGTTCCGCGCGGTGAACCAATCGTAACGTAACAAACTACGGTCTTTGAGAAATGAAGCTGAAAATTTAAATACAAAGCACTCGATTCTTGTCGTTTTTCGTTTATTGTCGATTCTTGTCACAATTCCTCCTTCTCGAGTCTTCTGATTTATTAAGAAAGTGACCTTGACACGATCTCGAAAAATAAAATAAATTTAAAGAGTAACTATTGAAAAGTTACTATACGAGTAACTTTGAAGAGTTAATTTTTTCTTTTCTAGAAAAAAATAATTATTTCTCAATTATTTCTATTCTGATCAATACTCCAATAGAACAGTTACTAGTTAGGAAAAAAATTTACACAAGTAAATTTACTTTTTTTCTTTTCTGGAAACAATAAATTATTTTTCAATTATTTCTATTCTGATCAATACTCCAATAGAACAGTTACTAGTTAGGAAAAAAATTTACACAAGTAAATTTACTTTTTTTCTTTTCTGGAAAAAGGAAATTATTTTTTAATTATTTCTACTCCGATTGATACTCCGAGAAAAAAGTTTATACTAGTAACTTTACTTTTCTTCTTTTCTGGAAAAAAGAAATTATTTTATAATTATTTCTACTCCGATTGATAGTCCGAGAAAAGGTTTATACTAGTAAATTTACTTTTCTTCTTTTCTGGAAAAAAAGAAATTATTTTTTAATTATTACTACTCCGATCGATACTCCCATCGAACAAATACTAGTCACGAGAAAAAAAATTTACACGAGTAAATTTACTGTTTTTCTTTTCTAGAAAAAAATAATTATTTTTCTATTATTTCTATTCTGATCAATACTTCGACAAAACGGTTACTAGTTACGAGAAAATATGTGCAAGACACTGTAAAATTTCCCTAGCTAACTGAACAATTATACTTTCCAACCTCTCAACCTTTTTGCTACGGCGGGAAAGTGGGAAGATTTTAATATATACCTTCGAATTCAATTGCACGAAATAATTCTGTCATCATTATCTTTCCTTCACTATTTTGATTTTTAATGTTTCTAATTACTTTCTGAACTGCATCAAATTTTTAAAAATACATTGCAATTGGAGAACAATATAAAAGTTAGAAAAATAACCACTTACACCTTTGTGTTGCTGTACGTTTGATAAACTATTTGTACAAATTTAATATAATTACACCACAATTCACCATGCTTATACAAATTTACTGCAATTTTATCACGTCGATCTCACGATTGAGTATGATTATAAATTTGACAATACCAATGCCAAAATAATCTCAAAAAAAAAAAAAAAAAAACAAACAAACACCTCAACACTTGCAATTGTTTCCCTAACTTTAAACTCCATTTTTGTAGCCCGTGACTACAATCAGCTATCCTATGCGGGTATCGTGTCAACCTACTGATTATACTCACCCGTACCAGTAAACTATTTAAACGAATCACCGCCAATAAACAATATTCTCCAATTCCTAACATCCCCTTCTTCACCCACAATCCCCTTCTTCTCAATCCCTACTAAACATCCACTTAGAATATCAATCCACTGTGAACTTTCCATTTCCATTCAATGAACGAGAATTATTAATATGAACGAGAATATTTAAATGAATCACCGCCAATAAACAATATTCTCCAATTCCTAACATCCCCTTCTTCACCCACAATACTTTCTTCTCAATCCCTACTAAACATCCACTTGGAATATCAATCCACCGTGAACTTCCATTTCCATTCAATGAACGAGAACGGTGAACGTTCGCTCGACAAACGAACGCATTATGCGATGCACGTAGGCCAGGGGTTAATATATAAATAATCGAATCCATCGAAGGTTACCGCAGTACGTAAGCCGTGGCAGAGCCCTGCGGATCAACCGTGGAAAATCGCCAGTTGATTTCAGGCTCGGCTGTTACCCTCGTCGCGTTCGCAGTCCAACCTCGTTTTCCACGTGGAGGGGTTTTCAGGCAGGGTAAACTGGCCGATATGCCACTGTCATTGGACGACATCCAAGCGTCGTTGCAATTGTAACAACGAGCGGGGCGGAACGGGGCCAGCAGCGGCGTAGCGGGTCGAAGAACCGGTAGAGGTTACCGGTGGAACACCTTGCGGATCTCCCAGGTATCGGCCTCTTTCCAGCGTCTCGAACCCTCCTTTTTTCCCCCCTCTCTCGCCGCCAGGAAGGAAGGGAGCAGCGACTTAATCGTGTTTGGCGCGCGTCCAGGACACGAGCGAAGTTACCAGAAGCTTCCCGACCGGTCACAGTTATCCCGAAACTACGTTTGTTTCATCCACCAACGGAGATGCAGTTGCTACGTACGCGCTCGTTTGCTCGTTAAATTCTGTTCTTTCGACTACCCCCTTCGTATCCAACCGCTGGGTAGTACTCTTTGTCGTTGTAGACAGACACAGTTCGGCCGCGCGATACTTTTCTTTTTCTTGTAACCGGGACCGATTCAACCACCTCCCGCGGCACGACCGTTCGCGATTGTACCGCGTTTTTTCAACCGCAGTAATCCCCTGGCAGTGACCGCCCCGGACCATCGCCAAAACGTACCGTACTTATAAAATGCCTACTAGACCACGAGGAGAGGGAACACGGGGGAGTTTTCTTCTTTTTCTTGCTTTTTTTTGCGACGAGTTCCGTGTTCGAAGTCTTGGTCCGGTTGGGTATTCGTCGTTTGGAATGAAATTCGATCGGTAGTCGCTGTGCGAAACAATCGATGGCTCTTTGCTTTCGAAGGTTGTAGTGTATATTTTGTAGTCACGGTTGTATTTTTCGTAGTCACGGTTGTATTTTTTGTAGTCACGGTTGTATTTTTCGTAGTCACGGTTGTATTTTTTGTAGTCACGGTTGTATTTTTTGTAGTCACGGTTGTATTTTGTGTAGTCACGATTGTATTTTTCATAGTCACAGTTGTATTTTTTGTAATCACACTTGTATTTTTTGTAATCACGGTTGTATTTTTCGTAGTCACGGTTGTATTTTTTAGTCACGGTTGTATTTTGTGTAGTCACGATTGTATTTTTCGTAGTCACAGTTGTATTTTTTGTAATCACACTTGTATTTTTTGTAATCACGGTTGTATTTTTCGTAGTCACGGTTGTATTTTTTAGTCACGGTTGTATTTTTTAGTCACGGTTGTATTTTGTGTAGTCACGGTTGTATTTTTCGTAGTCACAGTTGTATTTTTTGTAATCACACTTGTATTTTTTGTAATCACGGTTGTATTTTTCGTAGCCACGGTGGTATTTTTTGTAGTCACGGTTGTATTTTTTAGTCACGGTTGTACTTTGTGTAGTCACGGTTGTATTTTTTGTAGTCACGGTTGTATTTTTCGTAGTCACGGTTGTATTTTATATAGTCACGATCACTAAATTGTCCCGTACTTATAAAATGCCTACTAAACCACGAGGAGAGGAAACACGGGGTGTTTTCTTCTTTTTTTTGCAACGAATTCCGTGTTCGAAGTCTTGGTTCCCTTGGATATTCGTCGTTCATAATGAAATTCGATCGATAGTCGCTATAGTGCTTTTTCACGGGGTTTGAGAAATGAAGATTTGCGAATAATAGATGTCTCTTTGCTTTCGAAGGTTGTATCGTATTTTTTGTAGTCACAGTTGTGTGGATATGCACATGGTGGAACGTAGAATTAGGGTGTGTAACTTTTACGTTGATTTCTACGTGGATTGAAATTTTCTAGGATCGATAATGACAGATGTGGTAGATTTGTGAAAAAATTGGTCTCGAGTCTCCAAGTTTTACGTAGATGTCTATATACATTGAAATTTTCGTGGATCGATAATTTGAGATGTGATAGATTCGTGAAAAAATTGGGTACAAGTTTGCAACCTTTACATAGATTTCTATACAAATTAAAATTTGTAATAAACCGATAACTTCAGAAAGTCAATGTATATTTTTTATTGTCATGTTCATATAGATTGGGTTCCCCGAATTTATGATGAAAAGAAATTTAGAATATAGATTTAAAGTCTCTATCTTCTATATGGACTCCTAGATAGACTACAATTTTCCTAGATTTTCCTAGATAATTGTAACGGTCATTGTTGTTCAATTTTCGTAACACACTACAAGAAATAATTAATAATTTTAAAAATACATGAAATAATTGCACGAAAATTTTAGAATTCTTTCTCGAAAGACTATCCTATACGTGTGCCAAATTTCAAGTTTCTAAATCTCGTGGTTCTTTTTACATTAAATCTTAAACATCGTTTGTCATTTTAAACGAAAAGACCCCCTTAAATCGATGTTCCTTCGACGTTACTCGACGACCGAGAGTTTTATTCGACTTCAAAGAGGGCAAACTCTGTTTGGACCAATGTTAACCAACGCTGTCCGGATATTGTCCACGGCGGAAGTGGGTCGAGGAGGAGGGGGGAGTGGAATCTCGTAATTGATCGATCGATGTCCTGGCTCCCGATGAGCGTTGTTTCGTTTTTCTTCGACTATATTTTTTTATCAGCCGAAATACCCGCCGTTGCACGAGACAGGAATATCGTTTAAATACGGAAAGTATTTTAACGTTTTTTTCGCGCACGACTCTGTTTTTCCCCTCTAACGTTCGCAGACAAAAACAAACAGGGCTTTCCGGCATCGTGAAGTACGGTTACAATCGATTCTATCGAGAATTTATATAAAACGAAAAGGTTTCTAAATTTAATTTTTAGCCACTTTTGTTCCGCGCGCTCTCGCTGTAAAAACAATGGGAAGCGAGATAACGTGTATAGGTATGTTCTGGTCCCCGCGACCGCTTCTCGTGGCCGGAATTTCGCGATGTCATTTAGCTTGCGACCGGGTAGCATATTATTCTGCATGATCGTGCGAAGTATTTGGTTCCGCGAACCGAGAGATTCCCTTTGGGAATCGCGGTGTTAAGTCACGAGCATTTTAAAAGTAGAGCTGGCAGTATTCGCGTAATTTAATATTCGAATTGTTTTACAGTTAACGGAATGCCACGAATAAACTTCGAGTACTTGAGTATTTCAATATTATCGTTCGAATGATATTCGAATTGTGAACTAGTATTTAGGTATTTGAATAGCGAACTACTCAGGTACTCGAGTGATATTCAAATACTGGAGTACCATTCAAGTATCTGAATAGTATTCAAATATTGAAGCACTGATCAAGTATTCCAATTGTACTCGAATAGTACTCAATTACTGCAACACTAATCGAGTATTTGAATTGTATTTGAATAGTATTCAAATACTGTAGTACTAACTATGTATTCGAATTGTAGTCGAACAGTATTCAAATACTGAAGCACTAATCAATCAAGTATTCGAATTGTATTTAAATAGTAATCAAATTCTGAAGCAGTAATCAAGTATTAGAATTGTATCCGGATAGTATTGAAATACTGAAGCACTATTCAAATTTTCGAATTGTACTCGAATAGTATTGAAATACTAAAGCACTAATCGAATATTTGAATGATATTCGAATAGTATTCAAATACTGAAGCACTAATCAAGTATACGAATTGTATTCGAACAGTATTCAAATACAGAAGGACTAATCAAGTATACGAATTGTATTCGAACAGTATTCAAATACTAAAGTACTAATCAAGTATTCGAATTGTACTCGAATAGTATTGAAATATTGAATCACTAATCAAATATTCGAATAGTATTCAAATACTGAAGCACTAATCAAATATTTGAATAGTATGCAAATACTGAAGCACTAATCAAGTATTCGAATTGTACTCGAATAGTATTGAAATACTGAAGCACTAATCAAGTATTCGAACAGTGTTCAAATACTGAAGCACTAATCAAATATTCGAATTGTACTCAAATACTGAAGCTCTAATCAAGTATTCGAATATTATTCAAATACCGAAGCACTACTAAAGTATTCGAATGGTATTCGAATGATATTCGTCGAACGTCTAACCGAATACAGAGCAATTCGAAAAGGATTACGTAGCCTCGCTCGAAAGCTCGAAAGTTCCATCGAATCGGTGGGAACTTTTACCGATCGACGAGTGAACTGCCCGTTAACAATGTAACGAGCTCCTGGAAAGCAGCCGCGTGGGAAAAGTCAGGGTGGCTTCGAATGCATTCCCGCGTGTAGTCCGAAGTAGCGGGCCCGCCCATCACGTTAACGCTTAACGTTCGAGATACACAATCCCTACGGGCCGCAAGCTTTCCCGGGCTCATTATGAATTACTCCTTCGCATCCTCCCGCTGCGTTTGAAGTGTTAAATTAGCAACTACACTGGCGTTCTGATAGGATTTCGCCAGACACTGCTGCCGTCGCTTCGCGAGATAATGCTTTGCTTTTCTTCGCGAGGGCGGGGGGAGGGGGGCGGGAAAGAGGCCTCGGTGTTTCCTCCGGCTCGTTAACCCTCATTGTTACCCCGTGACGTGGTTGTTTGACGTTGAACAACGCTCGGAGAGTTGAATACGAGACGGTTAATTATTTTCTGCCAACATACTCGCGGATCGATCTCGATTCGATTGGTCCGCACGGAGAAGGGTGAAAGTTACTCATTCTTTGAGAATATTATGTGGAATTATTTATCAACCGTAAATAATTGGTTCTTGGACAATAGTTAGATAACGGTAAATAAAGTGACTACGATACGACTCCTCGGCTCAACACTGTCTTTCCTCTCGAAAAAGGAATGTCCCTTACTCGCCACACACTCTTTTGCATCTTTACTCGTCGTCAACTGCCTTTTCATAGGGCCTGACTCTCACTCTTATCAACTTCTACTTTCTCCTTTATCGTCCTCTTTCAGGCACGATCCTTAAATCTATGCAAAGCTAGCTTCCCTTAAACCTACGCTATACTAAAATTACGATACTTCATTTATAATATTGGTCAATATTTTGCGTAAAAAAATCAGCATTCGAGCTAACTATCTTTCACATAGATTTGAATACTTTCAATGTCTGAAGAGAACCTGAAAAGACGATCTAGTTTAGGTCTTGAAACATATACATACATACATACATACATACATACATACATACATACATACATACATACATACATACATACATACATACATATACATACATACATACATGTATAGTTCACAGTTCGACATTTTTCACAAAAGTATCTACAACTTTCGACCGTTATTTTCAATGTTCAGAGAGGCCCAAGAAAAATTCACAGCTTGATCTTCTCAACCATGTTTGTACCAAACTCTTCTCTCTCTTGAATCAGAGTTGTGCATCGAGAAACTCGTAGGAATTAATTTGTCAATGAAAAATCCCGGTCATCGGAAGCTTTGACGTTTAAAGTTCACTGTGCCTCCCCCCCCCCCCCAAATTTCCCACGAAGTCCCGTCTCGTCGACGCGTTAATCGTCACATTCGACAAACTCGTTTCAACTAGGAGCAAAAAGGTGTTCTTCGCCGAGGGGCTCGGACGCGACGTCGCTTAATGGGAAGAGAGTTTCGCGCGCGCACGCTAACACAAACGGCTCGAGCACACAGGAAACCCGAGATTGGAGGAATAATAGGCGGTGTGGGCCCGCCGTTTGCACGCTCAAGCCCCCCTCCCCTCGCCCCCCTCGAGCGCTACCTTCCGCGCCAAGTATTTTTACAGCACTCGTGTTCCAAGGTTCGTTTAAAAGTTACCTGTCGCTCGACCGTGGAGAAAGCTCGCGCCTGAAAACCAGAAAGAGTGACAGAGAGAGAGTGACAGAGAGAGAGGGAGTGACAGAGAGAGAGGCAGGTAGGACAAGAGAAGCTTTACATCGCACATCCACGCGAAATTGGCACAATACGCACTTTATTCTCTTTGTGCGTCGTCGGCTGAGGCGACGAGCTCCGCGAGAACTCTTCCCGCAATACCGCCGGATATACACTCGCGAGGCAGTTGACGACGACGCCAGCTTTAGCGGATAAAATGCCGCCTCGTTGCTGAATTAGAGCCACTTCGAGCGACGAGACGCGTTTCACGCCGAACGGTCTTTCAGCGCCGGAGAGCGGTGCGTTGAAATTCGTTCTGGTACTCGTTACGCGGCGGTAGAAGTCGCTACGAATCGTCGATCGTTCGGAAACTGGAATCAATCAATCGGGGCGAGCGTAGCGATTCCCGCTTTCGAGTAACAAATTTTCGCCCCGGATTCGAGTCACGTGTCAACGCGTACGATTGTACGATACCCGCTCGTAGGCCTCGGTCGAGGATAAGAATCGTTAAACCCCGCTTTCGAGTAACTGTTTTCATTCGGGATTACGACGATAACTTTCACCCCGGATTCGAGTAACAGAGTTATTCTGTACTGACTGTACGTATGTTTGCACAGAGCTGGTTGGAATTAATCGGCCTCGGTCGAAGATAGGAATCGTTAAACATCGCTTTCGAGTGAGTTTTTATCCCGGATTAGAGCGATAAGTTTTACCCCGGATTCGAGGTAAAAAATTGTCCATGTCATCGTGTATATTTGTACAATGAGAACTAATTGGTCTCGGCTGAAGATAAGAATCGTCAAATTCTGATTTCGAGTAACTGTTTTTATCTGGGATTGTAACGATCATTTTTACCCCGGATTGGAGTTAAAAGATCGTCCATGTCATCGTGTATATTTGTACAGTGAGAACTCATTGGTCTCGGTTGAAGAGAAGAATCGTTGAACCCCGCTTTCGAGTAACTGTTTTTACTCGGGATTATGACGATAACTTTTACCCCGGATTCGAGTAACAGAGTCATCCCTGACTGTACGTATGTTTGTACAGAAACAGTTGGCCTCCGTCGAAGATAGGAATCGTTAAACCTTGCTTTCGAGTAAATTTTTACCCCGGATTACAGCGATAATTTTTACCCCGGATTCAAGTTCAAAAATCGTCCCTGTCATCGTGTTTATTAATACAGTGAGAACTCATTGACCTCGGTTGAAGATAAGAATCGTCAAACTCTGCTTTCGAGTAACAGTCTTTATCTGAGATTATAACGATAATTTTTACCCCGCATTCAAGTTCAAAAATCGTCCCTGTCATCGTGTTTATTAATACAGTGAGAACTCATTGACCTCGGTTGAAGATAAGAATCGTCAGACTCTGCTTTCGAGTAACAGTTTTTATCTGAGATTATAACGATAATTTTTATCCCGGATTCGAGTTAAAAAGTGATCCCTGCAGGCGTGTATATTCGTGCAGTGCGAGCTTGTTAACGCGGTTAGAGATAAAAATCGCCACCTACCCCGTTTTCGAATGCAATGACGGTCTCAATTTGGTCACTCGAAAGCGGAAATTATCGCAGTTTGCACAACGAGCGGAATATGTTACTAATGAGAATTGATGCTACCATTATTACTATTGCGATTTTGGTCGCTCGAAACCACCGACCGAGTATATTAATTTAGACGTTATATTATTACCTCCGCTACAATTTGTTCAATGCGACGAATATTATTTTTAAGGGCTGGATGTATCGTTTTGTAAAAAAAAAAAAAAATGCCAGGTTCCTTTTTCGCTTCTCTCGTCGACAAAGGAAACACAGCCCCTAAAACGAAGACTTGGCGCATCGATTGCATCGGGCCGATATATGCAACGCGGGAGGCGTGCTCGCAGCAGCGTGCACACCGACGTGCACTCACACTCGTCGCGGCGCGTTTAATGGGTAAGAATCGCGAGTAGAACGAGGACGATAATACCGCCGGTGGTGTTTCCGTTAGCGGTGTCGCTGCCGCTGATATTAATAACCGTGAACCATGAATATTAATAACGCGAGGTGGCGATAATAATTGCGCGGAGAAGCGACAAAGGGCGAGACGAAAGCCCGGGTTTCAGTCGGAACATTGACGCGGATTTGCTTTGACGAACCAACGCCTAGCCGATCGCGATTGTCGAGCGAGCTCCTCGTGACGAATCTAAAGCGATTCCTACTGCCGATTACGTTACATCCCGTAGCCCTCGCCGATCTAGAGAAACCCTCCCTTTTCGTGAATTTCCTTTGGAGATCCGAGCATTCGTTATTTGTACCCTCGATGTCCTCTTATAATTACTATTTCTTGGTAAAAAAAAAAAAAAAAACAGTACATTCTAAATGGAAATTTTAGTCTTCTTTTTCTCAGAGTTCATTCGACCCCTAGGATTAAAATGGTTTTTTACACCAGGGTGTCTTGTTACAATATTCGGGAATTTACGAGACGCTATGAAATTAGATTTGTTCATAATTTCTCAGATATTTACCGATTGAGAAAAAATACAAATAAAATTTGGTCACACTCTAAATATCTAGAAGAGAATTTTAACAAATTCTAAATATCTAGAAGAGAATTTTAACAAATTCTAAATATCTAAAAAAGAATTTTATAAAATTCTAAATATCTAAAACAGAACTTTATAAAATTCTAAATATCTAAAACAGAACTTTATCAAATTCTAAATATTTGAAAAAGAATTTTATAAAATTCTAAATATCTGAAACAGAATTTTATAAAATTCTAAATATCTGAAAAAGAATTTTATAAAATTCTAAATATCTAAAACAGAATTTTATCAAATTCTAAATATCTGAAACAGAATTTTATCAAATTCTAAATATCTGAAAAAGAATTTTATAAAATTCTAAATATCTAAAACAGAATTTTATCAAATTCTAAATATCCAAAAACAGAATTTTATCAAATTCTAAATACCAAAAACAGAATTTTAGAAATTGATCAAAGTCTCTTTCCACGAATGAAAACTATGTCATCTATTTTTACAATTCTAGTAACACTGAAACGGAAATTTCGTTAATTTCGCTAACCACGAGCCCGTAAATCGCGATGTCGAGTTAAAAAATCGTGGTTCCTCTCTGCAACCAATCGTTTCCTTCGAACACTCGTAACGTTACGAACGTTTTGTATATCGAGCAGAAATTCTACAAAGACGTTTTCGAGATCGTAAACGAGACGAAAACACGAAGGAAAGAAAATTAATTTTTTAATCGCGCGTAATGTGAAAGGTGGCGTTAATACGGTTACGGGGGTGAATTTTCTACGGTTCGAAAGACGCGGTTTTGAAAGTAATCGGCACACCATGCGGTTCAACGAGTCGCGTTGTCCATTCGGACGCCTCGATTCTTCCAACCCTTGGTGCACGCACGACCTGCATTCCACTCTCGATTAAAATCGGTTACATGGCAGTAGAGAGGGGGGTGTGGCGGGAAATATTTGTTTCGCGGGAACGGTGTCGAAGTAAGAACATTGAAAACCACGCTACGTTGTGTGTAAACTGTAAACTCCATGCACCTGAAGCGTGGCTGTTCTCGACGCGTTGAATGGAACTCGGTTTACGACACGGATGGGACTTGTTTCCCTACTTTTTGTTAAATCAGCGTGAATCGAGGGCGTACCACCGCGGTCTGATTTGTGGCGTTCGTATTTAACTTCTGAACGTCGACAATTCGAAGGACTTCCGTGCACGACGGTTGGTTCCGCTGATGCGTTACGGAACGCGATGGATACCAAATGTAAACACGTTTAATTGTTCGTTGGGTATACGAACACCGGTACAAGTTCGATTATTGTTCTCGAGCGGTTAACCACGCATTTTTCCACGGAAAGTGAATATTTACGATAGAAATATACGCGAGTTGCGAAACTCGGGTAAATTTTAACGTTCGAATCTTATTCTTTAACGAATAAGAATTAATGTTTACAGTGGCAGGGGACGCGATAAAGTGTAAGTTGGTTATTGGTATTGTTAGAACGTATCGATTCGGTGTGTGGTGGCGATGCAATGTGCAAGGGGTGAGCGAGGGAGTGGGTGGTGATTCTTTGTGCGAAAATACATCGATAATGTGGAATAGAATTTTTCGTATAAAAGCTTCCTTCTCGAGGAAATCGATTTTCAGAATTCGACTTGTTGAGCGTGGCTGACCATTGCTCGCTGTTTCTACTTATAGTCGATGTGTGTACGAATTGATGGCAGTGTTATCCGTTTTCAATGGTTGGTGGCTGGTCCCTGGATAGTAAGGTCGATGGAGGGTGGATAATATTGAATCACAAAGGAAACAGCTGCAAGTAGATGCAGACAGCCAGTGGTCAGACAGTCAATGGTCAGACACGTCAGTGATGTTCTCTATCGTACGATTACGTAAAGAATATTCGAAATGAATTCTCTCGAAAACAAAGTTCTTGTCAAAATATTATGTTCTACATCTTTTATGTATTATATCATAAAAAATTACCCTTTGTTGTATTCTACCCAGCTTCATCTAACCTGTATGAAACTTAATACTGTTTGAAAACTATTTGTTACTTTCTTCGACTTCTGCGTTTCAAAATGACACTATTTTATAAATTTGCAATATTCTTTACACATTACAGAATCACGAACGGCTAGATTCGTATATAAACATTTTTATTTGTATTTTTCCATTACTTAACAATGTTTACAATCGTATAAGGGAAACAAATTCCAATTCATTTTCGTACAATTTGTTTCTCAAAAATCGTTAATTGAATTAATATGAAAAAATTTCAAGACACTCTTCAAAAGTCTCTAAACACGTGCACTAAATTTAAGAACAATCGACGCAATACTTTTTCCCTCCTAAATTCCCAAAGTCACATCTCACTACAGGACCCATTTCTCACCGCACGAAACGTTATTTAATTCAATAAAAAAATACTCGACGATTATTAAAAAGAGAAAAACTCCACAATTTTTCCTTCGTGAATTCCCAAAGACACCCCTCGTCTTGAACATTCCCTTACCGAACCGACGAAAGTTTCCACCCTGTCGCGAGTTGAAAAAGTTTCGAGGAGCGTCGATTCATTGGGTCGCGGGCTGGGAACAAACGCGAAACGATAATCGTCGCGCTGTGGACAACACCGGTCGAACGAAATGACCGGGAAACGGAGAACACTGGGGAGCGGGTTTCGTTCTTGGCCGCGAGGAACGAGCAGAAATGGAGGGCTCTCGATTATGCGAGAGCCCGTTGAAAAAATGCTCGCGCGTGTCCGTCACCCGTGAAAACGGTCAACGTTTCGAAAAGCTGTTTCACGGCGTCGCAGTATTTCAAACGAAAATCCCGTGCCCGTGTCCGTGAGCAGCCGTAGAATAAGCGCCGACCTCGCACGCCCGAATAACTCTGTCCATCCCTCGCGAGCCTGTCCGTCCAGCCTCGGGTAAATTATATACGACGCCACCCTCTCTCCCTTCTCCCCTCCCCTCCTCTCTTCATCCAGCCGTACCCACCTCGTCCAAGCACGGTGCACTCCTGCGCTTTCGTTTCTGGAATCGTGCACCCGTGAACGTCGAGATACTCGTTGAAAGGCCGGCTCGAAGGCCGGACCTTTTGTGCCCGCCTGAAACTGGCATGCTCTGAGCGCGATTCTTTTCGCGTCTGTTCGAAATAAAAGTGAATGGAGACGCGAGACTGACCCCCACTCCTGCCCCACTATCTATCCAACATCGCTCCACAATGTCCGTTTGCGAGAAAACCCGGTGAGGTCGCGCGATACGAAATTGGAACTCGACGAACACATCGCGCTACCGAGAAGGAATTACTACGCAACATTGAGAGAGTTTGGGGAGCTTTGTCAGAGGGTGTGGTTTGTTGCAGTTGGAAATTGGACAGGGGTGTTAGTTGGAGAGGTGACAGAATGGGAAAATAGCGGGCGGGGAATTTTTGGGGGGGGATTGGGACGTGTTTGGAAAATTTTGGGATTTTTGAGTGAATTGAGGTTCTTGGGAATAGTGGGGGTTTTGATAGTTTTGGGATTCTTGAGTAAGTTGAGATTGTAGAAGGAATCGAGATTTTTGGGAGCGGTGGGGTTCCTAAGAATTTTGGGATTCTTGTATAAGTCGAGATTCTGAAATGAATCGAGATTTTCGGAAGTAGTGGAATTTCTAAAAATTTCGGGATTTTCGAATCAGTCGAGATTCTGAAATGAATCGAGATTTTCGAATGAATCGAGATTCTCGGGAGCAGTGAGATTCCTAAGAATTTTGTGATTCTCGTATAAGTCGAGATTCTGAAATGAATAGAGATTTTCGAATAAATCGAGATTCTCGGGAGTAGTGGAATTTCTAAAAATTTCGGGATTTTCCAATCAGTCGAGATTCTCGAATTAATCGAGATTCTTGGGAGCGGTGGAGTTTCTAAAAATTAAAGGATTCTCGAATAAGTCGAAATTCTCGAATCAATCGAGATTCTCGAGAGCGACGGAATTCCCGAAAATTTCGAGATTATCAGGAGTGGTGGTGTTTTTGAAAATTTCCGGATTCTCGAATGAATTGAGATTCTCGGGAGCGGTGGAGTTTCTGAAAATTTCAGGATTCTCGAATAAGTCGAAATTCTCGAATCAATCGAGATTCTCGAAAGCGCCGGTGTTCCCGAAAATTTCGGAATTTTCGAATGAATCGAAATTCTCGGGAACGGTGTGATTTCTAAAAATTTCGAGATTCTGAGGAGTGGCGGTTTCCTTGGATACTTAGGGATTCTCGAATAAATCGAGATTCTCGGGAGTGACGGGGTTTCTAAAAATTTCGGGATTCTCGAATGAGTCGAGATTCTCAGGAGTGATAGAGTTTCTAGAAATTTTGAGATTATCGAATGAGTCGAGATTTTCGAATGAATCGAGATTCTCGGGAGCGACGGCGTCCTTGCAAATTCATAGATTCTCGCATGATTCGAGATTCTCGGTAGCGGCGGTGTCCTTGAAAATTCAGAGATTCTCGCATGATTCGAGATTCTCGGTAGTGGAGGTGTTCTTGAAAATTCATAGATTCTCCCATGATTCGAGATTCTCGGTAGTCGGGGTGTCCTTGAAAATACAAAAATCCTCGCATGATTCGAGATTCTCGATAGTAACAATCTTCCGAATATTTTAAAATTTCCGAACGAGTCGAGATTCTCGGCAGTGTCGATATTACCAACGTATTCCCACGGTACATCTTCTTCCCCGTGACCTTGGACGACCTTCAGCTAGTAGGTCATTCCAAATCTTTCCACGAGCTCGTGTCAGAAGGTGAACGAAAGGGAAAAATATTAACGACCTTGTAACGTCCTTGACACTTCCACCGTTGGACTGTAGAAGCACGATATAAACATCCCGTTCCCTCCGTGAAATTAAACTTCCGCCGGAGGCGTTGTTCTCTATTTTGAAAAATGAACGAGTTATACGGGCGACTTGGTTGAACCCTGCGCCTTGAACCTAGACCTGCCTCAAGTGCGCTCAAACCTTCCCATTACTTTCGGAATGGAGAAGCACGATCGCGTCCTCGAAACCGTCTGGTTTCCCCGTTTGGAAACGGCAGTCGACGACGAGGGAGAATCCCGTTTTGCGTAAATCTGCATTCGAACCGGCAGCCTGCTGATCCGGGCTAAACTCCGCGGCCGGAAAGTATATTTATCGGCAAAAATGGCGAGATAGTTTGCGAGCGTATGCAAATGCGCGCGAGCCTCTGCTCTTTTTATCGTCGCTCCTTCCGGCTGGTGGGCTTTTTCGGAGTGAAAGAGGGTGGAGTACGTGGCGGATGGAACGAGGGACCGTGGATCGCGGCTCGAAAAGCGAAGCTACTTGATGCCAGCCGGCGGGATAAACTTTATGATTATACCGCGCTTTCGAGGATCCTCCGGTGAAAAGTGTTCGCAACGAAGCGCGACGCGCATAAAGATTCCCCGCGACCCCGGGATAATGGTCCCCGAGCGAACTCTAAATTGCCCGTTAAAAATCCTGTTGACTTTGCTGCCTTGTTTACCGGGAGCAATCCGGGTACACCGGTCTCCGTTGGAAATTTTGGTCGCGCGAGATCAGCGAGCGACTCTTTTCGCTCGTTTCGGCGTGAAAATTTATCGTTCGGGCGCCACCCTTGGGAGAACGTGGAGGGGAGGGGGGCGGAAAATAAACAACGTTCGAATCAGTGTTACGGTAAGACCTTCGTGAAATCGGAGGAAGGACAGTCGTTCTTTTGGCAAAAGTATTATTAACGGCGGACTTTTATTCGAAATCCCGCGGCGCGCGGTACAGACCGTGGTGGATTTAAACCGTGGGACGGATTCGAGTCGGTCGTGTGTTTGAAGAATGTATACCTTCGTTCGGGGAGGATCGAGCGATACTTTCGCAAACGTTGCTTTGAGATAAGGGTCGGATTGTTCGTGTAATTTATGGACGTTTGATGATACGTAAATATTCAGTGTTGATGTATTGGATCGAGGTACGGAGTGTTCGAATGGTATTCGAATAGTCAAATGTTCGAATATTAGTCGAATAATCGAGTGTTTGAATAGTATTCGAATAGTCAAGTGTTCGAATAGTCGAATGTTCGAATGGTATTCGAATAATCGAATGTTCGAATAGTATTCGAGTAATCAAGTGTTTGAATAGTATTTGAGTAGTCGGATGTTCGAATATTGGTTGAATAGTATTCGAATAGTCAAGTATTCGAATAGTATTCGAATAGTCAAGTGCTCGAATAGTCGAATATTCAAATGGTGTTTGAATAGTCGAATGTTCGAATAGTATTCGAATAATCGAGTGTTTGAGTAGTATTTGATTAGTCGGATGTTTGAATATTGTTCGAATAGTATTCGAATAGTCAAGTGTTCGAATAGTCGAATATTCAAATGGTATTTGAATAGTCGAATGTTCGAATAGTATTCGAATAATCGAGTGTTTGAATAGTATTTGAATAGTCGGATGTTCAAATAGTATTCAAATAGTATTCGAATAGACAAGTGTTCGAATAGTATTCAAATAGTCAAGTGCTCGAATAGTATACAAGTAGTATTCGAATAGTTTTCGAAATATATTCACCAATTATTTGAATCACTGAAGTATCCGAATAGTATTCAAAATATATTCACCGATTATTTGCATCACTAAAATACTCGAATAGTGTTCGAATTGTATTCACTGACGCACTTCAACAGAAAAAATTCGATAAATGGTCCCATTCCAGTTCGAAGAACCAGCGAGTAGAAAAGGTTCGTGTCTGACCCGACGTGCTCCGAATCTCCTGCCATTGTCAGACTCCTGTTACTTTCTTTTCGTCCTAGTGCTTCGTCTTGAATTCGAAAGATTCGGTACGATTATTCGTCCGATTCGAATTTTAAGAAGCTCGTAATTACGTGCCGCGAGTTACGAATACTATATAATCAAATAAGAACCCGACTCGATGGAATCGATAGGTATCGGTACGATATTCGCGTGTCTCGATAAGTCTCGAATCGTGTTTGTAGACATTCCACGGAACGGTTTAATGCAGGAGTATCAATTTCAAACGTAAACGTATCGATAGTATCGAAACGCGTCTCAGTCTGATCACTGCTCTCACGATTCCTCCACTTGCTATAAACAGACCGTGAGAGCATCGAGTTTCCCGGTATGGCAAATAGACGCCGCGTATCGTTTTAAATATTGCCTTCGCAATTCGTCGCCGTATGGTTTACGACGTATTATACGACGCAATCGAAGCCAGAACGATTGATCCACGGGCCCGCGAGTCAATTTCCATTTTCTTGTTTATCGGATCGCGAGCGTTTGCGCACCGATGTCTCCATCTGTTTGCGCATAAATATTGATGCCGGGAGCCTCGCTGGAGGAAAGTCGAACGCGCTTGTTTCGATCCGTGAACACCAACCGTAGAAAGAAAACGAAGCTGGCAAAGTGAAACGAAAGTGTGTTTTGTCAACCACGTTGCCTTTCGAGGACGAACGTCGAGGATATGAATTCTTTTGAGTCGCTCGAAGGCTCTCGAGCTCGTTCGCCAACAGAACGATTATTCCACTTGTACTTAGGCACAGTCTCTGTTAACGTTCCCTCCGAAACTTCCCTTTTAACTTATTCACTGCCCTCTTATCTATCTCCCCGTGTGATCGTTGACCTCCGCTCCCATCAAGGACCGAGCAACCCTTACCAGCGTCTACATTCACGTAAAAACACACATATTCACGAGCCACGTCGTTCAGCCACTCAAACGCATTCCTCGAATCCCATAATAATTTCAACCGCGCCGAGTGCACGAGAAGTTCTCACTTGTGCAATAATAACACTTGACGAGGGTCGAGGACAAGACCACCTCCACGAAGGATCCCTTTCTTTTTTCTCTTTCTTTTTTCTCTCTCTCATTCGCGGAGTCGACACCGGAGAAAACTGAATCGACCACTTTCGCTTACACGATCCAATTACTCTGACCCAATATCAACTACACTCGCAAATTCCTGCTTACTATTCGGTGTGAACCATATACACAGCTCTATGAATAGTAATGACTTGACAAATTTGTTCCCAAATTATGCTGAATTGCTTAACGTTGCCCGTGGTAGGAAATACTGTTCAATCGAAACTATCGATTTAATGCCGCACGATGTAACAATGATTTTCGTTTTAATTTCCGTGGAACGAATAAAGAGTCTATTCGGTCCCTATTCGGTCGTTATCAGTCTCGAAGAGTATCGAAGAGGGGAAAAATTTGGTCGGTATCTCGGTTACTCGCGATACTATCGAAAATTCGTACGTAATGAATAAGTTAGTGTAATAAATAAGATTCCAAATTTAATTCTCGACAACTTTTGTTATGACCATTTCCATTGTAAACTCGACAGTAGACGAGATACTGTGTATTCTTTGTAATTATTCCTCTCGATCGTTTTTACACGTAGCTTAGACTTTTAGAACTTGAACTATTCACATCGCTAACTACTCAGATACTACGAATACCCGGACACTTGACCAGTGCATACAGTATTCGAATATTAAAGTATTCAAACATTCAAGTATTAGAATAGTCAGATATTCAAATAGTCGAGTATTTGAATAGTCGAGTATTCGAGTAGTCGAGTATTCGAGTAGTCGAGTATTCGAACAGTCGAGTATTCGAACAGTCGAGTATTCGAACAGTCGAGTATTCGAACAGTCGAGTATTCGAATAGTCGAGTATTTAACTAGTCGAATTACACTCGCTAAGTAATTGAATCATGGAAGTGTTCTCGTATTCCAATACAATGTATTCTAAAGACAGAAAAGCGCAACTTTTCTCACGGAACACAATCATTCCGCGAATTTATCTCGCAGTTATCGATACGTTTTCGATCGAAGCGGCAGGAAAGAGCGCGAGTGCTCTTACAGGTACCGACCAACAAAAGAATAATCGATAGACCGCAAAATTAATTAGTACTAGGCCGTGCAGCGCTGTGTGTCGTCGTTGGCCCATTATTCATTCGCATGTAAATGAATCCGCGCGAATTGGAACATAAAACAATCCTCCTCCGCAGTACTCGCGCGTTGCAAAGCTTTGTGGCCCGTGTCCGACAGGCGTGTGGATCAGCGGTGCTGTTTGAACAGTTTGTTACCGGATAAATATGAGCGGAAAACGCTCCGCTCGAAAAACTCGAGTGTCGCCGGCACGCGGTGTCAACCGTCCTGTAATCGGTGCTTTGATCTCTGTTGTGTCCGCTAACGAGCCTCTTTGCGGCAAAACACGACATTAGGAGTCAGGATTTGCTCGTCCCGTGGACACGAGATCGTTGGTGAACGCTAATTACTCGAAACTGTTCTCCTTCGTGTCACGTAGCAGGGTAGCTTTGTGTTCAACTGCTAATGGCGGCACCAATTCAATAACATTAATATCTATACGTGCCAACTCCTAAGCATTGCGTCGGGGGATGTGAACAGGTATCCAATTAAACTGTCACCGGTATTAGTAAGATGCACTTGATATTTCTGCCAGCCATGAGACGATTTGAACATCTGGTATCTTTGACACCTTGACGGGACAACGATGTTATTAGTTAATAGGAGCTAAGATTGTTCGAATGATTTGAATGTTCTATAAGTTTCGTGTGTCGAATCTTTATATTTTAATGTGTGACTGGTCGAATATTGATATTTAAATATTTGACTATTCAAATATCGGTGTTCGAATACTCGGTTGCTCGAACATCTGTATTCGAATACTCGGTTACTCGAACGTATGTATTCGAATAATCGGTTACTCGAAAATCGTTATTCGAATACTCGATTACTCGAACATCTGTATTCGAATAATCATTTACTTGAACATCGGTATTCGAATACTCAGGTACTGGAACATCTATATTCGAATACTCGATTACTGGAACATCGGTATTCGAATACTCGGTTACTCGAAAATCGTTATTCGAATACTCGGTTACTCGAACATCTGTATTCGAATAATCGGTTACTCAAACATCTGTATTCGAATACTTAGTTACTCGAACATCTGTATTCGAATACTCCGTTACTCGAACATCTGTATTCGAATAATCATTTACTCGAACATCGGTATTCGAATACTCAGTTACTCGAACATTTATATTCGAATACTCGGTCACTCGAAAATCGATATTCGAATACTCGTTCACTCGAAAATCGGTATTCGAATACTCGGTTACTCGAACATCGGCATTCGAATATTAATATTCGAGTAAAAAAGAAGGCGTGTTCGCGTTATTTACATAATACGGATACGAAATTCTCTGGAATTTCTTCGAGTCGGTTGCCTCTAATTTCGGATTCAATCGGCGCGTGGAAAAAGCCTTTCGTGCTCAGGGGCCAGAGCGTTTGCCGGGGCGCGGCTTCCGTTGATTTATTAATTTTCATTAAGCCGCGAGTTTACAACGCAATGGTGAGTCAGCATCGTGGCGAAAGAGAGAAGGAGAGAAAGGGAGAAAAAGGGAGAAACAGAGAGAGAGAGAGAGAGAATACGCCCTAGCAATAACGCGCTCTGTTTGCAGAGTCCCCGACGAGGATCCGGTTCCCGCTCGTTAACCTATTAACATTTTATTCCCGGCAATCTTTCCTCGGATAGGGTAGCACGTACGGGGCCACGGGCTACGAACGGGTTCCCTGTAACGAGCAACGAACGCCGGTCGACGTCGGGTTAAGATCTTCCGGGGTGGTTCCGTTTCGGAGGTAAGAGGCACGTTGAATGGTCGTCCGGGAGATTTGTAGATGGAAAACGGGAGAAACGCGAGCATGCACTTGCACGGCCCCCTCGAACGAAACGCGCCGGTGTTACGCGACGATTTACTCCCGAGAACAATCTCTGGGCGGTCTCTGTTTTTAGGGGTTGAATTGGATCGCGTCCCTCCTCCAAGTGTACCGAGATTCAAATTTTTCTCGACGAGTCGTTATACACGGTGTTATTGGAAGCTTCGTGTATAAAATTAGAAAATAATTTGTACGTTTTCAAATTACGACTAGAATTTTGAACGGATTACTCGATCGGTTAAGCAAGGTAAAGACTATTCGAACAATTTAACGTTCGAGTGTTGGTACAGGTATTACTATTCGAATATAATTATTCGAATATTCGATTATAATTATTCGAATATTCGATTATAATTATTCGATTATAATTATTCGAATATTCAATTATAATTATTCGAATATTCGATTACAATTATTCGAATATTCGACTATAATTATTCGAATATTCGATTATAATTATTCGATTATAATGATTCGAATATTCGATTATAATTATTCGAATATTCGATTATAATTATTAGAATATTCGATTATAATTATTCGAATATTCGATTATAATTATTCGATTATAATTATTAGAATATTCGATTATAATTATTCGAATATTCGATTATAATTATTCGATTATAATTATTCGAATATTAGATTACACTTATTCGAATATTCGATTACAATTATTCGAATATTCAACTATAATTATTCGAATATTCGATTATAATTATTCGATTATAATGATTCGAATATTCGATTACAATTATTCGATTATAATTATTCGAATATTCAATTACAATTATTCGAATATTCGATTACAATGATTCGAATATTCGACTATAATTATTCGAATATTCGAATACCCACTACTGTACAAGTATTTCAGTATTTGAATACTCATAACGTGTATTCGGGTATTCGAATATCGTGTCTCGAGTGTACCTTATTTTCCACAGATAGTTTCCATTGGTTTCTCTATCGCGTGCATTATGCAATTGGGCGTTAATGTATACGAGCGGGTCGTATTCGTCGAAAATTGAGAAACAAACGAGCAGACACTTTCGACGAGAGCGGATGTTCGGGCAACTCGTTCCAGAGGTTCGTAAACTACGTCGAACCCCGGTGAAATGATAAATAATAGAATCGAATCGACACCTATAAATGCATTTATACGACTTGGGGAACAGTTTCGGGCTCGGACAGTTCGATAATTCGAGACGAGTCGTAAAACGGCGAGAACATCGTCGCGGTCTAATCTCGTTTGAGAACGAACTTTACGACAGACTTATCAGAATCGTGTAGCAACCGTATCGTCGTACGAGTGTTCATAATAGTGTGATCGAATTCTCCATCATCGGTGTCGGTTGCAGTCGGATCGGTCGTTTAATTCGTCCAGTCGTGTTGGTTCTCGTCACGTATACTATCTTTCGAAAGTATTCAAACGTGCACACGATACAATAAAAATTTACTTCTCTTTACCAAAATCACTTAATCATTTCGCGAGAATAAAATTGCATATATTAATAATCGCTTGTAAATAACAATTCTAACCTTTACTCTTGCACCAGACCTACAACGAACGATCGAATACTTTCGTGCGGTAGTGTACACGCGACAACTATGATATTCTATTTTACCATCGTATATACAAACTCGGATAAGAACTATAAACTGTTTAGAACGTTCGGTTGGGCCCATTCGGTACGCTTTATTCGTACGTGGATAAATTTAAAGACTCTAGGAAACAAGATCGCTGTGAAACCAGTACAGCGGATGATTTTTCAAACGAACGATGGTATCAAACGCGGCAAGTTCCTCGCTTTAAAGATAGCTCGGAAAGCTGGTACGTTTCTCGAGTTCTCCACTCGCGTTCAATTCGTTTTGTCCGCTGTTACGTGCGCCGGCGGTGAAGGAATTGTAAGGGAGACCGTTCCATTAATTTCTCGTGGCTACGAGACGCGATGGCGGACGTCGATCGACGTATTTCAAAGGAACCGGTCCTTCGTAGCTAGACGTCCGGAAAACTGGAACCACAAACACGTTTTGCAAACCTGCAATCATGTAATAGCTTGCGCGCAACGTTCGGATTGCGCCAGCGGCCCGCAAAATCGATGGAAATTCAACGGCAATACACTTGCCACCGATTAGAAAATTGAGGGTTTGCCTTTGGAAACGCGATAATCTAAGGTTCTCGATCATGGCTGTCCCGTATACGATACAAAATATGCCCGTTAATCCTCCCAATCGGCCAATACCTTCCATCGACGATTTCGTTCCTCCGAGAGCACCGAATTTTCCAACATTTCGTTCTATACGATTTTCTCAACGAGTGGTAATATTATTCTTGTAGATTTCTATCGAAAACGGTAACGAATTTGTTCGAAAGCATCCCCGTGTATCACGGTAGGTTCAGAGATACCACAAAGGGTGAAACTTTGGAGGGTAACTTCCCTCTTTGAATTTCTTATTTGAAAGATTTCGTTCAGGTACGAGTTTTCAGTTGGAAAAATGGCTTTCAACGTAGAGGATTAATATCAACAAATGATCTGTCACGGTAGTTTTGGAGATAGGATAAGGAGAGGGTGAAACTTTGGAGGGTTACTTCTGTCTTTGAATTTCTGATTTGAAAGATTTCGTCGAGGTACGAGTTTCCAGTTGGGAAAATGGAAAATACTTTTGGAGATGGTATAAAGAAGGGATGAAATTTTGCAGGGTAACTTCTGCCCTTTAAGTTTCTATTAAGGTTTGGATAAGATACGAGTTTCTAGTGAGAAAAATGATTTTCAATGTAGAGGATTAATATCAACAAACGATGTATCTGTAGATTTGGAGATAGCATAAAGAGAGGGTGAAACTTTGGAAGATAACTTCTGTCCTCGAATTTTCTATTAAGATTTGGTTAAGATACAAGTTTCCAGTGAGAAAAATGACTTGCAACGTAGAGGATTAATATCAACAAATGATCTGTCACAATAGTTTTGAAGATAGCATAAAGGGAGGGTGAAACTTTGGAGGGTAACTTTTGTCCTTGAATTTCTGATTCGAAAGATTTCGTCGAGGTACGAGTTTTCAGTGAGAAAAATGACTTTCAACGTAGAGGATTAATATCAACAAATGATCTGTCACGGTAGTTTTGAAGATAGCATAAAGAAGGGATGAAACTTTACAAGGTGACTTCTGCCCTTTAACTTTCTATTAAGGTTTGGTTGAGATTCGAGTTTCCAGTGAGAAAAATGATTTTCAACGCGGATGATTAATATTAATAAACGATGTATGACTATACTTTTGGAGATAGCATAAAGAAGGGATGAAACTTTACTAGATAACTTCTGTCCTTGAACTTTATATTAAGGTTTGGTTAAGATACCAGTTTCCAGTGATAAAAATGATTTTCAACGCAGATGATTAATATTAACAAACGATGTATCACTGTAGATTTGGAGATAACAAACAGAAGGGATGAAATTTTGCAGGGTAACTTCTGCCCTTGAACTCTCTATTAAGGTTTGGTTAAGATACGAGTTTCCAGTGAGAAAAATGACTTTCGGGGGTGTTAATATTAACAATTAATTGAACAATCCTCAAGACGGAGGTGTCTCGGTTAAAGAGGAATCGTAGACCCTGGATGAAGTTTGATCAATGTCGGCGGTCGCGGCTGGCAATTATTTCGAAATTATCACCGTTCGTGCGTTACCGTTACGTAAAACCGTGTTCTAGGGCGTTTATTATCCGGCGGCAGTAGTTATCTCGCTAATTTGTCATCCGTAAGTACCGGGACGGAAGAAGGGTGGGAGAAAGGGGGGATGGGCGCGCGCCGGCTGACAAAAGTGCACCGTCGCGCAAGGGCCCTTATCGAGAGTGCTTCCGCGACGTTCTTCGCGCTCCCTCGCCCGTAAATTAACGGGTAAATGTTATAATTGCGAGGAGAGCTGCACGTTCAAGGCGGCTGAATCGTGGCCCAGAAAGACTCCTCCGTCCAATGAATTTTAATTTCTGTGACCCCTAACATTGCTTCCTTCTGTCCCCGGTGAAGTTTCACGAATCTTCGAATGTATCTTTCGGGCATGTTGGTATAAAAGGGAGTAGCAGTTGTCAGTCGTTGACTTCGAAGCGTAAACGTATCGTGTTGAGGATACGAATAATCATACTCGAGTACTCGAGGACTGAGGACGAGTGTTCGAGGACTCAGGACGAGTGTTCGAGGAGTATTCGAGTGTTTGAGAAGTATTCGAGTATTTGAGAAGTATTCGAATGTTCGAACATTCGAATATTCGAGTATTGAAATACTCAAACATTCGAATATTCGGGTATTGAAATACTCAAGCATTCAAATATTCGAGTATCGAAATTCTCAAACATTCGAATATTCGAGCATCGAAATACTCAAGCATTCAAATATTCGAGTACCGAAATACACAAACATTAAAATATTCGAGTACCGAAATATTCAAACATTCAAATATTCGAGTATGAAAATACTCAAGCATTCAAATATTCGAGTATCGGAATACTCAAACATTCAAGTACTCGAGACCATTCAAGTATCGGAATAGTCGGGTATTCGAGTACTGGAGAATTCGAATATTGAAATATTGGAGTAGTCCGGTATCCGAATATCAAAAAATTCGATTGGTCAGATATTTGAACATTCGGATTTTATTCCCAGGATTCGAGGAGCTACAAAATCCACGAGTAGTCTCGGTCCTTCTCGAAGTATCTTTGCCAGTCCTTCGGGTAATTCAATCTTCGTTCCGAGCTCATTAATTACTTATTTCAAGCGACGCGCAATTTCAAGCCGTGACCGAATTCCAAGTCGATTGAACGTCCGTTGGAAAATTAATGTCGCCCAGCAGCATGTCGGGACTTCTTTTAGGTGCGTCGCGGGTCCCTTCGTTCCACACTGTTCTCCACTCTTCTTTTACCCGTTGCGCAACAGTTTCCTATCAGCGTCTTCGGCAAGAAATTCCTCACGGAACCAAGCGGGACGGACAGGGACTCCGAGAAGGAGATTCCATTACGCTAGACATCAAAGCTGCGTCCCAAGCGGCAAAAGAGGACTTCTGAATGCGTTCGGCTCCGTTCCTCGCGACATCCTCGAGGATCTCGATTCGCGTTCACGTTGTAACGTCGTCGCGCGTGATCGTGATACCTTCGAGTCCTTCGAATTCTTTCTGTCGTGGAATGCACCGTGATAGAAGAGTCTCGGTGTGCCGAGATGCTCAACGAAGTCCACGATCGACCAGTGATTCAAGCACCGACGCGAGACCCGTGTTCAAACGAATTGTTACTGCGTTTTCGCTTTAGAATTTCATCCATAAAACACGATTCTTATCCAGAACAAAACTCTCGGATGGACACACCATTGGAAGGAGCATTTCTTTCGCACGGTTGATAGGTGATCACCTAGGCGAGTAGGGACGGGAACTCGTCGAAATTATTTGTATTCGAATAGTCGTATACTAACTATTCGAGTGTTCAGCGAATGTAATTCGAATGTTGAATAGTTTCTTATTCAAACACCATTCGATTACTATTCAAATACGTGGTAATTCGAATAGTATTCAAATACTTGATCATTCGAATAGTATTCAAACACTTGAACAGTCGAATATTATTAAAATTCTCGACTATTCGAATACAATTCGAATACTATTCAAGTGCTGAATTATTCGAATACAATTCGAATACTATTCAAATGCTGAATTGTTCGAGTACAATTCTAGTACTATTGAAATGCTGAATTGTTCGAATACAATTCGAATCCTATTCAAATGCTGAATTATTCGAATACAATTGGAACACTACTCAAATGCTAAATTGTTCGAGTACAATTCGAAACCCTATTCAAATGCTGAATTATTCGAATACAATTGGAACACTACTCAAATGCTAAATTGTTCGAGTACAATCCGAAACCCTATTCAAATGCTAAATTGTTCGAGTACAATTCGAACACTATTCAAATGCTAAATTATTCGAATACAATTCGAACATTATTCAAATGCTAAATTGTTCGAATACAATTCGAATACTATTCAAATGCTGAATCATTCGAATACTATTCAAATACTGAATCATTCGAATACTATTCAAATGCTAAATTGATCGAATACTATTCAAACGCTTGCCTATTTGACAACTATTCGAATAATTGAGCATACATGTCGATATGCGAACGATTGTCAATCACCGAACCTCTTAAACGGACGCGCAGCGTTTTTCGCCAAGCGATTGCGTAAGAAATACAAAATACAGTGTTACGCGAGCGTGGTTATCGCTGAAAGCGCGAAACCTCGCGAACACGTACGACTTTACGAGGCAGACTCATATCTCGAATCGAACGACCGTGTTTCGGTTGTCTGCTCCGCGGACGGTAATTGAAAATTACGACGAGTCGCGAACGCGGCGTCGCGTCACCTCGTCAGACGTCGCGAGACTTCACCCCTGTGATTCCACGATCGTCAGAGGGTTCCTGTGGAAACACGTCGTCGATGGAAAAGTTCCCGATCAAACGATGCAATTAATTTCCATCTCGTTCGACGTTCGCGCAGCCGTTCCTTTTTCAAGAGTTCGACGAAGGAAGTTTCGAGACGAGTCGATTAATTCAACGAGAAGTGCAAGCGTCGAGACGCCGACCAGCGTTATCGCGTCGTTCCGCTTCTACTCGCGTTCTCGTTTACCCCCCCCCCCCCCCCCCTACCCCTCGAAACTTTTATCGCCGCGCAAAATTTCGAAGAATTCGACACCACGTCCACAACGATGATGCATTCGGTAGCGTTCGCGGGGAATCCTTTCAGGATTGCGATATTTCCGGGAACTACTCCTTCCGCAACTCCGCGTAGTTATTGCTATTTATAGGGCTTGAACTAATTAGAAACGATCATTCAAACTTCCGTGCGGATTGAATCGCTAATTGTAATGTACACTTCCTTCCGAATCGTTTTGTAATTAGCGGTGCAAAATCATTGTATAGGGTGAAATTTTCGAACGTATCGCCACGTAGATCGTGAGCTGGAGAAATAGGAAATTGAGAAACTTTACCTTCATTAGTTTTAATGTATTGAATAGTTGTTCTTGTCTATGGATACTTCTATATTTTAGGGAAAATAATGTTTGTCGTACTGTTGTTTTCTTTTTTGGATCACTGGCAAGTGCGCTGAGTTATCGATCCCCGTACGAGCCTGTGCTCGAAAAAGGCCTAAGCGGACACGGAAAGTTCGATACCACAATTATTCGAATACAATTCGAATACTATTCAAATGCTGAATTGTTCGAATACAATTCGAACACTATTTATATGCTAAATTGTTTGAATACAATTCGAATACTGAATTTTTCGAGTACAATTCGAATACTATTCAAATTCTGAATTGTTCGAGTACAATTCGAACACTATTCAAATGTTACATTGTTCGAGTACAATTAGAATACTATTCAAATGCTGAATTGTTCGAGTACAATTCGAATACTATTCAAATGCTAAATTGTTTGAATACAATTCGAATACTATTCAAATACTGAATTGATCGAATACAATTCCAATACTACTCAAATACTGAATTATTCGAATACAATTCGAACACTATTCAAATGCTGAAATGTTTGAATACAATTTGAATACTATTCAAATACTGAATTGTTCGAATACAATTTGGTACATAGTACCTTTGTACCAAAGAGGATCTCTGGGAGGCAATGTTTACGTGGAATTGAACAGTGACGATCGAAGGTGTCTATTCGATGGCTTCGATAGTTATTTCGTTCTCCTACTATCGTATTCGCGTGTCGCACGAATACATCATCTTTAAGGAGTAACATCAGCGAAACCGTGACTCTTGCCAACGGTTGAGTCATCGGCGAAGAGAGCCGGCTCTTTCGCTATAATCGTTCCTCCGTGGATAGTAAATCCGGCCGAAAGGCCGTCTGAAATTATTACAGCTCTCAGGGCCGTGCCGTGTCAACCGCTGAACCACGCCATTCCACGAGGGATTTACAAAGTGCCAATCGCCTTAACGCGCCCGACACGTGCTCGACGCGCGAAACTCGCGCTATCAACCTACCATCCCTTCTCTCAATCTCTCGTCACGTTATCGCGAGCCGTGTGGTCCCGAAAGTGGAGCAGATTCGCGTGGAACGACACCGTGGTAGCTGTTTCGGATTTTTCTTTGCATTTATCCTTCCCCGAAGCCGTTTTTAACGTCAAATATATACACTCGAGGCAGTTAACCGTTACTTTTACGTGTCGTGAGAAGGATTGCGGTACTTCGAACAATTTAATGGATATTCGAGTGTTTTATACGCTTGTTACGAATAAACTTTGCTTGCGTATCTGTTTGAGTATTCGCGAAATTGAAGTTTGAGAAAAACGATGAACTCGAAGAACTTGTTTCGTACACGACTCTGTTCAAGGGATAGGTGTTCGAATACTTTAGCAGGGCAGAAAATATTTAAATACGCGAATATTCGAATAGTATCCTTGGTCAATTTAATCGTTTCAAATGTTGAAAGTTTCTGTGTATAGAAGATGACTCGGAAAGAGTCGAAAATTTATTTAAATGGTTGAAGTGGTACACAGAGAAAGTTTCATAACAATTCTAGTGTCAATTATCATTGTATTCGAATAGTATTTGAATAGTAGTCGAATGCTTAAATATTTGAACAGTATTCGAATGCTTAAATATTTGAACAGTATTCGAATGCTTAAGTATGTGAATAAATTTCGAATTCTCTAGTATTCGAATAATATTCGAATGCTCAAATATTTGAACAATATTCGAATGCTTCAATATTTGAATAAATTTCGAATTCTCAAGTATTCGAACAATATTTGAATGCTCAAGTATTCAAATAATACTCGAATGCTCAAGTATTTGAACAGTATTCGAATGCTCAAATATTTGAATAAATTTCGAATTCTTAAGTATTCGAATAATATTCGAATGCTCAAATATTTGAACAATATTCGAATGCTCAAGTATTTGAATAAATTTCGAATTCTCAAGTATTCGAATAATATTCGAATACTCAAGTATCTGAACAGTATTCGAATGCTCAAATATTTCAATAAATTTCGAATTCTCAAGTATTCGAACAGTACTCGAATGCTCAAGTATTTGAATAATATTCGAATGGTACTCGAATAGTACTCTGCAAAGTATTTGAATGGCGGGAATATTTTTGATTCGAATGCATACGAGAAGATGGAAATTCGAGTCCCTGGCCGTGTTCGCGACGAGTGCCAATAAGCGAATCGCGCGCCCGATCGCGATAACGGTGATTGGTGTTACGATCGATCGGTCGGTGGCACGCGACAACCGCGCCAGAAATCGATGTCACGCGAGTATTATTCTTGGCAACGATATTGGAAGTCCCCGTCCCATCGAATCGGTGGTAGTGGACGATCTACGTGGAAGAAAGGAAGCGTCGAAAGTTCGCGACTCGTTCGACGAAATCGTTGCCAAACACGAAGCACCTTCGTTAAGTGGGAATTAATGTACACCGGGGGCAGGCGAATCCGCTCGCAGCTTGGCAACGTCTTATTTATGATCGCTTTGGAAACGCGCCACCAACGAATCGGTCAACTTCTTTGTTGCTATTTCCTCGCTGCGATGAAACTTGCAATTTCCGCGTCCCACCGGGCCAAAAATTGGAGGTTTCGTCCGCTAGGTGTTCCGAGCGGTCGTTAATCCACATTGCGGCTCCTAAGTACGTGTTCGCATTAAATGAATAGTTCCGTGAGCCTTTCGCTCTTCACCCGTACTAAGGTTCTCTACAACGTGTTCCTTATCAATATCCTTCGCCACTAGATTTTTACCAACGATAAAAATGCGTTTAAGATAACCACAGACTCGAAATGACTTTATTTATTTCATTCGTCATCGACAAGTTGTATCCGTGCGATTAATTAAAAATTCATACAAAATTCCTTCTGTATAATATCGAACGATACAATATTTTACATTTTTAAAATTATATAAGTAATCGAAATGTCATAAAAAATGTTACATTTTATAATTGGAAAGCTTCTTGGAAAAGAGGTCTATAGGCCTGTAGGCCTTCTTCTTCAATATCCTTCGCTACTAGATTTTTACTAACGATAAAAATGCGTTTAAGATAACCACAGACTGGAAATGACTTTATTTATTTCAGTCGTCATCGACAAGTTGTATTCATGCGATTAATTCAAAATTCATACAAAACTCCTTCTGTATAACATTGAACGATACAATATTTTACATTTTCAAAATAATATAAGTAATCTAAATGTCATAAAAAATGTCTACTTGCCATTTTTCTGGAAAACTTTCAAATTTTAAATATACTTTACCCCACGTAATGGAATTTTCAAGTACAAGTGAAAGACATTTTTAAGAAACATTATCAGCGTCGTATTCTTTTTTTTTATTCGATTGAATTTTTATAAATTATCGTCCCTTAGAATCATTACAATATCGTAATTATTTCCCGGTTGTAATTCTTTTCGCGATTGATACCTCACGCTCGTAAATGGTAATCGTTGACGATGTGTCGTGACAAAATACTAGGCTCTCGTGTTCAAGTGTCTCGGATGTGTTCGTTCGATTCTTCGTCGAACAAACACGCGTTTCCTGGACGTAACGAGGCGAAAAGGGGTACACGGTTGGCGACGATCGCGAGTCGTGGATATCGTGTCACTCACCGTTTGTGCTGGATCCTGAGGCCTCTGCGGGGGTGCAGGGGTACGCCGTCTTTCAGCCAGTGCACCCTCGGGGGCGGGGAGCCCCTCGTTCGGCATACTAGCTTCACTCTTTCTCGTAACCTCGCTATCGAGTCCCTGAGCTCGGACAACGTAACGTCCTTCACTGAAATCAGACGTGACGTTGATTAAAATCCTCGTTCGAGCGATTCCTGTTCGGGAAAAATTACATTGAAATCGAATCGGACACTTGGGGTGACACTTACTTCTCTAACAAACATAAACAACTTCTCTTTTCGTCAAAGATAAGGTTGTTCGGAAAGTGACTTCGTTTTTTTGTGGTGAAAATGAAACACGAACTTTTTAGAGTGTACAAATATTTTATAAAATTCTATATTCTCCATTTTGGAAAACGAAATCATTTTCCCAACAACTCAATAAAATGTTAAAAATGTAAAACCATTATTACGCGAAGAGATGCATCGAAATTCCCATTGTAAAACTACCAGACGTGTTTCACGGGTTAAAATTGACAGAAAAAGTGTGACAAATGTGTGCAAATAACTCCTAAAGTTATTCGTTCTCGAAATACAGCCCCTTGGAGTTTCACCCCGATAACACGTGTATACACGTGTATACGTGAGATTTTGAAGTAAATAATTTCGTCAGAACTCTTCCCTCCGAATTGTTCGCGTTTATGTAACGTTAGAGACCCATCGAATCGATCCCCGGTGGCCCTCGGTTAAAGATAAAAATCACCACCCACCCCGCCTTCGAGCGAATCGGCGGTTTCCATTTTATCACTTGAAAGCGCTAACTATCGCAATTCCCTACTGCGGTCACCGTTTGCTTTCATCTTATTGTGGCATTCAATTTTGTCGTCCGCTATCTTTTGTCCATTTGTACCTCAAAATGGCGGTACAAGTCGTTTCAATTACTCGACACGATCTCTGCATTATAGATTCCGGTGATGTTGATTGCGTTCAATGGGAGAATGGGACCGGTTCAGGACAACGCGTTAATGGTACAGCGAATGAAAGGGCGTATCGGGTATCTGGGAAGCGATTACGGGAAAAGTTGCCGACGATGTAGTAGCAGCCACCATTCGCTGGCGATTCTGACACGCGATGAATTTTCACTGCGGTCGAAAGGGAATTCTTAAAGCGGCCAGTTTTGAACTTCCCGTCCAAGTAAGTACGTGACTCCGGAATCCTGAGGAAACTTCCGACGGAATCCTAGTGGAGTTTTAATAAATTTTTCGAGAGCCGCGTTTCTTCACCGTCAAAGGCAACGACTCTATGAAGTAGTACGTGTCCTTAAGTGCCGCCAACTCGGCGAATTATTTTTTTCGGATTTTACATCGTACCGAAATCGTCGACCAGAAACCAACCATGCAGGATTGAAACTACTCGTCGAGTAGTGTACTCGAATATTCGATGAATGTAATTCGAATAGTATACGTGTATTTGAATATTCGATGAATATAATTCAAATAGTATCCGTGTATTTGAATATTCAATAAATGTAATTCGAATACTATTCGTGTATTTGAATATTCGATGAATGTAATTCGAATAGTATTCCTGCATTTCAATATTCGATGAATGTAATTTGAATAGTATTCGTGTATTTGAATATTCGATGAATGTAATTCGAATAGTATTCGTGTATTTGAATATTCGATGATTGTAATTCGAATAGTATTCGTGTATTTGAATATTCGATGAATGCAATTCGATTAGTATTCGTGTATTTGAATATTCGATGAATATAATTCAAATAGTATCCGTGTATTTGAATATTCAATAAATGTAATTCGAATACTATTCGTGTATTTAAATATTCGAATATTTGAGTACGTTTCGAATACACGGGCATCATTTAAATATTATTCGAATACACGAGTATTATTTGAACATTTTCGCCCATCAAGTATTTGGATATTCGTGGTATTTTAATACCGTAATGTGGTGTATAAATAATCTCACAAGAAAGCACTTGAAACCTGCCACCTATCCACTTTACCCGTTTTTGTTAATCCTTCGTAGAAACACTAGGTTCCCTTAGGAACAATCGATTTTTCGTTATTGGACTTCCCGGAACTTTCAAAGCCCCAGAAACTCGTAAATTTTAAATCTCAAGCCTCTATGTAGACGACGTCGAGTTTGTAGAGCCTTAGAGAATTTGTAAAAAGTTCGACACACTTTCGTAATGCTGGATCAACTTAAAAATCGAGCGATATTAAACGACTTAGCGCACTTAGGCATCGAGGGTGTTCAAATATCGTTTGTCGTAGAGGAAGAATAATATTCGAATATCTGAATATTCGAATACTCGGATACCCAAGTACTTCAACCTAAAAATATTCGAGTATTCGAATACTCGGATACTCGAGTACTTCAACCTCAAAATATTCGAGTATTCGAATACTCGGATACTCGAGTACTTCAACCTCAAAATATTCGAGTATTCGAATACTCGGATACTCGAGTACTTCAACTCCAAAATATCCGAGTATTCGAATACTCGGATACTCGAGTACTTCAACTCCAAAATATCCGAGTATTCGAATACTCGAGAATTAGAATTCGAATTCTAGTATTCTAATACCCATAAAGCCCTCGAATATTAAATCGAGTAATCGAATAGTTTCAGTTCAAGCTCAAAGGCTCTCGTTGCAGAAGAATGCACTCTTCTCGTCCTCGAACCTTCGAGATGCAATGAGAAATACCCAAACTACGGTATTTCGGTTCGTGGAATCGTATTCGACGTTTCCCTTTCGGCAATAGGACACCCTTAACCGATCGATTCCGTCAATGGATCGTGTTTCTATCGAGGGTAGGGAAACGAAGTCCTCGATTATCAAGTGACACAGGCTTTAGCGATCCGAGTAACGTCCTCGATACGTATTCGACGAACGTTCTGCCGCACTCTAGGTCGAAGGTATGAGCAAAACAATTCTCGTGGTGTATTTATTCGTTTCTCGCGAAAAGAGCCAACGGTTCATTCGTGTTGTGAAGTTCAGATTATAATATCTAGTTTATTATAATATTCAGGGATCTCGCGTATCTAGTAGTACAGTAATTGTATATATAAGAATACACAGTTCGAACAAATGCGTGTACAGTGATGTGTCTTGATGTGAACGACGACAGTGTCGTGTGGTCTTTTTGACTCTAGACTTGGAACTCGACTAAAAAAGAAAAGCCAAACTGCACCCTTAAGATCGTTGTTGCATTCGTTCCAACAATTCGTTTAAAATTCGACCCTGAGAAAGCATCGTTTTTCGCGTGGACGTGATAACCGAGAAAACCGAAAACGCGTCCTGAGAAGCGCGAAGAAGGCAGCTCGCTGATAAGGTGTCTGGTAAACGCTTATCGGTGCGCGTGATGCACGCGTGCACCTACTGACGGCGGCCAGACAATTTCCAGAGGAAGTTTCCGCCGTGAGCGGAAAAAGAGAAACGCGAGCGAGAACCGGGATAAAAGTAAAGTGGAAAACCGTACGAAACAACGAGGTGTGATTAGAATCCGTGAAATGAACCCGTTCACGACCGAGAACGCGCTACGTGAATTATTAGAAATAATTAGGATCTTTGACGTTCTGAAAGTAAGTATGCTCGAGCAGTGTACGCGCTCGGTATCGTTCGTGTACAATATTTATACGTTCGTTCGAAATATATATTTTTTATATGTATGTATATAGAAAGCAGAGAGAAACGCGGGATTTAGACCGAAATTTGTTTCGTCATCAGAGGGTTTTAAAAATGCATTTTTTATTTCGCGTGGTTTGCATAATGTGCGTGTTTTGCATATTTCGGTTAAACGACACGTGCACACGAGTACGTTGCGCGTAGTTTCGTGCGTATGTGGCATTTTTATTTCATAAGAACCGTGAAACGTCGCACAGGGTTGCTGGTTTCAAACCGGTAACTTTAATCGCGAACCGATCGACTCTCTGTATCCGGATCGAGTTCGTGTTTCGATAATTGTTCTCCTTACCCGATCGACTCTTTCGATATTTGTAAAAATAATTATTATCGAGTCGGTAACCCGTTCGTTTCTTCGATTATAAAGTACGAATTTATCTCATCGTTACCGTATCACGGTGAAACGACCGAAATACTATGAAGAGTTTCGCAAAATGTTGCAAACGGTATGTAAAAATATTCTACACGGTTACACCGTGCGCATCGCTCGCGTATTTTGCATACATTTTCCGGCACACACCTGTGTGCATACTTTTGCCGCATATATGCATACTCCACATGCATAAACATCGAAACCTGTTCAACCTGTCACGTATTACATTCGTAAATATATATTTTTCCATTTTAATGAGCACTTTGGTCGATAATTGCTTATACCTATCACGCGTTAGATTCGTAAATACACATTTCTCCGTTTTAATACGGACTTTGATGGACAATTATTTATATACTTAATTTCTACTTATCACGCGCTACGTTTGCAAATATACATTTCTCCGTTTTAATACGCGCATACTTTTATTCGAATACGAACTTTCGTCGACAATTGTTCGTGTAATTAATTTCTACACATCGCGGGATACATTCGTAAATATGTACGTATACTTTCATTTTGATACAAACTTTGATGGACAACTATTTACGTATTTCATTTCTACACATCACGCGTTACATTCGTAAATATATATATTTTTTTTCATTTCAATACGAACTTTCATTAACAACTGTTTACGTATTTAACTTCGTAATATATACTTTCATTTCAGTACAAACTTGTTGGTCAATTATTTATGTATCTAATTTTTACGTGTCACGCGTTACCATTCTTAAATACATATACCTCCACTTTAATATAAACTTTGGTCCACAATTTCTTACCTACATTACTCCATTTTAATATACACATACTTTTATAATAATACGAATTTTAGTCGACAATTGTTCACGTAATTAATTTCCACAAATCACGCGTTACCATACGCAAATATATACTTTCGTTTCACTGCAAACTTTGCTGGTCAATTACTTAACTATTTAATTCTTACGTGTCACGAGTTACCATTCTTAAATACATACACCTCCACTTTAATACAAACTTTGGTCCACAGCTTCTTACCTACATTACTCCATTTTAATATACACATACTTTTATAATAATACGAATTTTAGTCGACAATTGTTCACGTAATTAATTTCCACAAATCACGCGTTACCATACGCAAATATATACTTTCGTTTCACTGCAAACTTTGCTGGTCAATTACTTAACTATTTAATTCTTACGTGTCACGAGTTACCATTCTTAAATACATACACCTCCACTTTAATACAAACTTTGGTCCACAGCTTCTTACCTACATTACTCCATTTTAATATACACATACTTTTATAATAATACGAATTTTAGTCGACAATTGTTCACGTAATTAATTTCCACAAATCACGCGTTACCATACGCAAATATATACTTTCGTTTCACTGCAAACTTTGCTGGTCAATTACTTAACTATTTAATTCTTACGTGTCACGAGTTACCATTCTTAAATACATACACCCCCACTTTGTTACAAACTTTGTCGACGATTGCTCACGTAATTAATTTCCACAAATCACGCGTTACCATTCGTAAATACCTAACATCCATTTGAATAGGAACTTTGGTCGACAATTGCTTACGTATATAATTCGTTGGAATTTACCGTGGTGTTCAAGATGGCGTGCATTGCTAACAAGCGGGCGACAAATAAGCCCCGGTGAATCAATTCGAAACGGGAGTCTGGGCGCCGTGAGACCAACGTTCGCATTCAACGTGTTCGATCTAACGAATCTCGTTTGGACGTTACAATACGTTCCCATTACGGTTCCAGCTATTCGCGTACCAGACGATCGAATAATATAAACGTCTAGGTGCCACGGGATTGGCCGAAGGAATCCTTTTGCGCGGGCCTTGTATTATTTCCAACGGAAAATATCGGACATCTCGGTCGGTGGGAACGGGGACATACAGGGAACGGTGTCCCATTATGTTCGCGGCGGACGTCAGATAATAATAATAACGAGGTGACATAGCTGGCGAGTTCTTCAGTAGGTCGGCCGACTTTACAGGGACACTCTCGATTCTACGCGGGGGAGTTCGACAATGGACACCTCGTGTCGCTAGGATACTACGATGACCGCGTATGGAGCAAAAGACCGCGTTCTACTGTCCAACGAAGCCGGATCTGAAAGCCTTCGGGTGACCGCTTTAGCCAGACGTAATGGTCAGCCGCTACAATTGCAAATTGGCTGGAGATCAGAAACTGGGTCGCGACTGATTCCAATTTTATACATCGAGCTTTTTCATACGGGCTGGCTAATTTACTTCGATAGTGGAGAGCACAATTATCGCGTATCTGTCACGGTGGAGATTTTGTTGATCTTCGAGGAGCGGGTTTCTGTGGAACTGTTCGAATGAGTCGTTTTAGTTTAGGGAGAATTTTGAATGAGAATCGAATTTGTGTTTGTGTAGGTGGAAAAAATGTGAATAGTGAAAGTGTAGTGGGAGAAATGTGAATAGTGAATAGTGTAGTGGATGTAGAGTACGAAGGTTAGGATTGTATGGAGAAGTGTTGTCATTTGTAGGTGGAACAAATGGTGAAATAGAGTAAGTGTTGTGGGAGAAATGTGAATAGTGAATAGTGTAGTGGATGTAGAGTACGAAGGTTAGGATTGTATGGAGAAGTGTTGTCATTTGTAGGTGGAAAAAATGGTGAAATAGAGAAAGTGTAGTGGGGGAAATGTTAATAGTGGATGTGTAGTGGATGTAGAGAATGAAGGTTAGGAATGTATGGCGGAGAAGATGAAAATTGGGAGAAGTGTTGTCATTTGTAGGTGGAAAAAATGGTGACATAGAGAAAGTGTAGTGGGAGAAATGTGAATAGTGAAAGTGTAGTGGGAGAAATGTGAATAGTGGAAGTGTAGTGGGAGAAATGTGAATAGTGAATAGTGTAGTGGATGTAGAGTACGAAGGTTAGGGTTGTATGGCGGAGAAGATGAAAATTGGGAGAAGTGTTGTCATTTCTGGGTGGAAAAAATGGTGAAATAGAGTAAGTGTTGTGGGAGAAATGTGAATAGTGAATAGTGTAGTGGATGTAGAGTACGAAGGTTAGGAATGTATGGCGGAGAAGGTGAAAATTGGGAGAAGTGTTGTCATTTCTGGGTGGAAAAAATGGTGAAATAGAGTAAGTGTTGTGGGAGAAATGTGAATAGTGAATAGTGTAGTGGATGTAGAGTACGAAGGTTAGGATTGTATGGAGAAGTGTTGTCATTTGTAGGTGGAAAAAATGGTGAAATAGAGAAAGTGTTGTGGGAGAAATGTTAATAGTGGATGTGTAGTGGATGTAGAGAATGAAGGTTAGGAATGTATGGCGGAGAAGGTGAAAATTGGGAGAAGTGTTGTCATTTGTAGGTGGAAAAAATGGTGAAATAGAGAACGTGTAGTGGGATAAATGTGAATAGTGAATAGTGTAGTGGATGTTGAGTACGAAGGTTAGGATTGTATGGAGAAGTGTTGTCATTTGTAGGTGGGAAAAATGGTGAAATAGAGAAAGTTTTGTGGGAGAAATGTGAATAGTGAATAGTGTAGTGGATGTAGAGTACGAAGGTTAGGATTGTGTGGAGAAGTGTTGTCATTTGTAGGTGGAAAAAATGGTGAAATAGAGAAAGTTTTGTGAGAGAAATGTGAATAGTGAATAGTGTAGTGGATGTAGAGTACGAAGGTTAGGATTGTATTGAGAAGTGTTGTCATTTGTAGGTGGAAAAAATGGGGAAATAGAAAAAGTTTTGTGGGAGAAATGTGAATAGTGAATAGTGTAGTGGATGTAGAGTACGAAAGGTTAGAATTGTATGTTGGAGAAGATGAGAATTGGGAGAAGTGTCATTTGGTGTAATTGTAAAGATATTACGCAATGGGCGATTGGAAACGATTGATTTCTCAAGTGTTGTAACTTGATGTAACTTTTGGAACGATTCGTCGATCAATTATTTTATAAAGCTTAAAATTCGTGAATATTTTTAATACTTTGTTAGGGAACTCTGTCCAAGATTTGTGAAAGGAAACTTGTACCAAAAAGTTCAAGTTTCGAGACAAAATTAATTCCGGGTAGCGGAGAAATTTTCATACATTAATATTCACGGGGTAGAAATAAGGAAAATTTTTTTTAACGTTTCGTTGCTTCCTCGCGAGGGACACGAACCGTTTGGGCCGTGTCTGAAACGTTCCAATTAGAGACCAACGTCCGGAGAGTATCCTCGAAATGAAAATCTTCGTTAAATAAGGTTTGTCCTTTCGACGCGGGACACTTGTCCCGACTTTACGTCTGTCTTGTTCACGCCCGTGGTTATTAGCTGGCTGGAAACCCTGCGGTTATACCGAACTGAATAAAATACACTCCACGCTGTTACAATACAGCCGCCACTTACGCTACACTGAGTTACTCGCCGCTGACGCGTCCTCTCTCAAAGCACTCGCGGCACTCTGGCTTTCAACCTACGTATAAACGCGCACAATTGCAGCGGGCTCTTGATACAGATCCCGAAAGTCACGTACGCTTTTCGAAACGCTGGACACGCGTGAACGTTCGAGTCCACTCGTACGAAGCGACGACACTCCGACCGCACGCGGTCCACGTGTACTGGTGTCCCATTCACGATCGAGGTGTTTGCCATTCTATGGGACGAGTTGTCGTCAAATATTTTCTTATTCCACTTACCGAAAGAATTAGTCGTTCTTTGTCGACACCTGAGCGCAGAAATTAGCAAAATCTTATAGAACTGTATCGTGTTTATCCCTGGTGGAGATATTCACTATTTTATGTGCTGTTATTAAATATTTTTTATTATACTTATTAAAAAAATTATTTCTTTTTTGTCGACACTTGAGTGTGGAAATTACCGAAATCTTGTAGAACTGTATCGTGTTCATCCTTGGTGAAAGTATTCGCCATTTTATGGGCTTTTATCAAATATTTTTTTATTATATTTATTAAAAAAATTATTCCTTTTTTGTCGACACTTGAGTGTGGAAATTACCTAAATCTAGTAGAATTGTATCGTGTTCATTCCTGGTGGAGGTATTCACTATTTTATGTGCTGTTATTAAATATTTTTTATTATACTTATTAAAAAAATTATTTCTTTTTTGTCGACACTTGAGTGTGGAAATTACCGAAATCTTGTAGAACTGTATCGTGTTCATCCTTGGTGAAAGTATTCGCCATTTTATGGGCTTTTATCAAATATTTTTTTATTATATTTATTAAAAAATTATTCCTTTTTTGTCGACACTTGAGTGTGGAAATTATCTAAATCTAGTAGAATTGTATCGTGTCCATCGCTAGTGAAAGTATTCGCCATTTTATGGGCTTTTATCAAATATTTTTTTATTACACTTACTAAAAAAATGATTCCTTCTTTGAGGACACCTGAGCGCAGAAATTACGAGAATCTTGCAGAGGTGTATTGTGTTCATCCACTTTTCTATTCAAATGTTACCTATACAGTGATTCCAAAAATCGAGTTTTCTCAAGAAGGATAATAATCAGGAAAATATATTCATAACTAAACCATCCGATTGTCCACAATAGTGTTATCCACCTATTAAAATTTGTATTCGTAAAATTCACAAGTTGAGCTTCCTTCTCATTTTTCCGCACCCTGAACACCGAGAGTGGTTATCTGGAACGCGAATGATCGGCGAATGGAAAAAGATGAGTGTTTAATATTTTCCTCGTGGTGTATCTATCATTGTCAGTTGGGGGCATTCTTCGTAGCTCCTTGAAACCACCTAACCGTGTGTTTCGACGCCCCTTGGTAGCCACCCCCTCCCTGGAGAAACAACCGTCTCTGTCTCGTCCGTAGCAGTTTCCCTCTTGTAATTTTTCACGGAGCGTGTTCCTCCCCTGCTCAGTTTCGACTAGCGTGCCGACCGTAATTACAGCGTTTCTCCGCGGCTCGGAAGAGCCGAAACGCGACGCTCGAATTATCTTAGAACGTTCCACGTCGCGGGCGAGAACGCCTCGGGGCATTTAATTCGCTTCCATCAATGTCGTCGTCGTCGTCGTCGTCGTCGTTGTCGTCGTCATTGCTTGAGCTTGCGTTACTCGAAACCTTACGCGCCCCCTCTCGTCTCATATTTGCCTTACCAAAGTAGGGGTACACCGAGGGGGACCTGTCTCTAGTATTTCATGATACGGGGGGCTCCCTTCCCACTTTGAATTCTCGGGGAGGGGATGAGCAAGCTTGCGTTACTCGAAAGCTTACGCGCTCCGTCTCGTCTCATATTTGCCTTACCAAAATAGGGGTACACCAAGGAGGACCTGTCTCTAGTATTTCATGGTAAGGGGGACCCCCTCCCACTTTGAATCTCGAGGAGGAGGAACGATTATCCCAAACGAGTAGAGGTACATCGGGAGGATTCGTCTCGTCTCTGTCTAGTATCTTATGGTACATAAGGGGGCCCCCCACTTTGAATTCTCGGGGAGGGGATGAGCAAGCTTGCGTTACTCGAAACCTTTCACGCCCCCTTGCGTCTCATGTTTGCCCTGATGAGGTTTGGGATACACGCAAGATCTGTCTTGTCTTCGTTTGGCTAGTATCTCGGGGGGCCCCCTCGAATGTTGAGGAGGGATTAAGATTATCTTAAAAGGGTCAATTTATATCGAGGAGGATCTATCTCATCTTCGTTGAGCTAGAAGTGTATAGTACGGGGGCCCCCTTCTACCTTGGATTTTTGGAAGGGGGTAAAGTTATCTTAAAAAAGTCAAGTTACATCGAGGAGAATCTATCTCGTCTCTGTTGAGATAGAAGTTATAGTACGGGGGGCCCCCTCTTGCCTTGGATCTTAGAGAGGGGGTATAGTTATCTTAAAAGAGTAGAGTTATACCAAGGAGGATCAATCTCGTTTCCATTGAGCTAGAAGTTCGTAATACGGGGGGCCCCCTCTTGCTTTGGATCTTGGAGAAGGGGGTAAAGTTATCTTAAAAGAGTCAAGTTACACCAAAGAGGATCTATCTCATCTTCGTTGAGCTAGAAGTATATAGTACGGGGGCCCCCTTCCACCTTGGATTTTTGGGAGGGGGTAAAGTTATTTTAAAAAAGTCAAGTTATACAGAAGAAGATCTATCTTGTCTCCTTTGAGCTAGAAGTTCGTAATACGGGGGGCCCCCTCTTGCCTCAGATCTTGGAAAGGGGGTAAAGTTATCTTAAAAGAGTCAAGTTACACCGAGGAGTCCTCATCTTATTTCTGTTGATCTAGTATTTTATAGTAGGGGGCCCCCTCTCACCTTGAATCTCAAAAGGGTTTACAAGCGAGCTTGCGTTATTTTCGAGCCCTCTCGCGTTTCGTACATGCCTCAACAAAGTTGAGGATACACAAGAGATCCATCTAATCTTCGTACTAGTATCTCGCGACACAGGGGGCCCCCCTCCCACTCTGGATCTCGAGGAAGGAATAAGGTTACACGAACTATGGGCACGCGACTCGTTTTCGTGAACGATAACTCCACCTGTCTGACCCCCTTCCTCACGAGGATCGACTCAGGTTCGACTTTAAAAAGCAAATTGCTCGCGTTTACGGCCTCTGGCGCGTTGAGACGGGTGAGAGCGAAAGGGAACCGTGAAAACAGTTCTCGCGGACGCTTGTTCGTGTCGCTGAATAAATTGAGCGAGTTATTATCGCGTCGCTTTCTACTTGTACATTTAATTCCACCGGGACGGAGAGAAATGCCCGCGCCGCGTGTATTGCGTGCTGGGTATTACGATTCACCGTTCCACGGAGAGGAGACGGGTGGAGAGCTGGGTTATTTTTTCTTTTTTTTTTATATATGACACCGCGTGACGCGAAAGATTTTTCCTCCGCCCCCGCGGTCGACAGCGGAGAATGTTTTATGCGATCGCGGGGTGACTACGTTTGATAATCATGGGGCACAAGGAGCGCGCCCGGTTTCATTCCGCGAGGAAAATGATTAATCCTTTCGGACTTGACGCCAGAGAGGGGCATAATTTTCCTGGAATAATGGATGACCGGATAGAAACGACGTGTAACGATTTATTTCGCGACGCGGCTTCGATGGAAACGGTTGTTCGAATGGTGGCGACCTTTTTTCTTCTTTGATCAATTTCGAGCGTAATTTTACTCGATAATACGAATCGTGTTCTTTCTTCAGCGAGATGTAAGTTGTTGGTCTTTCAGATAAGAAGAGATAAGAATTTTTTCGTTTCGATATTTCAATATCAACAGTTTTGTGCATCTCCACGATCGATGTCAATTTGGGAATATTTGTGCAATAAAATTCGAGGCTGCAAAATACTGAGTAGATATATGTGTTACAATCTGGAAACAAGGTGTTGCGATGTATCGTTTGGTATGTGGAAAGTAGTGATGGTAGGTGCATTGGGTCGGCCGCAGTAGAAAAGGTCAATGCATCGTCGAACACGAGTAGGTCGAACGCTGACTTTTGATTAGGGGATACTTGAATTGTTTAATGTGCGAATGCTTTATGGGTATTCAAATGTTACGAACGAATTTTGAATATCATTATTCCAATATTCTTGATTACTCAGGAATTCGAATATGTAGTATTTAAGTAATCACGAGTTCGAGTAGATAGTATTCAAATATTCGAGAATTCCAGTAGATACTATTCGAATGCTTAAGAATTCCAATAGATACTATTCGAATACTCGAGATTTTCAATAGATGCTCTTCAAATACTCAAGAATTCCAATAGCTACTATTAGAATACTCAAGAATTCTAATAGATACTATTCGAATACTTGAGATTTTCAATAGATACTCTCCGAATACTCAAGAATTCTAATAGATACTATTCGAATACTTGAGATTTTCAATAGATACTCTCCGAATACTCAAGAATTCTAATAGATACTCTTCGAATACTCACGAATTTCAATAGCTACTATTCGAATACTCAAGAATTCCAATAGCTACTATTCGAACACTCAAGAATTCCAATAGATACTATTCGAATACTGAAGAATTCCAATAGATACTACTCAAATACTCGAGATTTTCGATAGATACTATTCGAATACTGAAGAATTCTAATAGATACTACTCAATTACTCGAGATTTTCGATAGACACTATTCGAACAACGTTCGAATTCGATCCGAAGTATTTGGGAACGCGTTCGCGTCGCTTTGAAGGTTCGAACAAGATAATGCCACGAGAAAACAATCGATTTTTCGAATCGTCTGAAGCAGAGGTCTAACGAATCGTTTCGGCTTATAAGGGAGCAGGGGTGGGGCGCGGAGCCCGAACGGGGGGAGGACGTTAAAAAAGCAGAACTGTCGCGCGGTCGCCGGATTAAGTCGCGGACGATATTAATTCGACCATCTCCCCTTCTTCCCTCCCCCTCCCTAGCTAAAGTGCTTTTACGCGTCCCGGTGAAAGCGGCCGAAAGCCGACCGGCGGCACGATGCCTGAAATTCACTTCGAGGGAAGAGGATTTCGCGTCTGATTCCCGAGCGTCGCTGGCTGGTCTATTCGTTATTAACTGGCCGCGTATGTGCGCGCGAGGGTACGAGCGGACGGTGGTCGGAGAAAAACCGGAGAGAAGGGTGAGAGAGTGTAGTAGACAGAGGCAGAGATATATACGGAGAAGGACAGAGACCCAAAGAGAGGTTTGGGGTGGAACAGAGACCTAGAGAGAGCTATGGAGAGAGACAGATGTAGAGAGAAGTACAGAGAGAAAGAGAGAGGGATACAGAGACCTGGAGAGAGGTATGGAGAGAGACAGAGATCCAGAGAAAAGTACTGAGGGAAAGAGAGAGGGATACAGAGACCTAGAGAGAGGTATGGAGAGAGATAGAGATCTAGAGAGAAGTATAGAGAAAAAGGGAGAGAGATACAGGGACCTAACCCAGACCTAACCTAGACCCAGAGAGAAGTATGGTGAGAGACAGAGACCTAGAGAGAGGTATGGTGAAAAACAGAGAGCTAGAGAGAGGTATGATGAAAGGCAGAGACCTAAAGAGAGGTACAGAGATCTAGGGAGAGATATGGCAAGAGACAGAGACCTAGACAGAGGAATAGAGACAGACAGAGATCTAGAGAGAAGTATAAGGAGAAACAGGGATCTAGAGAGAGGTATGGTGAAAGACAGACCTAGGGAGAGCTATGGTGAGAAACAAAGACCTTAGAGAGAGGTATGGTGAGAAACAAAGACCCTAGAGAGAGGTATGGTGAGAAACAAAGACCTTAGAGAGAGGTATGGTGAGAAACAAGGACCCCAGAGAGAGGTATAGAGAGAGACAGAGGTCCAGAGAGAGGTCCAGAGAGAGTCAGAGGTCCAGAGAGAGGTCCAGAGAGAGGTCCAGAGAGAGACAGAGATCGAGAGAGAGTTACACAGAGTGAAAAAGAGCAGTGACCAGAGAAAGGAGGCGAGAGAAAAGAGACAAAACGACCAGGTAAAGGGTTGGAGGAAGAGAGAGTGAAAGAGAGAGAGAGGAGGAAGGCGGATATTCACGGTATTCCCATGTTGCCGGAGGCAGTGCGCGGTCCTCGCTGCGAAACGTCATTTAACGATTAGCCGCGGCGAACTGACGCCGAAATTCAAATTTAAATGGCACTCGCGGGAGACTCGATCGCCACAGAGTTCTACGGGCACGAATTTATGCTGGGAATTGCGAGATGCGACTGTCCGCGGAAAACTGACGAAGAGAGGCGTCGGACCGCGAGCCACCAATGAGGAGTCGAGTCGCGAAAGGGAAGGTAGAGGTTGGAAGAAAAATTGCCCGCTGATTCGGTCGAGAGCCAGAGCACAGCTTGAACGAAAAGGTTCTCGGTTTTCAAGCGTTTCGGTATCACGGGATACGTTTCAATCCGCGTATACGATAGATCGACAGTCGGAAAATAACAAGTATATTTAGATTGTAAAATAACAATTCGTCGAACCTCCGTCACATTTGAAATTTGAAAAAACATTTCACATCGCGATGAATAAAATCGTCGTGTAAACACAAACAACGCCAGTTAAATCACCGAGATTTCTATCCCGTTCGAAAGGAATTAAGCGAAGTTTCGAAGGAGAGAAATTGTTCCTTCGAACTTGACTCTTTCCTAGATCGATGCTCCTCCAAATCCTCAGAACGTTCATATTTTACGAAAATGTCTCACTGGAAAATAAAACAAAAAAAAAAAATAGAGCAACGTCTCCTCGAATACATCAGCGAATTCTTCGTCGAGAATTTCTTACGCGTTCCTCGATCCCGCCATAAATCTCTACTTCTAGCCAGTAGTCGGGAACCGGGGCTCTAGGCTCTAGACTAAACATTCGGTCGATCTTGTCCGCTCCGATTCCAAACACCTGTCATTCACGCCGAAGCCGCGACGCGAGGCGCAAATACCACGACTCGATACGCCACTCGAAGTTGAAGGTTAGAATTCGATTCCCAGAAAGAAGTATTTGGTACATTCGATGACGATTTCTTGGTAATCCATCGAGTGTCCGACCCAGATGTCTGGGACGTCTAGGTACGCGAGGAGGAGAGTTCGTGGCACCGCCCGATGGCATTGTTACGAAACCGCGATTCAGAACTACGCCATCTCTTGCCACAAATTAGCGCGATAAAGTCGCGTCGGGGTGGATGACTCCCGTCACGAGCAACGCCGAGTTCCTTGACTACCGGAGTTTATCGAATCGAGACCGTTGTACAAGTTGGAACGCGACTGTTGTTAACGCGGTGGCTGAAACGTAACTATCGAAGACTGGGTTGGGCGCGTCGTAGTTCTTCGAATTATGGATTACCCGGCTCGTCGTCCGGGGGATGGTGGTTTACATTGGGAGTGTTACAACTCCCGTTTTGTCGAGGTCTGTCAGGAGAATTAAATCCAAGCGGTGAGACGCTCTCCCGGGAGCAATCTTCTTTCAGTTTCGAAAGGATCGCCTCGATGTTCGTTAACTCTTCACGGTGCACTATTTATTAGGTGGTTCGAGCGTATAGATAATTAAATGTGGTTTAATCCTGTGTGACTGTAGGGATAGTCCCAGAAGTATCTGATCTAACAAAGAAAACACAACAAATTTGGGAAGAGGTATGTTTATTTCTCGACACAGTCACCTTTTAGATCGATACACTTTTCCTCGGATAATTGTTGAAATGGTCAACTAACGGCACTCGTAAGCTAATTTGTCCTTTCCATATTTAACTTCGAAGATACACACGTGATCTGATACAAATAGGAATACGTTCATCGTAGGTAGTTCTGGTGTTAAATTTTATTGCGAGTTGTAGGTTATTAAAAGAAATAATTACAGCGTACTGTATTTTACTTTATATTTTATTTCTCGGGAAGGTTTATCGTTCTTGTCGAAACCTTGCACAGCGTTAGACAGAACCCAAGTGAAGAAGAGGGTATTAGATGCAGTTCTCCCGAGTCCCTTAATTCTTATCTACAGCGTGAGGTACACGCTTCAAGTGTTTCCTGAACCTCTTCGATGCATAGATCGATCTCGTGTATATTTCTCCTAAGAGATGAATTTTTGTATAAATACATTTATATGTATTTTATTTACAACAAATTTAGATAAAAAAAACGCTCCAATCGATTCTCCTTCCCTGGATAACTCACAACGAATTCTTTCTAATTAAAAAGGGAAATAATTTCCAACCTCGTAAAATATGTACCCACAATATTGACGCTACAATACACACCCACAATATTGACGCTACAATATATACTCACAATATTGACGCTATAATATATTCTCATAATATTGACGCTACAATATATACTCACAATATTGGCGTTACAATATATTCTCACAATATTGACGCTACCTACATACCCACAATATTGTCGCTACCTATATATACCTACAATATTGACGCTACAATATATATCCACAATATTGACGCTACTTATATCCACAATATTGACGCTACAATATATTCTCACAATATTGACGCTACCTACATACCCACAATATTGACGCTACCTACATACCCACAATATTATCGCTACCTATATACCCACAATATTGTCGGTACCTACATACCCACAATATTATCGCTACCTATGTACCCACAATATTGACGCTACCTATATCCACAATATTGACGCTACAATATATTCTCACAATATTGAGGCTACAATATATTCTCACAATATTGGCGCTACAATATATTCTCACAATATTGACGCTACCTACATACCCACAATATTGACGCTACAATATATATCCACTATATTGACGCTACAATGTATACTCACAATATTGACGCTACCTATAATATATCCACAATATTGACGCTACAATATATACCCATAATTTTAACGCTACCTACATACCCACAATATTGACGCTACAATATATACCCACAATATTGACGCTACAATATATACCTACAATATTGACGCTACAATATACACCCACAATATTGACACTACCTACATACCACAATATTGACGCTACCTCCTTTCTCACAATATTGTCGCTACAATATATACCTACAATATTGACGCTACAATATTAATGCTACAATATATATCCACAATATTGACACTACAATATTAATGCTACAATATATATCCACAATATTGACACTACAATATATACCTACAATATTGACGGTACAATATGTACTCACAATATTGACGCTACCTACATACCCACAATATTGACGCTACCTCTTTTCTCACAATATTGTCGCAACAATATATACCTACAATATTGACGCTACAATATATACCCACAATATTGCCGCTACCTACATACCCACAATATTGACCGTGCCCGGAGAGGTTAAAGATCGTCGAAGAGCGCGTGAAAGCGCGGGAAACACTTTCGCCGCGGATTCGTTCACCCGTTTCTTCGATCGATCGGTTGTCAACGGGTAGGGGTCGCTGTAGGTGCGCGTTGGCGGCACGGAGACGGGATAGGCACGTAAAAGGGAAGAAAAAGTAGGCGACTCGGAGTCTGTCGGGCGGCGTGTCACCGTGCCGCTACGAGGGATGGAACATGCTGAGCGACCGGTAAAGAGAGCGACGAGGTTGATTAATGAACGCGTCGCCGAAAGAGCAAAATAACAAATAGCGCGTTGCCACGTTGCCCTCTGGCTTGACGCGAATGCCGGGCGTTCGGCCCGGGGTGGTGAACGGGGGTGGGTGTTCCAGGAGGGGGGCGGGGGAGGGTTGCGGCAAACGGCCACGCTGGTTGCTTGATTCATAGTTCCCGCGGCGCGCCAGCGGCTTGTGACGAGGCGCAACGTCGTGTTAAGCATACGACCCGACCCTTTGCAACCCCGTCTCCCTCGATAATTGATTGTCCCGCGCCCTCCGACTCGTCGAGTTTCGTTTTATTCTCGAACGGACCGGGGGACGCCAGATCGACGAACAGGAACGATTAGTACCGTCTTTGGAGCCAGTTGCCATTTTCCACCGCCGGTCACGGAGGGCGCTGCACCGCCTCGATTAAAGGCCTGTGAGGAGCCTCGATATTACGTTAACTTCGACCGGGATTATCGTTCTTCTTACTTCACCATGCACCTGTTTCATCTTAACGAGACCTTAGAAGGACTTTAACAGGACTTTTCGTGGATTTTTAAATCATTGGTGATTCTTTGTCGATGGAAAGTAAAATTATAGGGGCAATGAGAGAAACACTGGGTAAAGTATGTATAGAATTGCGTACGGTTCGTTGAAGACGAATAGTGGGTGCTTGGGTGCTTTTAATTATTTGTATTATTAGAAAATATAGACCCGAGTTGTAGAAATTGTATCGGTTAAGAAAAATAAAGTTTGTGGCACGTGTAGTAGATTAAATCGTGTCAATGCAATAGATTGCGTTTTTTGGGGTGCAAATTAGGGATTCGATACTATTATACAGAGCACGGACGATTATTGTTCCTATAGGTGTTAAAGTGGAAATGTTGAGTTTCAAGTTGATGCAATTTTTATGGCCATTACTGTTCAAATTTATTAATGTAAAATTGATTTGCGTTGACATTATAGAGTCAATGGTAAGACCAATGAGAGTTTACTTAATTGTTATTTAGAGAGTAATTTTCAAAGATTGTGGAACCGTTTTAAAGCTCTGCTTTTAAGCAAACTCTGGATCCACGTTCATGCATGAAACTTTCAATGACTGTAGTCAAGGATTAAGCAATCCGATAGATTTATATTTGGAATGTTCGTGTATAATAATGATCGCTTGATTGCAAGCGAGACTCTCAAAACGACACAACTTTTCCATTTGCTGTATCAAAAACTTGAAATAGTTTCCACAGTCAGCGATTTATTTTGGACCGAACCGCGATTCGATCCAACATTCAGTAACGGATTGTTTTTATAATAATGAAAGGACTCTTTTATAGAGAGAGTATGTTAAAATGCAAATGCAACTGTATGTTAAATGAAGCGTCTTCAGACAGTTCGTTGCGGATTGAAATAAAATGTCTGAGAACCGAAAAGATCTGATCTATTTAACGAGCTATTTTTGTTAACGTTCTAAGCCATTTTCAGAATCAACGGAATTATGCAATTTACCAAATTTGAAATTGGAGTAAACGTTACAGAGAAATTGAAAAATACATATAACAGCAAAGCTAAACATTTTTTGTAAGAAAATTTTTGTTGCATCTCGCACGATAACGAAGTTATAAAAAAAAATCAAAGTCAGCCTTTAAAGTGTCACTTCCTCCTCGATTTTTCAAATACAACTTCTCAATAGTGTAAAATATAACAAAACTTAAAAACTATAAAATGTAAAAAATATTCAGCTTACGGTGCTCTATCGTTCTTGCAAAAAACTCCCAAGAGAATTTGCATTAAAAAAACAAAACAAAAAACACAACATTAAAACCTTAGAACATTCCACCTTCTTCAAATTTCCTATGAAGAAACAAATTTCTCTACATACGCACTATTATGTTCTACATGCACACAAACTTTCACTAAAATCAATCTCACAGGTAAGTAAGAATTTCCTTATATTACAGAGTGCAGATACTTTTTGGAGCAACTGTAATTGGATCGAGCTGTTTCATTAGGGACAGTGTACAATCACGGGGCAGTAGATTACATGTAATTTCCATGAAAATCTTTCACCGATTGGCGCGTTGGAAACGCGTCATACCGGTTGCTGGATGTGGGCCTAAAAGGGTAGCGTTTCCATTGGTATCGCTACCATCGTCAACAGACCTTTTCTCTCCCTGTTTCATGTATCGTGACGATACACGCGACATCGAACCAGGACTGTTCTCTCTCTCTCTCTCTCTCTCTCTCTCTCTCTCTCTCTCTCTCTCTCTTTCTCTCTTTCTCTCTATTCTCCAAACTCTCTCTTTGGTACGTAACGTCACGTCGACGGAGAGATTCGCACGTTTGTTCGCGATGGCGCGCGTCGGTCTGCATCCTGTTATTACGCGTAACGTGCTCGCGCTTCATCGACGCTTTTACGCTCGACGACTCGTGGAATAATCGCTAGTGGATGCACGGTACATCGTCCAGGTTGTGTTTTATTTATTTGCCAACTGGTTTCGAGAAATTGAAAAGTGCACGAGAACGGTGACACCGAAGTCTCGCGTTTCGAGTTCTCTATCGATGAAAACAGTTATTTCGTTTCAAAATTGATCGGAGATATTGAAATCATTTTTTCGACCACGATGATCGGATTGTAGGGCCAAGATCTGGGTCAGAACGTTCCAGGGACGCTAGACAAAGACACCAATTATTCAATTATAAAGCTCGAAGAGGGCCAGACTTGTTTACATAATTTTTCATTAACAAGAATTTTACCACAGAAATATTCCAGGGAATAAAACCGGGGATAATTAGAAAGACAATTATATTCTCTTTTCTCCTCGATCTTTAATCCACAATCCCCACACAATCTTTCTCTCGCCATAAAAGTACAAAATGCAAAAAAGAAAATTCAATTTACACTTTACAATTTTGAAAACCACGAAACTTTACAATTTTGAAAACCACGAAACTTTACAATGTTGAAAACCACGAAACTTTACAATGTTGAAAACCACGAAACTTTACAATTTTGAAAACCACGAAACTTTACAATTTTGAAAACCACGAAACTTTTTAATTTTTAAACCCGTGACCACTCATTGAACCTTTTCTTTTCCCACAAATCAACCCCGTATAATTCTCTCAATTGATCTCCGTGTATTCGCAAAGCGTGTCCACGATTTGAAAATTTCGACAAAAAAAGAAAAAAAGAAAGAAAGCTGCATCACGTTTTATTTTCGTTTCTCCAAAATATTCAGGTATCCTCTTGTTATCCACGGACAATAGCTACACGGGAGGCGTCGTTGCGTTCTATCGCGGATGATTTAACAATTAACCTCCTCCCCCCGCCTTCTCCACCGACCCCCTACCTCGTCCTCCTGCCACGTTTCGTAATTCTCCGATCGCCGGAAGATTCGATTACGAATTGTTTCGGGAGCGTGGCCGCGCGCTCGTTCGTTCGCGGCCCTTTCGCGAAACGATTAATGCGGGCTCGTGCATCGTCGACGAGGATGACTCTGTGCGTTTGCACCTTTGTCAGGCGCGGCTAATCGTTTTCGGTTCACGGGCCGGCTCGCCCGTGTCGGCCGGTGAACGCTTCCGGTCATCCGGCTTATAATCGAGTCCACCGTACGCCGATGAACGGCGATCAGCCGCGCGCAGCTGATTACCCATCGATCTCCGCAAATATTTAATCGCGGCTAATCGCGCGGAAGCCCGCCCCGTCGTTTTTCATTCCGCTCTGTCCGCTCTTACCGAATTAATTCGATCGCGGTTTCCGAAGTCCATTTTTTCACCCAACGCCCGTGGAGAACCAACGCGAATCGACCACGGGATTCCATCGTGGGGAATATTAACGCTTTCGTTGCGACGATTGGAACTCCCGGGGTCGAACGAACCACCGTGGTGGAAGTGTACTGTTGGGAGCTGGGAAGATGTCACGCGGTAGGAATTGCGATTTCTAGCGGACGTTTGATTTTTGAAGGAGTAAGGGAAAATTGTTGCGTGAAAATCGATGTTGTCGTGAGGAGATTTTCAAAAGTGTCGTTTGGTGAAATGTATATGCGAAAATAATTCCAAAGCGATAGAGTCACCGCGGTGAAAGTGTACTGTTGGGAGCTGGGAAGACGTCACGCGGCAGGAATTGCGATTTCTAGCGGACGTTTGATTTTTGAAGGAGTGAGGGAAGATTTTCAAAAGTGTCGTTTGGTGAAATGTATATGCCACACGAAAATAATTCCAAAATGATAGACCCACCGCGGTGGAGATGTACTGTTGGGAGCTGAGAAGACGTCACGCGGCAGGAATTGCGATTTCTAGCGGACGTTTGATTTTTGAAGGAGTGAGGGAAGATTTTCAAAAGTGTCGTTTGGTGAAATGTATATGCCACACGAAAATAATTCCAAAACGATAGAGCCACCGCGGTGGAAATGTACTGTTGGCAGCTGAGAAGATGTCACGCGGTAGGAATTGCGATTTCTAGCGGACGTTTGATTTTTGAAGGAGTGAGGGAAAATTGTTGCGCGAAAATCAATGTTTTCGTTACGGGACTTATAAATGTTATTTGGTGAAATGTATATGCGAAACGAAAATAATTCCAGCGCGATAGAGCCACTGCGATGGAAATGTACTGTTGGGAGCTGGGAAGATGTCACGCGGTAGGAATTGAGATTTCTATCCGTTGTTTGGTTTTTGAAAGAGTAAGGGAAAATTGTTGCGTGAAAATCGATGTTGTCATGAGGGGATTTTCAAAAGTGTCGTTTGGTGAAATGTATATGTGAAAATAATTCTAAAGCGATAGAACCACCGCGGTGGAGATGTACTGTTGGGAGCTGGGAAGATGTCACACGGCAGGAATTGCAATTTCGGCCTTCGAAGGACTAAGAGAAAATTGTTGTGTGTAAATCGACATTTTTGTGAAGGGACTTTTAAATGTTATTTGGTGAAATATATATACGAAACGAAAATAATTCCAGCGCGATAGAGCCACTGCGATGGAAATGTACTGTTGGGAGCTGAGAAGATGTCACGCGGCAGGAATTGCAATTTCGGTCTTCGAAGGACTAAGAGAAAATTGTTGAGCGAAAATCGATGTTGTTAAACGGGACTTTTAAAAGTATTATTTGGTGAAATTTATATGCAAAAAGAAAATACTTGCAACTAAGTATTATTTAAGGTGAGTATTATTATTAATATAAGGATTATTTAAAGGGAGAATCCTTTCAACTGAGAAATGATTGTCGCGCGAATCTACTCGACTTTAATATTTCGTTAGACCGTGGTAAAGGAAGAGACTTAAACTTAGGTTTTATTAGTATGAGGTACTGAATATGTATTGTTGGATTGTTTTGTGGTATAATGGGCAAAAGCGGGGACTAGAGCAAACTAGAGCAACTTGGACAATTTTAATTCGCGGAATAAATGACGTCACGGTTCCAGGATTCTGTGGAAGAGTTGCATCTCCTCGGTCGTTGTGTTCCCCTGATACTGAAGTTCTAAAATTCGACAAAATGGTTCGTCAAAGTTTCGTACAATTTTAATTCGCGAGACTTCGTGAAAATGACGTCACAGTTCCAGGAATCTGCGATATTTTCAAGGACAGAAAACAAAAGATTCGTTATGTTTAATTTTAATTAGGTTTCTCTTTATTGAAATATTTTGTCTTACAAATACAACATATGAGTCTCCAAGTAGTATGTACATACAATACTAGTGCTAATAGGTAGTAGTAATAAAAATAAAGATGCTGGTAATTTCTCCATATAATAATAATGCTAATAATTTCTTGTAATAATGACAGTGCTAGTAATGTGGTACATACATACAGTAGTAGTGTTAATGAGTTGTAATATAAAAATAATGGTACATTTTTCTAATAATAAAAATCCCAATAATTTCTTGTAATAATGACAGTGCTAGTAATGTGGTACATACATACAGTACTAGTGATATAAGTATTAATAATATAAAAATAATGGTACATTTTTCTAATAATAAAAGTGCTAATAATTTCTTGTAATAATGACAGTGCTAGTAATATGGTACATACATACAGTACTAGTATGTTAATAAGTAGTAATAATATAAAAATAATGGTACACTTTTCTAATAATAAAAATGCTAATAATTTCTTGCAATAATAATAGTGCTAGTAATATGGTACACACGTACAATACTAGTGTTAATAAGTAGTAATAATAAAAATAATGGTGCTGATAATTCCTCGTATTAATAATATTGCTAATAATTTCATGTAATAGTGAGAATAATGCTCGTAATATTTTGTAACAGTGAGAACAGTGCTAGTAATTTCTTATAATAATAGTAGTGCCGATAGTTTCATGTAATAGTGTTAATAATTTCTCGTGGTATTGGTGCTAATAATTCCTGCCAACAATAATAGTAATTATTAATGCAATAATAATATTAATACAATAATAATACCAATACCATTAATTTCACTACGTAGAGTAACAACATCTAGCAGTAGTAGCTACAGCAGAATTGATAGCAACGATACAAACGAAAGACAAGTATCCGTCGACCGACGATCGTTCGATCCGAGTACGCGAGCGGTCGCGTGCGATCGTTAGCGGGAAAATTAAACGGCCCACGGGGAAAAGTTGTCTGATTTGTTCCCGGTAATTCGCGAACTTGCCTACTAACCGTAAAGTCCCGGCGAACTTTGCCCAGAACAGCCGAACTGCTCTCTCGTTTGTTACTTTCGGTCGCTCGTACGTACAGGTCGGCCCGATACCGATGGTATTATAAACGAAAGAGAAAGATCGCTCCTGCGAGCAGTTCCGGTTTCGCAACGGCTCGAATGTTTCCGTTTCGCGATGATAAGACCACCGAGATACACAACTCCCGTCGAAAAGGTCGCGTTGTCGTTACCGGGACCACGAGAGACAATTCGCAGATCGGCGGAACGATGCGTTCGAAACGGTACTCAAATTACAAATACCTCTCTAATTCGTCCTCCATTAGCATTCTAACGCTTCAATTTCCAATTGCAGCCGAACGCGCTTCCATCCGCAACGATCCTCGTCCCTTTCTGTTCCAATCGTGTCCAGTTTCGTTCTTCGAGGTCGCTGTACGTGTCTCGTGAAAATCTTCACCTGTGCTCTGTATTTATTTACAATTCATTTCTCCACTGTTCATCAAACACGAGGATCGAATGTAAAAATCGTAGAAATCGTTTCGAAATACACGGTAGAAGTTTCGTTCCGCTTTTCAGTTTCGTTCTGACTGGAATCGATTAGGGTACCCGGCGCCAGACAGGGGGGTGGTGTTCGGGGAGGTCACCACGGTTATGAGCATAGTTCGGGTAGCGAGCTGCCATTCGTCTCGGCCGTTTCCGCGGGACGTCTCCTCCTTTTTAATGGTCCATTCGGGCTGTTTCAACGCGGAACGTCGATACGCGTCGGGACGCTCCGGGTATCTCGACGCCGAGACGCGTCGAATCGCGCGTTAATTAAAACGCTGCCGGTCTCCCCCGGCTTTATCGCGTTAATCAAACGCCCCTGTGCCCCGAACGCCCTCCACTTCGGGGCAAGTTTAGGGGACAATTCGGTGGGGACCTGGACGTCGAAAGAGTCCCTGGATCGCGGACGTTTGTTTTACTACGCCCGATAAAGCGACGTCGGGATAGACGGGGGGAGTGGTGGGGTCACGAGGGACCGGAGGGGGGGCTCTAAGTTCAGAAGACACGGAACAAAGGGAATTAGGAGTACCGGAGGGGGACCACGGGCGTTGCGGTTTCCCGGTGGCGCCTCGCAAATATTGCGGTTTCCTTTGTCGGTGGGCAGGGGTGAGTTAGGCAGGAGGGGGGGATACAGGCAGTGACTCGACCCGTCCCGTGTCTGCTCCCCTCGTGTCGCTTAAACGGACAGTCTAACCGCCGGTTGATGGATGAAAGAAAACACCACCTACCATCGGCACGCCACCTTTCTACGGAGGAATTACCGGGAGCCCCCGAATTATAGCGAGTTCCCGGAGTATGGCGAATTTTACCAATTTGGGTCGGTGTAATTGAAATTTGTGTCACACGAGGATCTACGGGGTGCGTGTACAGACGGTAGGGTCACATTTGTTGTCGATAGGTGAAAGGAAGTAAGATCGTAGATGTATGTACTGTTCGCGAGTCGAAAGAATGCATCTGGTGATATCTGTGAGTGGTGTTATAGGGATTTTGTGAAAGGTACGAGTTTAAGAACGGAAGAGAAGAGGGTTAGAGAGCGTATCACGGTTAGTAGGAACGAGTAAAGGCCAAATGCGTTCTTTCGACCCGCGAACTGTAGATTGTGTATGTACTGTCCGCGAGTCGAAAGAATGCATTTGGTGATATCCGTGAGTGACGTCACATGGATTTTGTGAAAGGTACGAGTTTAAGAACGGAAGAAAAGAGGGTTAGAGAGCGTATCACGCTTAGTAGGAACGAGTAAAGGCCAGATGCGTTCTTTCGACCCGCGAACTGTAGAGTGTGTATGTACTGTCCGCGAGTCGAAAGAATGCATTTGGAAATATCCGTGAGTGACGTCACATGGATTTTGTAAAAGGTACGAGTTTAAGAATGGAAGAGAAGACGGTTAGAGAGCGTGTCACGGTTAATAGGAACGAGGAAAGGTCAGATGCGTTCTTTCGACCCGCGAACTGTAGTGTGAATGTACTGTCCGCGAGTCGAAAGAATGCATCTGGTGATATCCGTGAGTTGCGTCACAAGGATTTTGTGAAAGGTACGAGTTTAAGAACGGAAGAGATGAGGGTTAGAGAGCGTATCACGGTTAGTAGGAACGAGTAAAGGCCAGATGCGTTCTTTCGACCCGCGAACTGTAGAGTGTGCTATCTGTACGGCTATGAAAGAGTTCCGAGTTCTGTGTTCTCCAGACCGATGCGATTTCATCCGTGAGGGGAATCCGTGCGATTAACCATCAAACGAAAAGCACTTGGAGACTCATCCTGCGAAACTGAACGGTCTCCATTAAAGAACCGTAAACATAAAGGGTCAATCGTCTCGAGCGGCCCTTTCCCCCCTTTCTCGACCCCCCATCGGGAGATCCCGCGGATTTGTCGCGTCGCGGCAACGATATTGGACCGAATCGTAACGGTGCTGTGCGTTTCGAGCGATAAACTTCTTCAACGACCGACGACCTCTGGCGAAGTTTTTCCGCGCCGCGATACGTGCAATATCGGCTTTTATTTCGCCGCGGTCCATAAACCCGGAATGGTTAATTTGCCGCAGCCCGGCCGGGATTGAGTTATCGTTATCGGGGCTGAGAATCCACCGGCGAGCCGTCTTTCAAGCTTTCGGTGATTCTGCTACGATCGCTGCCCGCACGGACGCAGGAACGACGTCGGGCGATCTCTGTTGCGAGATCTTCGTCCGTCTTTTCTAAGAGAGTCGTTCGTTTTCGATCGAGATAAACGGTTCGGATCGCGAACGCTCCACGGGGGAGGAAAATCGCCGCTCCGCGACCGAGATTGATATTACGTGGGTTCAATTTGTTTCGAGAGGTTCGAATTGTACAGAGTCCGATGGAAAAGTAACGGGAGTGGTCCCGTAACTCGAGTGCCACTCAAACACTCAACTAGTATTGCATGAGAAGTATTCAAATTATGCTATTCTAAGTATTCGAAGTATTCGAAGTATTCGAAGTATTCGAATGATGCTATTCGAAGTACTCGAATGATGCTATTCGAAGTATTCGAATGATGCTATTCGAAGTATTCGAAGTATTCGAATAATGCTATTCGAAGTATTCGAACAACTGGTATTCGAAGTTCATCTCTAGTAATCGAACAATAGTATTCGAAGTTTATTTCCAGTATTCTAAAAATAGTATTCGAAGTTTATCTTTAGTATTCAAAGTTTATCGCTAGTGTTTCGAACAATGGCATTCGAAGTTTATCTCTAGTATTCGAAAAGTATTATTCAAAGTTTATCTCTAGTGTTCGAACAATAGTATTCGAAATTTATCTCTAGTATTCGAAAAATAGTAATCAAAGTTTATCTTTAGTGTTTCGAACAATGGTACTCGAAGTTTATCTCTAGTATTCGAACAATGGTATTCGAAGTTTATCTCTAGTATTCGAACAATGATATTCGAAGTTCATCTCTAGTATTTGAACAATGGTATTCAAAGTTTATCTCTAGTATTCTAAAAATGGTATTCAAAGTTTATCTCTAGTGTTCAAGCAATGGTATTTGAAGTTTATTTCTAGTATTTTAAAAATGGTATTCGAAGTTTAACTCTAGTGTTCGTACAATGCTATTCAAAGTTTATCGCTAGTGTTGGAACAATGGTATTCGAAGTTTATTCGAAGTTTATTCTCAATATTCGAATTCCTGTAAAAGGAAACCGTCGCTTCGTCGTTGCGCGTTCGGAAGACGCGAGCCGTGATTGGCGTTGATCGGAACGAATTCCCTTCGCGACAAGAAAATTCAATCGGATTGGGAGAGGGTCGTTCGTTCCAGTTCGAATAATCGACAAGCCGCAGACTCGATAGACAGGCGATCGCGACAAACGCGGCGACTTGAAATTCGCCGAATGAATCACGTGTCCGTCAAAAACTCACGGCCGCCGTTTTTATATCGGAATAAAAGATTCATTATTACCAAGACGATTCCGTATCGACTAAACGTCACTCTATTCACGATACACACACTCGTGCGGGCACGTGTAGACGAGACTCGTATAATTTCATGCAACGTTTAATTCCACGATAATTTAAATAAACACGACGCATCGAATAAAATTATTCCTTGGTAACGAACAATAACCAATCGTTGCTCTTCGATGTCTTTTCGACGACAATTATTCGCATTCCCAGAAAAAAAAAATTTGAATTCCATTATTCGATTTCGAACGAAACAAAAAAGAAAAACACACCAAAAATCATCTAATCGCGAAATTACTCGATCAACACATCCCTTACTCATTCAGGTATTCTTTTTCCATTTCGTCGGTCCGTTCGTCGATAGCCGTTAACAACACGACAAATCTATAATACTTAAAAGCTTAATCCGACGCGTCGTTGGAACGCTGATACCAGCCGGTCCCGTAATTTTATAATAATTCGCCCGCAATTTTTCATCCGGCAATTTATGAGCGCCGGTGGCGCTCTCGCGTTTGCGGGGGGGTTGGAAAAAAAAGGAAAGAGGAAAAAAGGAAGAAAAAAAGAGGTGGGGAGGGGGAAACGAAGTGGGAAGAAGCGACAGCGGGGCACGAGGTGGGGGGAGAAGCAGAGGGGAAAATAAAAGCGAGGAGAATAGGGAGCGAGCGTCAACCGACGACGAGGAAACGCCGGGCAAAAAGAAAGTGGGGAGTGGAGGGGTGGGGATGGCGAGAAACGTACAGATGGAGGGGAGGACGCGTGGTGGGGGGTCGCGCGCATAACTGTAGCGCGACGTTCGATAAATTGCTCCGGGGTTCTTTTTAGTCCGGCCGCGATATTTTATTTACCAGGAAAATGTGTCTCTGTTGCGCGCGTGCCGCGAGAAACGCTACCGGGAATCGGTTTAAAGCGGGCTTTTTCGGGAATCCGCGCCGCCGAGTTCGGATTTTTCCCGAGCACCTTGTCCACCGCAATCCTCGCCCCACCACCGCCTCGTCCCCGATCCCCCTCCACCGCACACCCCCTCTCCCGTTGCCAAACCCCCTTCCGCCCCGCGAAATCCTATCTCCGCCGCTTGGAGCCGCATTAGCCCGTGGAAGCCAATTAAAAATTCAACGAATCGCCGTTTGAAAATGAACGGCTTTAAGTGGCCGTTAGAAAACCGCGACTGAACCCCACCGGGTTGGTAGAGAGGGGGAGAAAGGGGGGGTGATCTTCTTTATCGAGGTATTTATCGAATAAACATCGAACCCGTGAAGATTATTTATGCGGGCTTTCGGGGGACTCGATATTGCAAACGGAGCTGGTAATTCCGTTCGCGATAAAATTACGATTTTATGGAAAATTTATTTAAAATTGTATTTTGCACACTAGTCTCTCCCTCGACGTTGATTTTTCTTTTTCGTTCAAAGGAAAGATTGTAATGGTATTCATGGTACGTTTTCATCGCACCGAGATCGTTAAAGGCGACGAAGCTTTCACAAATTGTTCAATATTAATAACGCGGCCGGTTTTTTTCAACAAGTGCAATTTTAATTTTTTTCATTCGGAGTTATTGATATTTTTCTCACAACTCCACCGCCTTCTCGTTTCCGAATTAATCGACGACAGGAACGAACGCTCGATTAATTTTGCCATTTATCTTCCAACGATCATATTTATCGTGGACGTATCTAAACACGAAGTAAAGCAGCGCGAGATCTAATCTATACGAGGAATAGATTTTTGTCGCGCGCTGAAAACGAGGGAGATGTGGATTTTTGTCGCACGCTATAACCGAGGGAGCTATCAACATTTTTTTATACTTGTTTGACCATTATTCAATTTTTTTTTTATTTGTCCCAGCATATCTATATTTATTCTCCAATTTTAATTTGTACTTGATTTTTCATGTATATTTCTCTATCATTTCTTCATTTATTTTCTTTGTTACTGCACGACTGTACTTAATCATTAATCCACACCTACTGTGTTAATTTTTTGATCCTGTCTTAACTTGCTCAATATTTCTTACAAATTTCATTTAGCTACCTTAGGTAGGTCTCGCGATCTTACAGAATTGTCTCCAATGATCAAAATTTTGTCTATTTGGTAACTCGTTCGATTAAAATAGCACCGTTGCAAACGTTGGAGTGTACTCGAGTGCAGCACAGTTAACGAGTTGCTAAAAAATGTACAAGTTCACGTTTCATTTTTTCTTTTTTTTTTCATTTCTACGTATAGAACCTACCGGCACTGTTTCACCGCCGAATCCCGTGGATCGTTATTACAACTCGTGATAAAATTATTTCTCGCGTTTGAATAAATTTGTATTCAGAGGTGACTCACCCTCGCGCGAAGGGTGGCCGGTGCATCGCGATGGAAATATTTCCCCCACCTTAAAACGTCGAAGAGTCATCTCCAAACACGTATCTAGTCGATCTCTCACTCTCTCACTCTCTCTCTCTCTCTCTCTCGTTACTTCCCACCTAATTTCGCCTAACTCTCCGTAATCGCGAGGCTCGATCTCTCGGCTTGGCAGCGATCGAACCTCGGCCCCTGAGCGGAAGACGAATCGAGGCTGAACTCGGGGCTGGTCTGGTCGGTGAACTTTCGCTTCCGGGCTGCGTCCATGGAATTGTCGACGATTTTTCGAGCCTCGAGACGACGGGCGTAAAACTTATCGTTCTATAAGGGTGATCTAGGGGTGATGGGAGGGCGAAGAGGAACGATGGTGAACGATGATGGCGTAATAAACGCTCGGTGAAAGAATTCTTCGAGGCATTTAACGAGCCGCACGACCGACAGACACGTCACCGGGTGCAACAGACCGAATTCCAGCTTTGCCACGCTCGCGAAACGAAGCCCCCTTCCCCTCACCCCTCCCCTCTCCTGGTAGCTACGGTTCGCGAAATCGCGAATTCTTTCTAGCCCAGCATGAACGAACTTGCCTCGTTTGCACGCGACGAGCTCTCCCTTCCCCCTCCCTCCTCTCCGTCACGGTTAATTTATCGAAAGTACTTTTCGACGTGCATAATGTCCGACCGTCTCTCTGCTACCGGTTCGCGCGACTATTTTCGGTTTGGTCTTTCGATGATTCAACGAGCTTTCGTCACGCGTTGCATTGGACGATAGGGGGTGGCGCGTTTGGAAAGCATCCAGGAGCATCCGGCGATAGCAGAGGCGTGATGGGGGGAGGTGGGGGGGAGGGGCGTGGGTGCTCGCGATCTTGGAAGATTTCTTTTTGATTGGGACGCGTTGCAGGTAGGGGTATCGAGATGGTGCTTATCGAGAATGAAACTTTAGTGGTGAATTGGGGAGTTAAAATGATGGAAAAGGTCGTGGAAACGAGGGTTCTTAAGTTATGGCATACACTTGCTTCCGTGGTTGTGGTGCACGAATAGCTCTACAGTGTTTAGTGGAATAATTTAGTATTCGAATATCCCTGTGTGAGTAGTATTCGAATAGTCAAGTATTCGAATATACCTATGTGAATAGTATTCGAATATGCCTATTTGAATTGTATTTGAATAGTCAAGTATTCGAATATACCTATGTGAATAGTGTTTGAATAGTCAAGTATTCGAATATACCTATGTGAATAATATTCGAATAGTCAAGTATTCGAATATACCTATGTGAATAGTATTCTAATATCCCTAGTTGAATTATATTTGAATAGTCAAGTATTCGAATATACCTATGTGAATAGTGTTTGAATAGTCAAGTATTCGAATATACCTATGTGAATAATATTCGAATAGTCAAGTATTCGAATATACCTATGTGAATAGTATTCGAATATCCCTATTTGAATTGTATTTGAATAGTCAAGTGTTTGAATGTCCCTATGTGAATAGTGTTCGAATAGTCAAGTATTCGAATATCCCTGTGAATAGTATTCGAATAGTCAAATATTCGAGTATCCTTATGGTAATAGTATTCTAACTATTCGACTATTCAGTCAAGTGTTTGAACATCCTTATGCGAATAGTATTCGAGTAGTCTAAGTATTCGAATATTCCTATGTGAATAACATTCGAATCATCCAACCTTTGGCTCCTCTTATCTATTCATTATTCTACAATGTATTAATGATCGAAAATACCGACGTACGTAACTGTAATGATATTTTGTAAGTACCCTTTGCAACGTGTTAACAAGAGGGAAATAATACAGACTCGAATCCAACGATCTCGAGGATCTCGAGAGTTCTAAGGGAACTCGTTTTGAAGTCACTCGAGTACGAACCAGACCAAGAAACGCAAATGCTCGCCTCTGTAATTACATAAACTGCACTCGCTGTATTATGAATTACAGTCGACGACTTTACTCTACCAAATTAAACTAGCGAGTCGCCTACACTTGGAATAAGCAGAGCTGTCGGCCCGTGGACTCCGAGAGTAAATCTCCCGTCGCGGGGTCACTGGATGCGAGACCACGGTAGCTTCTATCGGCCGTGGAAGCGTAATCGTTCGCGTAATTCCTTCCCGCCTTATCGTTGAAGAGGTGTCGCGCGCCACGGAACCCCGACGAAAGTACACGAAACGCTCCCCCGTCCCGTAAATGGATGCAAAGGTTCCAGGAAGAGACTCCGGCGCGCGGAAACTGTCAATGAATGGGCAATTCCGTGTGCCCGAATGCAGCCCGATTTAATGCACATGGGGGTAGAAAGGGCGAAGTGTAATTTAGTAACAGATAAACCGTACGTCGCGGAGCTCGATAAACATCGCGGTGGTCCGACGAAGGAGTGGAAGGGTGGACGTCGCACGAAGGATTCCACAAAGTGGATGATAACGGCGTCGTCGAGCTGCGCGCCGCGATAAGATCCTCCCTCGAGAAACGACGCGAAAAACGGGTTATCTCTCGCGATGACGTTATCGTTTCGTCGCAGTGAGATTACCAGCCGGGTTCGAGCCAAGGGACGCGAAGCTTGAATCTGTTTCGAAAGGGTGAAACGCACGGTGCACAATGCAAAGAAACCGCGAGCGGTTCTACAACTCGGGAACTTAGGATAGAAGAGGTGCAAAAAAAAAAAAAAAATGAACGAAACACGTTCAATCTCCGGTTATGCTCTCGAAGTGTGATGAGTTTCTTTCGGTTGGTGCAGTTGAAGGAGGTTTTTAGTACGGATACTTCGGTGATAATTCGAATACTCGAGTAGTCGAGTAGTATTCGAACAATTTATTAGTCGAGTAGTATTCGAATACTTGAGTAGTAGAGTAGTATTTGAATACTTGAGTAGTAGAGCAGTATTCGAATACTTGAGGAGTAGAGTAGTTTTCGAATACTTGGATATTTCCACTACTAGAATATTCAACTGTTCGAGTACTTCAATGATAATTCGAATATTCGAGTAGTCGAACAGTATTCGAACACTTTATTAGTCGACTAGTATTCGAACACTTTAGTAGTAGAGTACTATTCGAATACTTGAGTAGAAGAGTAGTATTCGAATACTTGAATATTTACACCACTAGAATATTCAATTGTTCGAGTACTATTGCTATCGAGTACTCGAATACTTGAACACTTTTCGGATTCTCGATTCGAGAAAACGATTTTCTGAATTCCGCGAACGGAAAAAGTTAGGCTCGTTCCTGTTAGTGTGGTGCCGGACTTGGCATTTCAGGAACGATCCAAAAACCCTCAGAACTTAGATCCTCGGTTATCCGTCGTTGCTCGGTTCACTTTCCTTCCTTCTTCTCATCCTCTTCCGCTGCATTGCTCCGATAATTTTTTAAGGAACGCTTCAACAACAACAAGTTCCAATTTCATCCCGGGAGCTTTTAATACCGCTCGAACTACTTCAGTGAACGGGCTTCGGGAGAGCAGATGCGCCGCTCATCCCCCGGATGTAAAAGTTTCACGAAAGAACCCGACGGTCATTTCGCTGGAAGTTCGACTTTGCTGGAGTAACGATTACGATAAAAATACGGCACGTCCCGCGCTGTACGGGCCGTTGTACGTTCCATGGATGGTGGAAAGGTGCGTATCGGGTGCGGGGCGATGTAACGCGGTATTTAAATACTGTGTACGTTGTAGAACAATCGTGGACTGCGGTACGCGATGCAGAGCTCCGTTTTACATCGTTTGAAAAATCCCTGCGCCGTGGCGCTATGCGCGGGATGCGCGGTTGGCCTCGTCGGCTATTGGAACTCCCCACTCGACGATCGAATTTTATCGACGCAGCGTACGCGGCCTCGGCAACATTGTAAGCGCGCGGCCTATAAACACTTGTCGACGATGTAAACAACTTTCCGGTTCGCGTGTTTGCCAAGAGCGGAGGCGACGAGCGGGCGCGCGTGGACATGGGATCGTAATTTATTGTTACAAGAATCGCGAAGCCGCCGAGAACGCGATGAGAAGCTGCCCGCGTTAAGCCTCTCGAATCCTCGTCGGAATAAATCGCTAGGTGGCGATCCTCGACCGCGAACAGCGCCGCGGAAAACCACCGTGCTTTTCCGACACTTCGGCGATTCGAATGTTCAGCGAACACAATTCGAATATTACTCGAATACCTGGCCATTCGAATATTTCACTACTCGAATACCTGGCTAATCGAATATTTCACTACTCGAATACCTGGCTAATCGAATATTTGACTATTTGAATATTTGATTATTGCTATATGTCACTATTCGAATATTTGAACATTTGAACATTTGAACATTTGAATGTTGAACATTTGAATGTTTGAATATTTGAATTTTTGAAAATTAAAATTTTTAAATATTCGAATTTTTTAATTTTTGAAAATTTGTATTTTTGAATATTTGAATATTTGAAAATTTGAATTTTTGAAAATTTGAATATTTGAATATTTGAAAATTGAAAAATGTGAAAATTTGAATTTTGGAATTTTTAAATATTTGAATTTTTGAATATTTGAATATTTGAATATTTGAATTTTTGAAAATTGGAAAATTGGAAAATTTGAATTTTTGAATTTTTAAATAATTGAATTTTGGACTTTTTGAAAATTTAAAATTTTAAATATTTGAATTTTTGAATATTTGAATATTTCAATATTTGAATATTTGAAAAGTTGAATGTTTGAATTTTTTAAAATTTAAATTTTTGAATTTTTGAATATTTGAATATTTTTAAATTTGAAAATTTGAATTTTTAAATATTTGAATATTTGAATTTTTAAATATTTGAATATTTGAATTTTTAAATATTTGAATATTTGAATATTTGAATATTTGAATATTTAAATATTTGAATTTATGAATTTTTAAATATTTGAATATTTGAATATTTGAATATTTGAATATTTGATTACTTGAATATTTAAATATTTGAGTACTTGAATATCAAAACACTATTCTAATATTTGATCGTTCGAATAGAATTTGAATATTTGGTTACTTGAACACTATCAGTTCGGTATTCAAATATTTGTCCACTCACGCACTACTAAAATACTCATCTATTCGAATGCTATTAGAATACTATTCCATTCGAATCCCGGAACGTTGCAAGTATATTCTCCATAAGTAGCTACGAAACGATCGAAAATTAAATCGTTCGTACAGGCTCCACTTTAAACGCGAAACGACGATCCCGGAATTTCTGGCAACAGTCGCGTTTCGAGATCCGCACGGGCCATTGTGCAGCGTTTGAAGGGGTAGTGACCCTCGTTTTTCGAGCCCCGGGGGTTAGCTTCTCCCGAATGCAAAGTCGCGTCTTCAGACGAGCGATGTTCCGGAGCTGGCAGACGTCTCAGTCGACGTTCCTCCAATTAGCGGGCGGAATTTTCGTGGACGAAGTTCTAACTCGTGAAACCAGCGGAAGATTCGAAGACGAAGTTCCTCGCGACTATAGCGAGACAATTTTTTTAATTATCCTCAGTGTTCGGCAAGACCCGTGATTTCAACGATGTATAAATTTAAGGTATCCAATTTGTACCCGATCTGCTTCAAATTATCGTTAAGTATATCCAATGGAATTTGAATCGTTGTCGCAACCATTTGTCACATCACGTAACTCTTCAAGTTACAGAATCCCACAATAGGATTTACACAACGAAACGTAGCTACGAAATTTAGGTTCAATTTGGACAAAAAGGTCCGGTTGCCTCTCTGGACACATTTCTATTAATTACCCTCAATTGTCTCGAGTTTCCTGCAGTATTCTCGGCATTTCGTAAAGAACTGGCTCGGTTATGGTCCGTCTGTCTTCCAAGGGTACCGATTCCCCGTTAATGTGTACGAAACAATTAATGCGACCATAAATCGTCGTCACTCGACGAAATACGTTCGGGTAGTGGTACACATGCCTACCGAGACTGTGCTTTCCGATCGATGGAAAGTGGAAGTCGAACGTGGCGCGTTTCACAGAACGGTGGTCTCGCCGTAATTTTATCCCGATTCACGCGGTCGCCTGCTACTCTCGCTCTCTTCTCCTTTTCGGCCTTTCTATTTCGGTTTCCCGTAGATTACAACCGGTAGCGCGGACCCCAACTATTATTAGGCCGCTCCCTCCTTCTAGATCGTATTATTTGTTTGACCTCGCTTTCTCGCGCTTCTCGTCGCGTAGCCCCGTTCCCGCTTCACCGCTCCTAAACAGATCGCGAGGCGAGCGAACGAACGAACCCTCCCTCTCGGAGAAAAAATAAATCATAGACCAGTGCTTCACGAACCGTTCGAAAATCCTACGTGCCTCGAATCGGTACCAACCGACGGAAATTTTCGACGAAAGTTTCCAATGGGACCCATATCGCCACGTACCCTGACAATTACTCTCGACGTTACGAAAATTCAACGTTCATCGTTCAAAGGCCATCAGCCTCGTGTCGTTCGGTGAGTTTTATACTCGGATGTTCCGAAACGATTCGAACGATTTCTTTCTTTTTTTTTCAATTCATCCCAACTCGAGGGAACTACGCTCGAATAATTCCAATTGCCTCTGTAAGTTCGTTCTCGAAGTTTTTAGCTCCTTTTTTTACACCCGCCCTTCTAATCTTGGTTATTTACTTCAATTAATCGCGTTTCTTCTTCCTTTTGGCCAAGAAGAACGTTTATTTTCCAACGAGCGCAGCGGTAATGCCACTCTGTGTGTATTACACCAATTACGCTTCGAATTTTCAAACAAATTCTCGGACATATATATAATTTAATAAAATGTTTATACATTCTAAAAGAATCGTGTTTCATTTTCACCAAAAAAAAAACAACAAAATTACTTTCCGAACAACCCAATATATACTTTCATGATTTAGTTTAAAATAATTTCTTCTTCAACAGTCTTATAAACTCTCGGTTTACACACATTTTCTATTATATTACATTTTCTCTATCGACTGTTACCCTCCAATTTCTGTTTCATGTAAATTCTCGTGCTCAGTCGACTCTGTTCGTTTACACGTATTCTTACGATATAGGTTAAGATAACCGTCGATTGTCCTGCCATCTCGAGTTCGGGGTCGAGACGTCCGCAAAGAAACAAACTGTGACTAAGTATTTGATTATTTGCTTGTCGAATGCGACGAGCGATCCGTACTGTTTCGTCAAAGAGAGGCTGAAGGAACAGGCATAATTCGTAGGGAGCGAGACTGGAACGACAGGGACTCGTTCCTCTTCCCTCTCTTTTTGCCACCACCCCGTGCTGTGCTCTCTCCCCTTGAACTCTCACTACCCGGTGTATAAACAGCCCGTGGAATGCCACGGAGGGAAGCATTAGCAAGTGTTAAGCTAAATAAACACTCGGGCCGGCGTGTGGCGCGGGGCTGCGTTTACAATGGTAACGAGGAGGGTGGATGGTGGCTCGAGTGTCTCGCGACTAAACTCCTTAACCGATGCTTTTCGGCTCGAGGATAATTCGACGAGCCACGATCGAGCGCCTGCGCGTGCTCGGTGACCGATGCGATTACTCCCGATCCTCGAGGTAAACCCGACCACTCTTCAAACGTTTCGAACAGCGCGCCAATTTATGCCACGAGCTGAAATCATCGCTGGGAAACAATTTCAGAGAGCTCTGTGTATCAACTTTTCAGGATTGAGACTTTGAAAATCTGATCGTGGAAGATGTTGTAAGTTTGTAAGATAGAGATTACTTGAGAATGAAATTGTAATTTTGGAACCTTCAATAGGGGTGACTTGGAAACTGTAAAAAGTAACTGTAGCAGTAAACTGCTACCTCAAGGTCTTTCGAGTGATTTTTAATTTGTGTGACGTTTCGAACAGCGCGCCAATTTATGCCACGAGCTGGAATAATCTCTGGAAATAATTTCAGAGACCTCTGTGTATTAATGTTGCAGGATTGAGACTTTGAAAATCTGATCGAGGAAGATGTTGTAAATTTGTAAGACAGAGTTTACTCGAGAATGAAATTGTAATTTTGGAACCCTCAATAGGGGTGACTTGGAACCTGCATAAAGAGGTTACTTCAAGGTCTTTCGAGTGATTTTTAATTTGTGTGACGTTTCGAACAGCGCGCAAATTTATGCCACGAGCTGAAATAATCTGTGGGAACAATTTCAGAGAGCTCTGTGTATCAACGTTTCAGGATTGAGACTTTGAAAATCTGATCGAGGAAGATGTTGCAAATTTGTAAGACAGAGATTACTAGAGAATGAAATGGTAATTTTGGAACTCTTATAGGGGTGACTTGGAACCTGCAAAAAGGGCAACTTCAAGGTCTTTCGAGCGACACTTAATTTGTTTACTTTGGAGCACGTGCTTAGGGTGATATATGATCTAAAAAAAATGCCCTATTAAATCTTCTAAGCCCACTTATATCGACAGATTACTAACAAAGTTACATTGGTAACCTTCCAACCAGAAGTAGGGGGACCTGGGACTCTTAAGAGAGGGCAATCTCAATCACTTTCCAATGACTGCCTAATTTGGGGCAAGTGATCAAGACTACGTACATCTCTGAAAAAATATTCCGCCCTGTTAAATACTCCAGACCAATTCGCACTGAGAAAATAAAAAAAAATTTACATTGGTAAGCTTCAACTATTGGTACTAACTTGTCTATTTTGGGACACGTGCTCAGAGGGATAAACACTCAAAAAATTCTCTTTCTTATCTTTACATCTCCTTCCTTCAGGAGCCCTCTTCCCATAATAATGGGGCAACTTCACTGTCTACACCTAACTTGTCTATTTTGGGACACGTACTCACAGTGATAAACACTCTCAAAAATTCTCCTTCTTATCTACACATCCCCATCCTTCAGGATTCCCTTTCTCACAAAAAAACTTACATTGGTAATCTTGAAACTGAAAGAGGGGAACAGAGTGCCTTGAGAAAGGGGCAACTTCACTCTCTACACCTAACTTGTCTATTTTGTGACACGTGCTCAGAGGGATGAACACTCTCAAACATTCTCCTTTTCTTTCATACATCTCCTTTCTTCAGAAGCCCCCTTCTCACAAAAACAATTACATTGATAATCTTGAAACTGAAAGAGAAGAACACAGAGCCTCGAGAAAGGGGCAACTTCACTGTCTACACCTAACCTATCAATTTTGGGACACGTGCTCAGAACGATAAACACTCTCAAAAATTCTTCTTCTTATCCATACATCACGTTCCTTCAGGATCCCCCTAATTACAAAAAAACTTACATTGGTAATCTTGAAACTGAAAGAGGGGAATACAGAGCCTCGAGAAAGGGGTAACTTCACTCTCTACACCTAACTTGTCAATTTTGGGATACGTGCTCAGAGGGATAAACACTCTCAAAAATTCTCCTTCTTATCTACACATCCCCTTCCTTCAGAAGCCCCCTTCTCACAAAAACAATTACATTGATAATCTTGAAACTGAAAGAGAAGAACACAGAGCCTCGAGAAAGGGGCAACTTCACTGTCTACACCTAACCTATCAATTTTGGGACACGTGCTCAGAACAATAAACACTCTCAAAAATTCTCTTTCTTATCTACACATCTCCTTCCTTCAGGATACCCCTCCCCATAACAATGGGGCAACTTCACTGTTTACACTTAACTTGTCAATTTTGGGACACGTGCTCAGGGCGATAAACACTCTCACAAATTCTCCTTCTTATCTATACATTCCCTTCTTTCAGAAGCCCCTTCTAAAAAAAAAAAAATTACAGTGATAATCTTGAAACTGAAAGTAAGTATCCCCCGTCTCTCTCGATTGAAATTTTCAATTTTTCGAAACGTACTAGTCGCCGAAACGCTGAACTCGCGCACGATCCGCGAAATGAACGTGTAAATTTGAGACGTCGGGCTCTCAAAGCGAAATTAGAATAATCTTATAGACCGGAACGGGGGGAGGGGGGAATGGGGCCCTGCGGGGTCGTCGTCGTCGTCGTCGTCGTTATTTAATGAAGCGATAATTGGCTCCCTTTTGTTCGGTGTGTCGCGAGTTTCCCGCGTCTCGCTGCATTAGACGCTTTTCTCGGCCGGGAACTTATTACATTATACGGCTGCCGGGCTTCTTTTCCCGCGGCTTCTTTGTCTTTCTTGATAACCTCGTTTCTTATGAATTAATCCCGACATCTCCCCGAGAAACGCGGCCCCGCGTCGGCTAGACGTACCGAGCTTCCGGCCGGGGAAACGGACGTGGAAGTTTAATGAGGATACGCTGGAGAACCAACCGGGAAAGAATCCCTCGACACTGGAATTTCCACCGCGTCTGATACGAATTCGTATGGGAATCGCTGGAAAGAACACGCTCGGACCACGGACCGAATATTTTTCGCGCAATAATTTGCAACACCGTCGATGGTTACTGCTCGTTTTCCGAGAGAGACGGGACGTCCCATTTGCGTGGTGTCGAGTGAGACGTTCCTTGCGTTCCAGAGCGCGGGGACTGTGAAACTTCTTGCCAAAACTCTCAAAACAGTCCACTCTGAATTCGAACGATATTCGAATGGTTTAGTATTGGAATATCATTCGAGTATGCGAGTATTCGAATACCATTCGAATAATCGGGTATTCGAATATCGAATATCGAGTAGTCGGGTATTCGAATATCGAATGTCGAGTGGTTGAGTATTTGAGTATTGAACGCCGAGTATTTGAGTATAGAATATCGAGTAGTTGTGTACTCGAATATAATTCGAGTAATTGAGTAGTTGAGTATACAATATCGAGTAGTTGTGTACTCGAATATAATTCGAGTAGTTGATTATTTGAGTGTAGAATATCGAGTAGTTGTGTACTCGAATATAATTCAAGTAGTTGAGTATTTGAGTATAGAATATTGAGTAGTTGTGTACTCGAATATAATTCGAGTAGTTGATTATTTGAGTGTAGAATATCGAGTAGTTGTGTACTCGAATATAATTCAAGTAGTTGAGTATTTGAGTATAGAATATCGAGTAGTTGTGTATAGAATATAATTCGAGTAGATGAGTATTTGAGTATAGAATATCGAGTAGTGATGTACTCGAATATAATTCAAGTAGTTGAGTATAGAATATCGAGTAGTTGTGAACTCGAATATAATTCGAGTAATTGAGTAGTTGAGTACAGAATATCGAGTAGTTGTGATAATCTCGAAGGATTATCGTAAAGCTGAGAGGTCGTTGCATAACTTATCGTACGATCGTGTCGGTGGGCAGGACGATGTAGCCGTATACATAGAGCAGGCTTATCGACGAATCTTACAATTTTTCCGTATGATTGATGAAACTCTTTATTCATGACGCAGAATATTAATAAGTGACGAGAGAGAATGAAAACACCACGGAATTTGAAACAACGTGACTCTGTTGCAAATTGTTGTTCCTAAATAATTCTTTTTTTCCCCGGACAATTTTCGAGATTATGAATCCTCCGAGTTTCCAAGGTCGCTAATTACTTCTTACGCGAAACTATATTTTTCCCGAGACCTTCCCAGATCGCTAATCATTCTTTACGCGAGAGCATATTTTTCTCCCGCACTTTCCAAGGTCGCTAATTATTATTTACGCGAGAGCATATGTTTCTTTATATTTTCCAAGGTTGGCGATGTTTCTCACGTGAGAGTAGGGAATAAATGTTTCCCAAAGTTCACCGATATTTTTCTACTCGAGGGTATGTCTCTTTCTCTCGTGATAGACATTGGCTCGACTACTCTCAAGTACGCACGGAATCGTGATTCTGAGCTGAAGATCGTGTTCGATCTTCCCGATGTGCTCTCTGTTTTCTACGAACGAACCATTCGTCTTGATCCTTGAACGTCAGAATCGTTGGTAACTCGATTCAGGGCTACAAGAATCAAGATTTCTGTAGTATCATGGACACCACATTCTGGAGGTGGAACAGAGCTCGATGGGGGCTAAACCGGATTTGTCGTCTGGACGTCGTAACAGATTCTCCGCAACATCACGACGTCGAAAAGGGTTCTCGACCACCCTCTCGGTCTCTGGCTCTGCCTCTGCCTTCTTGTCTACGGTACCGGCGACGTGCGCTCGCGCGCAGCACTAAGTACGCGCTTAATGGCGCCGGAGCGCACACGGCGTTGCGTATTAACACCGTTGTTCGCTAATCTCGAGCAGCGTTGGTCGAACCGTGTCGAAACCTCGTCTCTTGTAGCTTATAACGATACCTTGGATACGTCGTTGCAAATTTCCTATCGGTGGCCTTGGCTAAAAGCTGGTAATTGTTCGGTACGGGGCATCTACGATGTTTGGGGAAAGAATAGAACCGAATGCAATGTATTGGAACTCGGTTAGGACTCGATGAGTATCTTATATGTCGCGAGTGTACAGACGAGATTATTGGGATACTTGAGTAGTCGAATGCTACGAATGAATTATTGAGTACTCGAATTCTACGAATGAATTTTGAGTAGTCGAATGCTAAGAATGAATTTTGAGTAGTCGAATGCTAAGAATGAATTTTGAGTAGTCGAATGCTACGAATGAATTTTGAGTGCTCGAATGCTACGAATGTACTTTGAGTACTCGTATGGTACGAATGAATGTTGAGTAGTCGAATACTATGAATGAATTTTGAGTGCTCGAATGCTACGAATGTACTTTGAGTACTTGAGTGCTACGAATGAATTTTGAGTATTCGAACACTACGAATGAATGTTGAGTGCTCGAATACTACGAATGAATGTTGAGTACTCGAATGCTACGAATGAATTTTGAGTACTCGAGTGCTACGAATGAATTTTGAGTATTCGAACACTACGAATGAATGTTGAGTGCTCGAATACTACGAATGAATGTTGAGTGCTCAAGTGCTACGAATGAATTTTGAGTACTTGGGTACTCGAATGCTGCGAATAAATTTCGAATATTTAAATACTCGAATGTTGCGGATTAACTTAGGGATAGAATGTTACAGATATTTGAGCATTCGTGTTTACGCGATAGAGGATCGTGGTACTGTATAGAATCGATTTTAGATGAACCGCGTGCGAATGCTTCGAGAAATGCATATGCAACGTGGGAGTATGAAGATGGCATAATTATAGGATGAGCGTGTAATGGGTGAACTAGCACGCTGTAGTTTAACTAGTCGTCTTCAGTCGTCCATGGCATCAAATTATTAAAGTTCTTGTGTCACCAAAGTGGTGAACTATTAAAGTACAAGTTCACGCGGGAATTTATTTCGAAGGATTTGAATCTTTGGAGAAAAAGTACGAACAGATTTGTCGACACAGAAATACGTTCCGTCCACATTTTATCCCTCTCTATTTTTCAATAACCCCGTAAGGCGTTCTCCGAGTAGACGAGGGCTCGTAGATCAGAGACGGGACCGGACATAAGAGTTTCTTAGCACGTTTCCGGGCGTCGCGCTTCGAAGCCGACCGCACGAAGCGTGTACTGGAGAAATTAGTTCGTGCACGTGATTACCCGCGGAGGCACGCACCCTCCTGCCGGAAACTGCCCTCGGGAAGAGACACGATCGCCGGCCCCCGAGTCCCGGGAAACGCGGCCGGTTAAACGATAACGGTGGCTCCGCTCGAGTACACGTTGCATTGTTAAAACGCGATCGTGCTGGACAGACGCGGCCGTCCGGATGCTGGCGAACGACGAACTAGAAATATTCCCAGAGAGAAATACCTTGAAAAGTACCGCACTCAATTTACAACCGGTTCAAAGTAAGGCTAGTGTTCGACAATTTTAGCGGTTCGAATATTCGACAAATATAATTCGAACATTCGAGAACTCGAGTACCGTACGAATACTCGGCAATATTCGAATGGTATTCGAATGCTCAACTGCTCGAATTATATTCGAGTACACAACTACTCGATATTCTATACTCAAATACTCAATTACTCGAATTATGTTCGAGTACACAACTACTTGAATTATATTCGAGTACACAACTACTCCAATTGTATTCGAGTACACAACTACTCAATATTTTATACTCAAATACTCAACTACTCGAATTACATTCAAGCACAAAACTACTCGATATTCTATACTCGATTACTCAACTACTCGAATTATATTCGAATACACAACTACTCGATATTCTATACTCAACTACTCAACTACTCGAATTATATTCGAGTACACAACTACTCGAATTATATTCGAATACACAACTACTCGATATTCCATACTCAACTACTCAACTACTCGAATTATATTCGAGTACACAACTACTCGATATTCTATACTCAGATACTCAACTACTCGAATTATATTCAAGTATACAACTACCCGATATTCTATACTCAAATACTCGATGTTCAATACTCAAATACTCAACCACTCGACATTCGATATTCGAATACCCGACTACTCGATATTCGATATTCGAATACCCAATCATTCGAATGGTATTCGAATACTCGCATACTCAAATGGTATTCCAATACTAAACCATTCGAATATCGTTCGAATTTAGAGTAGACTGTTATGAGAGTTTTGGCAAGAAGTTTCACAGTCCCCGCGCTCTGGAACGCAAGGAACGTCTCACTCGACACCGCGCAAGTGGGACGTCCCGTCTCTCTCGGAAAACGAACCGGCGTTAAATGAATCGGGAGAATCGCGAGCTACGGGACAACCGCTGCGAATCGATGCGTGAACCGTCGACGATCAAAGGCCGTGCTATCGTTTCACCGTGGTTTCCTTTGTGCGATGGTCGAGTCGCCAACAACGACGCAAAGTGCTCTTGCCTAAAGTGGACGCGGATGGCCGATCGAGACGAAATTAACGAGCCAGGATTCGTGGATGGTCCTGAGACGGCAGGGGCCACAAGTAATGGCGCGACTGATCCCAAAGAGAACCTCTCCTCGTTCGCTCGATCACGAAATTTATGCGACCACCGCGATAGAGCTTTCCATGGTCCTCCCTAAAATCTGTTCAGTGTTACTCTGACGGAGTGTTCGAGGATGTTCGTCTCTAAATTAAAAAAAACAGTAGGGCGCAATCTTAGTAAAAAATTGAATATTTACCCTTTGGATGTAACATCGGTGTTCGACTGCCTAATTATCTTTGCGAAATACAATTTCTCCGAATAAAAATTTTACGTATCGGGTGTACCAGAATACTCGAGGATCTTCAATCGAGTAAATCCAATTTCAGGTGCCATTGTTGCACACAGAGGAACGACATCGTTCAACGCTCTTAAATATCAGGAAAAACAAAATTTGCATATTTAGGAATGTTCAATATACCTTAATTTTTGTACCCCGCGAAAGAAATGAAAGACCGCATCACAGAGGGCAATAATTCGTCGGGAATCCTGCCAATTAAAAATTCTTATCCGTTCCCGTGATAATATCGTGCACGTCGTGTGCAATCGTTTTATCAGGGACCCGATCGAAAAATGCGGTCGAAAGGTCGTACAGTTCATTGTGATTCGGAATTTAATTTGCCTTTGAAATTTAATAAACGTTAACTTCTGAACTAATTCTATTAATGTCCGTATGGAAACCCGTTCACCTGCAAAACGCAGTCGCGAAAGTGTTCAGTTCGAAACAAACGACGACGAAATTTAATAAAACAAGAATTCGCCGTAAAATTTGCCGCGTGCCGGGAAAATTTCATCGCTCGGGCGAAATTCGCACGCGTGCCATTCGTTCGCCGTTGCTGATCCAGGCTCACCCCCCCCCCTCCCCTCTGACCCTTTCACCCCACCCATGGTCCGTTTCAAAAAATGGTTTCGCGCTCGCAGAATCCCGACGAGAAATTCTTTCGCCTTCTCGTCCCGTTATTTTCCACCGGCGAATAGTTCGGCTTTAAAAAGCGACGCGTGTGAAAATTAGGGCGACGATCATCCAGCGGGAAGTAGGTCAAAGGATGCCGATAATTAAAAAAAAAAATTCTGTCCCGCGGGGGAGATCGTGCGCGCTCCGACTTCCTTCTTTTTCTTTTTTTCTTCTTCTTTTTTTTCTTCTTTTTTCTTTCTTTTTTTTTCCACTCCCCCTCGATCGACGCGCGTCCTCTTCACGAGCGGTGGCGGCGCGGAATTAACTCGCTAAAGCGGGATTCCCAACAGCGCCCGAGGGGCGTTCCGTGGAAAAATATTGTAACGTTGTTCGTTTCGATTGTTGCTCGGTGTCGAGTAATTATTCGACGGGAACCGCGGTCCAAGTATTCCGATCAGTTTATGTGTTTTCGGGGATGAAACAGTCTGAGATTGGAACGAGAGAATTGTGAGAGAAACTGTACGTCGAGGAACAAGTGTAACAAGTGAAACGTGTTAGAATAATTGAATGAAATATCGAAAAAAGTTACCGAGCTTGCTATTATAGTATATGGAAAAGTAGATTGAGAATTGGAATGAAAATGAAATATTTTGGACAATGCATCTGAATAGGAAAATTTGCTTCATTATATTAACGAAAAATTTTACCTTGAATTTTTTACTCATTTTTATATATGTGTGTCATAAGGTAATACACGTAATTTTATTTCTAAGGACAAACATCTACAGAATTTTTTCTAAGTATTTCTTTCCTGTATCTACTATTTAATATTCTTTTACACGCTGCTATTATAATTTATTTGACTTGTAATTATTGTCACTTGTACCATACACTTGCTCACTTTAATTTGTACAATCTTAATATTTAACTGAGACTAATGTATTAATTGTGTATACACAACTATTCCAATTTCTTTGCTGTGTACTTTCTCACTGTATTGCAGACTATCCTAATATCTAAATATTATAATCTAGTATTTTTCTACACACAGCTATTCGAATCTGTTACTCATTCTCGTATACTTTCATACTGTATTGTAGACTATTCTAATACTCAACTACTCTAATACTTTTCTACCCACAACATTCTGCTCCATTCGACCTCTTACTCATTCTCGTATACTTTCTCACTCTATCGTACATTATCCTAATACTCAACTACTCCAATACTTTTCTCTACACAACATTCTACTCTACTCGATCTGTTACTCATTCTCGTATACTTTCTCACTCTATTGTATATTATCCTAATACTCAACTACTCCAATACTTTCCTACCCACAACATTCTACTCTATTCGACCTCTTACTCATCTTTGTATACTTTCTAGTCTACTCGACCTCTTACTCATCCTTGTATACTTTCTACTCTACTCGACCTCTTACTCATCCTTGTATACTTTCTACTCTACTCTACTCTTACTCATCCTTATATACTTTCTTCTCTACTCGACCTCTTACTCATCCATGTATACTTTCTCACTCTATCATATATTATCCTAATACTCAACTACTCCAATACTTTCCTACTCACAACATTCCGCTCTATTCGAGCTCTTACTCATTCTCGTATACTTTCTCACTCTATTGTATCCTAATACTCAACTACTCCAATACTTTCTTACCCACAACATTCCGTTCTATTCGACCTGTTACTCATTCTGGTATACTTTCTCACTCTATTGTATCCTAATACTTAACTACTCTAATACTTTCTTACCTACAACATTCTACTCTATTCGACCTCTTACTCATCCTTGTATACTTTCTACTCTACTCGACCTCTTACTCATCCTTGTATACTTTCTACTCTATCCGACCTCTTACTCATCCTTGTATACTTTCTACTCTACTCGACCTCTTACTCATCCTTGTATACTTTCTACTCTATTCGACCTCTTACTCATCCTTGTATACTTTCTACTTTACTCGACCTCTTACTCATCCTTGTATACTTTCTACTCTACTCGACCTCTTACTCATCCTTGTATACTTTCTACTCTACTCGACCTCTTACTCATCCTCGTATACTTTCTCACTCTATCGTATATTATCCCAATACTCAACTACTCAAATACTATTCTCCACACAACATTCTACTCCATTCGACCTCTTACTCTTTCTCGTATACTTTCTCACTCTATCGTACATTATCCCAATACTCCACTACTCTAATTAATTTTTCCACGTTTAAAATTCCACCCCATTCGACCTGTTACTCACACGTACAGTATATATATATATATATATATATATATATATATATATATATATATATATATATATATACTCTCGCTCTATTTCGCGACTATCCATTTAAACGTTCGAGAATATAGAACGACAGGCTCGACGCTATTGTCACAGCCGCGAGAATTCACATCAGAGAGTACGCTCCGCTCCCGTTCAGCCGCGACTTGAATTCGGCGCGAGCGTCCCTTGAGCGCTGCTGGGAATCACGCGTAATACGTCCCGCGTCGCGAAACGGCCGATCGATCCGTGCGTTCGCGTTTCACAGCGAAACAAAGAGAGGGCCAGGGTAAACGTGCGAGCGAGATATCCACAGAACGTCCCTCGGAATCTCTCTCGACTCGCGATTAATTAGAGACGGCCGGTCTACATTTTTCCCTTTCAGCGAACGCTTTTAATCAGCTCGACGATTTCGAGCTCTCTCGCCGGGGCTGTGTTCCAGCGGCTCTTAACCTCCTTGCTGGCCGATCGTCGACGATATTTAATGGAATTTCATCCGGGAACGACACTCTTGTGTCTGGCGCCGAGGGCACCACGGGAAACGATATTACCCGGCCGATTTTCGAGTTCGAATAAATTCGAAGAGTCAAGGACGGTGGTCGTCGCGCAAATGAAATCTGAAAATCGCCAGCGAGACTGTCGATGAATTTCGATGTTTCGATACGAGCCACACAGTGACCGGGATTCCATCCTGTCACAATATTTCCAAAGAGCACTCTACGGTCGGACGTTAATCGAAAAGATATAATACACGTGGGTTTTAAAACCGATTGTTCTTTTTTTTCTTTCTTTTTTCTTTTTCAAGAGTTACTTCCAACGAATAAGGTTTACGATTAATTTTTTGTTTCAGTAATTGCACCACGAAGCTTCGAAACAGACGAAGAAATCCATCGACGAGTTCAACCGTGATTAAGAATGTTTCGTATCGAGGGTGTGCCCAGGACAGGTAACCTTAACGGTAATTAAACAATTTTTATATCTTCACGCGCCCGTAACTTTACTTGTAATTAAGAAATTTTTTTTTTTTACCCGACCTGTGATTTAATAAGGATATTTTTCCGATACAAAGAGCGACGTCGACGTCGTTCCGTTCTGGAACTGCTGCTCTTTGTGACCAGAAATACTATTTCGATTAAGTCGCAAACTTTATTCAATTCTCTGCGACGTGACGCTGCAAAATGTTCACGAATCGTGAGAAAGTATGTTTTGTTTCTTTATTTATTTTTTTTTAATTATAAAAAATAATTATTTCTTGGATACTTGCTCGTCCACGGGGTCAATTAACACGAGTAATGGATAAACGAACCAACGAAGTTACATGTCCCTCTTGGAAAATGTGCACAAATTTGAGAAAAATCTCTCCGACGACTTTGAAGAAAAATTGTTTTCTCAAGGTTCCCTAGTATTTTTTACTATGCTGTGAAAATTGTTAATCTGTTGGAATACTGTAGAAAATATTGAAACGTAACGTTTAATTCGCCCTGTACATCAATCTCGTTTGCTCTCGGTGCTGGAATCCCGATCGGAGAGAAAATCTTGTGATTCTCGAGTGTCGAGCGAAACTGAATCGTCTTTTCGGGTAATTAAGGCTATTTTCCAGTCACCACGACCATCGTGGACTCCTTGTCCGTAAATGGTAGAGAAGGTGAAGGCTGCGGAAGGTTGCGAGTGGATCCAAAATAACAAGCTGCATTTCTGCGCAAACACGGGGAGGAAGACGAATCTCCAGCTGTGGGCTTCCGTTCTCAGCTGGCAATCTCGACGGCTCCCATCATCGTCAGATAAGCGGGAATCGCCTAGGGCCACTGTTTTTCTTCTGGCTGACTCGACAAGGGTCGGGCTGTTTGCGTATTGGCGCCTGAAATTCCAACTCGACCGCTGCCGAATCGCTGCGTCCTGGCGTAGGATATCTCGTGTCTCGGCCAAGTAGAGACGACCGTGCTAAGGTCAGACAACGTGGACATATGGATTCAGGCTCGAGTTGAAGTCGAAATAACATCGAAAATTAGAATGATAATTTTTTTACAGGTTCGAACGACAGTGAAACCCTTTTCATTTCTTAATTTAGGAATTTTGAAGTTTTGAGTAGAATGGGACGTGCTATGGACAGACTCGTGACTATAGTGGTTTGTATGTAGAAGGATGTTGAAGTAACATAGTGAATTCGACTGATTTTTCATAGGGTCGAATGACAGTGAAACCCTTTCCATTTTTTAATTTAGAAATTTTTAATTATTAAGTAGAATGGGACGTGCTATGGACAAACTCGTGACTATACTGGTTCCTATGTAGAAGGACATTGAAGTAACATAGTGAATTTGTGTGATTTTTTATAGGTTCGAATGAGAGTGAAACTCTTCCCATTTTTTAATTTAGGAATTTTGAATTCTTGAGTAGAATGGGATGTGCTATGAACAGACTCGTGACCATAGTTCTCATTTAGAGGGACATTGAAGTAACATAGTGAATTTGTCTGATTTTTCATAGGTTCGAATAATGGTGAAACTTTTCTCATTTTTTAATTTTGAATTTTTAACTTATAAGTAGAATGGAACGTGCTGTGGACAGACTCGTGACTATACTGGTTCCTATGTAGAGCGACATTGAAGTAACATAGTGAATTTGACTGATTTTTTATAGGTTCGAACAATGGTGAAACTTTTCCCATTTTCTAATTTTGAATTTTTAACTTATAAGTAGAATGAGACGTGCTATGGACAGACTCGTGACCATACTAGTTTTCGTTTAGAGGGACATTGAAGTAACATAGTTAATTCTATGATTTTTGATAGGTTCCAACGAGAGTGAATCTCTTTCCATTTTTTAATTTAGGAATTTTTAATTATTAAGTAGAATGGGACGTGCTATGGACAGACTCGTGACTATACTGGTTCCTATATAGAGGGAGATTGAAGTAACATAGTGAATTCGTTTAATTTTTGATAGGTTCAAACGACAGTGAAACTTGTTCCATTTTTTAATTTTGAATTTTTAACTCATAAGTAGAATTGACCATTCTGTTATCAGACGCGTGAATATACTCATTTCGACTTAGGTCAACCTCAAAATAACATTGAAAATTGGAATAATAATTTTGTACAGGTTCGAACGATAGTGAAACCTTCCCCATTTTTTAATTTTGAATTTTTAACTCTTAAGTAGAATGGGACGTGCTATGGACAGACTCGTGACCGAACTTGTTCCAATATAAAGGGACATCGAAATAGCACAGCGAATTTGATTGATTTTTTTACAGGTTCGAACGAGGGTGAAACCCTTTCCATTTTTCAATTTTCAATTTTAAACTTTTAAGAAGAATTGGATGTGCTATGGACGGACTCGTGACTACACTGGTTCCCATGTAGAGGGACATGGAAATAACACAACGAATTCGATCGATTTTTTACAGATTCCAATGACAGTGAAATCTTTTCCATTTTTTAATTTAGGAATTTTTAACTCTTAAGTAGAATTGGATGTGCTATGGACAGACTCGTGACTATACTGATTCCCATATAGAGAGACATTGAAGTAACATAGTGAATTCGACTGATTTTTCATAGTTTCGAACGACAGTGAAACCCTTTCCATTTTTTAATTTTAAACTTTTAATTCACAAAGGGGAATCGCTCACTCTGTTATCAGACACCTTGATACACTCATTTTTACCCAGGTCATCTTCGAAATAACGTTCATAAAACCGAACAGTAATTTTTACAGTCTTAAGTGACAACGAAACTCTTCCGGTTCTTAACCGTTTTATTTTTAATTCTTAAGTAAAATCAGACCTGCTATGAACAGACTCGTGACTTTATTTGTTCCCACTTAGATGGAATTCGAAATAACATCCTGAATTCGAGTGGTGATTTTTGACAAATTTGAGTGACTGTGAAACTTTTCCCACTTTTCAACATTTTAATCTTTAATTATTAATTATAATATGTTGTGCTATAGACAAACCAGCAGACACGTTTTGGTTCAGTTCAACGAGATAGAAACGATCGACACTATACATGATTCCACTGGTAAGTTTCACTTGTGGGAGCGACTTTCAGTTATTTTTTATTAAAAAAAATGTTCCTCTCTTAAGTAGAATCGACCTTGCAACGTCCAGACGCGTGCACGTGGAAATTTGATCGGTACACAGTAATTTCCAGCTTATATTAAAATCGAGAGTCGATTCGTTCCTGCTTTTATTTTCTTTCTCGAACTCTCAAGTGGAATTGGCTGTGCTACGGTCAGACTCTCGGACGTGTTTGCCCCGACAGTGGTTGATGTTATAATAATCGATAGCCACGGTCCCAGCGCGGTAGCTCAGTAGCTTTGATTTCTCCTGTACTCTTTTTACTTTCTCGTTCGGCGCTCGCGAGTGGAGTCGTCCGTGCCGTGGTCAGACACGCGGTTATTGCACGGAGTGAAAAAACTCGGTCGCGAGCTACAGAGAACGTGTACCATGAATAAATATAAAATCACCGATAGACGCCGCCGAGTAATTCCTGTCACTCGTAAATCTTACAAAGACCGACTAAAATGTCTGACCCTGCACGATACACGGTTCCTTCCAGAATCGATCTTCCCTCTCCCTGGAGTATCGCTTCCAATTTCGGCCAACGCTAAAACAATCCTACTGTGTTTCCACTATCGATTCTTATCACTTTTTCAGCGTAGACAATTCACACACACACACATTTCCGACATTCCAATTTTTTTACTCCGAAGTAGAATCGACCTAGACGTAATCAGACACTGGAACGTCGCAACAATTCGTACCGTGTTTCGTGGCGTGTATCACGGTTCTCCGGTGACCCTGGTACGTTAAAATCGTTTCTTACGCGTTCTACGGGGTGAACGTCTCATTTCTCAGTATTCTACGATTACCGTGATATCGCGTATCACGGGTGAAAACAGTTACCGTGCCTCGAGAGCGAAAGAAGATCCGTTTCGTTGATTCACCGAAACTGGTTGCTCGACGATGTCACAAAGGAACAGGGGAGAATAAAGAGAGGAAAAAAATGCAATTTCGAGCAGCGAGCTCTCTCCGCGTACCTCCGCGAGAGGAAATAATCCGCTCCGGTGCGACGCTCGACGCGTTACGCGAAATGGCGTATTCCACTCGCGGCAACCGGGGCACCTGAATCGCGACAACGCTGTGAAAAAAAAGGGGGGAAAAAAAAGAAAGAAAAAAATAAACGACACTTCGTAAGTTACTCGCGCGTCGATGCGCGCGAGTAGCGTCGAAAAAAGCTCCCACGTTCATCGGAGCGCGGGGCAATCTATCTTCCCTCGCGTATCGCGAAACGGTGCTCGACGCTCGCGTTTATCTGCTCTCTCTTTCTCTCTCTTTCTATCTCTCGTGCGCACGGGCGTGAGCTTTCTCGAGAACGTACCGATGAAAAGACGAGCCGTCAAACCTGAGCACGGATCTGAGATTCACCTAACTCCCGAAAAAAGCTCGCGTCGAATCCCCGCCACGGATCAACGACGACGCGGATATTTCTCAGCCGGGCGAACGAGCACCGAGCGTGAAATACAGGGTGTCCCGTACACATCTGGTGTATGTTACTTCCGCGATGGATCGGGGTCACGTAAACAATGAACAAATTTCATATAAATATTTGCCGCGTTTCACCTCGTTCTCAAGTTACAGCCGTCTTCGTGCCTCGCCGATTTTCAATGGATTTCGTCCGTCGGATCGAACTTTCATTTTTTGTTACACGAACGTGTTGAAATATCGCGCGTTCTTTTAAGGCTCGAGTTTACGGGTTTGGCGAGTGTATAGAAACCAACAGTGTATAGAAACTTTTCGGATAATACTTTGTGTAACGGCTCAGATTTATCGAAGAAGTAAAGCAAGTAATCGCTGCTTATATTTCTCTGAATAGATATAAATAAAATTTTGTATTCGAGACGAAACAACTTTGGAAGTAGCTCTTGGGAGAGAAAATTATGTACGTTTCCGTTTATCGAGATACAAAACTAGCTTTCGTGTCAATTGTACTTGGTAGAATTTACTTAAATCCGACCAGTATTTAAATTCCATTCTCTCTTTTCCACTTGATCATATTTTATAAAAATATTCTTCTCTGCTTTATTTTATCGCAGAATAAAGGTTACCTTCCCTTTAATGTACGTTCAGAAGAGCTCGATCGAAACGAGGTCGAGGCATACCCAACGTACGTGTGCTTAAACTTAATTGCAATTACAGACACGATTAGTATTCGACAGGTGGTAATTTCGAAAACTCGGTGTACAAATAAGCACCGCGTTACCAAAAAATGACTACAATTTGGACTCGAATTTGGTACGCGTTTGTGTGAAGCTTCTCGATCGTTTTTACGTCCTCGATCTAACGGCTGCAGCCACACGCTCCGATACACCCTGTATATTCAGGCTCGGGACTCAGCGTCTGGGATCGGGTTTCAGCGTCGAGTTTCCAGCGCGATTTTCTTGCAACAGAGTTTTCTGCGGCGTCGGAGAAGCATCTCGGCCGGCAGCAAGCTGCCGCTAAGGTATTTCTAATTTAAACGTGGCCGGGCAAAGAATAGGAAAAGACGCGTCCCGCGCGTTTCCAGCGTTAAGGCCGCGTTCACACCGGCAGTCAGCGCGCGATGGGCGGAGAGGAACTTCGTCTCTCTCTCTCTGTGTCGTCTGGACGCCGTGAGAAAGGAGTAACTCGGCTGCCGTGCGATCGAGCGAAACAAGAAACCCTCGAGCTGCTTCTTCGTTCCGCCCCTTTATTTCTTTCGCGCGCTTTTCCCCCGCTTCCCGCTCCTGTCTCGACACCGCGCGCACTTTCAGCGCCGCCTGGCACTCCTCGAGCGGTGTTTTACTCTTTTGGTGACCGTGGTTCGACTCGATGCGACCTTTCGGATTCATTAACCCCTTTGGGTTTCTCGGTGGCGCGTGTAGGTACAGTACGCGCGCGGGAAGATTGCGCGTATGTACAGTACGCGTACGAGAAGATTGCGCGTATGTGATCAGGTGGGAGAAGAAAATTAGCTGTGTGTAATTGTGTGCGAGAGAAGATTGCGTGTATGTACAGTTCACGTACGAGAAGATTGCGTGTATGTACAGTACGCGTACGAGAAGATTGCGTGTGTGTAATCACGTGCGAGAAGAAAATTAGCTGTGTGTAATTGCGTTCAAGAGAAGATTGCGTGTATGTAGAGTACACGTACGAGAAGATTGCATGTATGTACAGTACAAAAAGTTGCGTGTATCTACTGTATGCACTTGAGAAGATTGCGTGTATGTACAGTACGCACCCGAGAAGATTGCATGTATGTGATCACGTGCGAGAAGAAAATTGCCTGTGTATAATTGCGTGCAAGAGAAGATTGCGTGGGTGTACAGTACGCGTACGAGAAGATTGCATGTATGTACAGTACAAAGTTGCGTGTATGTACTGTACGAAGGAGATTGTATGTATATACACTACAAAAAGTTGCGTGTATGTACTGTACGCATGGAAGAAGATTGTGTGTATAGTACACGCGCGAGAAGATTGCGTGTGTGTACAGTATGCACTCGAGAAGATTGCGTGAATGTACAGTACGCCCACGAGAAGATTGCGCGTATGTAATCACGCTCGAGAAAAAATTACGCATGTATATTTGCGTGTAAGAGAAGATTGCACGTATGTGTAGTTCGCGTACGAGAAGATTGCGTGTATGTACAGTACGCGTACGAGAAGATTGCATATATGTACAGTACAAAAAGTTGTGTGTATGTACAGTACACGTACGAGAAGATTGCATATATGTACAGTACAAAAAGTTGTGTGTATGTACAGTACACGTACGAGAAGATTGCATATATGTACAGTACAAAAAGTTGTGTGTATGTACAGTACGCGTACCAGAAGATTGCATATACGTACAGTACAAAAAGTTGTGTATATGTACTGTACACATGGAAGAAGATTGTGTGTATAGTACGCGCACGAGAAGAGTGCGTGTATGTACAGTACGCACACGAGAAAATTACATGTACGTACAGTACGCGCACGAGAAGAGCGCGTATATGTACAGTACGCACACGAGAAGATTGCATGTACGTACAATACTTGCACAAGTAGGTGTCGTGTATATACTGTACGCGCGTGAGAAGATTGTATGTATAGTACACGCGTGAGAATATTACACGTATGTATAGAACACGCGCGAGAAGATTACATATATCCATAGAACACGCGGGAGAAAATTACACGTATTTATAGTACGCGCACGAAAAGGTTACCTCTATGTACAATACGCCCGCGAGAAGATTACATGTACAGTTTTGGGGAATTGTCTTCACTTAGAGGCCACTCAAGGCACGAAAAAAACATACGTGTGTTTCGTACACGCTCGGTGAATAATCCTTTAACGAATAAAACCCTAAATGCAATCTTCTCAATTGCGTACTCTATCGATACACATCACAAGTCTACAAATCAAACAAACTCCGTTAAAAACGTATCGTCTTAATCCTTTTCCATCCGAGTTAAATCGCGAGTTATTTCAGCGTAGTAGTACCGTATATCGATACCTAGACGTACCATAAATTAGACTAATTTATTTCCAAGACAAGCGATTAATTATCCAAAGGTATGATTCATTACCTTCGAAACGTCGCGTAATGGATTTCGTAACTATCCAGCGAAAACAATTAAGAAACGATAAACGATATCGTGACCATCTGACACTCCACTGATGAATGGTGCTAACTGTTCCGACCGTCTCCGAGACGGCTGCCCGTGACCAATGGGTTCGATGGTAGATATTTAATTTCATTCGGCTTAATTTAATTCTCCACGACGACCGAATGTAATTAATTACTTAATCGCCTCCACCGTTTCCGTGACGGACGAATGCTTGATAAAATATCGCCTATTCACCGGCGGTTATTTCGTGGAATTAGTTACAATTCTCACCCTCTAGATCGCGTCGTTTTCTATTCCTCCATGGGGAACGAGGGAACGTTGGGTGGGACGATGTCGCGAAAAAGAGAATGGAATCGATTCTACGAGATTCCGGGAGGGAGCGAATTATTCTCGACGATCGTGGAGCCGGAAGGCACGGAACGGCCATTACAATTTCAAAAATGCACCCTTATCGAGTGAGGAGGACTTATCCGCGCGAATAAATTCCTCGGCCCCGGGGGCGACCGGCTGGGAATCCATTCTTTTCGATTTCTGAGTCGACGGTGCTCGAATATCTCCGCGACGCTCCGGAGATTTCGCGAGGCGACGCAAGACGACGCGAGACGACGCGACGCGACGCGAATCGCTCCGGGCTGAGGCGGCTTCTTTGAGACGCCGCGAAACACGCGGAACGTCACTCCTCTAATGCGACGTAGCCGTCTTATCGCGGCGGACGCGTTTAATACGCTCCCGAGATCGGGATTAAAATTGAATATTTCCATCGTCGGGGCTCGAAACCGCGAATTCCGCGAACGCGAACCCTTACCGATGCTTTCCCTCGTGTAACAAGCGTATTCGTCGAGTACGAAACGCGATGTTTCCACTACGTTTCACTCGAGTAATAATAATAATAATAATAATGATACGTCTTTATCGTAGCGTATCCGTGTACGTTGAAAGGACGAAAATGTAGTATCGAAGAACGTGAAACGCGTTCGGTACAAAGGCGAGTTACCTAATCTCGCGAACGATGTGATAAAAGATCGATAAATGTCGAATGAATGGGAATAAATTAACCTTTCTCGTGCTGATCGTTCAGTGTGCCCCAACGTGCGTAAGAATATTATTCCAGTGGCTACGTTTATGGTAAATACGAGTGACTTTTTTTCTCGCGGACGATTTCACGAGATTTCGATTTTTACGCGTAGCGTATGAAATGAAATTTAAAAAGAAATGTCAAATACGTATATCGAGTTATTTGGAGAATATATAATTTAATAAAATGTTTATACACTCTAAAAAAATCGTGTTTCATTTTCACCCAAAGAAAAACGAAATGACCTCCCGAACAACCCAATAGTTTGCGATACAATAAAATTTCCAATATATTAAAATATTGCAAATCAATTATCGCGAGGAATACATCGTAAAGTTAAATTTTGTATATTTATCGAACGGTTGACGTTATTTTCAAAGGCCTTTTCTTTTCCATCTTCAAAGTTACACTCGATGGACTCGCGTTCGCATACAAGTTTGACACCAGTGTTACAATGATCGATTCAGCGGTGAAAAGACCGATTGTGCCCACCGCGATGGTAACAGCAATAACGTCGGGAGCAACAATGACGACGATATAGTAAATATGCCCGATTATCGACGTATTTTTTTTATCGATCGTCATTTCGAAAGGATAATAGACATTTCTGCGGTACGCGGAATGACCGAGAGGACGTACTATATTGTTCGGTGTTTGACTTGCTACCAGTGAATTTCGAACTGGAATGCAAGTGGAGCCCTGCAAACATAAAATGGACCGAGCCAGCCGGTTTAAAGCTGCCAGAAATCACTGGTAGATTCGTAGGGAAATTTCGTCTCTGCAAGTAGGTAGGTACGTGGAACAGAGCGAAAAGGAGTTCTTGTTTGCCTTCTTCCGAACGGTGGTCCAATATCGATACAGTATCCCGGATAACGGGTCATGGTGCATCGATATTGCTTCTGTACGGTATATCGGCAAACACTACCCTTAATAATATAATCTAGCTTTTTGTCCGCTGCTGGAAATGCATGGAAATTGTTACCGGGGAAACAGCGACCCCCCTAATCGTTGATCTTTATCTTTACGAGGGACTACGGTTCGTTTCGAGGGAAGGAGATTTTCTCCCAAGGAAAAAGATGGAGCTTGGACCGTTGTTCGTGTTCAGATTTCAACGTTCGTTAAAATTTCCCCGTGTATCGGATTCGTTTTGGACGCGGCTCCAGGAAACGTGAACCGCGTACCGCCTCGGGCGATCGTCGAAAATTACTCGCCGTACTACTCGCTGTTTATTTATCGTGTTTTGCTCTTTAATCGTTCTCCATTTATCGGTGGAAACCTAGCCGATACCGTGGCCGGCAATTAAAGCCGTTCTTTCACTCGAGGAAGTTGACTCGAAAGGAAGTATTGTCCCTCGAGAGAAGTCGGATGTTCATGTCGTACTGAAGGAGTTGATTAAATATGTTATAGGTTGAAAGTGGAATATTTAAGCCCTTCTCCCACCTGAATAACGAGATATAAAAAATAGTCTGTGCACCAAAAGTTTAAGCTCTTCTCCTACCTAAGTGACGAGATATAAAAAATAGTCACTCGATGATAGTCTGCACGTCAAATGCTTAAGCCGTACTTCCACTTAAAGGGGGCGATTAAATGAGTTATTGGTTGAAAATGGAATATTTAAGCCCTTCTCTCATCTGAGTGACGAGATGTGAAAAATAGTCACTCGATGATAGTCTGCGCCTAAAATGCTTAAGCCATACTTCCACCTAAAGAGGGCGATTAAATAAGTTATCGATCGAGAGTCGAATACTTAAGCCCTTCTTCCACCTGAATAACGAGATAGTCGGCGTGTCAAATGCTTAAGCCGTACTTCCACCTAAAGGGAGCGATTAAATAAGTTATTGGTTGAAAATGGAATGTTTAAGCTCTTCTCCTACCTGAGTGACATGATGTAAAAAATAGTCACTCGATGATAATCTGCGCGTCAAATACTTAAACCGCACTTCCACCTAAAGGGGGCGATTAATAAGTTATCGGTTGAAAGTGGAATATTTAAGCTCTTCTCCCATCTGAGTGACGAGATATAAAAAATAGTCTGCGCACTAAAAAGCTTAAGACGTACTTCCACCTAAAGAGGGCGATTAAATAAGTTATCGGTTGCAAGTGGAATATTTAAGCCCTTCTCCCACCTGAATAACGAGATAGTTTGCGCGTCAAATGCTTAAGCCGTACTTCCACCTAAAGAGGACGATTAAATAAGTTATCGGTTGAAAGTGGAATATTTAAGCCGTTCTCCCACCTGAATAACGAGATATAAAAGATAGTCACTCGATGATAGTCTGCGTACCGAAAACTTAAGACGTACTTCCACCTAAAGAGGGCGATTAAATAAGTTATCGGTTAAAAGTGGAATATTTAAGCCCTTCTCTCACCTGAATAACGAGATATAAAAAATAGTCACTCGATGATAGTCTGCGCGTCAAATACTTAAACCATACTTCCATCTAAAGAGGACGATTAAATAAGTTGTCGATCGAGATTCGAATACTTAAGCCCTTCTCCCACTTAAGTAACAAGATATAAAAAATTTCCACTCTAAGAGATTACAATCAACACCATTGTCGTTTTATATTCATCCGCAGGTCGTATGTTTAAGCCACTCTCCCACCTGAAGAAAATTATTTAGCAACGTGTCTTGTAAGTAAGAAAACGACTTAAAGATTGAACGAACAAGTCGATCGCGATGCATTCACACCGTTTAAGTGGAAGAACGACTTAAAAACTCGACAGTTCATAATAATATCAATCAGATCGCAGTGACAATATTCAAGTGGAAGAGTGGCTTAAATATTCGGTATATAGGCAGTTATCACCCGTAAATATTTTCACTGTGGTTAGGCCATTCACGTAGAAGAATAACTTAATGTATCGACATACGAACAACTATCGCGCGATACTTTCTTTTCCCCATCGCATTCAGTAGGAAAAGGGCTTAAATTTTGTCCACATGAGCGACCCTCAAGATAATTCGTTCACATGAAAGAAAAGCTTGAACATATCACATGCACACCCTTACCATCTCGTAATTTCAACAATCCCTTTCTCCATCGTTTAAGTGCGAAAGTGGCTTAAAGTCTCGGGCATATGATCGATCATCCCCTAGTAATCTTTCGTCGATACTTTTCGGAGCGTTCCTCTCTCGATTCGATTCCCAGCTCCGTTGCACGCGTTCCTCTCGGTTACAACGTTCCCCGAACGCTAATTCGATCGATGTTGAACGAAATACTTCGTAAATCGTAACGATCGGAACGTCAAAATCGCGTGATTCGGACTCTCTCGCTCACTCAGTCTGTCTGTCGTTCTCCGAATGGTCCGGAATCGTCGCGAACCTCCGACACTGAGAATTGCGAAGTTGGCCCGACGGGACCCGGGTCCTGGATACCGAGATCCCACCGGAAATTCCGTCGTCACGGTACGCCGAAAACGTTCCGAATCCATCCCCCGGGATGTTACGTTACTCGAATCCTGGAACGGAGCTGGTAAAATCGGGGTCGCTTCGAAATCGCGGCTCGAAATTCGAACGGTGATCGGCGGTTTGCGGTTGGCCGGCCACGGTCGTTCCCCTGGAAAAGGAACGTTTCGAACAACGGGGCTTGAACCGTTGGGAGTCAATTTTCAGACGTCGACGCGAGTCGAGTCGAGTCTCGTTCGTCACTGTCGTTGGAACGGTGCACCGGCGTTATTATGCGACGCGAGACGCCGCGGCGGTTAAGTGGCGTTCGCAATGTGCGAGCTCGTTCGCGCGGAAGTAACGTTTTAACGGTGGCGCCTTGGGGATGACTCCGACAGGAAACAATACGGCTGGCTGAGGAAGCAACGCTGCGGAGCGATCAACGAGAGGGTGCAAGAATACCAAGACGCGGGGAGAGGTTTGGATCCGTGCGAGGTGGGTTGGTTCACGTTTCTCCGGTTTCGACGCGAGTGGATGAATTCGAAGAGCAGCGAAAAGAGAAGACGGTGGATCGTGTGTCTTGGGTACGATGGGTGTCTACGAAGGTCTAGAGACTGTGTCGTCGTTCGCAACGAGCTAAGTGGACACCATGACTGTTCGAGTTGGTAGCCGTTGACAATATCTTGGTTGTTCGTGAGGTGTTGTTGAGGCTGGAGTTCAAGCGTCGAACTGGTGTAATCAAAGGGTTAAGAAAAATTCCTGCGTGCGGAATACTGAACAAGACTCGAATCCAATTGGGATAACTGTGCGATTGGATGGATGGAAGGACTTGTATGTTTTGATTCGACGGGTTTTGGACGTTACAAGACATAAGGGACAATCGATATGTATTTGAGGGGAATTGGTTAGAAATCTTCGGAGCTGAGTGTGACGTGGTATGTGTCACGGTTAAGGAGGGCGATTTTTTATTGTTTTTTTTTTTATTTTGTGAGTGCTGTGTGGATCAGATTGTGATCTTTAGGAAACTCTTCGAGGGAAAAAATTAGATGGTGATTAGTTGTAGAACATCTTTCCATGTTGATGACTAATTCTTGTCTTCGCACGCGTGGGTCTTTCTGGACCCTACGAGACGTCGCCCGTTTATATCGTTGGTGAAACTTTCTTTAGAAATTATGAGAAGTGAAGTAATAGAATTTTTATTCGAAGTATTTGTGAGAGTTGACGAGTTACTTAGATCCCCCTTCTGCTGTGATAATTATTCACATAGCCCCCCCCCCCCCATGATATTCATTTAATAAACTTCAAGTCAAAATTACATCGATTTTATTTTCATCCAAAAACAAAATTTGGAAATAACTTCGAGGCAAATAAGTTTCCCTAACGAACTTCTTGGCCTTCTCCCCCCTTTTCCGCGGTAATTATTCACACAAACCCCCATGTTTTTAATTAAGTAAACTCCGTATAAAAATTACATCGATTTTACTCGAATGAAAACAAAATTTGGGAATAATTTCGGGGCAAGTCAGTTTTCCTGTTGAACCTCTTTGCCTCCACCCCTTTTTCCACGATAATTATTCACACAGCCCCCCATATTTTTAATTAAGAAAACTCCGTATAAAAATTACATCAATTACACTTCCATCCGAAACCAAAATTTAGGAGCAACTTCGGGGCAAATAAGTTTCCCTGACAAATTTCTTTGCCCCCCCCCCCTTTTCCGCAATAATTATTCTCACAGCCCCCCATATTTTTAATTAAGAAAACTCCGTATAAAAATTGCATCAATTACACTTCCATCCAAAACCAAAATTTAGGAGCAACTTCGGGGCAAATAAGTTTCCCTGGCGAATTTCATTGCCCCCTTTTTTCCGCAATAATTATTCCGACAACCCCCCATGTTATTAATTGATTAAACTCCGTACAAAAATTACATCAATTACACTTCCATCCAAAAGCAAAATTTAGGAGTAACTTCGAGGCAAATAAGTTTCCCTGACAAATTTCTTTGCCCCCCTTTTCCCGCGCAAATTATTCACACAACCCCCCATATTTTTAATTAACTAAACTCCGTGCAAAAATTACATCGATTCCACCACCATCCGAGAATACCACGTGGGTATTCTCCCGTCCCGCAAAGTCTCCGTGGCAATCCTCTTCGACCCCCGTTTCGGCAGAGTGATAATTCACGGCGGTTCCCCACGCGGCGGAAACGTGGCCTCTAGGACTCCGAGGGCAACGATCGGCTCGCCGCAGCCACGCTCGTGGAATTAGGCGACGCGCGGGACGAGACGAATGGAAGAAGTCTGCGGGTGGTCCAGGGTCTCCCTGACGCGAAGTGGCACCCTCCAAACTCGAAAACGCAAAAGAGGCCGGGAGAGAGGGAACACGCTGGATAGGCAGGTCGCGCATCGGTGAAGAGGCGCGCGCTATAGGAGTGGGAAGGAAGGTGGTGTAGGAGGGAGAAGGGGGGGCGACAGGGCGAATGAGAAGATGCGGTGGCAAGAAGCAGACGCGGCGGAACACACGAGGGAAAGAGGCTGCTGGAGGGGGGGGGGGGGGGGAGAAGGTGGAGGACCGAGTGTTTGCCTAGCCGGGGCACGAACCCCGTAAATAGAATCCCATTAAAGCCTTGACGCGTTGCCGCTCGTCCTCCTCTCCTACTGGATCCACGAGAACCGTACGTGTACGAGTGCGCCACCAGAGAAGAAGAGTCGGTGTGGATCTTGGGCACCTGCACATCGTCCTAAGGTGGTGCATCGGGCCACACTTCCCCTCCGGGTCCCCACGGGGTTGTGCGAGGGCTGGCCTTGAGGAGAGAAACGTCGCGACCGAATAATGCCAGCCACCTTCGGGACGAAGAGCCCGATGGAATCGAGAGTGTCACGGAAAGCATCCCTGAAGTCGCGCGCGATTCTCTTGCTCTTCCAGGATTCCACTTCTCGGTTCCTTTCAAGGCCCCATCTCCTCTCAGGGGGTCCCACACCTTATACCGACGAGCTGTTTCGCGTTTCCCGGCCAAATTCGACTTCTTGGTCGGTTTGCATCGCTGAGGTGAGATTAATCGACGCGGTGGAATTTGCTTTGACAGGACAGTTGGTCCAGTAGGTTATAAGGGATGTATGGGAGGGGAATTTTTTCTTGAAATACAACGGACGAATCAAGGAACTGTGGTTGCTCGGAATTCGATGTATATCGAGGTTTGGAAGAGCTAGTCGCGAGTAGAGCGATACCTCGTTTAATGTTCGAAAATCTGTAGAATTATCAATATGCGAGGCACTACTTGCTGCTTGGTTATTATAGAGGGTAAGTGTTTCTTTGTGTTTCAAGGTTATATCAATGTTAATTCTGTTATTTATTTGCGTTACTTCTATTCCTTGCGTAATTTTTGAAACTTTGGACGGTTGATTATCAATACGCGAAGCACGTGTGGAGAATTTTTTCTTGGTAGTAGTAGAGGACGATGAACGGGATACAATGAGACGAAGGTCGATCAGCTGAGCTTCGTTTCCATAGGTATAGTCTTCTTGGTGTCGAAGAAACACAAATAGTGGTGGGGATGATCACTTCTGATCATGAATCCGAGCAAATATTATATATTTTATCGACACCCGAGACATTACCTCGGTAACAAGATTTATTTCGGCACGCGTATCAAACATACGTCGACGTTCCGACAAAATAATGTTCCTCGTCGGAAATGATTCAAAGTCGGTTGTAAGTCGCGTAAGGATTGTACAGTGCTCTCGCTCGCTACTCGTTCCCCGATGGCGACGTTTAAGCGGGGTAACGATTTCAGCCGAGCGGAGCTATCCAAAACCACATTCCCGCTTATTTGTCGTTGTGTCCACATTTTACTATAGCAATTCCCTTGTTAAACGTTTCGTTCGATCCAATAAAGTAACGTTACAGAAGTATTGGTCCACGATCTCGTTTCCAGCATCCCGTGGAACGATCCAAATCGTCTTGCAGTGAATTTTTGAAAATTCCATTTCCTGTAATTTTCTTCACTTCCCCACCCGGACACCTGTTCCTTTCAGCGTTCGCCAATCGTATTCCATTCAGTTCTTCAGCCCCTATTCCCCCCACTCCTTTTCCGCATCAATTTCTTCGTCCTTTCAATCTGTCTCTCCCCGTCGCTATTTGTTTAGCGATCTATTCCCCGTATTTTCTCCATTCTCGTTCTCGAACCTCTTACCCCCGGAGTCCCCGCACCCCCTCCGCGCCCCTTCCACTCTTCTCGACGCTTCTTTCGAGAGCTTCTTCGCCACGGCGTCACGATCCCCCGAGGATACGCGTCCGCGAACGCTGCGTCCAACGTCGTGCATCCGTGTCGCTTGGAAATTGATCGATCGGCTTCGAAACGTTTTCCCACGGGTCCCCAGTCGTAGTTCGTGTCCCTTTGGAACGAAACTCGCGAGCCGCGAAAACAATATAACCGCCGGACTTTCTTCCAGTTTTTGATTAATTCGACGTCCACGCGTCGCTCGAGAAAGCGTTCTGGTCCGTATCCCATAACGTGGGCCCCGTAACACTTCGAAGCGACAATCGCTGACACTACTAAAAAAAACTTGAACATTTCTCTCTGTACCTTCGCGAGAGCGTTCTCGATGTATCGGCGAGACACTCCCGATGAAAACGAGTCCAAACACGACCATACTCGGACTACTTTCTCAATCGTACGAATCATTTTTGAAAAATTTTTTAATCGCTCACAATGAAAAATAGCCCAAAGTCGTGGATATTTTATCTATCGGGTACACTCTGGCGAAGATAACAATGTTTAATTTGCATTACCAGAACGTGAAAAGTGCTCAGAACGAGTCGGTGCGTTTTACAGAGGACCAAACGCGATCTCTTAACGAGGAATTCCATTTCTACGACGAAATTGAGCGATATCGTGCCGAAAAGTGTTCGTTCGAGACAATTTACCACTCGACGTTCACTTTTCAGGGACGAGGGGTGCGTTTTACAGAGGACCATACGCGATCTTTTAACGAGGAAGTCCATTTCTACGACGAAATTGAACGACATCGTACCGAAAAGTGTTCGTTCGAGACAATTTACCACTCGACGTTCACTTTTCAGGTACGAGGGGTGCGTTTTACAGAGGACCAAACGCGATCTTTTAACGAGGAAGTCCATTTCTACGACGAAATCGAGCGATATCGTGCCGAAAAGTGTTCGTTCGAGACAATTTACGATTCAACGTTCACTTTTCAGGTACGAGGGGTGCGTTCGGCGAAAGTATCGCGACAAATGACTATTTTCGCGGCGGGAAAACCCGATCGATGTTCTTTCGCGTAGGGTACTATACCATTCCACGGGCAAACGGAGACGACGTAGCTCCGAGCGAACTTTAAAGTTTCAGGAAATGGCCCAGACGTTGGAGTCACGTTTGTCCCCGAACGGGCGGGCGGCTCCCGTTAAAGTGACGTAGTTGCGCTTTAAGCGGGGCGGGTGGCGATCAAAATTTTAACCGTCACGGCGACTTGTTCATGCGCCGGCCGTTCTTTCCCAATTAGAGACTTTGTCCGGGCACTTGTACGGAAACGGGGTGTGCGATAAAAAAAAAAGAAATAGAAAAAAAAAAGAAAAAATTAAATAAGTGATTCGACCCTCGACAAAACGTTCGATAAATTCTTCCGGCAGTTTTCGTGCTCGGAATTTGAGAAGGTTTTCTCGATAATTCGCACCGTTCTCTTCGTGACCGGAGGCTGCTGTAGGGGGGCGTTTCAAGGGGTTGCAACGTCTCACGGAAGAGCGAAGAAAACACGGAAAATCCTTCGTCGGTTGAGTCGGTTCTCGCGGTCGGTTTCGTTAAATAATGCACGCCTCTTACCGCGCTAATATTTCAAGGTTGGAAACTGGCGTTCCTCGTTACGTATTTAACGCGACGCTTCTCCCGCGAAACGAATGCTGGACCTCGTGATAATTTTATTGGACAGCAGGTTTGATTTATTAGCCGCCGTTGGCGCGGTATTATTCATCGTTCTACCATCCCCCCCTTCGATTTTTAAAGGGTTACGCCATATTCCAAGCGGAATGAAATTGGTACCTTTTTATTCGTAAACCGATACTTCTAACCCTCAACATTTTCAATATTTCGTCTAAGCAGGTCCATATGCGAATTACCTACCTACACTTATACCTTATGGGCTATATACATTCCTATATTCCGAAAATAAAAACTCAAACATACTTCTAATACAAATCGAAGCAATAACGTACCAAAATATATTTGACAATTATTTGTATTATAATTTATAATCAGACACATAGAGTATTCTTTAAAACATTTACATATACACAACCTGGGTATATTTATCACACAATCCATCGCTACGATGTCATTTACATCTTTCTCTTTTCTGTTTTTTAATATTTCTACGCTTTTTAGACAAAGCTTGTATTATTTCTAATTTTTGTTTACTCGATGAAATTTCCAATCGTCCTATTAACAACTGTTTCATCTCTAACAACTGTTTCTCCTGCGTCTATCTCTTCATTCAATCTCACAACTATTTCGTCTTTTCATTCAATCTCACAACTATTTCATCTCTCCATTCAGTCTCACAACTATTTCGTCTTTTCATTCAATCTCACAACTAGTTCATCTCTCCATTCAATCTCACAACTATTCCATCTCTTCATTCAATCTCCCAACTATTTCATCTCCTCCATAGCTATCATTTTTCTTTATTCTCCAAAGATGGCGACTAAACTCGGTCCAAATAGTCCCAAATCTCGAGTAGCTAAACTGTTTGGAATCTCAGGGTGTTTGAAACGTCCCCTCTATATTCTTCGATATTTCTCAACACCGTTACCCAGACCTCGAGAGGTTTTGAAGGACTCGAGGAATCGAACGTGGCGATTAGAAGTCTCGTAAGCTCGCAAGCGATCGTCCGTAAAGGTAACCGGAAACGAGCGTTCGCCGTCTGGGTTTCGATGGTCCAGTTCCGTGGAATCGGGGAGCGAAATCTTCGCGGCCATCGCCGCGTCATCTCGACGCCCCTCGACCGAAACTGCACCGGCTCTCTCGACTTAAAATTCCGAAAATGGTCGCGTTCCGTGGAACGAGACGAGGTTCACCGTATAATTCCGCAGTGAACGGGGTTACGTAACCATTCCCTCGGTTATCGCGAGCTTTTATCCGTTATTCGTCCAAGGCGACCACCGATACGAGTATCAAAGAATTCTCTACTCGATTTTCCAAGAACTGACGAACTGACACGAGATTTCGTGATCACTCGTGAACTAACTCGCCCCTCGTGACGCGACATTCCTCGAACATCTTGAGAATATCTTTCTTCGCACCGTTCGACCATTTTTTTCACCGAATTTAACCGCACTGAATCTGCCCCTAGCTTTGTCTACGTTTCGGAACGGGATGAAATCCCTGTTCCCCTGATTTTCCCATTTGTAGCTTTTCCATCTGGCCCGTTCCTCCCATTGGAACAACGAGGAAAGAGATTTGAAACAATCGGGAAGATTCTGGGAAAGATGAGGACTGTGCTGAACACAGTACGAAAGGGAATTTCAAAAGGCGTTGCATCAACTCCCTAGAGGACTACTTTGAGGTTCGCTTTGAGGCTACGAAGGTTCCCCGGTCGTAAATTACTTCTAAGAAGTTCGCGATGGTTATGATTCGGTCGTATAATTTTATTCCTTCTTGGACGATTTTAAGTAAAGTGTTTCTAACGAAACGGTTTTTTTTTGCAATTGTGGTCACGGAAGGTAGAAGAGACGTAACGACAAACGATGATTGCGTATTGGTAGATTTTTGCGCGTGTAATTGTAATTTCCGATTTCACTGTTTCAAATTTGTAACTGTCATTCTTTTCACATTGGTTGTAGTTGAGTAGAGTAGAATTTTTCTCTTCGTAACGTTTATACTTGAGTAATTTATTTTTAAAGGTTATTCCTCTTCTATTGCCTATAATTGAATGGAGTACAATTTTTTTGTCTGTAAATTTGTGTTTATACTTGAGAAATTTATTTTTAAAAATTATTCCTCTTCTATTGTTTACAATTGAATGGTGTACAATTTTTTTGTTTCTAAATTTGTATTTATACTTGAGAAATTTATTTCTAAAAATTATTCCTCTTCTATTGCCTACAATTGAATGATGTACAATTTTTTTGTTTCTAAATTTGTATTTATACTTGAGAAATTTATTTCTAAAAATTATTCCTCTTCTATTGCCTACAATTGAATGGTGTACAATTTTTCTGTTTATAAATTTGTGCTCATACTTGAGATATTTATTTTTAAATATTACACCACTTACATCGACTAAAATTAAATGGAGTAAACTTTGTCTCCTCGTAAATTCACCTTTATACTTGAGAAATTAATTTTTAAATATTATTCCACTCGCATCGATTACAATTAAATAAAGTAAACTTTGTCTACTTGTAAATTCTAGTTTATAAGTAATTTATTTTTAAAGATTACTCCACTTGGATCGACTGCAATTAAATGGAGTAAAGTTTGTCTACTTGTAAATTCCCATTTATAAGAAATTTATTTTTAAAGATTACATCACTTACATCGACTAAAATTAAATGGAGTAAACTTTGTCTCCTCGTAAATTCACCTTTATACTTGAGAAATTAATTTTTAAATATTACTTCACTTGCATCGACTAAAATTAAATGAAGTAAACTTTGTCTCCTTGTAAATTCACCTTTATACTTGAGAAATTAATTTTTAAATACTACTCCAATTGTATCGACTAAAATTAAATGAAGTAAACTTTGTCTCCTTGTAAATTCACCTTTATACTTGAGAAATTAATTTTTAAATACTACTCCAATTGCATCGACTAAAATTAACTATAGTAAAATTTGTCTCTTTGTAAATTCGCATTTATAAGAAATTTATTTCTCACAAGATTGCAACTGTCGCCACAGAAGCGCACCAAAATAGGGTCACTAGAAAATAACACTAGAAGGACACGAGTCCAAATGTTCGATATCTACGAGCCAACATTTCCCCGTATCGTTTCGCAAAGGATATTTGTTTATCGTCGGTTTCGCGTTGCGACAAATGTGTGGAACGGAGCTTGTACAACGAGAAAGCGAGACACGATTTCGTTATTCCTACAAAAGATCTTTCCACGATCGGTTCGCGAAGTTTCGTACCGTAAGGTACGTAGCTCGTATCGGCGAGGAGTCGCAAAATTGGCGATCGAGGAGGCCGCGTACGGGCCAAAGGGTCGGGAACGAAGCAGCCGGCACCGATGATCGTTTCTGGCAAGAAATCCAACGCACGCTCGCGTGCCAAATCGAATTCCATCGGGACGAACACGCCGCGACCGAGCCGCGTGGAGGGCCTCGTCCTCGGGGAATTTTCCGAAAAAGCACGAGGGGGACGGACGGGACGGAAGACGGACGGAACATCGTCGAAGACAAAGGAGCGAAGTTCGAAGTTTCGGAAGTAACGACAACGATGTGCAGGGAACCGTGGAGCCCCAGAGCCCCGGAGCTGGAAATTTCGCCAACGATTTTCCCGCGCTTGGCCGATTCGAGGCGAGCGGGGTGCCGTGTTCGCGAAGAATTCCTTTATTGCCGCGATCGAAACCGAATTTTCGACTGACGCGTTACAGACCGATGTAAGAAACTAGAAGTCGACCAAGTATTTAGGAGAGCGGTACTCGCGAGTGTACAGGGTGTCTGGAAGCAATCGATGTATTTACAGAGCACTTATAAGTTTCGAGTGTGTATCGTGCATCGTGTCCGGAAGAAGTCGAAGTGTTTGAGAGCAACTATAATTTTCGATTGTGTGTATATTGTGTTTGGAAGACGTTGAAGTATTTGAGAGCGTGTGAAATTTGGTTGTGTGTACGGAGTGGCCAAGGATTTGTTTAAAATGAAACTTTAATACTGAAACTTTGAAAAGGAGACGAAAGTAAGGAGAATCTTTTTTGGTTTATTGGCTGATGGAGGATTCTAATTGGTGTAGAGAAATGGAGAGAATATTCTTCTTGAGTTTTTAATATCTGAATCAAGGTTTCTTTTTTATCGTTTCTATCTTATTATCAGTGGTTTTAGGATTTCGATATTTATTGCGAGCACCATTGTCGTAGCTCGTTCGAACGAAGAACAATTATACCTATCAATCATTCCGCTGTTGGAACACTCTTTTGGAACGTGATTCGTTTCGTTGAACATTGTTCAGTCGTAATTCTGTAAATTTGTACATATACAAGAGCGCGCTGAGATAGAACGGAAGTCTCTTCCCAGATACGCGAGACAAATGCTTCTTCCGGTTTTCGATACACGTTTCCAAGAAGAATTATTTTCCATCGATATCGTATTTCATAGGGCACTCTGTATATCGTCTTGTCAGTTGGGAACAGTTTGAAGTATTATTTATGCATTTCCTTTGCTTCGAAATACTCGAATAATGATATCTCAATACTGAACTATTCAAAGTTATACGTACACTCGAGTATTTAAAATTTATCCGAATGCCCAAAATTCGAGGTTCGTTTCTACCATTCGAACATTCAAATACACAAATATTTATATTATTCAGCTACTTATGTATTCGTGTCTTTTAAATACTCAAATATTTGTATTACTCAAGTACTTAAGTATTCGTATTACTCAGGTATTCGATATTTACTAAAATAATCAAGCATTTGGAATTTATACGAATACTCAAGTATTCGAACTGTATCCGTAGTATTCGAATACTCAAGTATTCGAACTTTATCCGCAGTGTTCGAATATTCAAGTATTCAAACTTTATCCGCAGTGTTCGAATACTCAAGTATTGAAACTTTATCCGCAGTGTTCGAATACTCAAGTATTGAAACTTTATCTGCAGTGTTCGAATACTCAAGTATTCAAACTTTATCCACAGTATACAAATATTCAAGTATTCAAACTTTATTCGCAGTATTTGAATACTCAAGTATTCGAACTATATCCACAGTATTCGACTACTCAAGATTTGGAAATTTATTCGAATACTCAAGTATTCAAACTATTAGGTTGTTCGGAAAGTCATTTCGTTTTTTTTTTGATAAAAATAAAACACGATATTTTCACAGTGTCTAAACATTTGATTAAAATATATATTCTCAATTTTGGAAAGGAAATGACTTTCCAAACAACCCAATATATCCACAGTATTCGACTACTCAAGCATTCGAAATTTATTCAAATACTCAAGTATTCAAACTATTAGGTTGTTCAGAAAGTCATTTCATTTTTTTTTTTTTTGATGAAAATAAAACACGATTTTTTCACAGTGTCTAAACATTCTATTAAATTATATATTCTCCATTTTGGAAAACGAAATGACTTTCCAAACAACCCAATATATCCACAGTATTCGAATACTCAAGTATTCGAACTGTATCCGTAGTATTCAAATACTCAAGTATTCGAACTATATCCGTAATATTCGAATACCTTCGAAATATTCGAGTAGCCACTATTTACTCCCGGGAGAAGCGCAGCTACTTTCTCGTTACGATTTTCAATCGTCCAGTCTGATTGCGATTCGCGAACGCTTTCCGATTAGGGAACAATTAGAGAAGCGCCTGGGGAATGCCGATTGGTGTCGCGGACGCGCATCATTTCGCGAATCGTCGGTATTTGTCCGCGTGTAAACCTTCCGTCAGGATCATTAACCGTCATTAGCTCAACGGATTCATATTCCGTGGACAACGTTCGCGACACGACAAGCGAACGCGATCGGCGATCGCCTCGCGGAGGACTGCCTCGTTAATGGATCAGCGTGCAAAATTTATCGTAAACTCCCTAACGATCGTTGGTCTCGCGTATACGGTTTCACGCGAGGACGTTGTCGCGCGAATCGCGAAACCGACGCGTCCACGATGACTGCTATCCGATTAATCGGGCGCGCGGTCATTTCCGGATTAACCGGCGCGACGTCGCTGAGAAATACACCATAGATTTTCCACGAATAAAAAACTTGATAAACCGTTCTAAAAACTCGATTATCCAAATCTCGAACAATCCTCTTTGAACTACAAGACAGAGACAAGATCAAACTACAAGACAGAGACAAGATCGAACGACAAGGTAGATCTTTAAAAAAGGAAAAGCAAATTGACGAATATAATTAATAAAATTACTTCCTTATATACGTAATCGTTACAGAATGTTTCGAAGAAGCAAAAGAATTTTACAATTTTAATAAGAAGTTCCAACCAAGTCACACAATAACAAACTAACAGAAGAAAGAAACAAAAGAATATCCTTCTTCGAATTTCACTAGTTTTGGTATTTTTCTTGTTAACGAACGCATCGAGATACCCATGGAAGAGACTCCATAAGAGAATTTATCTACTCGCAGAGATGTACTTTCTCACCTAAGATTTTACAACATTGGTGTGGGAACAATTTAAATTCTACGACGAAGTTCGCCAGGAGACGTCCTTTGGAAATGCATTGTCCCCTCTCCGCCATTTTTCTCTCCCACGATTCATTTATTTATTCATTCATTCATTCATTTATTTATTTATTTATTTTTCCGTAACGAAACGCTATTGCACAGAGGACACACTGGGGAATCGCGAGCCGGTTGGCGTAACGCCAGCTTTGCAGCTCGTCGATAGGACACTTCGCGCGCGATAAGTGCATTCCCGTCGCGCAGCTGCGTCGATGAAAATTCGCGGCGCTCGCCGTTATCAGCGAAATCGCGGCTACGCGGGAGCGCATTCGACAGATAACGGGTATACGTTTCCGCATATTTATGCGCCCGCTACGCCCGCCGCGGAACGTTTCTCCGTATCGGGGACGAGCGTGCGCGAATATACTCGCACACGGACGCGAATACACGCGCGAGATCCACTTTGTTTTCCTCCAGCCGAGCCGAAACAAACGCAGCTTGTTCGCTTCTTGCGGAGTGGTGGAGGAGGAGCAGATCGATACTCGCGACGAGGGACATCGCCTAATCCGATTTCGGTGAAACCGAACCAACGGACGATTATTAATCCCGTATTTTTTATCCTTGCGCAAAAATGAACGGAATACCGGGAATAAACTTTTTTCTCCTACCGGGCTACGTTTCCGAGGAAATTGATATTGAAATTTGTCGGGGCGCGCGCCCGATTGACGATACCCAATTTTTCGGAAACTCGACGTACGGATGTTGTATCGAAAAGTAACAGAATTCCTTTTATACCAGTGTACGTGGGAACCACTTCTCGAGTGTACGAACGAAACCTGTGTTATTATGTAACGATACCTGGGTTATTATCTGGAGAAGTAACGGTGAATGGAACATAATATTGTAATGTGTGAAAAGTTCTCGTTTAGGTGATAATTGATTTTTAATATTAGGTGAATTCTTTTTATCGAGTTGTTATGGGAAAGTTATTTAGTTTGTTTGTTTTTGGTGAAAATGAAACACGATTTTTTTAGAGTGTATTAATATTTGACTGAATTATACATTCTCCATTTTGGAAAAACGAAATTACTTTTGGAATAACCTAATAATTACTGACGTATATTTTGTACACTTTACGTTATCAATATTATACCGTTTATGGACGATCCAACAGTTTGCAATCGCTCGCGAATTTTATTCCCGTTTGACAATTCCGTATCCGTTTTCGAAACATTCCGGTAAATAATTATTCCGTTCGGAACTTTAAGGGTTGTTCTCGCCCTTTGTACGCGAATATCCGGCCACGGAGGAACGCGAATCCGTTACTTTTTTTTCTATCCGTGTGTCGAGTTTCATCAAATTCGGAGTCCACCAGCGGGACGGTGTTCCGCGTCAATCACGCGCCCCGAAAAAATTTCGAAATCAATTTTCTCGAAAACCAAGCGGCGTAGAAAGAAATTCTATCCCGTGTTTTTCGTTCATTTTTACACGACGAATCACCCCCAGCCCCTGGTCCTATCGTCCATCGCACACTGTTCGAATAATTTCGAAAAAAAATAACTTTGGAACTAACTTTCCTGTGAGGAAACAAATCCTGTTCTTCGAAACGTGGTCCCTCGTTCCACGCCATTAACACTTCTCCTTATCGTAAACAATAGAAAAATGAAGCATAATCCTTCGGTGAAAATTTCACGAAATGGTGACGTTAACATCGAATCCCCCGCTCGGTGGAACGCCAGATCCAAAGTGACTTTAAATCACTGGTAAATCCGCTCGTCGGTAAATGAAGTCGCGCGGTGATCAACGTTCACACGAATCTTCGAAACGATCTTACGCGGGGTCCGGCCAGTAGCGTGCATAATTCACGGCCACGCGCGGAAATATTCAGCCCGCTTCCGGCTACTTTATATTCCATGCATCGGTAACAATGCGCGACGACGCTTTATTACACGGCCGGACCGTTGAGTCGCTACGAAATCCCATACTACCCGCTCGCGAAGAATCCGATCTCCCCTTCGATCGCGCTCGATCCCCGTCGCAGCGGCGTGGATCTTGAAAACGAGACCCTCGCGAGGATCGAAGTTACCCCCGGAGGTGGTGCGTTGTGAATTCGCGCGCTTCTGAAATATTCATCGCCCGTTCCGTCGAAACACGCTGCGTGAAGGGGAGGGGAGCGGGGGAGGAGCGTCTCGAAGCCATTTCCAGCGAGAAACAAACGCGTCGGGTTACGTCGGTTCGAAGAAAATTCGGGATCGGAGGTGTACAAATTCCCGATGAAGGTCCAACGACGATACCGGAGGGGGGTCGAAACGGTGCGGAAATAAAGTTACAAGTGAAGGGTGGAAGGAGAGGGGGTGAAGGAGAAAAGAGTCTTGGGTTCCTTGAAACACTATGCCTCAAGATCCGGTTCCTTTCGCAGCGGCAATGGCGCGCGTTTAATTCGGTCGTTTGTTCGAATCGTTCATGATGTCTGCGACAACAGTTGAGAGAGAGGTTAGGTGCGAAGGGGAGAGAATTTTGTACAGTGCGCCATCACCAGAGGGCGAGTGTTTCGAATTACTATCCCGCTTTGGAGCAACAAACAGACCATCTTGCCACGCGCCTTGAAAGCGGGGTAGGTAGAGATTGGACTTTCTTAATAGAGATTAACGGAGATCGACGCTCGTAAATCGCTCACACTGTGTAAATTTGGATCGAGTGTTCCATCGTCGATCTCCTAACCGATATTTACATCATTTTATTTACTCTTCTTGTCACTATACTCGAGTATTTCCAATACCCTGTTGCTCGTTTCTTAAACATCGCGTTACTTTCTTCTCTCCTCTATTCAGTCTTCTTACGAAGGAGATTCAACAATTTGAAAATTCTCGAGACGTTGAATCGCGTCAGGGCTCGCGAAACGTCTCGAAACTTCTCGAGTTTCGCACCTTGACTCGAGATTCCTCGAGACAATTTGAATCCCCCTCGTACGACCAGGAGTAGTCGCGAATAGTTTGGCGAGTTCAACAGACTTCGAGCGAGTTGTGTATACGTGTACACAATCCGTGCCGTACCTGTTGTGAAAATTGATTCGGCTTGTTACAATCACGTGTATGGACGACAAACAACCTCGTTGTCGTTCATCGATCCTTCGACCGGCACTGTTTCGTCGATACAGGTTCGGTACGTGTTAATTCATCGGAGAGGTGAAGAAGTTCGTTGATCGATCGATCGTTCGATTCTCATTGCGAAACATCGATCGATTCTTTCGCGTCGAGTGACTGACATCCTCCTCTTTCATGGATTGTCTCTCGTTGACTGCAACCGACCCTCGATGTATCTGGCCGAACTGTTAAACGGTCTCTGTGCGTTTCCACCTGTGCGAGCGTCCGTTGGCTAATGGTGGGGGGTGTTTAGGGTAGTAGAGGGGGTATGGTAGTCTTTCAACGATGAAACGGACAAAAGATTCCTGGTTTCAATCAAGCCCGAGCAACGATAAATCAAAGAGATTAACGACAGCCGATTCACGACTTCAGGAAGCGCGCTGCTCTATTTACGGGGCACGGTCGATTTAGGTCGATAATGCGGAAGGACGAGAGCCGTCGCCCGCGTATATCGATATACACATCGGTGCCGGGAGTATAATAGAATGCATTCGAGGCCGCCAGCACGGGCATGCCCTATCCTTCCGCGGATATTAATGGCGCAAGATATTGCTTTCGCACCGGCTCTACCCACTACCAGCCGTTCTATGCACTGCTATGTATTATTAATGTCGTCGCGGGACAAAAAGGGGTGGGGAGGGAGGGAGGGTTGGCCGCGATCGAGTTGGGACGCGTCGTGTTTTAAGCCCATCGGTGGAATCCTCTCACGTTTCTAGAAACTAGGCACCGCATTCGATCTTCGGGGACTTTTCTCGAGAAACGAGTTCCAGCGACCATCCCCTCTACCACCCGTTCACGGGTACACTGTGGAGGGACAGTACGACGGAAGGATATTTTAAACGGTGATATGAATTATTTTTTTTTTTTTTAGCCTTCCTTGCCCCATTTATAGGCACAGTGTGGAAGCATAGTACGATGGAAGGATATTTTAAACGGTGATATGAATTATTTTATTTTTTTTAGCCTCCATTTCCCTATTTATAGGCACACTGTGGAAGGATAGTACGACAAAAGGATATTTTAAACGGTAATATGAATTATTTTATTATTTTTTTTTTTATTTTTTTACCCCCATTTATAGGCACACTGTGGAAGGATAGTACGACGAAAGGATATTTTAAACAGTAATATAAATTATTTTATTTTATTTTTTTACCCCCTATTCGTAGGCACACTGTGAAAGGATAGTAAGACGAAAGAATATTTTATACAGTAATATGAATTATTTTATTTTTTTTTTAGCCTCCCTTCCCCCATTTATAGGCACACTGTGGAAGGATAGTACGACGGAAGAATATTTTAAACGGTAATATAAATTATTTCATTTTCTTTTTTTACCTGTTATCCCCGATAGAATTATTTCAGATTATTCAGTTCGTTAGGAACCTTTGATTTGGGACCCCTATTTTTCGCGTAATTGTTCATCAAACAGGTTTCCACGTGTAAGAAGTAACATGTCACGTTCGATCATTTGAATTTTTTTCAAAAATTCTCGCTTCCACTCTTCGTGGATACTCTATATAGAAATAGACCGAGAGACAGGTCAAGTGTCACGACTCTCTTGAACACTCATATTTATAGGGAACAACGCTATACTTTTCTCTTTCTTGAAATCTACGACGTCCTTCTCTCGACCTTTACGCGAAATAATTCACCCTCAAAGGTGTTCTCTTGTGAGGAAGAGAGCTTCGTTTCGAAGCTACTGAAGAATTCTTGGGTTAGTTATGATGTCATTATTGCTTCGAATCTTTTCTGGAAGTTTGATAACGTTTGCTTGGGATTGACCGAGGATTCTTCAAAGTATCTTAAGTTATAGCAGATTGAAACCACTTCGTTTTCAAGCTACTGAAAGATTTTTTACTTAGTTATGATGTCATTGTTGCTTTGAATCTTTTCGGGAAGTTTGATAACGTTTGCTTGGGATTGACCGAAGATTCCTCAAAGTATCATAAGTTATAACAGTTTCAAGCTACTTCGTTTTCAAGCTACCGAAGGATTTTTTACTTAGTTATGACGTTGTCGGTGTTTTGAATCGTTTCAGGAAGTTTGGTAACGTTTGCTCGGGATCGACCGAGGATTCCTCAAAGTATCAAAGTATGTTAGGTTATAGACGATTTCCGTTTCGAAGCTACTAAGGGATTCCTAGGTTAGTTATGATGTCATTGGTGCTTTGAATCTTTTCGGGAAGTTTGACAACGTTTGCTCAGAATTGACCGAGGATTCCTCAAAGTATCTTAAGTTACAGCACTTTGAAACCACTTCGTTCTCAAGCTACTCAAGGATTTCTTACTTAGTTATGACATCATTGGTGCTTTGAATCTTTTCGGGAAGTTTGACAACGTTTGTTCGGGACTGACCGAAGATTCCTCAAAGTATGTTAGGTTACAGATGATTTTCATTTCGAAGCTATTGAAGGATTCTTGGGTTCTCTCGTAGCATCGATTTGAAAACCTTTGGCTGCTTCGTTAGTCCTCTGATTCTGATCATCCCCGAAGAACGATCCTTTGCGAAAGAATCGAGGGGGGGGGGGGGGGCGAAGAGTTCTTGTTTTTGCGAAGAGGATCGTCTTTTCGTCGTCACGACCTCGGACACTGACGGGTGCGAAACGACGAATCCGAAAGGGGGCAACGTCGTTCGTTTTCCGTCCAATTTGTAGGCCGGGATAATCTCCAGGAAGAGACAGAAGAAACAGTTCGAGGAGATTCCTCCCGCGGATTAGAATCAAGCATCAGGGCGGAAAAGTCGGGTCGCCCGGATTAATTTACGACGGCTCGTTGAAACAGATCCGGAAAGATTCATCGAGGAACGATGACTCCCTTCCTCCGCAAGCACGCGATCGAAGATGCTTCAAGTTCGTCTTCTTCTGTCCAGCCACCCCTCCCTCCCCTCTCTACTTCTTCTGTCCCTCGTAATCTCGAGGCTCGCTAACGAGAAGCCGAGTTTGTCAACGTCTTTACGACTCTTCGAGGGACGGCCTCTCTGGTTCCAGAGGGACGACTTAACGGGCGGTGACGGTGCCCCCGCCCCTTCTCCCCTCCCCCAAGTGGACGTCGAGACGTCCCGCGTCCAAGGAGACCGGATCACCGGAGCTTCCAGACGATCGGGATAACCCTTGCCGCACCCTGTGACCCTTGGACGTAGCAAACGAGGAGTTTCTTTCGAAGAAGTTTTAATTATCGAGAAGTTCGAGACGATCCCTGTCCCCGTTGGTCTATCGATTCTCGAGACCTCTCATGGGGCGCGCAAACACAAGTCCCGAGGAACTATGGGGCGACAATCGCCGACGATGGGTTAACAAGAAAGATAAGAGGTTATTTTTGTTCAAATACCGAATATAATTTATACGTGTCTCGCCCGTTATCCCGCTCCGCGGAGAATACTATAGATCCACGGGTCGAGCGTAAGGAATAACAAATGGAGGAAGAAAGCGAGCTAATTTTAAAACATCGTACCGGCTCGACTCGGACGTTGATCAACGTTCGCCTGGCTGGTAATTTAAAAATTTCTATCCCCGCGCTGATAGTTTCGATATTGCAATTCCCCGCTTTGGTGATATATTCACGAGTTCTCAGCTTCTTAACGTTCCTTTCGTTAATCTTGTATGAAGCAAAAAATATATATGTATATCTCCGTTGGTGAGATACGGTGCTTCAGCGGATAAATTGTCCGAATTAGAGGGATCCTCGCGGAGCGGCCAGCGCGGTGGAAAGTGAAAGGGTGGGGGGCGCGTGGGTGGGGCCACGATGGGCGGAGGGAGAGGCACAGCGGGGTGGGGTTAATCGTGATTCGGTACGATTCGAATGGATCCGTCGGGTAATTTGAATAATTGTGAAATGCCGCGTGCCGCGACGAGACGGTCGGTACCATGTACTTTCTTGGGGTTCGAGTCTTCGTTCGGTTGTCCTGTTCGACGAGGCCCCGCGTCCTTCGGGCTCGTGTTTCCCGTGGCATTTCGAAATCAATTTGTCTGCCGCGTTCCGCGCCGCTCTCCATTCCCTTCAATTTGGCTTGTAAATGTCGTCTGAATATATTCCGCTTGGGCTGGGGAAGCCCCGGCTTTCCCGGGGGCCAGGCCAATCTCTGTCCCGAATCCGGGCGAAACGTCGAACGCGTATCCATCCGCGTATCGACGAGTGCCACGAGGACAGAGGAGGAGGAGGGAAACGGGAGACGAGGAATTCTTCGCGAACGTGGTGAGCGTGCCAGAGTTTCCATCCCGTGGGATTTCAATCTCGGGGCCGTGGTATCGCTGCCCCCGGCCCTGGTAAGCCCCGAACGGCTCGAGAAACTTGCAGGATTCTCAAGGAAATCGGCCGGGGCTCGGTCAGCGCGGAAATAGCCACTTCCGCCGCGAACTCTCACTCGTAACGCTTCTGTAACGATCGTTGAAAATATTAGGTGCCGAGATCAACTGCCCACTCGTTTCGTAAATGTAACGTATTCGCATTATTCGAATGGTACGTTGATTACTTTCTTATTTGAGTTTCACTTTTTATTCGAATACTAGTATCTGAGTAACGATACTTGAGTAATGTTATTTGAGTAATGATATTTGAGAAATCATATTTGAGTAATGATATTTGAGTGATGATATTTGAGTAATGATATTTGAGTAATGATATTTGAGTAATGATATTTGAGTAATGATATTTGAGTAATGATATTTGAGTAATGATATTCGGAGAACGATTCTCGAATACTCGAATAATAAGTTTCCAGTACTCGAATATTCGAATGGTCGAATACTCGAAGACTAATTTTCCAGTATTCGAATATTCAGGAGAATAACATTCGAATACTCGAACAATGATATTCGAATACTTCAACAATGATATTCGAATACTCGAACAATGATATTCGAATATTCGAAGTTGCTGTCGTTGTTCCTTTTATCTCGAATTTTGCTCGTTCCCAGTTAATACCCCTTTTACTTGTCTTGACACGTTGTCCCGATACGTTGCATTAACGAACTCGGTTCTCGCGTAACCATCGTGGTTGGATTTATCGAGGTATTACTAACGCTCGGAGTACGGAACTCTCGCTACTGTTGTCGGAACAAAAGCGTGACAGGGTATCGGTGACGTATTAAAATTTCGTACCGACCGATAAACCGTGTCTTCGACGTACCGATAATTAGCAAGTGAAATGTCCGCCTTTGATACCGAAACGCTTTACGAAAATAAAATCGACATTCGGAGGTAAATCTCCGCGCGATACGTGAACGTCTTTTATGTATTTTCTTGCACGCGATACTTTCCAATCTTCGATGTTTACCCATGAGGCTCCTTTGGCGCACGTGTTTTCCGTGATATTCCGCCTTATATGTTCGCCCGAAACGTCTGAGCCGTGCACAGCTTTGATCGACGTTAATCAGGCGCTGTCGTTGTTTAGATGTTCCGTGTAGCCATGACCTCGCGCTCGGGCCTGTATTTTCGTCGGTGCTTGCTTTATCCCCCCGGGGAAACCATGGTGCGTCGAAGCAGCATAGTCTTCGTTCAACGTACGCGTTCTATTGTTCTTTGAAGAGTGGTGGGGAGGGGGTAGGGGGCGGTTCACGGAGTCTTTGGTACGCCCGAGGAACGAAATGCTTTAATTGCACAAAGTGCCGCGAGCGGAAAGCTCGCCGAAAGGACGAAGCGAATTCGAGCACACAGAATGCAGGTAAATATAATTTTTTCGTTGTTGTAGACGCGCGTTCTTGCACCGGAGTGCAAAACGCATCTCAAACGGGACGCTGTGAGATTCGAAGTAACGGTAACTGGAATTGCGTGTCGAATTCACTGTATTCGTGAAACGAATTGTAATTCCAATACTCGACTGCTACTCGAACACTATTCGAACGCAGAAATACTATTCGAACACTCGAGTACTTGAGTACTATTCGAACACTCGAGTATGTGAGTATAATTCGAATACTCGAGCACTTGTGTACTATTCGAAAACTTGAACACTCGAGTACAATTCGAACACTCGAGTGTTTGAGTACAATTCGAATGCACGAACACTCGAATACAATTCGAACACTCGAGTACTATTCGAACACTCGAGTACGTGAGTATAATTCAAATACTCGAGCACTTGAGTATTATTCGAAAACTTGAACACTCGAGTACAATTCGAACACTCGAGTACTATTCAAACACTCGAGTACGTGAGTATAATTCTAATACTCGAGCACTTGAGTATTATTCGAAAACTTGAACACTCGAGTACAATTCGAACACTCGAGTACTATTCAAACACTCGAGTACGTGAGTATAATTCTAATACTCGAGCACTTGAGTATTATTCGAAAACTTGAACACTCGAGTACAATTCGAACACTCGAGTACTATTCGTACACTCAAGTGCTGGAGTATAATTCGAATACTCCAGCACTTGAGTACTATTCGAACACTCGAATACTCGAGCACTTGAATACTATTCGAGTACTCGAGTACAATTCGAACACTCGAGTACCAAAAGAAAAATGGAATCTATCTCTATCCGTGTTTCTCACACTCCAACGTGGCGATAAATTCTCCCGCGTCCAGATTCGTCCGCATTTCCATAACCGGACCTTCGGTTCGTCGAATGAACGTCCGTATCGTTGGATTTAAAAGCCGACTTAATTACCGTAAGATCGTATTCTGCCTCCTCCAGTTATTAATTTTAACTACCGGCCCGCGTTCGTCGAAGCAGCTCTTCATTGTTATTCGGATCTACCGCGAAACGATAAATTGCGCTTTCGTCGCGACGTCGTCCCCCACCCCACCCCCCACCCCCCTTCATTTTCATTCACGGTCGTTCGGTTCTTGTTCCTTTCCACGAATAAAAACGGTCCTCGGTTTCTCCGAAGTTAAATCGGTGCTTTTCCAAAGCGGAACGCGCGACTTCTACAACACCGGAAGCAGAACGTTCTAACTTACAACCCGAAAAACTTCAACATTCTTCGAAATCGAAGAAAACAGCATTCGCGAGCACGATTCGATTTATTAACACAAACGGTCTTCGATTTCACCTTCTTCGTCGAAAAATTACCAAACAGACCGGTCCACGAGCAAAAACAATCCATAAAACAATTCTTACGAGCTTGAATTACTATCCACGTAAAAACGTAGAAAAGTTAATAATTTTTCACCTCTCTCCTTATTCGTATCTCTATCCGTTACCAGCTATCCGTTAACTTGGTTTGGACAGAATAGCGCCTTGCATTTCATACTCGCACCTTTGTCGCGTCGTTGGTTAAATGCTGTTAGGGCATCTCATTCCGGTGTATGTAATAAACAATCTTTCCCTTTCTCCTCACCAGCGACCCCTTCCACGCCCCTTTCGCTCTTCATGACGCGACGCCGAAGATAACCTCGTTATTACGGAAAACCGTCGGAAACTCAGTGACGCGCTTTCATGTCGGCTAAAATAGGTGGCATCGCAGTAACTAGAGCATCACATCCTCTCGCATTAAATTAGTCGCTCCTGTGTGTTCTCTTCCTTCCCTCTCCAACGTTTTCGCGCGTATCGTGCGCTCGCGCGCGACACTCGCTTCTCTCTCTCTCTCTCTCTATATCTATCTATCTATCTATCTATCTATCTATCTATGTATCTCTCTATCTATCTATCTATCTATCTATCTATCTATCTATCTATCTATCTATCTATCTATCTATCTATCTATCTATCTATCTATCTATCTATCTATCTATCTATCTATCTATCTCTATCTATCTATCTATCTATCTATCTTCTCTCTCTCTCTCTCTCTCTCTCTCTCTCTCTCTCTCTCTCTCTATCTATCTATCTATCTATCTATCTATCTATTTATCTATCTATCTATCTATCTATTTATCTATCTATCTCTATCTAGCTATCTCTATCTATCTATCTATCTATCTATCTATCTATCTCTCTATCTCTTTCTCTATCTATCTATCTATCTATCTATCTATCTATCTCTCTATCTATCTATCTATCTATCTATCTATCTATCTCTCTATCTCTTTCTCTATCTATCTATCTATCTATCTATCTATCTATCTATCTATCTACCTATCTATCTATCTATCTATCTATCTATCTATCTATCTATCTATCAATCTATCTATCTATCTATCTATCTATCTATCTATCTATCTATCTCTCTCTCTATCTCTTTCTCTATCTATCTATCTTTCTATCTATCTATCTTTCTATCTATCTATTTCTCTCTCTATATATATATCTCTCTCTCTCTCTATCTATCTATCTACCTATCTATCTATCTATCTATCTATCTCTCTCTCTCTATCTATCTTCATCTCGATGCACGTCCCAAGTTCTCGCGGGTTTGCTTCGAGAGTCGTCGAATTTACCGATGTTTCTCGTATTCGAAGTCCCGTGTCAGACTTTGTCGTAGAACTCGAATCGTTCGAGAACGTTGAAACGCGATTACCTCATAGTTGCTCGTCTAAACGCTACTTCGCACGTTTACGATCGGTTCGTGGTAGGTGAACGCGTGACAGAATATCCGGATCCACCGTGCAACCTTACCGAAATCGATCGAGATATAGACGACACCGCGACATTCGAAGATTAAAATACCGGTCATATTTTATTCAAAACGTGCCGTAATAACACAGACCACGTGAGAAGCTCCTAATTATTATTTTCCTTTTTACGCGAAATAATTGAGATCGGATCGAAAATTCATAAATACGTTAATTTCTCCTTCGTACGTGGAAATTGAGATCGGATCGAGAATTCGTAAATATACATTTCAAGTAACGTGTTATAATTTATCATATATTCTTTCCCAGAATTGGAGCGCACAGAGAGTTCGCTTTAAAGTCCAATAATTCCGTCAGAGTTCTCAAATCTCGCTAAAATTATTTAGAAGACAATTCTTCGGGGTCTTTCGGAAAATTTCACACTAGAATTTCTAAGTGAATTCACCAACCGGTCAAAACTACTGGTTTCGACTACTTTTCCAAACGAATTCACTTTAAATTCCATCTCATATTTTCAAAAGACGTTACGACATTTTTCATTCCAAACATATAATCAATTTCACGAGTTTCTCTTTCTCCCCAACCATTAAGTTTCTCGAGACACGTCTGAGGGAACGTCTTAACACACCGGAATTTAACTAGTGTTAAGAAAAGTGGACATTTCGACTACGAGAATTCAGAGTTCCCTACCATTGTCAATTTTTGAAATTTCGCTCGAATCCTTCCGTGAATAATTCTACGGAGAGCTTTTAAGGAGATTGATTTTTCTCGTGCGAGATGATCAGAGCAGTGTGCCTTCCCTGAATTTTCGATCCCAAAGGGGTTAAACGTTTCCAGCGTCGTTGACAGAGCATGCACACTTCATCGATCATGCGATGTAGAGAGGGGAAAGGGGGTCCCTCTCGTTGCAAAACGTCCAGTTTCGCGATCCAGGCCCGTAACGAACGGACGTAATCGATCGTTCACTTCCATCGGCCGTAATCGTTACTCTCGAACGAAATTCCGAAATGTCCGACATTAATTGCGGAACCCGAAGGATTCGGTTGGAACGATATGTCTTCGTGGCCGGGTGGATGCATCAGCGACCGCAACGCCAGTCGATTTAAACCAGCGCAGGGCTTGTTTCGCGGAGGTTTCCAGCGAGAGGTGGATAACGAAACGGAGATACATGGAGATGGCCCGTTTATCATTTTTCGGTCAAAAACTCACGTGGATGTCGTACACGTCGATCACAGGCACGTGAAACGCTTTCAGATGGGGCTGGAAAAATTTGTCTCGTCGTTTCTTCGCGACGATTATTTATTTTCAATTCGCGAGAAACCTCTCGAGTCGAGATTCGATCGAATTTTAACGCACGAACGACAGAAGTAGAGGGTGTTGTCCACCGAAGAGACTGTGAGGACTATATTCAAGGTGTACGTAAGGTAAGAGTGGAATTTGCTGTGGAATTTAGGAAAATAATTAAGAAAAATTGTCTTCCATTTCTTTTTGCTTACGTCTTCGCGACGATTATTTATTTTCAACTCGTGAAAAACCTCTCGAGTCGAGATTCGATCGAATTTTAACGTACCAACGAGAGAAGTAGAGGGTGTTGACCACCGAAGAGACTGTGAGGACCATATCCAAGGTGTACGTAAGGTAAGAGTGGAATTTATGAAAATAATTAAGAAACACAGAATGTAGGTAAATATAATTTTTTCGTTGTTTTAGACGCGCGTTCTTGCACCGGAGTGCAAAGCGCATCTCAAACTGGACGCTGTAAGGTTCGAAGACACGGTAGCTGGAATTATGCGTCGAATTCACTGTATTCGTGAAACGAATCTAATTCGAATACTCGAATGCTACTCGAACACTATTCGAACACAGAAATAGTATTCGAACACTCGAGTACTTGAGTACGATTCGAATATTCGAGTAATTGAGTACAATTCGAATAGTCGAGTACTCGAGTACAATTCGAATACTCGAATGCTCGAATACGTGAGTATAATTCGAATACTGGAGCACTTGAGTACTATTCGAACACTCGAATGCTCGAATACGTGAGTATAATTCGAATACTCCAGCACTTGAGTACTATTCGAACACTCGAATACCCGAGTTCAATTCGAACACTCGAGTATTTGAGTACAATTCAAACACTCGAGTACTTCAGTACAATTCGAATACTCGAATACTCGAATACAATTCGTACACTCGAGTACTATTCGAACACTCTAGTAGGTGTACGTAAGGTAAGAGTGGAATTTGCTGTGGAATTTAGGTAAATAATTAAGATAAATTGTTTTCCATTTCTTTTTGCTCGTGTGGATACCAAAGGTAACGTATCGTGTGCTTTTTGTTTGCATCGAGCAGGGTAACGGAAGTTAATTGAAATCTTTATTACAACGTATCGATGGTAGGGTAATAGGATACTCTTCGGGTATAATATTTCTTAGGTAAGCATTGTTCGGGCGAATGTAAGCGAAAGTACGAGAATAAAAGAAATTGGAAAAATTGGAAAAACACGTCCGAACCGGTGCAACGCGAAACATTCGCGAGGGTAATTTAAGAGGGTACCGCAATTCCAGTAAGCACGATAAAAAGAAATCTATAACGGAATATATTCTGGGAAAATAATATTTGGTCCCATTGAAAAGATAATACTGTAAATATGTGCCCGAATATGCACATTGTACGGTTTCACGTTCGAAAAAAAAAAAAAAAAAAAATATGGAAAAGTGTTATCTCAGCGCCTCCGCAGATAACCGCGGTGCACCCCACGGGGTTGAAATCGCCCACTTTGGGAGTCACTGATCCAGACAATATCGGGTTCATATCGTTAGCAGTTAACCCGGTCGAACGATCCCGGATATATTGCTGGAAAAGTTCTCTCTGTTGGTAAACACGGAAGTGGAATTGAATTTTTAACTTTTTAAACATTGAGGCCGGATTTTTTAATCTTACAAATTGGATTTTACTCGAGGAATTTTCGTTTCCACCCCTTTACTAAGTTTTTATGTATCACGGTCTCGATTAAACGCAACATTTGTAATTATCGATAATTGTACACAGGTTGGATAAAGAAACAATAAATATTGGATAAAAGTCCTCCTTGTCCGATCTGAACGAAACTTTGCAGATTCATGGAACGGTGAACAATTTTTGACACGTATTTTTTTCTTTTTTTTACCGACCATAGTTCACGTAAAAAAGTTGGGAGTACAAAACACACACGGTCCAATATTCCGGACAAAAGCGAAAAATTACAAAAGAAAAAAAAAACAAAAAAAAAACGCGCTTTCAAAGTGCGAACAATTTATGTAAACAATTTTGTAATTTTTTCCGAGGTATTGGAAGAAAAATATTTTCCAACCGCAACTTTCCGAGTTGTTTTCTCAACCCTTTCACGCAAACCTCGAACGATAGAAAAAGAAACACACTTGAAATACTTTCGATCGTTCTATGCATCTGCTTTCATAAAAATCAGGATTAATTCGGGAATGGTCGCTTCTAAGTCCCTATAAAAAATTTCAAAGACAATCGAGTACCAACGACTCTAAATACTTCCTCAATCTCTACAAAGTCTTTCTTCTCACAGCTTTGATATTTCAATCCTCAACGTACAAACGAAATACATTTCCAAGTGTACTTGAAAGCGGGGTATCGCTGTCCGCTCGGATTCAACGCTTCCCGCTCGATACGTTGTACGCATGAAAAATCATCGGAGCGATCAATCCAAGCATTTCGTCGACGTTCGAACGCGGCCGATTAATGGAGCCTAATCAGAGCATTGTCGCCTATTTATTCGCGCGCGCTCGGGCATCCGTCCGCGGTGATGTTTGTCCCTATTAGCGGGTCCGGGGTTAATTCTAGATCGCGATATTGGAAACTTCTGCTAATCAGGACAAGCGGGATACCCGCTGGGTCAATAAACCGCTCGCGCGCCGACTCGAGCGCGTCCGCGCCGAGCGTGTTGCCAGCCAATGTTCGCTCGCCAAGGCAAATCCGTGCACCCGGAATCGGAATAATCGCGCCCAATGAGCTGGAACACGGCCATTCGAGTAAATCGTAACGCGACTCGACCCAGCCCGAGCCTCCAATTCAATCCGTAGCTTTCGTTTCTTTTCCCCGCCCCGTCGAACAATATGCTGATCCACGAGCGCGAGACTCGGAACAATGTGAACGGTCCAGGGGGTTTCCTGATTTCCCTTTCGCTCTATTTACGGTACTCGGCTGATTGCCCAGCCCTGAAACTCTTAGGTACTCCAATTTGAACACGGAACGTTCGACCTCTCTCCGTCCTTTCGCGGGCTTGTTCGCGGAAAATTGACCGTGGTAACTTCTCCGCTGTCAAATTAGTCGGTGAACGGGAAAAGTCACTGGAGGTAATTTTTAGAAATTTATTTTTCACAACACAGTTATAAATGTATGGAAAGATCAAATTTAGTTGAAAATAGAATACTTTCTTGTTTTCCGTTGCTTATAGTTCGCGTGAAATTGACCTGTTAATTTTTCCGCTGTCAAATTAGTCGGTGAACAGGGAAAGTCACTGGAGGTAATTTTGAAGCTTATTCTTTTTAACAGAGACGTAAGTACATGGAATGATTTCCTTCTTTTCGTCTTTTAAAGTTTGTGTAAAATTGACCGGTTAACTTTTCCGCTGTCAAATTAGTCGGTGAACAGGAAAAGTCACTGGAAGTAATTTTTAGAAATTTATTCTTTTTCTCGACTTTAGAGTCGTAAATATATGGAAAAATCGAATTTATTTGAAAATAGAATACTTTCTTGTTTTCTGTTGCTTATAATTCGCCTGAAATTGTCCTTTTAAATTTTCCGCTGTCAAATTAGTCGGTGAACATGAAAAGTCTATGGAGGCAATTTTGAAGTTTATTCTTTTCAACAGAGACGTAAGTACATGGAATGATTTCCTTCTTTTCGTCTTTTAAAGTTTGTGTAAAATTGACCGGTTAACTTTTCCGCTGTCAAATTAGTCGGTGAACAGGGAAAGTCACTGGAGGTAATTTTGAAGCTTATTCTTTTCAACAGAGACGTAAGTGTATGGAATGATTTCCCTTTTTTCTTTTTTTAAAGTTTGTGTAACATTGACCGGTTAAATTTTCCGCTGTCAAATTAGTCGGTGAACAGGAAAAGTCACTGGAAGTAATTTTTAGAAATTTATTCTTTTTCTCGACTTTAGAGTCGTAAATATATGGAAAAATCGAATTTATTTGAAAATAGAATACTTTCTTGTTTTCTGTTGCTTATAATTCGCCTGAAATTGTCCTTTTAAATTTTCCGCTGTCAAATTAGTCGGTGAACATGAAAAGTCTATGGAGGCAATTTTGAAGTTTATTCTTTTCAACAGAGACGAAAGTACATGGAATGATTTCCTTCTTTTCGTCTTTTAAAGTTTGTGTAAAATTGACCGTGGTTACTTTTCCGCTGTCAAATTAGTCGGTGAACAGGAAAAGTCACTGGAGCTAATTTTTAGAAATTTATATTTCTCAACACAGTCGTAAATATACGAAAAGATGAAATTTATTTGAAAATAGAATACTTTCTTGTTTTCCGTTCCTCATAATTCGCGTAAAATTGACCGGTTAACATTTCCGCTGTCAAATTAGTCGGTGAACAGGAAAAATCTCTGGTGGTAATTTTGTACGTATATCGTATGTAAGTATATCGAATGATTTCCTTCTTTTCGACTTTCAAAGTTTGCGTAAAACTGACCGGTTAACTTTTCCGCTGTCAAATTAGTCGATAAACAGGAAAAGTCTCTGTAGGTAATTTTCAGAAATGAATTTTTTTCAGCAGACTCGTAAATATACGGAAAAACTGGTTCGTGAAAGATGAGAAATTCATATATTTACCTACTGATATTTTTAACTTTTGAAAAAATGTTTCGAATTTTTCACGAGTTCCTCAAAGTCCGACAAATTGAATTTTATCCGCAGGAAGTCCTCGGTTCCGAGTTTTTTGAGGTTTCTAGTAATCGAGACTCACCTCCTAATAAAAAATAAAATATTTTCAATTATCAATACGCGAAGCACTGATGGAGAAGTTGTTGTCGCAATTGATCAAAGTTGGAAACTCGAACATTGACGGGGATGATTTCCGATCGCGAATCCGAGTTGCAAACTTTTATCAATAACCGAGGGAGTACTGTCATAAATTCGACAATTTCGCTCGGGAATGCCCGGCCAACTATGCGAAACTATGCAACGATCCTCCCCGTAATACATACATTCCTAGATTCTTAATTTTTCCAAGGAAACGAATCCCGACCGTAAACGTTTAAATTCCATGTTAAAAATGATTAAAAGAGAAAAGAGGGGGGATGCTTGAAGTCACTCGAGAAAGCGTCGGGGGCGAGATTCGTTCGAGCGACTAATTTCCGCGCGAGGCCGCCGTGGAGCGAGGTTAAACGAACCGGGAGCACTGAATAACCGGTTAACTACGTTTCTGATAGTTCGCTGGAACTATGGCGATATCCAGGGAACGCTTAACCGCCCCCATTTGTTCGCCGACAAATTCGCGGGGACGCGTAAATACACGTAAATCTAGGTGGTGCAACTCTCCCTCCCTCACCTCCACCTCCTCCTCCTCCTCCTCTTCCTCCTCCTCCTCCTCTTCTCCGATAATGTAAACGACTCGCGTATGATATCACCGACGCGCACCACCACCGTTCCACGCTTGATTGACGCGCGCGCGCAAAGAGGGGGATGGTTCGTCGGCGAGGAAGGGGGGGAGTAGACGGTGCTGGTTTTGCTTTCGCCGGTATTTCCGCGACGTAACGCCCGTAGCGCGTAAATTGTTCTTCGTGACTGTCGAGTCTAAAGCCGAACTACTCATTGGACGTTCTAACGAGTTTACAGAACTGTTTCGCAAGTGGAGTGCGTGTGCCCCCCTCTCTTCGATCGAGATTCTTCCACTTCGTGAAGAGTATCGTATCTTTGATGGTTTGTCACGTACCGGTGCAATATTTGTGGTACCGATTAAGATTTTTGGGGCCTTAGGACCTTTGATGATCTACTTGGTTTGAAGGAGTGGGGACATGTGAAAGAGAAATGGAAGGTAGTACTAAGTACAGTATTGATTAAAATTCTTCAATTACGTGAGAGACATTGAAAAATTTAGAATTTGGGCCTCATTCGAAATATGGGGCCCGGGGACATATGGATAAAAACGATGAAAGAAAGTGTTAAGTACACTTTTGATTGACATTCTTCAAGTACGTGAGAGACATCGAAAGGTTTAAATCTTGGGCCTTATTCGAAATATGGGACCCGGCGACATATGGAAAAAAACGATGAAAGAAAGTATTAAGTACACTTTTAATTGAAATTCTTCAATTACGTGAGAGACATCGAAAGGTATAGAACTTGGGGCCCCCGAAAAGTGGGGCCCGAGGCTGTGAGAAAGGAGCATATAAGAAAAATACAATACAAGAAATTATTAAGTACACTTTTAATTGAAATTCTTCAATTACTTAAGAGACATTGAAAGGGTTAGAAATTGGGGTCCCCGAAAAGTGGGGCCCGAGGCTGTGAGAAAGGAGCATATAAGAAAAATACAATACAAGAAATTATTAAGTACACTTTTGATTAAAATTCTTCAATTACTTCAGAGACATCGAAAGGTATAGAACTTAGGGCCTCCGAAAAGTGGGGTCCGTGGCTGTGAAAAAGGGGCATATAAGTAAAAACAATAGAAGAAATTCTTAAGTACACTTTGAATTAAAGTTCTTCAATTACTTGAGAGACATCGAAAGGTATAGAATTTAGGACCCTCAAAAAGTAGGGCCCGGAGCTGTGAGAAAGGGGCATATAAGTAAAAACAATAGAAGAAATTCTTAAGTACACTTTGAATTGAAATTCTTCAATTACTTAAGAGACATCGAAGGATTTAGAACTTGGGGCCCCCGAAAAATAGGGCCCAATGTTGTAGCCCCCCTCCCTATCCGAGAACTACCCTGTATACGTGCCTTGCACCATACGTAACTTCTAAAGATTTGATAAAAACAGAAATCGTGTCTTTCCGAACGTCCCGAACGGGGGAATCCTCATCCCCACTTTCGCTCTATTTCCCACTCTTATAGGATCGAGCGTAAAGCGGAACGTAATACTGGATGAGATGAATTCAATCAACCCGCGATGAATCGTACCGCGGGAACATCGAGCGAGTAAATCTCGGTGTGTTCCTGGAATTGACGGATAATGAGATTTGGAATAGAATTTAATGGAAATCCATTACGAGGGCGTGTACGTAATTAATGCTCGAGGGGAATAAAAGCAACGCAACCGGTAAGTTGGGAATTACCACCGGGGGAATATCTGGCGACTCGTTTCGCGGAATTCAGCCACGCGCGGTGAGCGCGGAGGACTGTTAAGGATTACCTTTGCGTTTTGTGACAGGCTTTACGGAAGCTTTTTTCGGAGGGGATAGAGCGCTATATATATGTTTTTTTTTTTTTTTTGAGATCGTCGATCCAGTTTTTCGTAATGCTCAAGAATGCGGGGTACGAAAAATGTAAGTAGATATTCTACGATTCGGTGGGACCGATCGAATTTTGAAGCTTCTGATATTTGGAACGTTCTAAACTGCAGTAAACGTATAGATATAAATGCATAATGTATATCTAACTGTACAATGTAAATGTAATTGTGATAATAATGCTTGTAAGTGTGCAGGTAAGTAAAGCTGTGAAGGTTTGTAATGTTTGGTAAGAAAAAATATTTTCTTACCAAACGGTTCAAGTTCAGAGAGGATAGTAAATGTAAAAGTAAGTTTCGAGTTAATAGTAAGTACTATGTAAATACTACGTAAGTTTCGAGTTAGTAGTAAGTACTACGTAAATACTACGTAAGTTTCGAGTTAGTAGTAAGTAAGTACTACGTAAATACTACGTAAGTTTCGAGTTAGTAGTAAGTAAGTACTACGTAAATACTACGTGAGTTTCGAGTTAGTAGTAAGTAAGTACTACGTAAATACTACGTAAGTTTCGAGTTAGTAGTAAGTAAGTACTACGTAAATACTACGCAAGTTTCGAGTTAGTAGTAAGTAAGTACTATGTAAGTACTACGTAAGTTTCGAGTTAGTAGTAAGCAAATACTAGTCGAGTAAAAGTAAGTTGGGGTTTTCAAGCAACCCCAATGTATATATTTGTTGACTTATTGTTCTTCCTAAATACAATAAAGATTACAGGCTACCCTCAGGTAAGATGTTCAAAATTACGTCTGTATACCGAAGAAAAATGTGCAAACGAAATGCTAGTGATTCGTTTATAAAAATTACTCAACCAGCCTCGATGTGCCCTATTCAGTGACTCATCGTCGTGAAAAGAGAAAAAAAACTATTTCGATATATTCTGCTATCAAGTCAGGGGCCCTAAAAAGCAGTGCAATTTTTACTCGACCCCTTTCTCGAACATCCTTTGTAACCTAAGACATTCGTTACGGGGGTAGTGAATTTACTTCCCTGCGTCCGGCAGCCCCCGTCTTCGAGGGTAGCTTTATCTCACTTACTAAGCAATTACCCTTTTGTTGACTTTATGATGGGAATCTATTTACTTCCCGAGACCTATTCTTTTCCAGACTCCAACACTGTTAAATTCAAATTAAAAGAATATTGCCTCGTTTCGGTGGAGGAACACGTTTTCTATCTCAAAACGTCTTCAAAGTTTTACAATAACCACAAACAAAATCTAGGGGGTTCGATGTAAGGGAATTCCACTCTTTGGGTGAAAAATAACAGAAAACTGCAGATAATATTCTTCCACTAAGTCATACTACGTAATACAACTAGTTCGAGTGTTTGAAATAAACTTTTCGAAATTATCCGCCATTGTCCTCAAATGAGGGTTTTCCATATTTCTCAGGGTTGGATAAAAGGGAATTCCACCTTTTGGGTAAAAAATATCAGAAATCTGCATATAATATTCCTCCACTAAGTCATACTATCTAATACAACTCGTTTAAGTGTTCCATCACGATGGAAATAAACTTTTCAAAATTAACCGCCACTATCGATCCTCAAAATGGAGGTCTTTTATACTTCTCAAGGTTCAATACAAGGGAATTCCACCCTCTGGATGAAAAATATCAGAAAACTGCATATAATATTCCTCCACTAAGTCATACTATCTAATACAACTCGTTTAAGTATTCCACAACCGAAATAAACTTTCCAAAATTCTCCGCCATTATCGATCCTCAAAACGCGAGTATTCCATATTTCTCGTTCGAGGAAACCCCACCACTTGTCGACTTTCTTTCGATTGGAGTCATCCCGACGATTAACTTTTTCTCGAGCTGTAACGAGTCTTCTACACCCCCGTGGAATTTTTCCCTCGAGGGGGATGTTATTGCGCGGCGGTCGGCCGAGGGTCGTGGGCGAAAAAACGGCCGGATTACCGGACTTAAGACGACGAAATTCGCGGGCCAGCCTAAGGCGAGCGGTAATATCGTGTTTTCTTCCGGGGATAACAGCCAGAGGGAGTGAAATCCGTGCTTGAACCCCGCGGAATCGGACCGACTTATCGCGTTCGAAGACCGCGAGATTACCAACTGGAAATAAAAAGACGTCGAACGAAAGGGGAACGGGGGGGATCTCTAACCGTGGAAAATATTTCTTTTCGTCTCCGTTGAGGATTATCGACGAGGTTGTAACCATACAAAAAACCGATAACGTTCCTTTTCGCACCCGTTCCCATAACAACGCACGAGACTCTCTGCTCTCAACACAGCGCATGACACTCCATACGACTGATAACCGAAATTCCTTTTGCATACGTTCCGGTAACAACTCACGAGACTCTTTCCGTTCCCATAATGACGCACTCTTTACGTAACGCAGGACACTCGGGACAAGAACAGATATAAAAACCGTATCGACACATAGAGAGATCAGTCTTGACTCGTGATTAGATCCTCACGAATCTATGACCGATGGTACCCCAATTAAAGTGTAATACAGAAGAAAATAACTAAGAGTTCGATCTCCCTTTGGAGATCGACATTTTTTGTATGAAATCTTTAATTATCACGTGACAAGGTCGCGGGGAGGGGAATCGTCCTTGGAATAAATATGGTGAGTGGTGTCTGTATTTGTTTCGCAAAGTGACCCACGTGTGTCTGCGACAATGTCACTTTTCACAATTTTACGAACGTTCAGTTGTACGAGCTCACGAATACAACGAGAAAATCTTTCATCAGTGTTAGATAAGGTAACGAATTCTTCCCAAGTATTTCTATTGGACGTTGTACAGGAATGTTGGACACCAGGGGGCAAATCTTATTTGGAAGAAAAATCGGAGAGACTGGAAGCAACGTTTCGGTGTTTCGTTCTCGAGAAACGTGGATTGGGAAGTAACCGAAATATCGATTTATTTTCAAGTAATATGTATCTCGTACCGACTGTGGAATCACAGTTACGGTTCGATGTACAAATATTTATCCCAAGGTTCGACAATTTACTCGTAGTACGCAGATGAGCGAATTGTTAACTGTAAATTGGAGACACTTGGTATCCGTAAAGGGTACGAAATTAACAGAACACGTTCTATCTTTTCTTGGACAGGTATGCAATTTTTATTTCAATATTTAGAAAATATTCTGTTGGAATGAATAGACTCTGGAGTTCCAAGTCCAGAGTCAGAAAGACTGTATACGCATTTGTTCGAACTTTATATTCTTATATATACAATAACTATACTACAAGACACCCGAGATCCCTACAAATTATAATAAACTTTACAACATATTCAAACGAGTAAACACTCACCGTACGTTTCACCTTTTTCCCTCTACACAATCGTTTAATTTCCTCTTCAACGAAACGCTCGAGAAAAAAATACGTTGCAACAAATATTCGACGAATATTCCAGTTATTACTTCAACGGGCGTAAACAGGCAATTACGTTTCGATTGTTTAATTCGTCGATGAATTTATTAATGCACGACGCGGAGGGACGGTTGAGGGGAGGGATGGTTAATAATTGCGTGGATTTACGCCGCGATTCCGTCTTTATCCGGGGCGCAGACCGATCCATTCTCCGAGACGCCATTGAAAAACGCTCAGGTCCGATTTATCGGGGCCGATAACGCCGGCAAAAGAGAAACAATGAAATTCAACTAAGCCCGCGGGGCGATCGGGGGTGGTTGCGCGGTGTGGCGGTTGCGAGAGGGGGTGGTTGGGTTCCGCGAGAGGCTCGCGGGGGCTTCGAGGGTCCGGCGGAAAAATGATAAATGTGGAGCCGCGGCCGTAACAAGCCCTCTCGAGGCGAGCCCCAGTTTTTAATTGCCTCGTGCCCACCCTGCAACCCTTTCCGCCAGACCCTCTTCGCTATCTCCTCGAGCGGCGCAACAGCAACGCGAACGGAAAGGAAGCAAAGATTTATCGCGTCGTTGTTCCCCTGGAACGCGATTCCACGGATCGAGAACACCACTGGAAGCTGAACGGTGAAGAATTTCTTTTTTTTTTTTTCTTCTTTTTCTACTTCTTCTTCTCTCCCCGTTGATCCATCGATCCTCGACGACGGTTACGCGACTTTCGTTGCGTCCACCGCGGATACATCCACCGGTAATTTAATTTTAAATTCAATATACAGGGGTGTTCTTTTTGGACATTTTTGCTCGAAGACTCGTCTTGGCATTGGAAATTTCGAGCGAGTGTTTTACAGAAGTTTCCGATGCTTCTTGCCCGTTCGCGAAGGGTAATGATTTGTCGCTACCGAGGAGAAAAATTATGGTACAATATTCTCTCCAGTGGGCCATCGATTCTTGTCGGTTTCGCGACAGGTGGGCAAAAAGTGAATCGATGTAATTGGTGATTTTGTGTAATTACTTGGGATACTTTGTGGAGGTATATTTATCGCGAGTTGTGTCGGGAGTGGGATAAGTTTTTAGTTGAGAACACAAAGATTGTTGTATAGTGTAAGCGTACATGTAAATCAAGACTATCGATTGAAAATCTTTTTAAACTTGTGAATTGATAAAATTGGTATTTAAGTATTTTGGAGTTACAAACTTTCTGTAGTTATCTTTCTCGCGAGTTATTTCGGAAATGTGATAATTTGTTAGTCGAGAACACAAAGATTATAGTATAGTGTAAGTGTATCTGAAAATCAGGATCGACGATTGAAAATTTTTTAAACTTGTGAATCGATAAAATTGGTAATTTCAAGTATTTTGGAATTATCAACTTTCTGGAGTTATCTTTCTCGCGAGTTGTCTCGAAAATGTGATAATTTGTTAGTCAAGAACACATAGATTACACAGAATAGTGTAAGCATATCTGAAAAGTAGGATCGACAATTGAAAATGTTTTTAAACTTGTGAATCGATCAAATTGGTAATTTCAAATATTTTGGTGTTATCAACTTTCTGGAGTTATCTTTTTCGCAAATTATCTTGGAAATGTGATAATTTGTTAGTCAAGAACACATAGATTACACAGAATGGTGTAAGCATATCTGAAAATCAGGATCGTCAATTGAGAATCTTTTTAAACTAGTGTATCGATAAAATTGGTAATTTCAAGTATTTTGCGTAACTTTCTGGAGTTATCTTTTTCGCAAATTATCTCAGAAATGTGATAACTTGTTAGTCGAAAAAAACAAACATTACAGTACAGAGTAAATATCTGAATCAGGCCCGATAATTAAAGAATCTTTCTATCAAAATTCGATTGAACGTATTAAATTATATTTCGTTAATCACAGATAACAGTAAAAAGAATTCAAACACAGCCAACTCCTAACGTCAATTTACAAAAAAAAAATAACACACCTCCTTCGAAATTGAACGTCGAGACCTTAAACAAGTGTCCGTAAACTATTATTGTCTCTTTCTGAAATTGTTCATTTTTCCATTACTTGATCACGTCTTCGAGTAAACAGTAACAAATTCTTCGTACCACTCCGATCTGCACGCGACACGCCACAATGGAACACTTGTATCATCGAAAGGCGCAAACTTGACAAATTTATTCCGTTGGAAGATAAACACTCGGGTTAAAAATCGCTCTATACCGACAATTGCTCTCCCACTCTTCCGAAAGCCGTGGCTATTGGTTTTTCATTCTCTTGTTTTATTTTTTCTCTCCTTTTTTCCCCTACCAGTAATCCTCTTACAGTACGGATACGCGGCGCGTTAAATCACACCTATAACGATATTTCTTCGCGCGTTCAATGGTCGCGTTAACGTTAGCCGGTGGTATTTCGCGCGTGAAAACTTCGTTCTGGGACTAGCTGTATTTCGAGGATTTTTGAGGGGGTGAGAACAACCCCCGACGCGACTCACCTCGGGAGCGCACCGGTAAAATCGACGGGATAAAAGGAGTCGCCCCTTTCAGGCCCCTGAACAAAGGACAGTCTCTAATGTTTTCTCGAGTGGTTTCCCCGTTGACTTTCCGCCGGATCCATCGGGACGATCCACTTCCCGGGATCTCATCGTGTTCCCCGACGTTCACGGGCTCGAAACGAGAAGCGAGGTCGAACGCTTTGAGGTAGAAAATTGTTACGAGAAACGGTAGTCTTCGATTCTCAACTTACGGGGAAGATCCACCACGGTAAGAAGAAAGAGAGAACGGAAAAAAAGAAAAAAAAAAAAAAAATAAGGAAGAAGAAAACTCGTTCGAGGATAAAGTACAAAGAAATTGATTAAACTAAGCTCCGTTCCCCTCAGAGCGTCGATCTTGACGCCTGGAGAAAAACTCTCTTCGGAACTATCGCTGATGGAATCCCTATTGCGCTGAGAACAACGACGTGCTTAACAACGCGAGAGACTTGATACGTTTGACTTCTGCTATGGCTTCGCTCGGGTTTGTAATTTACATTAGTTACGATGAACGAGTGAATGCGAACGAGAGCTGTGAGGTAAAAAGGATTGAGTAATTTTTTAATAGACGTACGGGGAATTATGAAAAAGTCTGTGTACAGAAGTAAGTGGTTAATCGCTCGAAGAGGATCGAGTTGAAGGTCGTTCGACCGAAGGGTGATTCGAGTTCCGAGTTGTTCGATTCGAGGAGTTAGTCGAGTTCTGGATTACTCGAGTTCAAGATTACTTATGTTCAAGATTGTCGAGTTCAGGACTACTCGAGTTCAAGATTATTCGAGTTCAAGACTACTTATGTTCAAGATTGTCGAGTTCAGGACTACTGGAGTTCATGATTATTCGAGTACAAGATTACTTATGTTCAAGATTGTCGAGTTCAGGACTACTGGAGTTCATGATTATTCGAGTACAAGATTACTTATGTTCAAGATTGTCGAGTTCAGGACTACTCGAGTTCAAGATTATTCGAGTTCAAGATTACTTAAATTTAAGATTACTCGAGTTCAAGATTACTCGGGTACAAGATTACTCGAGTTCAAGATTACTCTACTGGAGTGCAAGAATACTCAAGTTCAAGATTACTCGAGTTCAAGATTACTTATGTTCAAAATTGTCGAGTTCAGGACTACTGGAGTTCATGATTACACAAGTACAAGATTGTCGAGTTCAGGACTATTCGAGTTCACGATTACTCGAGTACAAGATTACTCAGGTACGATATTACTCAAGTACAAGATTACTCAGGTACAATATTACTCAAATACAAGATTACTCAAGTGCAAGATTACTCAGGTACAATATTACTCAAGTACAAGATTACTCGAGTTCAAGACTACTTATGTTCAAAATTGTCGAGTTCAGGACCATTCGAGTTCAAGATTACTCGAGTACAAGATCACTCAAGTACAAGACTACTCAAATACAAAATTACTCAAGTTCAAGATTCTCTAGTCCAGCATAACTCAAGTTTTAAATTAGTCGAATTAAAGATGACCCAACCGCAGATCAATTAAAGTTCACAGTAATTCCATCCAAACATTCCACGAGTTCGGAATAACTCGAACAAATTACCCGCGTCCAGAGTTCCATGCCCACTCTATCGATGTTGAAGAGTACTCGAGTTCGTCGACGTTACAGTTGAAACACCCACTCCACGCGAGAATTCACGTGAGTCCTGTATCGGTCCGCGTTAAGATCAACACTACCGTATCCCGCCACAGGATTTCTCTCCGGCCGGAGATTAAACACGGGTTGAAAGCTGCTGCCTAAAAGCTGCCCCAGAAGTTGCCAACTCGCCGGTAAGGAAGATCTTTTCGGTCCGGTTCGAAATCTCGCGGGAACGGTTGGTAATCGACTTCGTCCTTCCAAGATCAAAGCTTTAATTACGACACACGTTCCCGTTCCTCGGAGTGCTAATTAACGGCGGCGCTCTTACAGGGAGAAGTAATGGCCCTAGAGCGGACAAAGGTTCGGTCTCGTTGACTCCGGTCGTAGCCCCGGCCCGCCGGGACGAGGGTGCGATCACGGGAAAAATAGGGGAGACGTCGCGGGTACGGGGGATTAAAACGCGTACGGTTCGTTTGACTCGCGTCGCGTCGTCCCGGCGCCGGACTCGATCGATCTCGTCTGCGAGATATCTCGTAAACAGCGTCCAAGGAACGGAAACGGGAGAGGAACGGAGAGGGTACGGGGAAGGATGAGGAACTTTCCCCGGCGTCTTTCAACCCCGACACGTGCCTCGAACCCCCGACTTTTTGCCTCTTGTTATTTGCTTCCCGTCGAGACACCGATTTTTTTTTTCTCTCCTTTTATCGGTAAAACGTTTTCTTCGTCGCAAGTATGCGTCACGGCCCTTGAATAGGGTCCATCCCGATCCGCGATTTAACGGAAAAATTCACACGGACGAATTGCACGTCATACTTCCGGACGCGTCGCTTTCAAGCAACAGCCTCGCTTATTGATCAATCTCGCTGCTCGGATTCACGATCAGTGTTTCGCAACTCATTAACACCTACACAGTGATTTTTCCAGCAATTAGGTTTAAGGACAGATGCAGGTACCTGAACCTATATGACACGTGCTTTGAATCTCCAACTTTTTGCCTCTTGTTATTTGCTTCCCGTCGAGACACCGATTTTTTTTTCTCTCCTTTTATCGGTAAAACGTTTTCTTCGTCGAAAGTATGCGTCACGGCCCTTGAATAGGGTCCATCCCGATCCGCGATTTAACGGAAAAATTCACACGGACGAATTGCACGTCATACTTCCGGACGCGTCGCTTTCGTGCAACAGCCTCGCTTATTGATCAATCTCGCTGCTCGGATTCACGATCAGTGTTTCGCAACTCATTAACACCTACACAGTGATTTTTCCAGCGATTAGGTTCAAGGATAGATGCAGGTACCTGAACCTCCGACTTTTTGCTACTTGTTATTTACTTCCCGTCGAGACACCGATTTTTTTTTTCTCTCCTTTTATCGGTAAAACGTTTTCTTCGTCGAAAGTATGCGTCACGGCCCTTGAATAGGGTCCATCCCGATCCGCGATTTAACGGAAAAATTCACACGGACGAATTGCATGTCATACTTCCGGACGCGTCGCTTTCGCGCAACAGCCTCGCTTATTGATCAATCTCGGTGCTCGGATTCACGATCAGTGTTTCGCAACTCATTAACACCTACACAGTGATTTTTCTAGCGATTAGGTTTAAGGATAGTTGCAGGTACCTGAACCCACGACTTTTTGCTACTTGTTATTTACTTCCCGTCGAGACACCGATTTTTTTTCTCTCCTTTTATCGGTAAAACGTTTTCTTCGTCGAAAGTATGCGTCACGGGCCTTGAATAGGGTCCATCCTGATCCGCGATTTAACGGAAAAATTCACACGGACGAATTGCACGTCATACTTCCGGACGCGTCGCTTTCGCGCAACAGCCTCGCTTATTGATCAATCTCGCTGCTCGGATTCACGATCAGTGTTTCGTATCCTATTGAACCCTACACGGTGGTTTGTCCAGCGATTAGGTTGAAAAACATTTTCCGATCGAATGTTTATTTTACTCCATCTGTAGGATTTTAACTTCTAAGTATACTTACCGCTATTGTTTAATGGTCAACGCAAAGCTTCCTCGTTCTGATGAGCTACGTCATTAGGCGCGAGATCTACGTCTATGTTTCAATTTATCCACCCTCGAGTCCCCGCTCGCAGTCCATTTACGGGTCTAAACATTAGTTATCGGTTTCCATTACAATTCACGCGCAAAATACTCCATAAACGTGACAAATACATTTCGAACATTTGTCACATTGCCCTAGTTGTTCATTATCGCAATTAAAAAGTAAAATAGAGAGGATAACACAAGTTGACGTTCCACAAAAAAATTCCCCACCCTCGCTTATTGATAATCGACGGTCCCGATTCTTACGAACACTATTCCACTCTCTCGTTGGAAAATACCTAAAACGAATGTCTCTCGAGTGTGGCTGAAATTCAACCACAGTCGTCGACAAGAATCCGGGGTAGGTCCCGAGCCAAGAACTCGAATTCGCGTCGTTCGTTTCGAATTCGAACGATTCGTTCGGTACGATCGCGAGGTAACCGTTCCCGCCTCCCCTATCCGGAACGAATCGTCAGATTTCCCCTTGTCCACCCCCACCCCCTCTTTTCGCAGCTTAATATTCCAAATGGTTGCCAACCACACCTGCCGCGCGAGTGGCTACGCGGATTCGAACGTCGCAAGGCGTTCGCGTGTGAAAACGCCGCGGAAACTTTAATCGCGTTACGGTCGACCCGTGGGAGAGTAAAGAGAGGGGTGGGGGGACGGTTTGGAGGGTGGGGGGAGAGCACAGCGGCTCCGTCGCCTGGTAAACTTTTGATTACGTGCTACAGACCCCGCCCCGCGGTACGCAAACTATTGCGAGTCTTAATGAAATCCGTAAGCGGGCGCGACGATATGCAGATGTTACAATCAAGGGGCCGGTAGAACGGGCAATACGTCGAACGCGTCGTAATCAGGGGAGCTTAGTTAATCAGACGTAATGTGGTCGCCAAATAGAGATAAGTCAAAGCAAACGGCGAGCATCCATCCGCGAGGCAATATTAAGAGGGTACACGGACCGAGCGTGCACCAGCGCGCGCGCGCGCGCATATACTCGAGGGCCAGTGGTGGGGCTTGCTGGATAAATGAAACATAGACGTAGATCTTGCTTAATGACGTAGCTCGTCAGAACGAGGACGCCGTTGCAGATTGGATGCGCCCGACGCCTCGCTGCTAACGAAAGGGATGCGTTTACCGTCTACCCTCTCTCTCTCTCTACCCTATCTACCTACCGGAACACCGAACTGTATATTATTATCAACGACGGCACTTCGGGATATCCTGTACGCGGCGTCGTATTATATTTTGGCCCCATACTCGCCTAAACGTGCTCCCGAAAAATATGGACCGCCAACTCGCCAACCCTGCTACCATGTACGACCAGGCATCGAAAATCCCTTTTATCGCGGAGGACACGGCTCGGGGATCCGTTACGCGCGATTCACTCCGATTTTCTGCAAATTTTCGAGGTCAACTTTTAGCTACTTTTTTCCCCCTTTGTCTTTCTTTTTTCTTTTTTTTTTAGGTATGTCCCACGTGGTTCTTTTTCTTTTTAGGTATGCCCCACGTGGTTCTTTCTTTTTTTTTTTAGGTATGTCCCACGTGGTTCTTTGTTTTTTCTTTAGATATGTTCCACGTGGTTCTTTTTCTTTTTAGGTATGTCCCACGTGGTTCTTTCTTTTTTTTTTAGGTATGTCCCACGTGGTTCTTTTTCTTTTTAGGTATGTCCCACGTGGTTCTTTCTTTTCTTTTTTTTTAGGTATGTCCCACGTGGTTCTTTTTTTTTTCTTTTTGGTATGTTTCACGTGGTTCTTTTTTGTTTTTGTTTTTTTTTTTGGTTCGTTGTATAGCGAACATTGGGGGCAAATCAATCGGTTGTGAGAACGCGTGACCTTCGAACGACCTTGGGCACGAAAATTTATGGAATATTCTATATTATAAAAAATTTCAGAGTCGATGGTTTATTCCCCGACTGAGATATTCATTCGATAGCATGTTTCCATATGTAGTTTGGTTACGTAGAATTGAACCAAGTAGATATTGTTTTTTTTTTTCTCGCTTTCGAGATACCTTTTAGAATGTAGTGAATTCTTGTAATCGTAACGTCTCTTTCAAGAAATTTCGCGAATTACAATTTTAGGTATTTTATTGAAATATTTGAGCAAAATTTTGAAATTTCGGTATCAGGAGAACGCGATAACGAAGAGGACGACACTGTGTCGTGGATTGTCGAAACTGCATCGACGTTTTTAGGGAAATTCGAGGAATGAAAATTTTCGAGATTTTTGCAAGACATTTCACCGGACTTTGAAACTTCGTTGAAGTAGAATTTCGGTGTCTGGACGGGCTGTAAACGGTGTATTTGCGACACCAAGTCTCGTAAAGTAAAATGTCTCCTCTATTCTCGTCTGTGCTTAAATTAAACCAAAATATCGCAGCAGATGGAATGCAGAAGCAGACATCAGAATTCAGCTGTTTTCCATTGCAACGAATTATTAAAGAGCTCCGCAGAAATGTAGAACAATATCGTTTATTTCGTTGAAAATAACGACGTTCTTTCTTTTTTGGAAAGAATTACACAATCTTTCTCCCGAAACTCGTATGTGTAGCGAGCAACGAGCTCACCGTTGCTGTATATTTATCGAGTTATATATGAATAAAATTAAACGGAATTTTAAACTTTAATTTTGTATACCGACAAAGCACTGTGACGCTTCGAGTAAACTTTTAGATTCGTAAGAAGCTCCGCATAAAATATCTTAAGAACCACTCCATTATATATTACTGAAGACGAAAATAAATTGCTTGGAACAAAATCCACTTTACTATTTCATTGTTCTAAAAAATTCATTTACTCTAGAAAAGAACAAAAGAAACTAAATAAAATTATCTTCTTTGAGACCTTTCCACGATACCTAGCATTTCTAGTACTCTACTATTTAATAATTAAAAATATTAAATTTATTCCAAAAATTGACCAAAAAAAAAAGAAACCAAAATAAAATTATCTCCGTCAAGACTTTCCCACGGTACCTAAAATTTCCAACACTCCATTACTCAATAATTACAAAAATTAAATTCACCCCAAAGATAAGAAACCAAAATAAAATGATCTCCAAGATTATTCATTATTATTATAATATCATCGTCAAGATTTTCCCACGTTACCACATTTCTAACACTATTATTTAATAATTACAAAAATAAAATTTACTCCAAAAATTGACCAAAAAAAGAAACCAAAATAAAATTATCTCCGTCAAGACTTTCCCACGGTACCTAAAATTTCCAACACTCCATCATTCAATAATTACAAAAATTAAATTCACCCCAAAGATAAGAAACCAAAATAAAATGATCTCCAAGATTATTTATTATTATTATCATCGTCAAGATTTTCCCACGTTACCACATTCCGATCCTCGATTATCCAGAGCGATTCGTTTCCGATTACCATACTCGCGCAAGGTAACGTCCCAGGTTGTCGACGCGCGAAGAACGTCGCCGCATCGCGTACCTTCCGCATCCCCATTGAGGTGCGAGGTGTCACGATTCCACGTGAATTCATAGCGCCGAAACGGCCCGGATAGATTTATCCGTGAGATAATTAGAAATGCCAGGTAGGCTGGAATCGCGCACAATTGCTGTTACGGATAATCCGACCATCCGTTGTCGGGGCATCCGGAAGCCGAGACAAACTCGATACATTACCGAAGCCGATGTATACGCAATCGAGCGGGAGACAAGACAAAGCCGACCGAATATACTCAAGAGGGTGGAGGGGGCGGTGGGTGAACAAGGAGACGGAAGCCGCGCGACGGCATTAGTTCGAGTACAATTTCCTCCGGGTTGTGGATAATTGCGTTGTTTTCGCGGCGACGAACCGGCCGGAGGATCGCTCTTGACCCTCGATTATGGGATCCGGTTGCAGACAACTATGCCAGGAGAACGTGGCCAGGAGTACGCGCGCACGAGCGAGCGAGCGAGCTAGCGAGTGAGCACCCGCGTTCTGCCCGTGGCAGGGAATTAAATTAAATTCGAAATACGCGACGAGAATCGTGGAAACTCGATTGTCCGGCCAATTAACGAGCGGTTCCCGCGGAAATCGAATGCACCCGAACCCGATACCCCCTATACGGGGATAAAATTGAAAACATTCGTTTATCGACGCGTCGCTCTCACGTTATCGCGAAACGAGACACTATAAGAGGTGGGGGCACGTTTAACCTGCCCCCTTCTCTTCACTTCTGATTTTAATCTACTTTTTCGAAAACGGGGTTGTTTTTCTATACGGAACACTTAATATTTTACATCGAGCAACAGGGATACGTAACGTGCCGTACCGTACGAGTGGATTGAAATTAGAGGGGGGCAGGTATGAGGGGAACTCGTGGAAATCGAGCTAAAATCGATTCAATCTGGGTGGGGGTAAAATTGATAAAATTCATCCTGTTATTGGAAACGGGAGTCGGGACACTAAAGCGGGAGTGCTCAATCTGTCCCCCAACACCCCCATATTTTAATTTAGTCTTCCAGGATGGAATTTTGCACGGTGTGATTATGAATGTTTTGTATATAGCAATAGAGTTCTGTGATTTACCATTCTTTGATAGTGGATTAAAACAGTAGGGGGACAGGTTGAGTGTCCCCCTTGTGAAATGGAAACACTATGAAATATATGTACCACTCCCAAGGGGTCACTTATCTTTGGTGAATCAAATTCTCCATCTGACACTATAGAAAATTCCAAGACTACGTTGGAGTATTCATTTGTCAGTGTATTAAAATGAGAGAACAGGGTTGAGTGCACCCTTTGTGAGTTGGAAACACTATAAAACATACATCCTCAGGGATGAACCAAATTCTCCATCTGACACTGTAGAAAATTCCAAGACCACGCTGGAGTATTAATTTGTCAGTGTATTAAAATGAGAGGACAGGGTTGAGTGCCCCTTTTGTGAGTTGGAAACACTATGAAACATACGTTCCACTCCCAAGGGATCGTAGATATCTTTGACGAATCGAATCCTCCACCTAACACTTCAAATTCTAACCCAGTCGAAACCTAATCTAGACCTAACCCAGACCTAATCCAAACTTAATCCAAACTTAATCCAAACTTAACCCAGACCTAATCCAGACCTAATGCAAACTTAACGCAGACCAAACCCAAATTTAACCCAAACTTAATCTAGATCTAATCCAAACCTAACCCAGACCTAATCCAAATCTAACCCAGACCTAACCCAGACCTAATCCAAATCTAACCCAGACCTAACCCAGACCTAATCCAAACTTAACCCAGACCTAACCCAGACCTAATACAAACTTAACGCAAACCAAACCCAAATTTAACCCAAACTTAATCTACATGTAATCCAAACCTAACCCAGACCTAACATTTCAAATTCCCAAGACCAAATTTTACCCAAACTTAATCCAGATCTAATCCAAACCTAACCCAGACCTAATCCAAACTTAACCCAGACCTAACCCAGACCTAATCCAAACTTAACCCAGACCTAACATTTCAAATTCCCAAGACCACATGGGGATCACTAATTTGTCTGTGTATGAAAATTGGTAAAGGATCGAGTGTCCTCTTCTTCCTCCTAAACCTACTATGAAACATACATCCCACTTCCAAAGGATCATGGATGTCTCCGAGGAGCCGAGTCTTCTTTTCCGTGACTCTGTGGAACCGAGCATCCTGTAAAATGGCCTGGCCAAGCAGAGGGTATTCTAACTGAACGATGTATCCGACGATTCGATCCGTTGGTAATGGCAAGGGGTTTGCTACGGATCGCGAAACGGCACGGCGTGCCACAAGAGCGAGCTGCCACCAATTCGAACGGTGGATCGACGGAAACACGTGACGTCATCCCCGTTACAATTCTCTCTGTAGGGGTAGTCCCGAGGATCCCGCGGAGACAAACGCGGAGTGCCCTTTCCGGACGTGGGGGGTTGTTCCGTGGTACCGCCCACGACAAGGCGCGTTATCGAGCGCCACGGTGGGAGCCGTTTCGCATCGTGAAACGGAGCGCACGTCGGGCTAACAAGCTCCTCCATTAACGGTACGTTAGACGTGACACGTTACGCGAATTTCGAAACACCGATCCGGAACTGTTCCCGCCGCTAGGTTTGCGCTGCGTCTTACCGAACTACCCGACGCCGGCCACCCTTTGAACGTCCTCCTTGATGGACGCGGACATGTACACCCTTAGCTGAACAGCCACGCGGTGGAATTGCCCTTTGTGCGAAGATTTTGAGCTCCAGCCAGGTTCATATATATGTATATATATATATTGTTGGTCACGGAGACCGGGCATGTCGCCTCGACACGAATCACGCAATTCTAACATCGATCGTTCGTTCTTTAAGAAACGGACGTGCAAGTTGGGAATCCTCCTGGTAAGATTTTAATTCGAGTTGGGGATGTCGAGCCTCGCGAGATGCGGACGGATATCGAAGATCAATGGTCCGGGGCACTGCTTAGTTGGAGATTATTTAACTCGAGGATAATCCAAATTGAAGGTTACTCGGGTGGAGATACTCTTAACTGGAGAAAGATTGTTGAGATTTAGACTTACTTGGGTCGAAGATGAGTAGAAGTGATGGTTAGTCGATTCGACAGCTACTCAAGCTGAGAATTAGTTGAGTGGAAGTTACTCGAGTTAAGAATTATTCGATTATGATTCATCATTTGATAGAAGCCATTATATGACTCGTAAAGTATTTGTCGAACTGAATCAAGTAATTCTTAACTCGAGAAAACCTGTGCTTGATTTCTTTTGGGGTCAAGTGATGGCCAACTCGTTTCACCTTCCACTCGTATGAGTTTCTACTCTCGATAAGTCTTCGCAGATGATTCAAAAATTGAATTGCGCAACACTCAAAAACTATTCAAGTCAAGTACTCGAAGATTGAATTATTCTGCTGTATAGCTACTCGAGTCGAGTACTCGAAGACTAAATTATTCTACTCTAGAATTACTTGAGTCGAGTACTCGAAAACTAAAATATTGTACTCTAGAACTACTCGAGTTGAGTAGTCGAAGACTAAACCATTCTGCTCTATAATTACTCGAGTTGAGTAGTCGAAGACTAAACCATTCTGCTCTATAATTACTCGAGTTGAATACTTTGAAATTAAACCGTTCGTCGCCGTTAAGTCGAGTATGTAAAAAGTAAACCGTTCTACTCAAAAACTACTCGAGTCGAGTATCCAAATAGTAAACCGTTCTACTCAAAAACTCGTCAAGTCGAGTATCCAAAGAGTAAACCCTCCTACTCAGAAACTACTCGAGTCGAATACTCAGATACTAACTCCTATTCAAAAGTTACTGAATTTCAGCACTACTCAAGTCGACTCGAAAATTACTCGATCGTAGAACGACTTATCTACTCACTCTACTCCCGAAGAGTATTACTGGATATCGGTCTACTTAAAAACTATTCAAGTCGAATACTCGGCTACTAACTCCCATTCAAAACTTACTAAAATCCAGCACTACTCAACTCGACGACCACTCGATTCAAAAATTACTCGACCATAGAACGACTTATCTACTCACTCTACTCCCGAAGAGTATCACTGGATATCGGTCTACTTAAAAACTATTCAAGTCGAATACTCGACTACTAACTCCCATTCAAAAGTTACTAAAATTCAGCACTACTCGAACCAACAACCACTCGATTCAAAAATCACTCGACCGTGGAACGACTTATCTACTCACTCTACACCCAAAGAGTATCCCTGGATATCGTCCGAAAACGGTCGACGTTTCGAGCGCATAGTTCCGACTCGGTGCACACACCGGGCGCAAACTCGTCGCGTCCAAGAACCGAGTAGCGCAACGCGGCCAGGTGTCCGCGTGCACGTTAACGAAGAAGACCGACCGGTATGTTTATCGACGAATACGCCGCGGAGCGCCGTGGAAGCGGAGTTTCGGTGTCGGTCTCGGCATGCGAGCGAGCCGTTTCCCAGAGACGTCGCCAGAAGGACGACGACGACAACCGTGGGGTCGGACGCCGCTCGTTACTAACGACCGAGCCACCGGGATATACCTGTCGGCCGGTGCGTCGCGCGTCTAATTGGTGGAAAATATGGCGGAGACGTTCGCCACTGCGAAACGGATGTCCACTCGACGGGCGTCGATGTCGACCAGCCAGGAATAGGCGAGTCATGGACACGGTGTGGCTGGGGGTATCCCCTCACCCCTCTTCCACCACCCACACCCCCTTTCTCTCGGTTCGGTATGCGTGTCGGTGAAATAACGACGCGCCCCCGTGGTACTTCCACGAACAGTCGATAAATATTACGAGTTCCCCATTAAACCACCGTTAATTATTACTTTCAGCCCCCTGGTGTTTCTAGTTCGATGGTTCTTCGCGTCACGGTCGGCCATCGCGGTCTATGCGAAATAAAATACTTGGAAAAGTTCGTTAATTGCCGGATTGAACGCGAAATTAGACAGGAATGCCTGCGGTGAAAGTTTGGCGGGTTCCGCGGGGGTTGTTTCGCGTACACGCGCGTACGTTGTTCGAACGAATAATCATTTAAGCGTTAAACCGTTCGGTATTTCTCGAGGGGTGGCGTAACGGAACGTTACGAGTACACGTAACGACGGTAGAGTATCGCGTACGCGATACTCGAACCTCTTGGCTGTCAACCGCGGGAAACGTACACTCGGGAACTTTGAATTTTATCGCGATAACGTATACACGTACAGGGGGAAGGTGGAACGTATACCGTGGTAGGTGGAACGCGACGGTTCGGGGGCTACATACGGCTCGTGGAATCGAAAACGAGACGTATGCACCGTATAATAATTCAAACCGCATAAACCATACCGTCGCCCCGGCACGGGGAGCTCTGGTGAATTTTAACGTTACGGGACCGGGTTCTCGGCGTCCGACGTCGGCGCATCGTGACATTAAGGAGGCAGACGCGGGTATCTCGGGCACGGTATCGAGGCTTCGTAATCAATTATTCCAACCCGGAGGAATAATAATTCTACAGGAAAAATTCCAAACGAATTCGAGAAAAATTCGATCGGGAATTATTCAATTTCCCTTTTATTTCTTCTCGGTTGGTTATCGAACGAAAGTATCGTATATATTTTGGTACTGGGGAGGGGCAGGTGATTCCATTTTCGGATAAATGTTTTTTGCACGGTGCGCGTTCAAATTTTAAACGGATCCGACGAGTGCCTTTCGGTATATCGAGCGAGGGGAAATTTTTAAATCGCAACCCACACCGAGCGTGCAGAGTGTTCGGTTCGGGGATAATGATTCAAAGGCTCGTATCTTTACGGAAATGCGAGGGAAAAGAAAAAAGGAAAAAAGGATCGATATTTTTATCTGAAATTACCAGCCTTACTCCCTTAACGATACAGTCTCCTGCGGATATACGAAAAGAGGATTCACCGGAGGAAAAGCGGCTTATCGTCTGAGTCTACCCACGGCTTCCATTAACGCGTCGGCACGTTTTCCAAAGCGTCGAAGCCAGACCACGAATCGAACCCGATGAATAAACTTTTCCCGAACATTGCCGCGCACTTTGACGCGTGCTATAAATTCCGACTGCGCCGTTTCGTTTTCGATCGAACAAGTTAAACGCTCGTCCCTCGTTTCGGCCGGTTCGATCGACGAGACGGTGCTCGCACGCGACCGTTCTAATTGGTCTTTTACACGGCCGTTTAATTACTCGTTAGAAATTGCACGCGGAATCGAGCCACGTTGGACCGGTCCTGGTTCGGGAGAAACCGATCTATCGATCGATCGATCGATCGATCGACGGATCAATCGCGTCGCTGTTGGCCCTAAAGCGTCAATGGCGTTCCATTAACCGACCGGCTTTCGAATCTCGGCTTTGAAAAGACCGCGGGAATTTCGAAACTGTGAAGTTTCGGAGCTCTTTGAGCATTACTCGACGCTGGGGATATTTAAATAACTCGGTAGCGGAGTACTTTACGAGTGATCGAATGTGTCACGGATTCGAATATTAGTAGCTTGAATATCATTCTTTGAATATTCAAGTATTCGAATACTGTTACTCGAATATTGAAGTGTTCGAATACTGTTACTCGAATATCGAAGTGTTCGAATACTGTTACTCGAATATTGAAGTGTTCGAATACTGTTACTCGAATATTGAAGTATTCGAATACTGTTACTCGAATATCGAAGTGCTCGAATACTGTTACTCGAATATTACAGTGTTCGAATACTGTTACTCGAATATTGAAGTGTTCGAATACTGTTACTCGAATATCGAAGTGTTCGAATACTGTTACTCGAATATTGAAGTGTTCGAATACTGTTATTCAAATACTCGAGTCCTCGAATATCGTTACTCGAATATTCCTGGGAATAAGAATTCCGCGATACTGCTATGCATCGCTATTAATGCGAAACAGTAGTTTCTCTTCGTCGAAATAAAATATCTCGAATGAAAAAAATTTCAGAAAAGAACGAGGAAGTCACACGATCCCTCGTCGATCCTACGAAGATCCAGATACTTCCGATAGCGGTATTCGAGTACCAATTCTCGAGTAAGGGTATTCAAGTAATTCAAGTATTCAAGTAATTAACTCTCGAGTAACGATATATGAACAGTAACGCACGAGTACCGATACTCGAACAGTAACGCACGAGTACCGATATTCAAACAGTAAGGCACGAGTATCGATATTCGAACAGTACAGCACGAGTACCGATATTCAAACACTAACCCACTAGTACCGATACTCGAACAGTAACGCACAAGTACCGATACTCGAACAGTAACGCACGAGTACCGATATTCGAACAGTAACGCACGAGTACCGGTACTCGATCACTCGAGTACTTTGCATTCGTTCGGGTGATTCGAATACTCGAACAACGTACTCGAGTAGTCCCGAACTGTGGTCCCGAATCTCATCGGTCGTGTCCCGCGGCGCATCCGAATTGCACGGGACAGGCGCACGGAGCAGGTAACATAGAAAAGGGGAGCGCGTTCGGTAAGTCGGAGTTACTTTTTTCTATTTCTCGCGGCAATAGGTCTTATCCAAAGATTCCCCATAAAGGCGACGTCTGGAAAGCAACAGACGCCGCTTGCAGCTACGGTCCTCGCGGTGGATGTGCACCATTCAGAGCTTTCGTGGCTTTGATGGGTCTCAGACCGCCCTTTTCCTGTAGTCACCCTCTCGACCCCAATGGAAGAAGCTTCTCCTCTAAAAAGCCACACCATCCGCGTTTTTATCCCCCGTCTCGCCCACCTCTTTTACCCCCACCACCACCCCTTTCATTCCTCGCGGGACCGTCGTCTCCGTTTCACAAGCTCCACGAGCCTCAGAAGGTGTCTGACGTTTCGCGGCTGCTCGGCTAACCCGACCCTCTCGCTGAATTTCAACTCCCCCCTCCACCACTCGCTGCGTCCTCGAGGCGTGTTCGGTTCTGGCCGATATCGGTTATCGATCGTCCGGGCCGTTTTCTTGGCTCGCGTGCTCGCGGGCTTCCCGCAATCCTTCCCCGTGGCTCTCCGATACTTTCGAAACAATTCTTATCGAAACTTTCCGCCCGTGATCCCGCGACGGGACTACCGGAGAAAAACGGCTTGAAACGCTTTTCTCTCGAATATTCGAGTTTGAAAGACAAAAGGGTTTAAGGGTGAGTCGAGGTGGGGGGTACTTAGGGGGAGAAACGACGCGAAGCGATCGTACCGAATACCCCCGCACCCTCCGGTGCACCCCCGATGTCGAATAGAATTTTTATCGAGCAAAGGACCGGTGTCGACCGCACGGGAAAATTAGAGCGCGGCTCGGCCAGCTCGAACGCCGAGGAACACAATGGCGGTCGTGCGCGGCACATCGGCATCGGAAATTGGCTCGATGTTTGTTCTTTTCAGCGAAGTAACATCGGGTTACGTTTGTACGCGACCCGCGCTCAGGGCCCGCGGGCTCGTGGGTCGATGATCGCGAGGGCCAACCGCCGCCAATCAACGCAAGGCCGAGGAACCGCTCTATACGGAGGGGTGGGGATGGGTGTGTGGTGGGGGGTACGGTTTCCGTTGCACACGATGAATTCTTCAGCCGAAACGCGTGCAAACGCGGCGCGCCGCGAGATTGTGTTTAGGAATTCATGAGCTCCTACTTCCCGACCGACGCGCGAATCCGTTACTCGAGGATCTCTCGAGCGAAGGGGAAGGATCGAACTCGTGGACCACTTGACCTACCGGGGCTACACCGACTCGGGAATTACTTAATCCTTCGCGTCGATCCTTCGATACGATTTTTCAATTTTACCCGTATGAATTCAATTTTTCCACGAAGAATTCCAGAAAGTGTTTTTACACTATGGCATCGGGTAGGGGAGTGTAGAAGTTTCGGCGAGAGAATATGTACAATTTTGATACTTGCTCGATACTTTCTTTTTGAGTGTGTAGAATTTAGGTACGCGCCGAAGGGATAATATCTGGGAGCATTGATGATCAATATGCGAGGCTTAGAAGTAGTATCGGTGAACCACTCGTAAGTGGTATTAAGTATTGAGTACTCAAGTATCTGAATACCTTTCGGTACTTTTTTCACAAGTATCGGCGAGAGAATCGGTACAATTTTGATACTTATTCGATATTTTCCAATGTTTTCTTGGATATGTCGAGTTTAGGAATACCTTTCGGTACTTTTTGTACTTTTTGTACAAGTATCGACGAGAAAATCGGTAGAATTTTTATACTTATTCGATACTTTCGAACGTCTTCTTGACTTTATCGAGTTTAGGTACGCGCCGAAGAGATAATACTCGGGACCATCGATGATCAATACGTGAGGTATAAAAGTATCGATAAACCACTAGTAAGTGGTATTAAGTATCGAGTACTCGAGTACCTGATACTTAAACACCATTCGGTACTTTTTGTACAAGTTCGGCGATAGGATCGGTACAATTTTGATACTTATTCGATACTTCCGGACGTCTTCTTGAATTTATTGAGTTTAAGAATACTTTTCGGTACTTTTTGTACTTTTTGCACAAGTATCGGCGATAGAATCGGCACAATTTTGATACTTATTCGATACTTTCGGACGTCTTCTTGAATTTATCGAGTTTGGATACGCGCCAAAGAGATAATACTCGGGACCGTCGATGATCAATATGCGAGGCATAGAAGTAGTATCGGTAAACCACTCGTAAGTGGTACTAAGTATCGAGTACTCAAGTAACTGATACTTGAATACCTTTCGGTACTTTCTGCATTTTACTCTAGTACCGAAATGAGTATCATAGGTATCTAATTGTACTCACCCCGCTACTCACAGTACTCTGTCACTAGTACTACTTTGGGACTGAATTAAGTAACATTAACACCTAATTGTACTCATCTCGCCTCTCCTAATCCCCTATTACCAGTATCACACCTAGATACAACTACCAAAACGTCATCTCTCAATACTTTCCATCAACTACTTTGATACCAAATCAACCAAACCTCGACACCCAATTGTACAAATCTCTCCTCTCCTAATCCCCTATCCAAATATCACCCCCAGATGCAACTACCAAAAGATCATCTCTCAATACTTTCCATCAACTACTCCCCTACCAAATCGACCAAACATCGACACCAATTGTATTCATTTCACCGTATCGCCACTTCCCCAGCATCTGTCCGTCACACCTACACCTCCACCTTGTACCTCGATGCCTCCTATCGACTGTCGCTACCGAATTGATCATCATCGCTACACAATCGTATCGTTCCCCCCGATCGACATTGCGTCGCATCCAGGCAACACTACCGGAGTCCTCCCTCGGTAGGGATTCCTGAGCCGAGTCCCGAATCGGGACGTTCGACCTTACACCGAGCGTTGGACCTTACACCGGTCAGGTATACGAATTCCCCGCGCGTAATCGCGGTATCGGAACGGCCGCCACCTACGTCGCGGCGATCGTATCGGGCGCGAAGAATTTCCGAGGACGGAGCCGAGAGAGCGGCGGGAAACGAGGATGTCGCGTGGTGAACAACCGGTCCCTCGCGCGGCCGGTTTCCACGCGCATGCGCGCAGACCGCGGCGATTCCCTACCTTCGTTTCGTGCCCGATAATTAAATTCCCGATTAATCCGTAATTATCCTCTTAGTCGGATTCGTCTTCCCCCACGGTGTCCGCCGACGCGGGCCCTATCTGCCCGCGAATAAATCTGCTCGGCCGATCGAACCGACCGATATCGATCCCTCGAAGGCGGCTTAAGACGCTTAGAGAGGGATGCTTAGCGAATCCGTTTGCGGTGGCGGCGGCACGGCCGTGTTCCGAACGCCTCTGCGCAACCGGCCCAATTGGCATTCATTGGCGCCAATTTATCTTGGCAGACGCGGGGCGTGGCCCCGAACTTAAGCGCGCTCGCTTAATTGTACGCCGGTACTAATTAAGCGACGACGAGTCCCGCGGAGAGTCCGAAGGAGATCGCTCTGAGAACAGAAACGAGAGAGAGAGAGAGAGAGAGAGAGAGAGTACGAGTGCTGGTATGCACTCTTCGAATCCTTGGAATCGTTTTTACCGATTCTCCAAGCGAGTAGAGTGGGGGAGAGTATCGTAAAGTGTATCCGCAAAAGGGACGACGATGATTCTAATTCGAATCGAAACGCGATCGAGACGAAAGGGCTTCGAAAGTATGGTGACTTTGGGTTGTGAAAAGATTGTGACATTTGTGCAGTTTGTAAGGGTGTCGAATGCGAAGAAACATTGGGGGAAGCGAATGCTTTTTTTATTTTTTATTTTTTTATCGGAGGAGTATTTTTGTAATTATTTGAAATTTAAAGAACTGGTTTCATATTCGTGAATTTTTGTTCGGACAGTGTTCGGTGAATTTGGTAAATTTTTGTTGGGACGTGGTTCGGTGAATTTGGTAAATGTTTCTTCTCGCGGTGTGTCTAGAAAGTTTAATCGACGATTTGCGTGAAGTGTATCGCGATAATGGTCGATACAGTGTCGCCGGTGATTAAAATAACATTGAGGCGCGGGGGTTGGAAAACGACGATTTTCCAGAAGCGTATCGGCGAAACGCTTGAAACTTTCCCGAAGCATCGATTGCGTTCGCGTGGCCGGAGCTGCTTACCAATGATTGAGCCGCGTCTCCGCGTTATGGAATTCCGATAACTTTTACCGAGTCGCGTTAACCACTTGCAAGCGTCAAACTTCTCTCCCTACCTGGCCCGTTTCCGTTCAACGTTTGCTGACAACTTTCCTGCTCGTCGGTGGAAAATTTAAACCACGATTCGAACGTTATTATGATCGTCGGACGTCGCTATAAATCTGTTGCAAACGGAGTTGGTATTACCCGTTGGAAACGTTTGTATTTGAACATTCGAACTCTACGGTGATTCGAATACTTGGTGCAAATAATTCGAGTAGTATTTGAATACTTGAATGTTAGGATACTTGAGTACTATACGAATACTTGAATATTAGGATACTTGAGTACTATACGAATACTTGAATATTAGGATACTTGAGTACTATACGAATACTTGAATATTAGGATACTTGAGTACTATAATACCTTGAATATTACGATACTTGAGTACCATAACACCTTGAATATTAGGATTACTTGAGTAATATATGTAATACCTTGAATATTAGGATACTTGAGTACTATAATGCCTTGAATATTAGGATACTTGAGTACTATAATACCTTGAATGATAGGATACTTGAGTAATATAATACCATGAACATTAGGATACTTAGGTAATATAATAACATGAACATTAGGATACTTGAGTAATATAATACCATGAACATTAGGATACTTGAGTAATATAATACCTTGAATATTAGGATACTTGAGTACTATAATGCCTTGAATATTAGGATACTTGAGTACTATAATACTTTGAATATTAGGATACTTGAGAAATATTAGAATACTCGAATATTAGAATACTTTAAATATTAGAATACTCGAATATTAGAATACTTTAAATATTAGAATACTCGAATATCAGAATACTTTAAATATTAGAATACTCGAATATTAGAATACTTTAAATATTAGAATACTCGAATATTCGAATACTCGAAGGTTCGAATACTTTTTTATTCAAACACCCAAACATTCGTATAACGTACTCGAGTACTCGAATGATCTATTCTCGTCGTTCCGATACCTAAATTTTGATCTCAAATCACTCTAATAGTACGTATTATACACGATAGCCCTCGATACATCGTAGATGTTACATTGCACGGATTTAGCCGCTTTAGAATCGGATTGCATTGAAAGCCACGACAAGATGGTCTAAAGCAGTTGTTTAGAGATCTTTGATGTTCCGTTACCAAACGGACCGCTGTCGGTGCCGTTGAATCGCGCATTGAAGATCATCGAGATATCCAAAGAGAGGAAGCCACAAGAGCAACTAAATTTCCCTTGAAGGGGTACTTACCATCGCTTTCCCCGATCAATTACTTAAAGCAGATTACGTTGACGTCCCACAATATCGATCCATTCTTCCGTTGCCTCTATTCGGTTTCGCGGGACAGCTTTCAATCCAATGGCGTTGCTACTCAATTAAGAATCTTATCCTACCAAAGTAAGCTACCCTTTGTAACAGTAACGTCTCTGATGTGTTCACGTAACGTTACATCGTCTCGAGATCAAACAATTTCACAAACCAAAGTACAACACCACCTAATTCCTCGTGTAACCTCCACCAAACCAATGATCGTTGAATTTGTAACAAGAATGACAATTACTGCTTCTACAAATAGAGGGTGATTCAATAATACATATTCATACTTCAGAGGGTGAAACTAGGCATCAAAACGAGTAAAAAATATCCTATAAAATGATATTCAAAATGTCGTAGAAAAAGAAATTGATTTTTTAAAGATTCTGGATTACCAGAATAGAACTTTAAGGGGAATACTGTACCATGTTATGGGGGAATGTGAACAGCCTCGAGTAATTTGTACTTTGATTTAATACGATTCTTAATTTCTATTCGAGTAATTTGTATTCGACCCAATACGATTCTTAATTTCTTCCACAGGTCATCTTCTTAGTTTCACACAGTACAGTTGTACCCTTGAACATTTCTTTCGATCATCCATAACTCGAAAACTACGGTACACAGGGCATACGTTCATAGGACATTTTTTTCTAATCTCAGCGTGTGAATTCACCTTCTGGACACATATATCCGAATCACCTTGTATAACTCATCGGTTTATCCGGTAAGTATCGGCCGTGGAGAATGTTTTCTCGAGAACGAGAGACGATCGTGTTACCAAACGATGCGTTTCATATTCGACAGTTTTCTTGCGCCAGTCGACGGGCCACGACCATAAATTAGGCTTCGATCGACCACCCTCGAGCTCGCCTACTTTCTTTCAAATACCCTCCATCCCTTCTCGTGGCTCCTCGCTCGCATTCTTTCTTCCTTGACCTGCCTCACGCATGCCTCCACTTTTCCCACATTTACCACCCTACTTTGAATAATCAATCCTCGTCTAACAACGTTCTAATTCTTTCCTCGTATTAACTCGACCATGTTCAAACTCTACCACGAGAAACTGGTAAGTAGACGAATCCAAGGAACTGTGTTAGATTCGTTTCTATTGGGAAGAATAATTACAATTTTCTGAAACTATAATTGTTATGGTTTCTCGAATCACTTTGTAACCGTACTTTTATCGGAAACTTAAGCACTAAAACTCTTCTGGCCTCTGTGAAGTTAACTCACCAATTTTCTACATGCCTGTTAACCAAGGTGCACCGAAGATTATTTATTTTCAAATAATTGCATCCAAGTCTAAATAATTTCAATATTCAAAAACTATAATTGCTGTGATTTCTCACGCCATTCTGTCAGAAACTATTGCCTCTGTAACGTCAACTGACCAACTCTCTACAAGCTTGTAACCAAGGTGCACCGAAGTTTATTTATTTTCAAATAATTGCATCGAAGTCTAAATAATTTCAATATTCAAAAAGTATAATTACTGTGATTTCTCACACCATTTTGTCGGATACTCAAGCACTAAAGCTGTCCTTGTCTTTGTGAAATCAATTCACCAGTTCTCTATAGTACACACCTGTAGCCAAGGCTCACCGAAGATTATTTATTTTCAAATAATTGTATCCAAGTCTAAATAATTCCAATTTTCAAAAACTATAATTACTGTGATTTCTCGCACCATTTTCTCAGAAACTTAAGCATCAAAACCCTCTTTACCACTGTGACGTCACCTCACCAATTCTCTACACACCTGTAACCAAGGTGCACCTTAGTTTATTTATTTTCAAATAACCACATCCAACTCGAAATAATTCCAATATTCAAAAACCATAATTACTGTGATGTCTCGCACCATTTTCTCAGAAACTTAAGCACCAAAACCCTCTTTACCTCTGTGACGTCACCTCACCAATTCTCTACACACCTGTAACCAAAGTGCACCTTAGTTTATTTATTTTCAAATAACCACATCCAACTCGAAATAATCCCAATATTGAAAAACCATAATTACTGTGATTTCTCGCACCATTCTATCAGAGACTCAACCCCTAAAACCTTCTTTACCTCTGTGACGTCACCTCACCAATTCTCTACACACCTGTAACCAAAGTGCACCTTAGTTTATTTATTTTCAAATAATCACATCCAAGTCTAAATCATTCCAATTTTCAAAAACCATAATTACTGTGATTTCTCGCACCATTCCGTCAGAAACTCAAGCACCAAAACCCTCCTCGTCTCTGCGAAGTCACCACACCGTCTCACTGTAGCAAACCCCTGTAGCCAATGTTCACCGAAGATAATTAATTTCGAACAAACAGACCAAAACCGGTGCATTACTCTCGGAATGATTGTTCCGGGTTCACCAGGTCGCGTAAAATGAATCCGTAATCGTATTCGAGGCGAAACAACGCCACGAATCCTCTTTTTCGAGAACGTCCCAAGGAGCTCTACTCGCGGGCACCAGCAACGGTGGCTGCAGCCGCGAGAATTTCATTAGCAGGGGCACGATAGACGGTGGGCCAGGCGAGCGGCGTGTATTCGGTTGGATATCGATTGCAGCCGGTTTCCTGGCAATAACAAAGCAGGAGACACGGTCCGAGAGAGCGTTCGTCGGTGCTCGACGCCGCGCCGGCCACGAGCGGGTACCAGTAACAGAGGGCCTCTCTTCGTGATCGGAAGCTAAGTATAGCAAACCGGGCCGATCGCGTCCGCGTCACCGTTAATTAAATCCAGCCCGGTGATTCAGGAGGGACGACCTTTCGCCAAGAGAGAAAGAGAGAGGCGGATGGGAAGAGAGAGAGAGAGAGAGAGAGAGAGAGAGTGAGAGAGTAAGAGGGGAGGGGGAGAGGCGGCGCGAGAGAGAACAAGCCGTTTGTGAGCGGCGGTTCCTCGTTCATTGCTTTCAGGTGCCGTTGGCAGAGAGTCGATGAGGTTTGCCAGCGACCGGGCCACGCGTGGAATAATTGCTTTATGCACGCTCAACGATCGATACCGACCGCGGGACAACCGAATTTCTCATTACACGCCGCTGGCTGAAACGTCGATACATCCGGGACGACGGATTTACGGGACGACGGATTCGGGGTCCCGAATCCTACGTGGACCGGTTGTTCTTGCTACTGGAACACCCTGGGAGACTGTTGAGCACTCTTGGGAACTGTTTCGGTTCCACACGTGCGGGACTGTTGGTGTATTCTAGGGGAAAAAGGGAAACAGACCTGGTGTCTGTTGTCTAGAGAGTTCAGGAGAATAGGAAAGTAGTCGCGTTGTTACTGATGTCTGACGATTAGTTGGGTGTAGTTAGGTATTTGGGTATTGTGTTTCGTTTAAGGGGAGATTGATTTTTCTCTCGTCCTGGAATGTATAGTTTCGATTGGTTTAGAAGACACTGACTTGGAATGTAACAGAGGATCTGTTTGTCTATTTTGTGGAGTACGATTCAATTTGTAGAAGTAGCTGCGATGTAAATTGAAGGTATCTCAAGGAGGGAGGAAGATCGGTTCCGGGGTAAAGGAAATATGAGAATATTAATAAGGAGAACGCGGTTAGAGTCGAATAATATTTGCTTTTCTCTTTGTCGAAGCCTTTGTCAAGGTTGACTGAAACGTTTCAACTGAATGTAAATATTTCCAAGAGTAATTTTTCTCCATAGAATAATCTACATTCTAGTACCGTGATCTCGGGGAACGTTGTCCCAGAGTATGCAGTGAGTAATCTGTCTGTCTACCTCGCGTGTTTATCTATAATTTCTACGTTCAATTACGGAGTAAAGTGATGGTAAGGCAGGAAGAAGAAAAGATCAGTCCTGGAAGGAAATGGTAGTCGTACTGGGTCAGACCTTTCAGTCAGCCTTCCTAAGGTCTGACTAGTCTGGCTAGTGAGCGATATTAATCGAAACTGTCCATATTCTACTTCCTCGCTGGACCACGTTCCCTTTAATTCAGGAGCGATGCTTCTATCTATACTACCGCGCGATGATACAAGTTTATTGCAAAGGGAAATATGGATCAGTCACATGTCCATGATTACACTATTCAAATTATACGAATTCGATACTGGAATATCCTCGTGCTGTTGAAAGAAACTATGAGTATCAACAACTTATTCGAGTACGACGAACATTCAGATGCTGCTCGAATATTACTACTACTCGAGTACTATTCGAATAATACGAACATTCGGGTACTTTTCGAATACTATGACTACTCGAGTATTATTAAAATGATACGAACATTTGGGTACTTTTCGAATACTATGACGACTCGAGTACTATTAAAATGATACGAACATTTGGGTACTTTTCGAATACTACGACTACTCGAGTACTATTAAAATAATACGAATATTCTGGTATTTTTCGAATACTACGACTACTCGAGTGCTATTAAAATAATACGAACATCCGGGTACTTTTCGAATACTCGAGTACTATTAAAATGATACGAACATTCGGGTACTTTTCGAATACTGCGAATACTCGAATGCTCGAATATGCGAACACTAAAATACTATGAATGCTCGAATACTCGAATACTCGAATACTCGAATACTCGAATACTCGAATACTCGAATACTCGAACACTCGAATATTCGAATACTCAAATACCAGGAATACTCGAATACTACGAATACTCAAATACCAGGAATACTCGAATACTACGAATACTCAAATACCAGGAATACTCGAATACTACGAATACTCAAATACCAGGAATACTCGAATACTACGAATACTCAAATACTTGAATACCACGAATACTCAAATATTACGAATACTCGAATACTCAATTACTCGAATACTACGAATACTCGAATACAACGAATACTCGAATACTCGAACACTACGAATACTCAAATACTAAGAATACCCAAACACTACTCGAACATCACTGACATTCAAATATAATCCAAATACCATTCGAACGCACGAATAGAAAACAACCGCACACTTCCCCGAAGTGTTGTCCAATTTCGCGAGAAGAGTGAACGGCGAACAGTTCGCGAGGCAACGTACCCTGCGAGACTCGCGACTCTACTTCACCGTGGTGAGGCCAGGGTGTAGACGAATCGTCGGTACAGGAATCCGCGCGGTATCGGTCGGAACGAAGAAGAACGGGCGCAGCCACCACGATTTCCATAAGCACCCGAACGATGCAAGGCCGGTCGGTTCGGGCACCTGCTTCTCCGCTCGAGCGAGACGCGAGATTTTAATCGACCGATGGCGTTCGACCGTCGGACCCCCTCTTCCTCCCCGGAGAACGATCCCGGCCGTGAAGACGCTCCATGCCGCTCCGCTCCACGCCGCTCCACGCAGCGCGCACACAACCCTTCTCGACGGTTGCGTGTGCGGCGCGGTTTACTGGATTACCCGGCGTTTGCCATATGCGTACGTCGTCCGTCCGTGTGTTGAACGCAGGCAATCACCTTAATGATAATTTACGATCAGGGGCATAAACGTGTCCCGGGCCCCGGAATTGATTTGTTTACACCGGCTGGATTCTCACGCGACTCCGCGAGCGGCCTGGATCCGCTCCGGCCCTCTTACGGGTGGCCCTCTTCTCCGTGTTCTTGTTGCTTCTGCCGGTTTCTTTTGCCGAGCCGTGATTTTCGGCCTTTAAGGTCTTCATTTCCAGGTACCCGGGCCAAGGGTACGCGCGCCCGCGCCGCTCTTACGAGCTATTTTAAATCGCGACACAGGATTTATCGACCTGGGACTCGTCCCGGGATATTTATCGGGCCCGATCGATTATTTTCCATTGGCCCCGTTTACCTGGACGCATTTTTCATCACCGTTTCGAGCCGCGTCCGACTTGGCGGGCCTACGATGGAATTGTACGAGGGTTACGACGATCTCGAGAGTTTGGCTCGGCTAGCGATTAGAGTGGTATTAAGTCTGTGTGGAGAACCGTTGGGAGAGAGTATCGGGAAGTGTCGAAGTCTTGAGTAGTTGGTAGTAATTGTTCGGTTCATTTTTGCAAAGAATACTCGTAAGTACAGATATTATATTGATTAAAAGCGTCACGGGTCTGTACGAGAGCGCAAATGCTTGATCGTTCTTTGATCTTCGAGGAAAAAGTCACTGGACTGCAACACGGCTGAGAATTATCCACGGTGCCCCATGGGAGTGTTAGGACCGAGAGGACATTGTGGGAATTTTTCTGTATTCGAATATTTGAACTCTGGCGATTCGAATACTGTTCGAATACTTGATTATTCGAGTAATATTCAAATACTTGATTGTTCGAGTACTATTTGAACAGTTGGCTATTCGAGTACTACTCAAATACTTGTCTGCTTGAGTACTATTTGAATATTTGACTATTCGAGCATTATTTGAATATTTTACTCTTCGAGTATTATTCAAATATTTGACTGTTCGAGTACTATTTGAACATTTGGCTATTTGAGTACTACTCAAATACTTGCCTGTTTGATTACTATTTGAATATTTGACTATTGGAGTATTATTTGAATATTTGACTCTTCGAGTATCATTTGAATATTTGACTATTCGAGTATTATTTGAATATTTTACTCTTCGAATATTATTCAAATACTTGACTGTTGGAGTACTATTTCAATATTTGGCTATTCGAGTACTACTTAAATTCTTGTCTGCTTGAGTACTATTTCAATATTTGACTATTCGAGTATTATTTGAATATTTGACTACTCGAGAATTATTTGAATATTTTACTCTTCGAGTATTATTCAAATACTTGACCGTTCGAGTACTATTTGAATATTTGGCTATTCGAGTACTACTCAAATACTTGCCTGCTCGAGTACTAGTTGAATATTTGACTATTCTAATATTATTTGAATATTTGACTCTTCGAGTATTACTCAAATACTTGACTATTCAAATTGTTTGCATGGCGTTCAAGTAGCTTGAAATTCAAAGTATTTGAGTAGTGTGCTTCCACAAGCAGCCCCATCCTTGGTGCAATCTTATGAATACTTTGTCATTTGAATAACGATATTTGAATATTCAATTACTCGAAGAGTCCCAACCCTCAACCCTGAATTGGTAGCCGTACATTATCGACGAAACTGTTATTTTCTAGATAGTATCCGCGACACATTTATCTTATATCGTTGAAACATCGTGGAAAGTCTCGCTTAATTCGTTCGAAATTATACACTTTCATCCGGTGCTATTCAAATGAACACCGCTGCACATCCGAGCGGCTTGCAACGTTCGTAATACCGATCAATTCCCTCCATCCAGCGACCTACTTTGCTCGAAATAAGGTGTCAGTGAATTATATCGCAAATTCTTCGCGCTCACCTTCGTCGTCGGCCGTGAATCACATATCGAGATGCGATGACGATATAATTGAGTCGTAATCCGGCCGGTATGCGCGCAATTCTCGGAATCGCTCGGGCATTTTAATAATTCCGGTATCCATCGAACGCGTCAAATTAAATCGAGCGAGAATTAAAAAATTGAATCCATCTGTAACACTCTCCGTGAAGAAAACTTCGACCAGGATGAAAGTACCGGTCATTGACCCTTCCAAAAAGAAGATAAACCCTGGCAATCTTATATTTAAAAGAAACCCTTAAATATACTTATATAATAACCACAAATAGTGTTCACAGTCTCACAGATCTGGGCTAGATCTTCTTCTACGTTACAATTTCAAAAACAATGAAAATACCTGTACACTAACACCAAATAATATTCTCAGTATTTAAATTTCACCAAGTCCCTATTATCAGATTCAAATTTCGAAGAGTACTCAATTTCCATCGAGTAGTCGCTTCCTCGATCGGTATTTAGAACAACCCAGTAAGTTCTCTCGAGTTGTCGACTATCGATTGGCTTATCTCGCTACAAGATATAGAAAAACACTGTCGATCGACTTTTCGCGACGTTGGCCAGTCTCAGCTTATCCAGAACGCGTTCCCTGTTTCCATAAACTCCATGGATCCTACCAAAGTCGAGTTAAACCTATGGACGCTCCGGATCAAGATCCTCTTTTCCTCCGAGCCTGTGCCTGTGTATCAGTCGAGATGTTCAGCGACGCTGCGACTGTGTGGCTGTTGCGTCGAGGGTCCGTGTGGACTTCGTTGTACGAGCAGCTCTAATCCGTGTACAGGTGCGAGACAAATCACCTTGGACTTCGATACAGGCAACCTTGCGAACTGTTAACTTCCGACGAGGCCTGGTCGACGAATAATTCCGGGAACTCATCGTTCTCGAAGATTCAAGCAACTCACTCTGGCACCCTAACGCGACCTTTCGACCTTGCTCGTAGACCTTATCTGGCCACGTCACTGGGACACCTATTTCCAATTTTGTCACGTTCATTCGAGCTACAAAATGTGCACGAATTTAAACTTCTGCTCCAAAAGAAACAAAATGCTAATAAAATGAATATCGATGTTACTCTATAATATTAACTGAACACTATAATGGTGAATAATGTGATGGTGACTGTCACTCTAAACTTCTCTTCAAAGCGTTTACAATAAACGAATTTTAATAATTTTCAAATAATAAGTATTCTTAGGGATACTATAGAGTGACAAATAAACCGAACTATAGAATATTTCTATAGTTTGGAGAAATATGAAGAATAGACTTAAATATCGAATACTGACGGGTCAGTGAACGTGTTAAATTTATTGCACCGAATATAAATTGAATATTGTATTAAACTCGGAATACGGAGTTTTATCGAGTCAGACGCAAATTTCATTTTACCTTCGGAACTGTACCGGCCATTATGCAGGATAATACGTTTCATTCGAGTTACCGGGGTAGGTACATATTTTGGTTTCACCGGCGTGCGAGCGTAACTCACGGCGGTTTTCGATACGCGGTGCAGAATCGACCGCGGGCCGAGGGACATCTCATTTCCTCGCGGTTTGAAAAATGGCTCGCGACTTCCGCGCACCTCCGCCTCCGCCTCGAAGGGGGACGCGATTTTTACGGTAAAAACGGGACCGACGTGGAAACGTCCGCCCCGCCGTTTTGTCGTCCCATTCTTTACGCGTTGGATCACGTCTCTGTCGTCGTGACTTGGAAGATTCTTGGTGGAGAGTCAACCGAGTTCACTCGTGGATACTTGGTTGTTCCGAAACACGGGAAATGTCCTCTAGTTTTCACTCGACCGAGGATAAGACCAGATTTTCCTAATGCAGTGACTCAAAAACCGAACCGATCTTTCGGGAACTCGGCGGTTGTCCGTTTCAACCGGTGTTTTCTTTTTTTTTTTTTTTTTTTTTTTCGTTGTTGTTACGTTCATCGTGCTACCTAGGAACGCTTTTGAAACGTTTAAACCGTAAAACCGCAACCGTGCCGCGGCTAAAAGCACGAAACTTCCAAATGAAAATGTTCCATCTGATCCTATTTCGTCCGAGTTGGGGAGGCACTCGTGATTTCCCAGAAACGATCGTGCACTTTCCCTTTGCCGTTCAAACGTCGACAGCGTTTTACGAGGCGCCGGGAGATTCCGCCGAGGACTTTCAGCTTTCGTCGTCCCGTGGATAATTTTCACGAGAGGGAAGATGTTCTCTTGACGCGGCGATTCTTCCGCGAATTACGACCTTCAGAGACGCGCTTCACTCGGGGATCACTTGTCAAATTTTTCTGTATTCGGGTGGTATTGCAGTATTCGATTACTCAGATACTGCTCGAACAATTGACTACTCGAATGTTACTCGAATATTCGATTGCTCGAATACTACTCGAATACTTGATTATTCAAGTACTACTCGAATAATTGATTATTCAAGTACTACTCGAATACTACCCGAATACTTGATTATTCAAGTACTACTCGAACACTACTCGAATACTTGATTATTCAAGTACTACTCGAACACTACTCGAATACTTGATTATTCAAGTACTACTCGAACACTACTCGAATACTTGATTATTCAAGTACTGCTCGAATACTACCTGAATACTTGATTATTCAAGTACTACTCGAATACTACTCGAATACTTGCATAGTAGAATAGTATTCGAATATGTTACTACTCAAACATTCGAGCAACGGTACTTGAATACTTGTGGCATTCGAGTAGCTCTAAAATACTCGATTATTAAATTACTCGAACAATACCAAACCGAATTTCACCGCGATCGACTCGTCCCGACAAAGTCGAGGACATGAATTGCAGGAAGGACACATCGGAAACCTAATGAACCCTCGTTCGAAACGCAAACGGAGCCGCTCGCAAACTTTAATGTCCCGCGCTCCATAACCAGCGCTCTCTAGTTTTGCAAGCCCTAATTTCAACGCTAATAAATCGATTACGTCCGCGCTTTAATAGCTCTACGGGACGGAACCGTCCATTTGTAGCGCGTAACTTCTCCATTGGCCGTATATCGGTATTGTAACCGACTGTATCGAAACGGAAACAGATCGAGGGAGGACTCGACGCGACGAACGAGCGGCAGATTTTCCGCGGGCGGTCCGGATTTTTATTTTCGTGCGGCTCGGCCCCTGGAACGGACACTGTCAGATCTGCCAATACCAAACGTTCGATGTAATTCGAACAGGTTTTATTACAGAACGAACGACGACCCCGCGGGCAACCGAAGCGACGTCGCGAATCGCTCGCGGCGGACACCTGTCCGAAATGTCTGTTATCGTTTGAAAGCGACGAAAGTGTCCCGAATCGAGGCCAAGGAATCTCGACTACTTGTGATCGATCAGGACCGTGGATCCCTGTACACTCGTTAAAGGTGCGTGTCACACGCGACATTAAGTCGGACTTTTATTGCCGTGAGAGTGAGTTTCACGAGTGGCTCGCCCTCGTGAGAACCGAAGGTTGTGTCGTCGCGACGATCGGTGTCACGAAACCGACCTGTGTTTCATTTCTAGCGACAGTTACAAGGTCGTGTCACGAATCCGGGAACACGATTGACCACTGTCGTCAGGTTCTTTCAACGATATTGTGCTACTTGTACGCGAGGATGCGTGCACCAGTGTCTCGGGCAATGATGGAAAATTGAAATCGTTGATTATCAATAAGCGAGGTACGGATAGATTGTCGTCAGGTTCTTTCGGCGATATCGTGTTACCTGTACGCGGGGATACGTGCTCCAGTGTCTCGAATAATGATAGAAAATCGAAATCGTTGATTATCAATAAGCGAGGTAAGGATAGATTGTCGTCAGGTTCTTTCGGTGATACCGTGTTACCTGTACGCGAGGATGCGTGCACGAGTGTCTCGGGTAATGATGGAAAATCGAAATCGTTGATTATCAATAAGCGAGGTACGGATAGATTATTGCCATAAGAGTAAATTTCACGAGTAGCTCGCCCTCGTGAGAACCGAAGGTTGTGTCGTCGCGAGGATCGGTGTCTCAGGCAATGATGGAAAATCGAAATCGTTGATTGATTATCAATAAGCGAGGTACGGATAGATCGTCGTCAGGTTCTTTCAGTGATATCGTGTTACCTGTATGCGAGGATGCGTGCACCAGTGTCTCGGGTAATGATGGAAAATCGAGACCGTTGATTATCAATAAGCGAGGTACGGATAGATTATCTTTCAACGTTTGTGTCGTTACTTTCATGCGGAACCGTGATCAACGAAGTCTCACGGGTCGTTCGAAAATCGGGACAATTAATTATAAATAAGCGAAGCACAAGTGGACGTTCGTTCAATGTTATCGCGTTACTCGTACGCAAGGATGCGTACGGTAGCACCTCGGATAATGATGGAAACTCGAGACCGACGATTATCAATAAGCGAAGCAAAGGTATAGAATTTCTCGTATCGACTGTTAAAACAGGAGAACGAACAGTTTCCAACTAGGCGAAGTGCGCGAAGAATCACAGAATCGACTGGTAAGAATCTTGATCTTGAATCCGGGCAAAAAATTGTATCGACTTACGATGGTCCACTCTCGGTTACAACGCGCGGTAAAAATACCTTTTCGATCTTCCTCGACTAATCGTCAGCGTCTGGGAATTGTCTACGAGCTGATGTCAATGGAAGAAGAAAAAAAAACAAAACCGTGAAATCATACTTCGATCTCGCTTCGCGAGTCCTCCGCGCCCGTCATCGATAATTCAACATCGACGTTCCATCAAAACGCATCCCGCTAGACGCGCGCTGCGCCGATGGGAACACGGCGAGAGCTGCAAGAGGATCGTATGAAAGTGTTATCAATCTTGAGCGGTTGTTTACGACAAGCGTTCGAGGCTTCTCGATTTGGCGGGGCTCCAGCGCGCGCGCGTATGAATACGTGAACAGCGGTGAAGTCGACGAGGATTCGATTGGAATCGATGGAAACGCGCGAACAAGCCTCGCGACGCTCCGGATCCGCTTCGAGGACTGGGCCACGTTTTCTAGAAACCAACCTGGAAGCCCTGTGGAAAGTATTCGCTACGCCGTAGAATGAAAGGGAGGTGGGATAGCTTGCGCGAGGGGGGATGGTGAAAAGTGCCCCTCGCGCGCAAATCGCATTCCCCTAACCTTCCACGAGTCCGTATTACCCGTATACCGCGGTTAACTGCAATTATAGCGGTCGATTATTAAAAAAAAGAAAAAAGGAAAGAGGGGTAAATAGAAAAAAAATAGTAAAAAAATACTCTCTCGCTCGCGCGCGAGCAAATAAAATGCAGCAGCAGTTACCCACGAACCGTTTATTAATGGTTTTTTGCCGGCAATTCATATTCGTTATCGCTCTAAAACATTCTCCGGCTCGCTTGCGAGGAGAGGGTGCACGGTGACCGAAGTTTAAATTTTCACCATTGGGCTGAGTGGTGGGGGTGGTTGGGGGTGGGTCTTTTCATTTTTATTCTTTTTTTTTACGGTTCACATAAATGTTCCGTTTCGACGTCGAAACGCGATGCTCCACGGAGAAATGATTTCGAGGAGGGTTGGGGGTAGGGGGCACGTCGCGAGATCATCGACGCGCGAACGATCGTCGTGAGAGCTCGCGTAGCCCCAAGCACGAGATTTTTCGCCGACTCGTGGAGAATCGGTGAGGCTTTCTCGCCTCCCGGCGGGACATTTCGCGGAACGACGACGACGCTCGGCGTCGTCGCGCTCGCGAGTACCCCCGGGGCCCCGCGGATGTTTCGTTTAATGGCGCCGGGTGTCGAAGAGGAGGTGAACTTTGACGGAGAGTGTCGTGCGGGGAATTTCCGGGACCCTTTGCGCCGCGATATTTCTAAATTTCCAGGCCACGGTAAGACGAGACGTCAAAGCGGTCCTCGTGGAATTTCCGAGCAGCTACCACGGTCGTCGTATCTCTCGAGGCATTAAACATACATGGGGTAGCGTGAATTTGTCATTACGGTACGCCGGAATTGGACACACGAAGTGCACGTAAGTCGGGAGAAAAATGGGATGTAATTTTTTTTTATTCAACGACCCTGCCGGAATTATAGTAACGAGACCCGACAGCAAAACAAGACACCGACGAGCGGTACACAATTTCTCGAACTATTCGGTGTAAAAATTATTCAAAAGCTACCAGAAGGATATTTATTCGCTATTCAGTGCGTAACGGGTAACGAATAATCAATTCGTCCGGTTCTCGACAAATACAATTCGAATACTTGCGAATTACCGTGTCGTTCGAATACTCGAGTATCCCGATTATTATTCGAATACTTAAGTACAGCGAGCACTATTCGAATACTTAAGTATCTAACGTTATTTAGATACTTGAGTATTCGAAGATTATTCGAATGCTTGAGTATCCCAATTACTATTCGAATACTTAAATATCTTAATTATTATTCGAATACTTAAGTATTCCAACATTATTCAGATACTTGAGTATCCTAATTACTATTTGAATGCTTGAGTATCCCAAAATTATTCGAATACTCTAGCATTCAAAAACTATTCGAATGTACGAGCATCCCGATTACATTCTAATATTGTTTCGAATACTATTCAAATACTATTCAAACACTATTCGAATACTATTCAAAGGCTGTTCTAATACTATTCAAATACTATTCAAAGGCTGTTCTAATACTATTCAAATACTATTCGAATACTATTCAAAGGCTGTTCGAATACAATTCAAAAACTATTCGAATACTATTCAAAGGCTGTTCGAATACTATTCAAATACTATTCAAAGGCTGTTCGAATACTATTCAAATACTATTCAAAGGCTGTTTGAATACTATTCAAATACTATTCGAATAAAATTGAAATCATATTCGAATGCTATTCGAATGCTATTCAAATACTATTCAAAAACTATTCAAATTCTGTTCAAATACTTTTCGAATACTGTTCAAATACTGTTCAAAGGCTATTCAAATACTATTCAAAAACTATTCAAATACTGTTCAAATACTTTTCGAATACTGTTCAAAAACTATTCAAAAACTATTCAAATACTATTCAAAAGCTATTCAAATACTGTTCAAACACAATTCAAACCCTATTCAAAGATTATTCGTATACCCAAGTATCCCAATAAAATTCGACCGCTCTCCACAAATTCGAACGATTCAAACTCCGGGAAATTCGGTTACGGAGACTGCGACAACCGTACAGTCCCGTGCAAGCCACTTCCAACCATCGGCCGTGGAACGTTCCCGCGACGAAGCGTCGCTCGATAATTCTTTCCTCGTGTTCGATCCGACGCGTTCCAGGTGGAACTCGGTTCGTCCCGATCCGAAAGAAGCGGCTCGATTTCCGCAAGGCGTTCCCCATAACTTCGGCTGGAAGGACTGCAGGCCGAGCTCCCGTGAGCGCGGCGAACTTTTTGCCAGAGGAGTTGCTCGTGCAGAGCACGAACCCTGTTATCTTCGAACGTGTCGAGTTACCTCGTTAACCAACAATGGCCCAGCCACGAACGAACGAACGAACGAACGAACGCGTCTCGGGCAACGCGTGACAACTTTTCACTTTACGACGCCGGTCTACGTGCGACCGCCAACCACGACGCTACCCAGAACACGCGAAAAATTCGCTCGGCGTCCTCTTACGCGAAAATCGGAAAGAAGAACCCGGTTCCCGAGCCGCTCGTTACCCGGAAAGGCAAATAGCGCGACGAGAACGACGGAGACGCCTCGAACGACGCTCTATCCGTTGCTGAGCGTTCGACAAAGTTTGCATTCGCGTCGAAGGGGACCACCGCGTCACCAGAGGGTTCCAGATCCTTTCAGGATTCACCTTCTCTCTCTCTCACTCTCTCCCTCTCTTTCTACGGCCAACGTTGCACGACCTTTCTTGTCTCGCTTACTCGCGCCATTGAACTTTGAAATTCTCCGCGGTCTCGGATACTACTCGCTCGCTACATTCGATTACACGGAACGAGTGGACCTTAAGTGCACTTCGTACCACCGTCTTTATCCTCAACCTCCCCCCTTCCTTCCCCAAGATCGACAGGACGTGCCAGAAGCTTTAACGTTTCCGCGGGACCGATCGTTAAAAACGTTGAACTCGAAGATCGAGCAACGAACAGGTCCCTCGTTCTCGATCCGAGATTACGTTTCGATAATCGACCTAACCTTGCGTTTTTTAAACAGCTTCCACTCGAGGAGTTCCAATTCTTTCACCGAAACACCGTTCGTGGAAAGTTTTCTAAATTCAGGGGAATTTTTGTATCTGTTTCAAGGGGATGTGTATATGTTTTTCCAGAAAGGAACGTTTATTTATCGAAGAAGCAGTGTCGAGCGGTTGGGTGGCAAACAACGTGCCCTCGTAAATAGTTCGTCATTTTTTGGAGCACATTCGGGTTGAAATTTATTCGTGAAAAAATTAATTCTTTTCAATTTATGCGATACGAAATGGTTCGGTGGCAAACAACGTGTCCTCGTAAATAGTTGTTCATTTTTTGGAACACACTCGGGCTGAAATTTATTCGGGAAAAAATTAATTTTTCTTTTCAATTTATGCGATACGAAACGGTTGCGTGGAAAACAAAAGACTCTCGTGGAGAGTTTTCGAGGTTTTGGTACACATTGTTGAAATTTATTCGAGAAAGAATCTTTTTACCCATCGTAATTTTTACTGATTACGCAATGACTAATCTCAGAAAAAATTTCGAGAGTGGTTCGAATCGTGGTGATTTTCCTTTTAGAGATCAATGTTTCGAGAAACGAAATTACCCGGGAAATTTAAAGAAATTTTAATTCGCGATAAAAGTATCGTGCGAAAGGGGACGAGTGTATTGTTTATTTGATGACAGTGTTGAGCAATTTACGCGTTGACGAGCGATCTGATCCTACTGGCGAGCGATCGTGAAATTTCTTTCCCGGTAGCGACGGGGGACAAGTGGAATTCGTAATGTTTTCTTATCTGGGCCGCGGAATTTTTAATGACTCATTTACATCGGGGACACGGTGTTCATCGGCGGTCGTTAATCACGGCGACGAAATATTGTCACGCGGGCGTAGATTGGCTGCATTATTCCAGGCCGTGCTCGTCGACGTCCCCGAAGCCATCGATCGCCACGGAATTAATAAATATGCACGCGACGGATCGCGCGTTACGTTTGCATTACGCGGTCGTATCAACCGCTGCAGCCGTTAATCTGACGTCGCGTGACAACGTTATGGGAAACGTGGCCCGCGCACGGAGTTAAGGATACAACCCCACCCCTTCCAGCGGTGCTCCACCCCCTTCACCCCGCCCACCTCGATTCAATTTCGTGGCTCGAGTTCAAGGTGAAGATAGCGCGTCAAACTTTGCCCCGGCTGTGGACAAGATAGATTTTCAATTGAAATGAAAATTTTTTATTGTCTATTACGTGCTTTGGGAGAAGCTTAAAAAATGTGTAATTAGAAAAATTATTTTAGAAGAATATGTATGGAGATAATACAAAAAATAAATATCACAAGTTTAAGGTGAAGTTAGAGTGTCAGACTTTGCCCTGACTGTGGACAAGATAGATTTTAAATTGAAAGAAAATTTGTAATTGTTTATTACGTGCTTTGGAACAAGCTTAAACAATATGTAACTAGAAAAATTATTTTAGAAGAATATGTATGGAGATAATACAACAAAAAAATAAATATCTCAAGTTCAAGGTGAAGTTAGAGAGTCAGACTATGGATAAAATAGATTTTGAATTAAAGAAAAAAGACAAAGAGAAAGAAAATTTTTAATTGTTTATTACATGCTCCAGGACAAGCTTAAAAAATATGTAATTAGAAAAATTGTCTTAAAAGAATGTATGAAAAAATTAGTTCAACAGAATGTATGAAAAAAATAATTTGAAAAGAATGTATGAAAAAAATAATTTGAAAAGAATGTATGAAAAAAATAATTTGAAAAGAATGTATGAAAAAAATAATTTGAAAAGAATGTATGAAAAAAATAATTTGAAAAGCATCTATGAAAAAAATAATTTGAAAAGAGTGTAAAAAAATAATTTTAAAAACAAGCCCTGCCTGTGTGAGACGTAACATACAATTTAGCAAACAAAGGAAGGGGAAAATATTAAGGAATGCGCGTGTGTGAAATTTTTTATGCACTCTTAGATTGCTCTGCCTCCACCATCTTTCGCGTTAATCCGAGGATCTGCGCAAAAGTTACGAAAAGGGGGGTTTCTTAGGGTCCGTGAGAACGGAGCAAGCGGTACCGGCAATAATTGCTTAATTATTGCCCCCGACTTCGCGAAGGAGAGCACCAAGTCGCTGAAAAATGTACAGCCCATCCCCACTCCCGCGTAAATTACGATGAGTTATTCATAGATAAACTTCCCGGGGAAAATTGCTGGCCAACTCGCGAAACGATGGTAACTTCCTTGCGACCGCGTAGCCGACGTCCACGAAACTTTCTGAGAAATAGCGTCCCTTAGCGTGATGGGCTTCCGGTGCAGTATACCGAAGCCGCACTCGATGTCCGTATAAATCTCGAGCGAGTGGCCCAATCGTGAGTTTCCAAGAGCAACTCCCGGGACATGCACGTGTTAGCGGCGTCGCGTTAGCGACCACGAGAAAATTCCACACGCGTTGCTCGACAGGAAAGATGATCACGTGGAAGAAAAAAGATCGCGGTCAAGAAGACGCTGCAAATGGGACTACTCGACGAATTTGTCTGTATTCGAATATATCGAGTGTCTTGTGATTCAAATATTCGGTGAATATAATTCGAATACTTGATGAATGTAATTCGAATAATTGAGTACTCGACGAATGTAATTCAAATACTTGACGAATATAATTCGAATACTTGACGAATATAATTCGAATACTTGACGAATATAATTCGAATACTTGACGAATATAATTCGAATACTTGACGAATATAATTCGAATACTTGACGAATATAATTCGAATACTCGACGAATATAATTCGAATACTTGAATCTCGTCGAATATAATTCGATTACTTCAACACTCGACGAATATAGTTCAAATATTGGAATACTTGACGAATATAATTCGAATACTTGAATCTCGACGAATATAATTCGAATACTTGAATACTCGACGTATATAGTTCAAATATTTGAACACTCGACGAATATAATTCGAATACTTGAATACTCGACGAATATAACTCGAATACTTCAATACCCAAAGAATATGATTCGAATATTTCAGCATTCGGTGAATGCGATTCTAACATTTAACTATTCGACAAATACGATTCTTACATTTGAATACTCGACAAATACGATTCGAATACTTGAATACTCGTCAAACATAATTCAAATGTTTGAGTACTTGGCGGTCGTAATTCGAATATTTGAGTACCTCCAGCAGTAACTTACAAATCACAAAATCACAGAAGACAACTTAGCTAGCAATACACACCCATTAAAGCAAAAAATAATCGATCGAGAACCGTTTCAATTACGTGTTCACTGACCACCCCCTCCAATGCTACTTTTTTCCCCCGATCACTTTTTATCCTTTCCAGTAAACAGCGTTCACCAACAACAAAAATTTCGTAAATTGCATCGCAAACACGTAGCGTCCGAATCGTGACGCCCCCCGCCCCCGATGTAAAATAAAACATGACTCGATGACGTCTCGAGGTTACTCGAGCGTAAAACGTTCAGCGGACCGGCGTCGCGACGCGTCCTCTCCTCGTGGGCGACGCTCGACGTATTTCGCCGTGGTTTTCGAGAATCCAACGGAGACTCGAATTTCAGCGTGGCACGATGACGTGAACCATCCACCCCCTTCCCCCCACCCCTCAATCTTCAACTACTCGTGCAATAATTCATGCGCGACGGATAAGAATTTCCCAGCCGGAGATCTCTCCACTTTTTCGCAATACGAAAGTTCACGACGTAGTTCGATCGCGAAACCTTGGCTGTTCCCCGAGTCCCGTGTTTTCAATCGTAATCTCACCCGTAATCGAGTACCGGATAATTACAATTTCAAGTCGTTGTTGCACGTTTCGCGTCGTTTCTATGACCTGGAATCGCGAGCGTGTAACTTAACCCTCGGTTTACCGACTTTAATTACTCTACGCGATTGTCTACGCGCGGGCTTCTGTGTTTCCGCGCGTTGCACGTTTTACTTTTTAATTTGAATAAATTAAGCTCACGTTGACCTCGTTATCTTTTCCCCCTGCGCTGTTTTCGTTTACCGGAAGGGAAGAAAAGTGATCGGGGGGAAAAAGTAGCATCGGACGGTGGTCAGTGGACACGTAATTGAAACGGTTCTCGATCGATTGTTTTTTGCTTCAATGGATGTGTGTTGCTAGCTAATTTGTCGTCTGTGATTTTACGATTCGTAAGTCAGTAGAGGTACTCAAATATTCGAATTACGACCGCCGAGTACTCGAACATTTGAATTATATTTGTCGAGTATTCAAGTATTCGAATCATATTTGTCGAGTATTCAAATGTAAGAATCGTATTCGTCGAATACTTAAATGTTAGAATCGTATTCACCGAATGCTGAAATATTCGAATCGTATTCGTTGGGTATCGAAGTATTCGAATTATATTCGTCGCGTATTCAAGTATTCGAATCATATTTGTCGAGTATTCAAATGTAAGAATCGTATTCGTCGAATACTCAAATGTAAGAATCGTATTCACCGAATGCTGAAATATTCGAATCGTATTCGTTGGGTATCGAAGTATTCGAATTATATTCGTCGCGTATTCAAGTATTCGAATCATATTTGTCGAGTATTCAAATGTAAGAATCGAATTCGTCGAATACTCAAATGTTAGAATCGTATTCACCGAATGCTGAAATATTCGAATCGAATTCGTTGGGTATTGAAGTATTCGAATTATATTCGTCGCGTATTCAAATGTAAGAATCGTATTCGTCGAATACTTAAATGTTAGAATCGTATTCACCGAATGCTGAAATATTCGAATCGTATTCGTTGGGTATCGAAGTATTCGAATTATATTCGTCGCGTATTCGAGTATTCGAATTATATTCGTCGAGTGTTCAAATATTTCAACTATATACGTCGAGTATTCAAGTATTTGAATTATATTCGTCGAGATTCGAAAACCGTTCTCTCGTCGATACATTCATCCGCGTTGTTGTTACATCAACGTTGTCGTTTCTTCGTTCGCTATTGCTTATTGTCCCCCCGTGTCGTCGTCATGGTGCCGTTGTCTTCGTCGTTACCGTACCGCGCAGTGGCTCGAAGCGAATACCTTTCGTCACGCAACGACACGCAACAATTCCGCGTCCCGTTCGGTCGTTGCGAGCGAATCGCAACCGTGACCGATCCAAGGGAACGAATAGTCGTGGAAAGAAACTCGCCAGATATCAACGAAACAACCCCAATCGGACGTGTCGTCCGCGTAATACCACGGAGACGGAATTCCGTGGGACAACGAAAAGTTTCGAAGTTAGTTCCGGCACGAAAGCGTAATTTGCACGCGGAAGGTTGCCGCGCGCCGGCTGTCGTCGCTCGTATTATCGTTGACGTCCGTACGGCCGCGTGTTCGCTCGCGCTTTTCGCGACAGCCGCCGCGACAATCTTATCACCGGCACGCTCACCTACACCGATGTCGCATAATGAGTACGTCTTATCGTTTACGGATGCTCGTTAAGACGGTGTGTCCCACGGGTATCGATGAAACTTCGGAAACTTCCTCGTCTCGCGACAACTCTCCACCCTTTTGTTCGGATTTATTAGCCTCTTCGATCCGTCCTGAGAAAACATCGGTGATTTTCTACGATGGTTTTTCTTTGAGATGTCTCGTCCAAGGTCGTAATATCGAGCTGAATTTGCGAGGAAGGTGTCTTGTTGTGAAGGTGTGGACAGTTTGTAAATGTTTGCATCAACGGTGTTTAAAACTTTGAAGCTATCTGGACCTGACTTCACCTTGCCCAACTTAATTTAATTTAGGTTAATCTATCCTCGAATTACAGGAATGTGGAATGATTGGGTTAGATTGAGTGATTTTCTTCTACGGTTTTTCTTTGAAATATTTTGTCAAGGTCATAATATCGAAACTGAACTTGTAAGAAAGGTATCTCTTCGTGAAGGTGTGGACAGTTTGTAAATGTTTGCATCAACGGTGTTTAAAACTTGGAAGCTATCTGGACCTGACTTCACCTCGCCCAACTTAATTTAATTCGGGTTAATCTATCCTCAAATTATAGGAACGTAGAATGATTGGGTTAGATTGAGTTATTATCCTCTTCGATTCGTCGTGAGAAAACATCGGTGATTTTCTTCGATGGTTTTTCTTTGAGATGTCTCGTCAAGGTCATAATATCGAAGACAAACTTACGAGAAAAATACTTTTTTGCAAATGTGTGGACACTTTGCAAAAGTTTACATCAACGGTGTTTAAAACTTCGAACCTATCCAGACCTGACTTCACCTCGCCCAACTTAATCCAATCCGGGTTAATCTATCCTCGAATTACAGGAACGTAGAATGATTAGGTTAGATTGGGTTAGATTTTATTGGGGCGAGGTTGCAGGCAGAGGAGCTTCGCCTCGGATTAAGTCAAATTAGATTAAAAGGCACAGAGGAATTCCGATTGTTCGGTATACTCGAAACTCGAGATCATTGCAATAAGCAGAGTACAATATACACTAGCGAACATATTTTCGCGCGTAACTTTGAAAATAGAACCGAAATTGCAACGCGTGTAGGAAAAAGTTATTCAGAACTATGACCTTGGTAAGATTTGTCAATATCTTCGGAACAAAGCTTCCAGAAAATATCGTGCAATACCTAAACGAATGAAAAAGATCAATGGTGGTTTTGTCACGAATGGGTCTATTTTTACCCAGAAAGACTTCTGTTTATTTATACCATTAATACAGTTTTTCTTGTAATGAAAAAGGGTAAGATAAAATAGCGGAATCTTTACACGAAAAATTTCTACGAAGTTACCTTACGGGTCCGTTTGGACCCAGGCGTGGTCTCTTTCGCGATCGTCGAATAAAACGTTTGTTTGGACGAGTCGTTTTCATTGTTTTCACAACAAAGTATCTATCCCTGAATTATTACGAGACGTACAATTGACAGTTCCGATTTTCGATCATTAAACGAAGCGCGTCACCGATCGAGCGCAATCACCGAAAAAAAAAGAAAAAAAAACAAAAAACCATGCTCGCGAACGAAGACGCGTAGAAGAAGATTCCACGGTCGTTGGAAAAATTAATTAGTTCCCCCATGGGTAAGGAGACCGCGTCACGCAGGGCTGGAAGGGGCCCTGGAAAGCACGGCTTAATTATGAATAATCGCGCGATTTTTATCAACCGGAACGTCCGCGAAAAAGTTTCGAATCGCCGCGAATATTTCGCATTTAGCGACGGGGCAGAAGCAGTTCATCCCGTTGGTTAATTACTCGGAGCATTAATAAAGCACGCAGATAATCTCAGCCAGTCCGCGTTAATGAGTATGTAAGAGACCCCCGCGCCCTCCACGGTACCCACAGGATTACCTTAACAAGGACGAGGGATTTCGCGCGTAGCATAGGTGGAGAAGACAATTTACGCGGCCTTTCGTGGCCTGGGAAATGCGAGGCTATAGAAAAATATACCTCGCTGCTTTCGTTTCGTTTCGTTACGCCTCTGGCTACTTCTTCGTGGCCGGTGTCGGGGTGGAGGAGGTGGAGGAGGGGCTTTACGCTTTAATCCTTATAAATTCGTACTTTCTCGTCGACCCCTTAACCCTCGGTTCTGCCCGGAATCCCCCCAGCACGCGCGCAAAACCGCGTAACATTTTTAACACTTCGCGGCTCGAAACAGTCCACGACGCGTTCTCGCCGCAGCCGGAAAACTGGCGGACGTAGAACGAAACGAAATTAACGCTAATAGGGACGGGAACTGGACTACTTCGATGCTCCGAACGCGTATTTTTAACGTCAAAGTAACAAGAATGCGACGCAAGAAGAATAACTTATGTTTTACCTTCTTTCGATGTAAGCGGTTTCTTTTCTAAAGACGCTGTTTTCAAACGTGGTAAAGGCTTCTTTTGGTGGAAGAATAACGAAATTGGACTATTCAAATGTTCGATCAGTGATATTCCCATGAACTCGATAGCCTGGTACGAGAATAATTGAATAATCGAGTAATGATGTTCTAGTGTTTTAATATTCGGATACTCAATTGCTCGAGTGTTTAATGATTTGAGCAATCGACTATTCAAGTACTCGAATATTCGAATATTTGAGTATTCGAGTACTCGCTTCTTTGAATGTTCAAGTATTCGATCACTCCACTATCCAAATACTCAAATATTCGAACATTTGAGTATTCGAGTACTCGATTCTTTGAATGTTCAAATATTCGATCATTCGACTATTCAAGTACTCAAATACTCGGTCACTCGACTATCCAAGGACTCAAATATTCGAACATTGAGTATTCAAGTACTCGCTTCTTTGAATGTTCAAACATTCGATCACTCGACTATCCAAGTACTCAAATATTCCATCACTCGACTATCCAAGTACTCAAATACGCGATTACTCGACTATCCAAGCACTTAAATATTCGAACATTGAGTATTCAAGTACTGGCTTCTTTGAATGTTCAAATGTTCGATTACTCGACTATCCAAATACTCAAATATTCGATCACTCGACTACCCAAGTATTCAAATATTCGATCACTCGACTGTCCAAGTACTCAAATATTCCATCACTCGACTATCCAAGTACTCAAATACGCGATTACTCGACTATCCAAGCACTCAAATATTCGAACATTGAGTATTCAAGTACTGGCTTCTTTGAATGTTCAAATATTCGATTACTCGACTATCCAAGTATTCAAATACTCAATCACTCGACTATCCAGATATTCAAATATTCCATCACTCGACTACCCAAGTACTCAAATATTCCATCCCTCGACTATCCAAGTACCCAACCTTCGAACACTCATCTATTCGAATACTCGAGTATCCAAAGCGCTCGAGTACCCGCGCGATACTCGCTTACGAAATTATTCCACTAATTTCACTGCTTCCAGACACCAAGAATTCCCCAGTCGCATCTCCGGTTCCATTGAACGACGACTTCGAACGCTTCTTCTTCTTCTTCGGTTAAACGTGGCGCGAGAATTCCAAGTACGAGGTATTCCACGCGCGAAATCTTGGCTCGGTCGAGCATTCCACCTCCCGCGCGACTGATCGCCCCGCTGTTTGAGCGCTCGCATTAACGTAATCGTATCATCCCGTAAGGGGAATCGTCTCCGGGAGATTCGAGGATCCGGCGCAAGGCCAAGCGTCGCGATACGAGGACGCGGGTGATGGTCTCTCGGTACTCCGGCTAGCAATTCACGCGGAATTTGCATAAGTCGTGGAAGCGTAATGTTCCGTGGTGGATGTGCATCAGCTGCGCGGCCGCGGAGGGAGTTACGTGCCAGTAACCAGCTCGTCGTCCTCGGGGTGTCTTCGGTGCCTCCTTGTCCGTGAACTGCAGATGTCGGAGCAGCTCCTTCAGCGTTGATCCCGGTGAAACGAGCTCACTTTAATTCATACTTGGGGGGCTAACGGTCTGGTAAAACGGTTACGCGGCTTCGTAATTTATGCCCCGTGATGAGGGGCAGGTGTCCGGGTGGTGGGGGTGTAACGGTTCCCAGAAGCGCGTTGAACGTGGTCGGTACTTTTATCGAGGGCGAGCGAGCTTGCAACGTTTCGTAAAGAGAAAAGAATCGAACGAGGCACAAGCGACAGGACAAAATGAAAATAAACAACGAAAAAAATATTCAACCTGAAAGAAACACCCATTCGAGCGTAAATATATTTTGAACGACCCTGTATTACTCGGTGTCGTGATAAAAAAAAAGCGATTCCAAAAAGAAAAAATTTCTTCACCAAGATCAACGAGGAGAACAAAATTTAATGTTCGGTCGAGATAAAAATTGCCCGCGATGGATCGAGAGTTAGAAAATGAAGAATTACCGAGGTGGGTGTTCATCAACGTCCAAGTTGGTGCAATATACCGCGGTATTTTTAAATTAACGGTGTATAACCGTGGAACGGGTCGATATCCGTTGAATTTTTTTGTTTATTTCGGAGCGAACTATTCGTTTCACCGGCGTTTATATCTCGCGTATCTTGTAACGATGTACGGTGGAAGAATGGAAATTTCAAATAGAATTACATTCCAAACTCGAGGCGCTCGGGGGTGGGGGCTAGGGGTTCGATGAATTCGATGCACCGGAAGCCGACGTTATTTCGGAGGAGTTACCCGCTCGCGAAACCATGGGGCGATTTTCACAGCACGCCGCGACTTCGCTACGTGTAACGCGCGCGAATCTTGGCATTCAATTCCCCGGGGAAATTAAGGGTGAATAAAATCGAGCGGTAGTTAATAGTTGGCTCCTTTTTTGCGAGGGGTCGCGGTGCATTTTCGAGAACGACCGTACCCGCCAGTAAAATTCCTCGAGGTGAAGCTTCACGGGTTGGGGTGAGAGGGGAACAATCGCGGAATAATCGTGCTACGTGGAAAGAGGAATGGGGCGGGGGGTGTGGGGTGGGGGGATGTAACACAATTTTCCGCGATACTCGTTTTAGTCGAAATATCGGGGGCTTTTATAAAATTGGACGACCCGGTGCGTTCTCTCTGCTTTCTGAAAGTGTCTCTTTACCTTTTCGGTGTCTCGTTCCATCGCGCATCAACCGATGCTCGTTTTTTTAATAATTCAACAGCGACGGTTTACATGAAACATCAAACGGCGCGCGAGATACGCGTGCGATTTATTTTCAAACGGAGTCTAACGAAACGAAGACTCTGGAACGGAATCGTCGAAAAATTTGGCTGCGACTACTTGTTGAATTTTTCTGTACTCGAATACTTTAGTGGTTCGAGTCTCGATGTAATTCGAATACTATTCGAATACTTGAGTGGTTCGAGTCTCGATGTAATTCGAATACTATTCGAATAATTGAGTGGTTCGAGTCTCGATGTAATTCGAATACTATTCGAATACTTCAGTGGTTAGAGTCTCGATGTAGTTCGAATACTATTTGAATACTTCAGTGGTTAGAGTCTCGATGTAATTCGAATACTATTCGGATACTTGAGTGTTCCGATACTTCGCGGAATGATCGAGTATCTATCGCGGATATTCGTAGTACTTGAATAGTACGATGTAATTTAGAAATCATGTTCTTCGAGTTCGTTATTCCTTTTCAAACTTTATTTCCATTTAAGATATCCTAATGTTCGGATACTCAGATATTCGAAGTGTGTTCGTTGTATTCTAATACTCAAACATTCGAAGTGTATTCGTTGCACTCGAATACTCAAATATTCGAAGTGTACTCCGTGAATTCGAATACTCAAATATTCGAAGTGTATTCGTTGCATTCGAATACTCAAACATTCGAAGTGTACTCGTTGCATTCTAATACTCAAATATTCGAAGTGTATTCGTTGCATTCGAATACTCAAATATGCGAAGTGTATTCGTTGCATTCGAATACTCAAATATTCGAATTGTCCTTGTTGCACTCGAATACCCAAATATTCGAATTGTACTCTTTGTACTCGAATACCCAAATATTCGAATTGTACTCGTTGCACTCGAATATCCAAATATTCGAATTGTACTCGTTGCACTCGAATACCCAAATATTCGAAATGTACTCATTGCACTCGAATACCCAAATATTCGAATTGTATTCATAGCATTCGAATACCTATATTCGAATATTTCCTATCGGACATTAATCTTCCAAAAACCAACTTCAACTTCTGTGTATCTACTCTTGGACTATACTTCGAATTCCTGCTACTTTTAACGGCTCGATCCTACAGGATAAAATGTACCTGCTTTGGGTTATTCCTTTCGTATTTTCTATCGGGTTGTAATTCATACCGACGTTTTTCATATCTGGAAAAGATATCGTTATCCCGGATAAAAAAAATCATATCTCTCCGTCTTCGTTCATCTCTCTCTCTCTCTCTCTCTCTCTCTCTCTCTCTCTCTCTCTCTCTCTCTCTCTCTCTCTCTCTCTCTCTCTCTCTCTCTCTCTCTCTCTCTCTCTCTCTCGCTCTCGCTCTCTCTGGGTTATCGCCTAGTATGCTAACTCGTTCCTTTTCCCATGGAACGCGGTATAGATCCGTCGCAGGAGCCGCGAAGTTCCTCGAGTTTCTCCAACTGCCGGCTCTCACTTCCGGGTTGGAAATCGCGAGGGACAAGCGGAATGGATCGCCTCATCCCGACTGGGAAACCGTCCGCCTGGCTGTCTGCGTTCTGGAGACGAACGCGCGCGGATTACGGATTACGCATTGAAGCCGCGGCGGAAAGTAAAAGGATCGCGATAGTTGGAGACTCGTCGGCTCCGAGTTGGAAAGAGAAACAGATTTTCTCCCGTCGTAACGGTTCACCGTTTCTTCGTTGGTTTATGCTCGGTGGATCGGCGACAGTCTAGGGTCCTGTTATTTCAAATATTCACTCGTGTACAGCCGCTCAACGTAAAATGGAACGTTCGTGGTGAACTCGAAATTAAATATTCGAAGATGAAGTGTCTCGTGAAAGCATAGCTAAACGTGGCCTTCCGCACCTAACCTCGCGCGACGACAAACGGTACATTTTAACCATCCCTTCACTTACATTCCGTACTATTATTAAACGCGTAACTAATCTTACGAAAAAAAAAAGAAACACACCAAAAATTATCTTCAATCTTCTTCAGAGAGAAGATCTCTCCGCGAGATACTAAAAAAATTAATAAACAATGACAAAAATTCCCAACGTTGTACCCTCGATAACCAAGCAAAGTTTCCTCTTCGTCTCAGGTAAACATAAACTCATAACGAAAGAAATTCCCAAAGCGTGTCCTGATTTTTCACTTTTCAACATAGAGACCTCTGCACTTGTTTCGCGAATTATTGCGCGCCCTCGATTTGCGTTCCCTGCAATATATAAAACCTTGTACAATCATTAAAGAGTGATGAAAAAATGAAAAAGAAATTCCCGAAGAGAATCGACCGTTTCTCTCCTCGTACGAAGTTCACGTTCACAGTATAGGGGGGTGGGGGCAGGGACAGTGGCTAAACAGAAATTAGACATTTTTGCGTCTCCGAGTACTTCGTTCCGTGATTAAATCGCAAAACGGACGAGCGGTGCACGCCGCTCAAAAGTTGTCCCGACTTTCGCGTAAGCACGCGAGCCTCCGCCCCCTACCCCCCACCCCACCCACCCACCGTCCCACCCACTCTCCGCCCCACCCACCCACCGCCCCGGGTCGCGAACTTTCCCTCTCCCGGTGAAATATTTTTCAACGAAAAAGACACATCGCCGGGGCGCGGTTCGGCGTTGCGCTACTGGGTAATATTTTCGTTGGCCGCGAACCGCTCCTCGTTGGCCGCAATAAAAACGCAGCGGCCGCGTGTTTTACATGAAACAGAGATTGGAATTCTAATAAATTACGTGGCGTTTTTCTCTTCCTCGTCCCCTCCCCTCTGCCACCGGTACGTTGGTTTCATTTCACGCGCCACCCGGTCGAAAAGTCACCGTGGAGGGGATGAGCGGTGAAAGGAGTGGGGGTAAAAAGTAGGCCGAGCTTGGAACGATTCCGCTCTCGATCTATAGGACCGCCCCTCCGAGTCCGATCGTTCCTCGAAGTGCACCAGGAAGTCGATACAATGGTCATTTGTCGAGGTTATGTTCGATACTTGGGTTTCGGGGATGCCACTCGAAGTGTACATAGTGTACAGTTCCTGTAGTCAATTTTCTCGAAATTATCCGGGCACGTTCAGCTTAACGCGCGTACAGTTCGTGTAGTCAATTGTCTCGAAATTATCTTGACACGCTCGTTTAAGCACGCACTTAACCACTTCCCGAATTCCTCGCGAGAACGCACTGTTCGCCAATTTCGTCGAGATTGCGAAGACACGCTCGCTCAAATACGCGTTAACCTCTTCGAGGATACATGGCGCGCGTTCGGTACCACAGGAAGCTTGGAAGTTGGAGAGTGTGAGGAATTGAATTTGTTTTTATTGGGGTGAATTATAAGTAATTACAATTTTAAGAAATTATCGTTTCTGTGTGTGTGTTTTTTTTTTTTTTTTTAGAGCATTCTGGTACTGGTGTTTGTGTTTGCATTGGAAACTGGAGCAGTTGAACTTTTCTCGACCCTGTGACGTCTCGCACGTCAAGTTACCAGCTGGATGTAACAAGTGTAGTATTGTTTGTAAGTATTTGGCCACTTGGTCAAGTCGGATCAAAATGTTTATATTCTAATGTAAATATTTCCAAGTATTGGGTTGTCCGGAGAGTCATTTCGTTTTCCAAAATGGAGAATATATAATTTAATAAAATGTTTGTACACTCTAAAAATATCGTGCTTCATTTCCACCAAAAAAAAAAAAATAAAATGACTTTCCGAACAACCTAATAGAACTGTCAATTTATTAGTATCGGTGAAAATGTTACCGATTAACAATTCAAAATTGTTGAGTACTGTGTATTCGACACGCTGGGTATTAATGCAACGTCAATAATTCGACATGTATCTTTGAAATTAATCTGTAATTAAATTTCGTTAATAATACAACAAAGATTCGATGGACATCCCAATCTGTTGAATTTCTATTTGAATTTTTACACACGAACAGAAGACTTCCCGAAGAAGATAATATTTATTAGTATCGGTGAAAATCTTACCGATTGATAAATCAAAATTGTTGACTACTATATTCTACGATGCATCACCAAGTGAACGAATATTGTATTCGACAATGTTAAAACTCCACTCCTGTTAATTCACAAGCCTCTAGTGAAGCTAATTTCGAAAAATTGTCTTCGATTGACCAGAATTTTTACGTCACTGAGACGAATCCACGCGATAGAAAATTACGAATATAGTAACACGCGTAAAAGCAACGTTTACAAAGAGTTTCCCAAAGTGCAACGTTTCGATCGCGAAAATAGAATATTGTTCGTTCATCGCGTTGGAAAAGTCACGGGTGCACGGTACGATAAATTGGTAATGGCGAGATTAACATTTTCGCCAGCTTTTCGGGATTTCCGACCACTGGGAGCCGCTTCAAAGTTAAAGCAATAAACCTCGCTGAGATGCAGATACCCGCGCTTGCGAGTAACGCCGCGAAACGTGTATTTTTGGCATCGATGCTGCGGCCCCGAGATGTACACCGTGCTCGATCTCGTATTCATTGCGTTTGGAATCACGTTGAAGTGGCGCGTACCGATGCACCTGCGTCCAGCGAAATGCACTGCCTCGATGATAATAATGATAATGCCGGGACAGAGGCTCCGCGGGCTAACGCACGTAGCGTCATATAGACCCGAGGGTCGGCGAACTGTTTCCGAGGAGCTCCGAATAGCGAATAATTCAAGCTCTCGCGGCCCGAGAGGTAAAATCGAGTATATCGTGTACTTATACACGGTGCCACATTTATCGCGACGACACCCAATATTGAATCAAAATAACCGTACCGGACACGAACACGATTTAACCTGCGTGTTCGTTGAACGTTTTCGACCCTCCTTTTGGGTCTTCTACGATAATACGTGTATACTTATTGAAATAATGGTTACGTGTTTCGATCATTCGGGGACCGAAATGGTATTGGAGGAACCAACGCGAATGCACAAATATGTTTCGCTGCGATACAATGTATTTAATAGTTCGAGGATTCGAAATGGAATTTAACGTGTAATAAGAAGAATTAGTGTGGATGTAGAAGTATGTTTCCATAGGGGGAATATTGAGATGGGAAAATTTTTTTAAACGATTCTGGTGAATAGAAGAGTAGTTTACTAGGAGAAGAACCGATGTGAATACAGGAATATTTAAATATGCTTTGATGGGATATTTTTCCATTATGTGGAACAATTTTTTTTCGAGGTCATCTTTTCTAAGATTTCAAGATCGTAAGTACGATACGCAAGTGGAACGATATCATTTTGTTGGAATCGTATCGTTGATGATGGAAAAAATATTTTATTGTGTGTGGAACGTTAATCTCTGGCAAGAAAATTTGACTTCCAATTTATTTCGACGATTCTGTTTTTGGTGTCATCGAAGATGGAGGAAACATTTCGAGTTCTCACTTGTACACGAAATGAAAAAGATGTCATCGAAGATGAAGGAAAGATTTCGAGTTCTCGTACACTTGCACGTGAAAGGAAAATGATATTCGACACTGTTCGTTTGTACGAGGAAAACGCGTAATAAACGCACGCACAAACGAGCTTTTCGGGAAATAACCGAGAAACATGAAATTCTTATCGCCAAACATAATTACGATCAGTTGAGGTTCAAAGTTAGCGTTCCCAACGATATGCAAACGAACGGGCACGGCTGTGTGGCATTAACGTTGTTCCATGAATACTGAAACAGCAATTTCGAGATTCTGTCCCCAAGTTCGTTGAAAAACAGTTCTTAGCTCACCAGCCAGAGACCGGTTTGGTCTGACGCGTACGGTTCAATTATTATTTAGTATTACTATTAAACATGACTTTATCATGTGGAAATATATGCAGGGATATACGAGGTGTATAATATGAAACTTTCTTCAGCAATGGATCGACCTGTATACTACTTAACCTTGCTCCTAAGTTGGAGCCATTTTTGTATATATACAAACTATTTTTATACAATGTTCGATTTGTCTTTGGTGTATCTTGACCTTGAGGCCCCACCATCTTGTCGACTACTTTGTTCTAAATATCTGAATGGTAATCAAATTTCGAGTACCTTCTACAAAGGTAAGCTGTCTAGTACCCTGAGTACAAAAATAACTATAACTTGAAAACAAGCTCTAATAGGACACACGTATCTATAATAAATACACTATCTACGTACATTATTGTTTTTCGTATCCCTAATCAACCCCTATGGATCTCACATGTTCCTCTATTGTCTCTATATACAAATAAATTGTGCTTGAACACTTCTAACATAGACCATTCACCATTCATCGAATACACTAAACTATTAATCGCGTAAAAAAAAAATGTCGAATGAAAACCACCTGACATTACAAAGATTGTCGAATGACCGTCTTTTCGGTTACCTTGTTTCTCCATCGGGTTGCAAATCATCTATCGTTTATCAAATGGCCCCTATTCGCGAAGTCGAGAATACCCTTTTAAGAAGAGAGACCACAGTACCATTGTTGAGGCGCAAAAATAATTTAGAAGCACTTGGAGAGCTGTTCATTAACGGTACAGTCATAAGCCAACCGACTCTGCTGCACATTTGGCTGGCATGTTTGGTGCAACTCGGGGTAATTTCCAAGTAACCATTAGGCATTACTCGGCCTCCAGGTGCATACCATGTACGCAGAAAAAGTTACTCGACCCTTCTCTTTTTCAAACTAAACAAACACCGTACGTTCTCTAATCATCAACGCAACGCCATTTTTACCATTTCCAGGTTCATGCTAATCAAAATCAGAGAAAAGACGAATTACTTAACTGCATTTTTACCATTTCCAGGCTCATGCTAATCAAAATCAGAGAAAAGACGAATTACTTAACTGCATTTTTACCATTTCCAGGCTCATGCTAATCAAAATCAAAGAAAACACGAATTACTTAACTGCATTTTTACCATTTCCAGGCTCATGCTAATGAAAATCAGAAAAAAGACGAATTACTTAACTCTCGTCTTGCCACGTCTGGGTCTTTTCAGACCCAGGGAGATCTTCGCATTGAAAAATCATGTCATTGGTACAACTTTTTTCAAGGATTGAAATATATACGACAGTTACAGAATCTTTTATTGGAAATATTCGTTCAAGGTCAAATTACGGGTCTGTTTGGACCCAGATATCTCTTCCGGGGTATAAGTACGTATCGGTCTACTTTTTTTCAATCAGCCACAAAAGTTCGATTAGACACGTGAGGAACCATACTACGTCGCTAAATCTTCCAAGATAGCAACAACCATGATCGTCGAGCTCGAGAATCGACGCGAAAGTTCCCATCGGTCGAGGTGAGCCCGACAACGAGCTAAACGAGGGAATCAATAAAAAGTGTCGCTTTACTCATCTCCTAATTGCGACAATTTCTCGATCGGCGCCAATTACCGTAGCTGCAAAACCGTGTAATTATCGGCGAGCGGGCTGGACATTTAAACAGGATTTCCAGTGGGGAATATCGAGAATAATCTCGATAACAGATTGCCGATTTGTTATCAGGCCGATTTATGATATTACCAGGGCGCGTCTACATTGGACGCACTCGCGTGCGCGCGCCGCTTACCCCCTCCATCTCGCCACCGATACAGCTAGAGAGAGAGATAGATAGATAGATAGATAGGTAGATAGATGGATAGATAGAGAGAGAGTGAGAGAGGAGTGGGGGTTAAAAAGCGGCGAATTTATATTATTTGCCATCGCGGCGCGTTTTAATGCACTCTTTTAATCGTGATTTATTCACCTCACGAAGGATGAACCGTTTCTCTTTGTGATCGCGATTACATTATCGGGAAATAAACGAGGGAAAAATAGCCCGAGAGCGTTTCGGGTTTCACGAAAATTAGAGGCCCATCGTATCGCGACGGGGCGGAACGAAGGAACGTCCGCTAATAGAAAATACAAATTAACGCTCGCTCGGCGCGGGTTGCCCATTTAACATTCAAATAACTTGTCGCGTCCGGGCGTTCGTTTCATTCGAACTTTTGATGAACGGTGCAAATTATTCATGGACAGATCGGACGAGACGCGCTCCCATCCCCGCCCCTACCCCCTACCCGTTCAGGCAGTTCCGGTGATACCGTCGAGCTGCCGCGAATTATCGCGCTCGCGAGCGTCGGCCAATTAAATGTTCGAACGATTCGACGCGCACGGCGCTTAACCGACCGATCGAGGAAAATTCGGAGCGAAAGCGTCAACCGTACTTATTTCTACGCGGTGCAGGGGAGGGGGGCGTTAAGATTTAAGAATGCCTCAGAAGGACCGAAAAGAATTGAAAACGTATTGTATAATGGAACGAAAAATACGAGTCTTCGCGAATATCAATTTACAAGATACTGGAGTAGAAACTGTTCGATGAAGAATTCGAAGTATGAGGCCACGCCTCTATGGGCATAAGACGACGCCTCTATGGGCATAAGACCACGCCTCTATGGGCATAAGACCACGCCTCTAGGGGCATAAGATCACGCCATTATGGGCATAAGACCACGCCTCTATGGGCATAAGACCACTCCTCCGTGAGACGTGATCCTGTGGTGGAGTATCCTGAGGAAGTAAAGTACATCTATGTGTGTATATTGGACGAATAGTTCGAAACGTACACATATAGATGTATTCTATTTTCTCGAAGTACGCTATCACGGGATTATGTTCCGCGGATGCGTGGTTTCCTGCTCACCGAATTTCGTCTCCCCGATCGCACAAAAAGTTCCCTACACTCTCCCTTCAGCACTCTCTTTTCTACTCCGTCCCGAACACTTGTCATTCACGCCCACTATTTACAGTCAAGAAGAAAACAAAATAAGGAATACTGATCCGATTGGTCTCAGCTTACTTTCACCTCTACCGACACGATCTCGACCGCAGCGTACTCCTGACCAAAGCGGTACACATCTATTGGTACCTCTTAGTCGTGTCGCCAAAGTAGGCGGAGCTAGACTCTGCCTCTTTTCTTGTATACCGTCCCATTCATCCTCTTCCCTCAATCTTCGAACAATACTCTCGTCTTACGTTCCGTAACATACTCGCCCCCTCCGTTGTCGAATATACTTGGCAACCGACATTCCTGGCCAAAGCGGTACACATCTATTGGTACCACTTAGTCGCGTCGTGGAGCTAGACTCCGCCTCCTTACTTTCGTACCATCCCATTCATCCTTTTCCCTCAATCATAGAACAATACTCTCGTCTTACGTTCCGCAACACACTCGCCCCCTCCATTATCGAATACACTTGGCAACCGACATTCCTGGCCAAAGATGTACACATCTATTGATACCACTTAGTCGCGTCGTCTAAGTAGGCGGAGCTAGACTCCGCCTCCTTGTCTTTGCACCATCCCATTCATCCTTTTCCCTCAATCTTCGAACAATACTCTCGTCTTACGTTCCGCAACACACTCGCCCCCTCGATTATCGAAAATACTTGGCAATTCCGGTTCGAAATTCCTAAAAGACAAAGAAACAATCGCTAACCCCACCCCCTCCTACCTTCAGGAAGAAATTGATCGGCCGCGGCTAATAGGGGGTAATCGTCGGGGCCGCTTGACGTACGATCGAAATACTCGAATCCGCTGCAGTTAACTATCCGGGCAGGTAGAAACGGTACGAGTTAACTCACCGGTACGCCGCGCGCGATCCGGTAACGTATGCACCCATCGAGCCGCTTCCTGGTAATGCGTTACCGCTTCTTGCCGGTCTGTGCGAGCGTATATCAATGCCCCCTTTCGGCCACGACAATGCTCTCCCTCTCCCGCGCGATGGCCCGTAGCTCCTCCCGTCGCGCTGCTCCGATGGGGATTCGTAAACCGAGGAGAGGGGGAGGAGGGGGCTGGGAGAGACCTGGAATTGCGACCAGCCACGCCATCGACGGACCGCGACGGATATTGCGGTTCTCTACTTTCGTTCCGGGCTGCATTTTTGTCCAACTGCTCCCGACGGGTCCCGGCCGATCGAACACACCACCGGTCTGGGGTGTCCCCGCCGCCCTCCTCCCACTATGAACTGGACAGGGAGGGGGTCCATTGGCGCTGGCCACCTTCGCCTTCAGGAAAATTGCCGGCCGGCGCACTGTCCCAGCGTGCTCCACCATTTGCTTTTGCTTTGCTCTTTTTCCGCGGTCGAATTTACGCCCGGCCGAGAAAAATGCCGGTCGCATCGGCGATAATTTTTGCCCTACGGTTCGATCCTTCTTTGCTCCCGAAGGTCGTCGCGAAGCGATTCCTGGTTCCCTCCTCTAAGCCCGAGAGGTTGTCTCGGTTGTGTCTTCTATGGAGAAACTTACAGAGAGGTGTATCGAAAGATATTTTTCCAACGAGTATTGACGAGTGCATCGTGGAAATCTTTCTTCGATGTTTTCTCGGTACCGCTTGATTTTTATTCGAATTATTCTCACTCAAACGGTATTTCTTAAATTATTTCACCAATTTGGGGCGGAAGGTAATTACATTCGGCTGAGTGTGAAAATATTGAAACAATTTTTAACTGTACGCGATACGAAATAATTGGATCCTCGATAAGAGTAATTATTCGAAACTGAGAACTCCGGGCGAACGAATCGGTGACGATCCTACTTGTAATTCGTACGACGAAATTGGGGAGAGGGTGAACGAAGATGATAGAGGTTAAGGGGAGTTCGCGGCCCCGGTGTTCTTTCGGCGTTTCCTTTCCTCCTCGGTTGCCTGGCTCCCGGTTCGATATGCACTCTTCTTTCGACCCTTCTCCGTTGGATCCGGTTTCCATTCTTTGTTTCTCCAACCCCTCGTGGTACGCGCGCGACGTCGCTGTTCACCGAACTCGTGCATTCGCATTTTCACGGGTCACCGGCCATTCGACGGCAGCTACCGGCCGGCTGAACTTGTCGTCTCCCCAGAGGCCCTTCCGCCCTTCGCGCGTGCCTTTGCGCGCGATCTCTCCGGTTGGTGCTCTCCCGCGAGAATTGGAAATCAATTTAGGGAAACGGTAATAAACGGGCGCAGCCCGTACGCTTTGTGCTCTTTCGGGCGATGCTCGAGTTTCGCGATGAATTGCGTATCCGTGGCTCGTTTTCGCATTTGCGTTTCTTTTCCCGGGTTATTTCTTTTTTTTTTGTTTTTTTTTTTTGTTTTTTACGTGCCCCTTCGGGGGCTTCACGGTTCCCCGTGACGGTGCTCGAATTTCGAAGTATCGATATTTCGAATTTTCGCGACTCGAGGCTCGCGAACGTCTGCAACGTTCAGTCAATGAGAGAGGATATAAGAGACGCTCGATATCGTTGGAGGGCTTCCGTGCCAAAGCAGGGCCGAGACTACTCGTCGAATTGTGATTCGCGAAAGCTGAGAATATTTTGATACTCGATCGGTGCACAAAGTGCTCGTGTATTCGAATAGTCGAGTTGTCGAGTGGTGTTCGAATACTCCAATACGTGAACGGTTGAGTAGTCAAATGGTATTCGAATACCTCAGTATTAGAATAGTCGAGTAATCAAATTGTACTGGAATACCTCAGTATTGGAATAGTCGAATAATCAAATTGTACTCGAATACTCCAATACGTGAACGGTTGAGTAGTCAAATGATATTCGAATGCCTCGATACTCGATTAGTCACGTATTCGAAAAGCATTCAAATACTTGCGAATTCGAATAATATTTGAATACTTTTGAATTCGAATAGTCGAGTAGTACTGGAATCTTCCAATACTCGAATAGTCACGTATTTGAAAAGCATTCGAATACTTGCGAATTCGAATAATATTTGAATACTTCTGAATTCGAATAGTCGAGTAGTACTGGAATCTTCCAATACTCGAATAGTCACGTATTCGAAAAGCATTGGAATACTTGCGAATTTGAATACTTGTGAATTCGAATATTCGAGTAGTACTGGAATCTTCCAATACTCGAATAGTCACATATTCGAAAAGCATTCGAATACTTGCGAATTCGAATAGTATTTGAATATATATGAATTCAAATATTCCAACCCAGAAAAATATCAGTAATTCCCTACCTCTATTTAGAATTTGACAATAGATTTCTTTTTCCTGTAAATTCACTCGGAGTCTTAATTAGACACATTCTCCGGCCAATACGAACGAAGTGTCACCACACGATCGCCCGTAACTTCCGTAATAATAAAAATTTTTCCACAAAATTTCACACACGTGCAATCCAATACACATACTATCGGGTGACCCCCGCACAATTTCTCACCCGACGTACCCACAAACGCAAAAGACAACGCCCGATCTCGTGTATTCGGTCCTCTTTCCCGCGATACCGTAGAATCCGGTGAAAACTTTCGAACAACGCGAAAACGATTCCCTCGACCCGCACCCTGTTTCCCCATTCGTTCCTGTGCGTCCCGTTCCAATCGTTCCCTCCGCGAGTCCCAACGCAATTACGATCCCGTTGGTAAGAAAGCATCCCTCGCGCGGTTGCGTCACGCTCGACGGCCGGTTGCTCGCGGATACAATCCGTGATTTACACGCGCCGCGTGAACACGCTCAAGACTTTCGTGCCCGGAGCTTCCTTCCAGGAAATTTATGCCGGTACCGCGCGACCACGCTTAATCCAAGATTGCGGGTCGCGAGCTGAGAAAGTGACGTAGGGGAGGGACGGTGTGGGGAGTGAGGGGGGCGTTCTGGCGCACGGATTTCCCGCAAGGTAAGTCGAGCCCGAGGGATAGACACCGAGGGAGAGAATCCCAAGAATCTCGGGGACTCGCGTGGAAGTCACCCACGTCCCCTCGTTCCGCAAGTCACTCCTATGATACGTACGGCCGACGACGAGCTTCTTTGGCACAGATATCCGATAAGATTTCTCCGGGGACGCGACCCGCGGCCTGCCGTACCCCCTCCCCACCTCCACGCTTCACACGCCCACTCTTCCCCAGGTGGAGCTTTTCGAGTTTTCCCGCGGCTGATCGTCGAATCGAGACACGTTCGATGCGACCGTACCGTTCGAAATTATCGAACGGGATACGACCGGGGGAACCGGCGCGGTTTCTACGGACAGATTTCGTGTTTTCGCTGACCGCTGGACTGGAAGTACCTTTCCCTGATGCGCGATCCGGGGAACACCGGGACGTTTCGAGAGGTCGTGTGGAATAGTTCGTGGGAAGTGGCTTGTGCGAGGAATACGCGAGTGTCGTATGGTGTTGGTGGTATTGAAACGGAGAACGATTGAAGTTGACCTTGAAATTATGTCTCTAGGGATATAGAGCATAGTGTTGTGTAGCATTGATGGTATTGGAAAAGGAAACAAATGGAGGTGACCTTGAAGTGACCTCTCTAGAGATATAGAGCAAAGTGTCGTGTAGCATTGATGGCATTGAAAAAGAAAACAAATGAAGTTAACTTTGAAATGATGTCTCTAGAGGTATAGATCATAGTGTTGTGTAGCATTGATGCCATTGAAGAAGAAAACAAATGAAGTTAACTTTGAAATTATATCTCTAGAGATATAGATTATAGTGTGATGTAGCATTGATGACATTGAAAAAGAAAACAAATGGAGGTGACTTTGAAGTGACCTCACTAGAGATGGAGATCATAGTGTTGTATAGCATTGATAGCATTGAAAAAGAAAACAAATGGAGGTGACCTTGAAGTGACTTCTCTAGAGATAGAGATCATAGTGTCGTGATGGCATTGAAAAAAAAAACAAACAAAGTTAACTTTGAAGTGACCTCTCTAGAGATAGAAATGGCATTGAGAAAGGAAAAAATGAAGTTGATTTTGAAGTGACCTCTAGAGATACATAAATCACACTGTTCTGTTATAACGCTAATAACGTTCAGGGAGAAACAAGTTGACCTTAAAATCACCTTTGACATAAATCACACTGTTCGTACAGTGCTAATAACGTTCAGAGAAAAACAAGTTGACCTTAAAATAACCTTTGCCATAAATAACACTGTTCGTACAGTGCTAATAACATTCAGAGAAAAACAAATTGACCTTGAACTAACCTTTGCAGAGACACAGATCACAGTGTCCTATAGCATTGATACCATTGAAAAAGAATAATCAAGTTGACCTTGGCGTAATCTTTGTATAATAAATACGAATCAATACGGACACAAATCGCACCGTTGTGTGGCGTCCATATCGTTCGAAGAAAATAAAGTTGACCTTGCATCAACCTCCGACATGAATCACGGTGTCCGTACCGCGCAGACAACCTTTCGAGAAAAACGAGTCGACCTTGGAGTAACCTCTGTTGATACAGATCGCCACGATGCGGCAGGGGAGTTGAAGCCGCGTAAAAAAGATCGAGCAAACCCGAAAATAAAAACGTGGCCCTCCACGGGAAAAATCTGATCCCATTTTTCCGCTCGTCCTGTTCTCCGAGCGCGGCGGTTAAACAGCCGCTAACGTGCAGCGTCCATTTCTTTCATCTCGAATTGCAAATTCTCCCTCGAGGAAGGTGTCCGTCCAATAAATCCCCGAGCGTTCTCGTATCTGATCCCCCTCCCTCCCCCGCCCCACTTCGTCCCTCCCTCCCTCTCTCAGCTCGCGCCACGGCAATCCGTATCTATCCACCTGTTCGTCAGTCTGTCGGACCCCCGTCGCCTCGCGCTGACTGTCGAGGCTCATCCTCCCTCGAAGAACTCAGCCACGGAGGAGGACTGGTAGCCCTCCGGTACGACCTTCTCCGGTAGTTTACAGTCTCGAGGGCAAGTTTAACGACGCGCTCGTCGATCTCCCTCGACTCTGGGCCGCGCCTCACCTCCCCCCACCACCCACCACCCGACCAGCCACGTTGCGAGCTGCCCCGCCCCCCACCAACGCTGTCCCGTGCAACCCTCCCGGGTCATTAGTCCACCTGCCGCGAGATTTCGATCGCAAAAACCTCGGACACGAGCATCCGCGTGTAGCGTTTCGCTCGCGACACGCGCGCCGGGACTATCGACCGGCGTCGCGCGTGACTGTCCGGCTCGGAGCTTTTTGCGTCTCCGTTTTTGTCAACAATGCAGGAGAGAGAGAGAGAGAGAGAGAGAGAGAGAGAGAGAGAGAGAGAGAGAGAGAGAGAGAGAGAGAGAGCAGTCGGGACCACCGAGAAGCTGACCCGAAATTTCTACCGGGACGAATCGTACTGGTTTCCTCCTTTCATCGACCATACTGAATCCCAATTTTCAATTTCGCTCGGAGTCTCGCTGAAAGTTACTTTTCGGCGCAATCTACCACCTGCAAATGTATTTGTATGCTTTTTTTTTAGTAATTAACGCTCTTGTAACGGTATGGCTAAACATTGACGTTTTGCGAAGAAAAATCGTATCCAAAGAATGGGAACCAGGACCGGGTTAGCGATTATCCATTTGTACGTTTTTCTTGTAATTAACCGTGTTTTTGTATAAACATTGTTGAACCTGTGTCCCATTTCTTGGACAATTTTACGATCGATGTTTTTGCAACGGGAAATTTGTGCTCCGTACAATCGAGGTACCTGGGTATTCAAGACGAAACGTAATTAGTGGAAATACAAATGGAAATTTTCAATTGGGATTTCATTTAGATCGCAATATTATAAATTTGTTCTCTCGTTGGTGGACAAATTATGGGTGTTCTAGAGTCGGGTATTCTCCGTAGAAAAGAAAAACTGAATTTCATCTGCGCAGAGCGTTTCGCAATTTTTCCGAGTTACGACTCTTTAGAGATTTCCGAGAAGCTTGGGTAAGGGAAAATGGAAGACGTGTCTGTTAATATCGCGTAGAATTTCGGAGCTACCAATCCGTAACGCTTTAATTTTACCGTCTTCCTTCCTCCCTTTCACCGAGGTATCTGCATAAATTGCCGTCCTTTAAAATCGGATACCTCGTCGACGCGATAAATTCGTCGGGGGAATCTCGGAACCGTTGTTTGCCACGCGCCGCACGTTCCCTTGGTAATTAAGAGGCGTGGAAGATCAAAGGGAAAACCGAACAACCACGTAGAGAAGGGGGAGGAGCTAATCCTGGTAGGAGAAGGATATAAAGAAACAGCTTTTTCGGAAAATATTAATTTTGGGTAATTTGGATGGTGAGTCTCGTTCGTATTTCCTTGGCGAACGAATTTAATGGTGACAAACTCCGGGAAGTGTATCGCGAGAAGAGTGCAAGAAAGAGAAATGGGCGGGGCCTGCGTTATACGCGGAGTGGGGAGAGTACACTCCCAGAATAACACGAATATGGGTCAAAGGCGTCCACGATCCACGAATCTCGTAGATAACATAATTTACAATTATGATAAACACTTCGTGAATCAACAACGAGTAGCAATCTCGAAACCATTGCTCTCCACGAGCCGCGCGTTCCCTTGGTAATTAAGAGGCGTGGAAGATCAAAGGGAAAACCGAACAACCACGTAGAGAAGAGGGAGGGGCTATACTGGTAGGAGAAGGATATCAAAAACAAATATTTTTGAGAAAATATTAATTTTCCTCCAAAAGTGTTATTGAGATATTAATCTCGTGAGTATAGTTGCCTGGAGAGGGGGTAAAGGGTGGTGGTGAGTCTCGTTCAACAAAAATCTTTTTGAGAAAATATTAATTTTCTCAAAAAGTGTTATTGAGATATTAATCTCGTACTTGTAGTTGCCTGGAGAGGGGGTAAAGAGTGATGGTGAGTCTGAACGTGTATAATGGAGGCAAAGTACGAGAAGTGTATCGCGAGGAGAGTGCAAGAAAGAGAAATGGGCGGGGCCTGCGTTATACGCGGAGTGGGGAGAGTACACTCCCCGAATAACACGAATATGGGTCAAAGGAGCTCACGATCCACGAATCTCGTAAATAACATAATTCGCAACGTTGATAAACACGTCGTGAATCAACAACGAGTAACAATCCGTGGCTCCGCAAATATTCGGTTAACCGATCGACGTCTTAATTTGTTGCCCCAAGTGGTGTGATTTTACCCCCGAAATCCGAATTTTTGCAGCTTGGGAAACGGACCCGGTTCCCGTGGCTAATTTCGTGAAAATGTTACAGGTGGAGGGGGGAGATCCAGGGTGATTTCCTCTCGGAAACAAACAGTAATTTGTAATTCGACGTGCGATCGCTCGGTTGGTGGGTTCATCGATCGACGTCGATGAAAAAATGTATAAATTACAGGACTGGTAATTCGCCATTCAAGGGGGCGGGACTTCCGATCCGATCCATTGAAAATAGGCGTGTCTATGTGAACTTTTTTCGGTGAACACACTACACATACCTTTATCGAAGCTGCAACTCTGTTGCTTTCAATCTTTCTACTTTCGACTCGACCATAAATATCGAAAAGTAATACAACATCCATGAGGATAAAAAACACAATAAATTAGGAATATAACAAGTAACTTTCTTATGTAATTATCATCGATATTGTGAAAATTTCTACGCGGTAGTTACCATCGAACTATCGTGCACATTCTAGCTTCAAAAATTACCACGAATGTCGTAATTAAATTCACAAGCTTCACCGTTTGGAACCTCTGGCCTTTTCGAGTTCTCTTAAACGCCATGTTTTTTAACCGACAACAAAGGAACTATATCGGTGGATTCGCGTATTTATTTACACAATTTTGTCGGCGACAGCGCGAGCCAATCCCGGATATCCCACGGAGAGTGTAATTCCAGCCAGAGGGGCGCTTAAAGCGAGCGACCACGTTGATGGGTTAAATACCCATGAAGAAAGTGACGCGTCTCGGGAACAAGGGCGGCAATAGACGTCGGAAAATTAAATGACCGTCATCCTCTTGCCAGCACGCCTGACGAGAAAGAAACAGCGAGGAAATACGAAGTGACGTTACCGTGAAAGAGAGAGAGAGAGAGAGAGAGAGAGAGAGAGAGAGAGAGAGAGAGAGAGAGAGAGAGAGAGAGAGCTGGCCAAAGTCGAGCCATCCTTAATCTCTCATTTGAATAATGAGAATGACGCGGGTCAGGAATACAGGTCGGTCCGAGTTGCTCCCAACGAAATTATCCGAGCCACTTCTGTAAATGACACAACCGGAACCGACTGCGCGCGCCGCTGTTCCGGGTCCTTGTTAACAAACGTTCGGCCATTTTGCACGGTCCTTCGTCTTCCGGAGAAATATCCACAGGAGTTTGTTCCATTCTTTTTACGTTGGACGAAGAAAATTTCCCGATCAATGGGAAAAAGAATGCCGTAGAAGTAACAAAGAGACCATTCTGAAATTTTAATTATTTATTCGCGCGTTAATTTTACTCTGGAGAATTTTTCTTAGATATTTAGATCTCAATTATTAGAAACGGTTTGTATGAATGGAACAATATTAGAGAATTAATAAACGATCGTTCTAACCACAAATTTTCAATGTCTATTTATTCATACAATATTTATGTTATTTATTCGCACGTTAATTTTACTTTCGAGAGACTGTTTTAGATGAGTAAGTATCAATTATTACATTCCGTTTTTAAGAATAGAACAATATTAGAGAATTAATAAATGATCGTTCTAACCACCAATTTTCAATGTCTACTTATTCATACAATATTTACATTATTTATTCGCACGTTAATTTTACTCTCGAGAGGTTGTTTTAGATCAGTAAGTATCAATTATTACATTCGGTTTCTAAGAATGGAACAATATTAGAGAATCAACGAATGGACGTCTCAGCCACCAATTTTCACCATTCACTTATACAACATTTACGTTATTTATTCATACGTTAATTTTAATCTCGAGAGTCTCTTTTAGATAAGTATCAATTATTACATTAGATTTCTAAGAATGAAACAATATTAGAGAATCAACGAATGGACGTCTGGACCACCAATTTTCACCATTCGCTTATTTATACAACATTCGCGTTATTTATTCGCACGTTAATTTTACTCTCTAGAGTCTCGTTTAGGTAAGTTTCAATTATTACATTCGGTTTCTAAGAACGGAACAATATTGGAGAATAAATGAACGAACGATCTGGCCACCAATTTTCAGGATCTACTTATTTATACAACATTTCCGTTATTCATTCGTACGTTAATTTTACTCTCGAGAAGATTTTGTTTCTTTAGGTTTCATTTATTAGATTCAGTCTGGTAGAACTAACCAGTAAATTCTGCGTCGAGAGGAAGGGTTCAATCCTTTCGAACCTCCCTCGAAACACCTGGCGACATGCAAGCTTTCTCCACTGAAAGGGTTCTTAATTTCGATGGCGACTGTCGGGAATAAAGCTCTCGAGGCGCGACACAAGCCTATCCGGGAACCGTCGAAAAATTTAAAGGTTCGTTCATTCGAGAGTCACCCTTTCTTCGGGATCCCCCAGCGAATCGGTGCAATTTTCTCCGTAAAACTTTGCACTCCGCTCGAAGGGGGATAAAGCGTTATTAAACGGAAGGTAAATCGTTCTGCTTACGGTTTCGACCGTGAGGAACAAGGCTAAGGGAATGAGAGAAAGAGAGAGAGAAAGAAAGAGAGAGAGAAGCTCGTAGAAACTTTTCCCCGCTGCCCAGAAGAAGTGGCCCATTGATCTCTCCCTCGTCGAAAACTTCCGCGACCAGAGTCGGGGAAACGGGATTCGCGAGTGCCTGGCGTCGCGACCGGGGCAACTTCCGGGCGACAATATTTCCGGCACAATGTCCGGCCCGCGCCGATATGAATCCGTGTAACGAACTCGCCGTGGACCGGGCAATCCAGTTAAAACTTTAATAACGAATTAACAACCGCTGTCGAGAAGGAAGAGGGGAAGGGGGCGAGGGTTGGGGCGGGGGAGGGGGAGGGAGGTGAAACAATCGAGCGAAACCGGTGGCGCCCGCGTCCGTCGGAGCGACGTGGAACCGTGGGAGGGGTAGGGGCGAGGGGTTACGCGTGTGTGCGAATGACGGTTAAAAATAGCATTAATTAATGCACCGCCCGCGTTTCGCGCCTCCGAGTGTGCACCTATCGTTCCTCCCGACGTGTATTTTAATTAATCGAAACCCGCAAAATGGTTCCTACGATCGTCCTTCGCGATCGGTGACCGGTGAAATTCCCGCCAGAACGCCCGGGGAAAATTGCCGTGCGAAACTTCGTTCTGTTTCGGCTGCTAATCGTTGATTAATTCGTACACGTTGCGACCGGGACCGGGATTGTACGAGGCGTTCGATTCTTGAATATTTCACGGCTAGCCTAACGCTACGGATCATCGAGTATTCGAATATCGTTGTTCGAATACTGCGAACAGTACAAGGTCGTTCGAATGTTACGAATATTACGAGTTAATTCGAATACTACGAGTACTACGAGTTAATTCGAATACTACGAGTACTACGAGTTAATTCGAATACTACGAGTACTACGAATAGTACAAAGTCGTTCGAATGTTACGAATACTACAAGTTAATTCGAATACTACGAGTTAATTCGAATACTACGAGTACTACGAACAGTACAAAGTCGTTCGAATGTTACGAATACTACAAGTTAATTCGAATACTACGAGTTAATTCGAATACTACGAGTACTACGAATAGTACAAAGTCGTTCGAATGTTACGCATATTACGAGTTAATTCGAATAGTACGAGTACTACGAATATTGCGAGTTTATTCGAATAGTACGAGTACTACGAATATTGCGAGTTTATTCGAATAGTACGAGTACTACGAATATTGCGAGTTTATTCGAATGCTGCAAATACTACGAATATTTTCGAGTTCGAATACTACGAATATTACGAGTTAATTCGAATAGTACGAGCACTACGAATATTGCAAGTTCATTTGAATACCGCGAATACTACAAATACTTTCGAGTTCCCAATACTATGAATACTTTCGAGTTCGAATACCACGAATATTACGAGTTAATTCGAATACTAAGAGCACTACGAATATTGCGAGTTCATTCGAATACTACGAATACTACGAATACTTTCGAGTTCCAATACTACGAATATTGCGAGTTCATTCGAATACTGCCAACTCTACGAATACTTTCGAGTTCGAATACTGCGAATACTACGAATACTTTCGAGTTCGAATACTACGAATATTTCGAGTCCGAATACCACGAATATCCATATGTGTTCGCTACTAGAAATATTCGAGTTACATTCGCCGAGGCGTTCGAATATTCGTATTTTCAAAGCTTCCGGTCCGGTATGCTTTTTGTTCTCGTCAGATTCAGGTCCAGCGAACTGGAACATCCCTTCTCTGGAATTTGATACATTCTCGATCGCCGGTATCGGGGACCCGACGTTCCCGCTGAAAACTGTAAGGTTATCGCGACATTTCATTCACCTTTCAGTCATCGACTGGCGAGCTTCCCAATGATACATTTTTAGCGGAATCGCGTTCCATCGGATCTGATTCATTAGATGTCGGCGTCGAATAAAGAGAACGGATCCGCTAATGGGGAATATCGACTAACCGTGTCCCGATTCGTTTCCGTGACGGGATAACGAGAAGCGTGTCACCGTTGACCCTAATTCCGGCGACGAAATTAATTCGGGACCACTCGATGACACTCTCAAGGAGCAATTAGCGGATAGCTGGGGATCGTGGACCGCGTTTCCTTTGACGCGACGCGAGCAACTCGGTACGCCAGCGCCCCTGGGAACTCGATTCCTCGACCTCTCGAATTTTGAAACGATATTGGAGAAACAGAATATAAGATCTTAATGGTCAAATAAATTGTCCAGTTACACTCGAGATAATTAAACCTAATCCCTCTTCCAGGTCCCTTTCGTATTATTTCCTTCCCTCTGTATGCAATATTAAATTTCTTAGAACCAATTCTTGTAACACAGATCTTACACCAAGAATTGATATCACCAATTAACGTACAAATTGATTTCAAATCGTACAAACACGTTACTTACACTTTTTCGTTAAGACGCGAGTATTCTGCGAGTAAATACTTCGAATATTGCGAATATTACGAGTTAATTCGAATACTATGAGTACTACGAATATTGAGAGTTCATTCGAATACTGCGAATACTACGAATACTTTCGAGTTCGAATACTACGAATATTGCGAGTTCATTCGAATACTGCGAATATTATGAATACTTTCGAGTTCGAATACTGCGAATATTACGAATACTTTCGAGTTCGAATACTATGAATAGTTCGAGTTCGAATACTACAAATATTACGAGTCCGAATACTACGAATATTTCGAGTCCGAATACTACAAATATTACCAGTTAATTAGAATACTACGCGTTAATTAAATAATTCGACATCAGAATTTGATTATATTCGAAATAGAGAATATTCAAATTCAAGCGAAATTAATGCGAGACCATTTTTTAACCATAAATTTCGAACGTGGACGATCTCGTAGTTTCTCGGAGAACGTCCTGAAAAGAAATTTGGAAACCACTGCGTGAAAAGTTTCGTCCAGACGAGGCACAGGTAGTGACGACAGCGATTACCAAAGCTGACGATCGTTCAGACCGGTTCGCCGAATACTAAAACGCGTCACGGGCGGAAAGGGACCGCCGACCGACTATTTAGCGAGCCGTGGTTCATTAAAACGCGGTTACCCAGCGAATCGTCGGTAATTGAATCGACGGGTGTCCGTACGACGACGTTCGTTCGACTGGGAGGTAACTTCTGCCTCAAGTTCGACCGCCGAACGGCGTGTCGGTCCGGAAGTCTGTCGCACGGAAACTCGGCGATGCGCTCGACCGTGCCCCGTTTCCGCCGATCCTCCAGATTGGAATTCGAAACTTGAAGCGCCCGTCGACGGGCCCTTGCGTCCACCGAATGTTCACCCGGGCTACTACGTCGGTTGTCGACACGATTTCTAATTTTCTCATGGTTACAAAACGATCGAGATTATCTCGTCTTTCGCTTTATGGGGGTTAGGCACAGGAGTAGGCAAAACAAGTAAATATTCGACTATTCTCTAGACAATCGACGATATTCGAATACTCAAGTGTTCGAATAGTATTCGAATGGCTTCGAGCATCGAAGTATTTGAATAGTGTTCGAATGTCTTCGAATACCGAAGTATTTAAATAGTTTTTGAATAGCTTTGAATACCCAAGTATTTAAATAGTATTCGAATAGCTTTGAATACCCAAGTATTTAAATAGGATTTGAATGTCTTCAAATACCGAAGTATTTAAATAGCATTCGAATAGTTTTGAATACCCAAGTATTTAAATAGTATTCGAATAGCTTTGAATACCCAAGTATTTAAATAGTATTCGAATGTCTTCAAGTACCGAAATATTTAAATAGTATTCGAATAGGTTTGAATACCCAAGTATTTAAATAGTCTAGTTAATAGTATTTCAAGTACCGAAATATTTAAATAGTATTCGAATAGGTTTGAATACCAAAGTATTTAAATAATATTCGAATGTCTTCAAATATCGAAGTATTTAAATAGTATTCGAATATCTTCGAATATCGAAATATTTAAATAGTATTCGAATATCTTCAAATACCGAAGCATTTAAATAGTATTCCAATAGCTTTGAATATCCAAGTATTCAATAGTAGGTACTCGAATATCGTCGAATATCCAAGTATTTCAGTAGCATTTAAATACTTTTAATTGCTCAAGTATTTGAATAACATACGATCAGTTTCCGAATTATATTCACCGAATACTCGAACCACTGCAGTGTACGAATATCGAAATGCAGAAAAGTTGAACGAATAATTTCTGCCCCAGATGGAATTAGCTTGCGGATCGGGCGACGGGTGAAAAATATTGCAGATTCAGGAGGCCTCGATCGTGACAGGGAGCAAGTTAATGATACAATTTATAACATCGCTGGCAACCTATTTACATCGACAAACGGTCTTCGTGCTCTCGAAGTGGGCCATATCGCGATGCACGCAACACTTCGCGCGCAATAGTAGCTCTCGCGTCGCAATTCGTTGAAAGTAGAACGGCGTTGCTGTATCGTTCGCCGTAAACAGGTGCTCAGCGCACTGATAAAACTGAGAAGAGTTTAATGACAAGGGCGCGCCTTTCCCCGCCAACGAGTGGATGAACTTCTCAAATGGAAAGTTTGATATTCAGTTTAGAAAGCGGCGGCACTCCTCCGCGCGGCGGAATTTCACGTTTACGAGCGTTTCCAACGAACGATGAAGATTGGCAACGATACGAACTAATCTTTCGAGCACCCATCATGGCGGATGCAGTGGCTGTTAAGGGTTAAATCGCCTTCGTGAGTGCCGGAGGAATGTCGTTTCAAGATCGAGTATATGGTTACGTACGAGCGACGAGCACCCTCTTAGGCGCCGCTAAAGCGAGCGAATATTCATGAACCCACTTGAAGGCATGAGAATCCGTGCAACTGTTTCCAAGTCAATATTTAATATCCTACGACGAAGACGTTTCACCGGTGGAAAATTGACCTCTCGATACCTTTCTTTTTCCTTTCATTAAAATTTTTATTTATTCCGTTTACCTTCTATCACCTCGCGCTTTTAATGCTTTTTTGCTTTCGTTTGTCCCCGTAGCTTACTGTCCTTTCGCTGATTATTTACTGTTTCACGATTTCACGTGTATCTGTGAACTTAAAGTATCTTAAAGGGGAAGGTTCACTAATGTTCCAGAGTGAAACAGATCTGGGTTGGATCCGGGTTAAGGACAATAACGATGAAATGACATTTCTCGTGATCTGACATCCTCGTGTGCTCATTCATCGTGTCCCAATCTACCATGTCCCGATCTACCATATATCCAGATCTTCCATGTTCCAATCTCTCGTGTCCAAATCCTCCATGTTTCGATTCTTTATATATCCAGATCCTCCATGTCCCGATTCTCCGTGTTTAGATCACCCGTGTCCCAATCTCTCGTATCCAAATCCTTCGTGTCTAGATCCCCTATGTCCCGATCCTCCATGTCCCAGTCTCTCGTGTCCAGATTCTCCATGTTCAAATCCTCCGTGTCCCAATCTCTCGTATCCAAATCCTCCGTGTCCCAATCTCTAGTGTCCAGATCCTTCATGACTGGATCCCTTATGTCCCTATTACCCATATCCCGATCCTCCATGTCCCAATCTCTCGTGTCCAGATTTTCCATGTCCAAATCTTCCGTGTCTCAATTCGCGATGTCCAAATTCTTCATGTCTAGATTCTCCATATCCAAATTCTCCATGTCCAGATTCTCCATGTCCAGATTCTCCATGTCCAGATTCTCTATGTACAGATTCTCCATGTCCAGATTCTCCATGTTCAAATCCTCCGTGTCCCAATCTCTCGTATCCAAATCCTCCGTGCCCCAATCTCTAGTGTCCAGATCCTTCATGACTAGATCTCTTATGTCCCTATTACCCATATCCCGATCCTCCATGTCCCAATCTCTCGTGTCCAGGTTCTCCATATCCAAATCTTCCGTGTCTCAATCCGCGATGTCCAAGTTCTTCATATCCAGATTCTCCATGTCCAGATTCTCCATGTCCAGATTCTCCATGTCTAGATTCTCCATGTCCAGATTCTCCATGTCCAGATTCTCCATGTCCAGATTCTCCACGTCCAGATTCTCCATGTCCAGATTCTCCATGTTCAGATTCTCCATGTTCAGATTCTCCACGTCCAGATCCTCCATGTCCAGACTCTCTATGTCCAGATTCTCCATGTCCAGCTTCTCCATGTCCAGATCCTCCACGTCCAGATTATCCACGTTCAAATTCTCCATGTCCAGATTCTCCCCGTCCAGATCCTCCATGTCCAGATCCTCCACGTCCAGATCCCCCATGTCCAGATTCTCCACGTCAAGATCCTCCACGTCCAGATCCTCCACGTCCAAATCCCCTATTCCCAGATTCTCCATATCCCGATCCCACATGCATCCATCCTCCGTGTCTCGATCCCCAATGTTCCAATCTCCAATGTCCTGTTTCTTCCCATGTCCCATTACGTCTCGGTGTCTCTGTGCTTCGGTGAACCACAGTTCCTGCAGTCCTGCAGTTACATCTTTCCGTTCTCCCGACCTTTCCATCCCTGTCCCCTAACCTTCCCCTCGTCCCGTTTCTCGCGTCGAGAGAACATCTGAGAACCGACGGCCGATGAGCAGATTGCTTCCGTGCATGGGTCCCGTCGCGCTCGTGAAAGTTTCTTCGCGAAGGAGACGCATCAACTCTCAACGATGAATCAATAATGAACCCCACGGAATGTCCGCGTTTCCTCCGTGCATCTTTCTCGTAACCTCGCAATTCCGAATTCACTTCGCGGCGATCGAACGTAAAGCCGTCTCGGTTCCTGCGCCTCGAGTTCGAAGGTGCATTATAATTGAAACTCGCGCGAACAAGGAAGTGTCTCCCCCGCGAACTTATCTCGCCCGCTTGAATATTCATGGACGGCTCGTCAAGTCATTACGAGCCCTGGGGAACGTTTCCACGATAGTTACTGTGGATTTAATTTGGTGAAAAAAACAGAGTAGAGAGAGAAAGAGAAAGAGCAAAAAAAAAAAAAAAAAATCAGCGCAATCCCCGAAACACGCGTTTCTCGCGAGATCCAAAGGGAAAGCGTTTCTCGCGTTCGCTGTAACTCGTTGCTTTTTTTTTTTTTTTTTTTTTTTAATCGCAGCTCGTCGATGAACAGATCGAATCCGCTTACTGGAAACGCTTTAACAACTCTCTTTCTCTCTCTCTCTCCTAGCGATGTATCATCTCGTGCGCCAGTTCCCGCCCCCTCCTCCCTCGCCTCTCCCTCCGTAGATTCACGCTCTCCCGAATTACAAACCAGTCTCCCCCCACGTCCAACCGTTCCCGAAACTTGTTCAAACTTTCACAAGCTGTTCGATTGGGGTCTCGATTCGCCCGTTGTTTCCCTCGAACGCGGGCGGGTTGCGCTCCTCTTTGATTCCGGAGCCGGAAGCACGGAAACGCCAAAACGTTTCCATCGACACGGCGAGGCGGACAGAGAGGAGGAAACGAGTGAGAAAAAAAAAATACAGCTCCGTTCCGTTTCTGCTCGCTGACTCCTCGACGATATGCGCCATCATATTTATTCGAGCCAATCCGGTTTCCGCGCTTTTGCTTCACCAACCGAACCCCCTCGCCGCTCCTCGCCCCCCGTAAACAGAAACTCTCGTATGTTTCTCGCGGGACAACAAGAAACTTCCACGAATTCGTTCGCGATCGTCGAAAAGCAAAATCCCGGACAAACGAAACCGCTCGATGGAAATACATACGTGCACCGAGGGTGGACCAGTGAAGGTGGGGGGATGGAGGGGGGCAGTGGGGTGCTGCTCTTGTATACAGTTCACCGTTCGCTTCCGAGCGAACGAGCAACGAACATTCGTGGCACGTCGACGACTCGTGCCGCGCGCGGTCCACCTCATATAATTCCGAATAATTTATGCGACCGACTAATTAATTGATCGATCGCCCAGGAACGTCCATCCGTCGTAGCTATCGAACGAAATTTCGTACGCGAGAATTATGAATTCCTCGCTCGAAACAACGAGCCGTGCCCCGCTTCAAACCGACCCGTACAACGCGAGTTATCGAGCTCGTTCTTCCTCTACGTTAAAAGCTCCTAGAGAGAGTTTCGACGCTCGAAATCGCGTGGAGGTTTCGAAATCGATCGTAACGGTTCTTCTGTGCAACGAGAGACGACTTTTTCGCGCCTAATTTCTCTCTATACTCCCCACTTCCAACTCATACAGGTACTCGGTGTTCTTTCGTCCCGACGATAAACGATTAAGAAGACACCGACCGAGCGGCGGTTCTCGCCTCATCCAGGGGTGGTTTATTTGGGAAATGATTTCAGCGGGCCGATTTAAGCATTGATTTACACGCCGTTGATGGACGAAACACACCGGGAATGGTCTGTTGGTGTCTCGCGGGCCGTTACCCTCGCGTGGTTCGTTCATCCGCGTTCGCGAGCGTCTTCCTTCTATTTTTTCACCAGCGTTGTTTACACGCTCGAATAAAGCGTCTCCCGGTGAATAAGCAAAGCATAACAAACGTGGATAACGTAATACCTCGATCACGGTACACGAGGGAGGTAAGCGACCAACCAGGGATCCGAGGATTCCACGTTACCGGGATCATGGAGATGAGTCTTCAACCGTGAGGATTCTAGAGCTACATTCGTGTAACAATGATAGATATGGAGGGGGGGGGGGGGGGGAGTATTTAAGACGTTTCTATTTCGTTTGACACGTCCTTTCGAGATTCCACTCGAGCGAAGACGTACAGCTATTAATCGCTGGTCCTACTGGGTCATTTCGGACCCCTGGCGTCTACGCCTGCCCAGGCACTTCCAACTAAGATTTTGTCATTGGATCGATCATTTTTCTTAGCTCTAAGCTTTGTTCTGTCAGTGACATAATTGAACTATAGATTAACTATAAAAAATAACATTACTTTCATCTTTTCTTTACAATAGATACATAGGTAAACCTGGGTAGTTGCTTAGAGGTACTGCACCAAACAGGTGTCTCCAGAAGTTGCAATAGTGTTTTCAACTAATTACCCTCCGCAGGTCTAGAAGATGTATCTCTCTCTATCCAATCCTATTCTTAATGAAAGGAAATTTATTCAAGTATACAAACTTTTGTATAATAATATTTTTCTTAAAAAAAATGAACTTCAGGTTCCAATCAGACTAGACGCACAACTGGTCCGGTATATCGTTGTGACACGTGAAATGTTAAACAGTGGGGAGGGTTTCTCCGCGTACGGGTCGAAAAAGACCCGGACACCGTAAGGACCAAGGCTAATTCCCTCGTCATACGGTTATCCAGCGTATCCGTTATACGAGCCGGGTGGCGAGCAAACGGACAATTAGACGGAAACCGGCGTCGTCCGGAATCCCTAGTTATATTCAAATTCGTTCGTCCGCCGGGGCCGTCCTGGTAAGTGACCCACTAACGTCCGCCAATTATTCGTAACAGCCCGCGAATTAACCCCGTCTAATTGCCGCTAATTCCGCTAATTGCGCCTACGGCTATCGGGTACAACTTTTCGCGCGCGGATTGTCCTGCACGTTCCGATCTCCGCGACGCCCGCGATTTTAAACGATGGAAATGGAGGAGTGGGGGGAACGTGAGCTCCAGGATGACTCAACCTATGGTAATCGTATGTATGAATCTGTACAGCGTCCCGAAACGACGCGACAAATCGAAAGAAACGAATTCCTTCGCGCCAGGGAGAATCGAAAAGTACGTAGAGAGCGTTTTCCTATCGGAGACGATATTTGGATATATAGAGGTTAGGTCATTTAGGGGTTAGGTCATATAAGGGGTAGATTACACGGAGATTGGGTTGCATAGAGGTTAGACCACACAGAGGTTATGTTACATAGGGTTTAAGTCACATAGGGATTAGGTCGTGTATGGGTTAGGTCGTATAGGGGTTAGGAGTGTAAAAAGGTTAGATTGCGTATAGGTTATGTCACGAAAGGGTTAAGTCACGCATGATTATTCGTTGAGCAAAAATTAATGAACGGTATAGAATGTAGTTTGTTTTGATATTCGTTTTGAAGAAAATTGTTTACCATGTTTCAAGGTTTTATTCGTTCTGACCACCCTGGGAAATACTAAATTATATTTTTATATTTACATGTTTACAGGGGTAAATAATTACGTGTTTCGTCTACCTAATCGGTTCGATAGAGCAGTGATAGGCAAGTCGGGAGGATAGTATCTGGAATAATTTTTCACGTTGTCAGGGTAAGGAACATTTGTTTCGTCTTAGCCTGCTGTTTCGGAACGCTCACCCTCGAAATGTAGAGTTCCTGATAGAATTGGCAGATCGACTCGAAAACTAATGTTACGATGCTTAGTCGTGTGGAAACCTTCGGATGTTCGGGGCATTCGACTTCAATGAAATGAAATTTCACACTCGATGGAGTATCGGGTCCATGTTGCGCCGATTGCGTTTGTCTCGCTTCGCGAGTGCACGGAATAACTTTAACCAATTGTATACGCTTTACCTTCCACGGAGTCGTGAGCGTCGATCTGTAATGTCCGATACAGGACTCGGTCCCGGACTATTCTCGCGGTTGACCGGGAACATCTGCCGAAGCATGCCCCTCTTCCAAAGTTTCAAGAAACTTTACAAGATTGCAATAACACGGAATGGGTATTTTCTTCGTGACTGCAGTAATGCTCAAACATTCGAGTAGCATTGGCATGGACAAGTAGTCAAATATTCGAGTAGCATTGGTATGGACAAGTACTCAAATATTCGAGTACTATTGGCATGGACAAGTACTCAAATATTCGAGTAGCATTGGCATGGACAAGTACTTAAATATTCGAGTAGCATTGGCATGGACAAGTACTCAAATATTCGAGTAGTATTCCTATAGGCAAGTAGTCAAATATTCGACTAGTATTCATATAGGCAAGTAGTCAAATATTCGAGTAGTATTCCAATAGAAAAGTATTCAAATATTCGACTAGTATTGGCACGGACAAGTACTCAAATATTCAAGTAGTATTCCAATAGACAAGTGGTCAAATATTCGAGTAGTATTGGCACGGACAAGTACTCAAATATTCGAGTAGTATTCCAACAGACAAGTAGTCAAATATTCGAGTAGTACCGATATGGACAAGTACTTAAATACTATTTGAACTGTATTCAAATGCTCGACTACTCAAATAATATTCTAATGTTCGACCACTCAAGTAGTACTCGAATAATTTTTGAATATTCGACTACTTGAATAGTACTCGAATAATCTTTGAACATTCGACTACTTGAATAGTACTCGAATAATCAAGTACTCGTATATTTGAATTATTGAATCCTAAACAGACACAAATATTCAACAAATCGACTATTCAAATACTACTTGAATAGTATTCAAATGTTCGACTACTAGAACAGTACTCGAACAGTTGAGTACTAGTATATTTGAATTATCCAAACGGGAAAGGACACAGAAAAATTCAACAAATCAACCACTCGAATACTACTTGAATAGTATTCAAATGCTCGACTACCCTAGCAGTATTCGAATACTATTCGAATTATCGGCTATTTGAATAGTACTCGAACAATTGAGTACTAGTATATTTGAATTACCGAAACGTGAAAAGACACAGAAAAATTCAACAAATCGACTATTCGAATACTACTTGAACAGTATTCAAATGCTCGACTACTCGAACAATACTCGGGCAGTATTCGAATGTTCTACTATTAGAACAGTACTCGAACAGTTGAGTACTAGTATATTTGAATTACCGAGCCGTGAAATAACCCAGAAGAATTCAACAAACAGTTGTAACTCGAAATACAGTTCGCACCGATAGTTTCGAGGATCGTCTTGGCGCGGGCGCCTGGAAAACGCGGTCGGAGCATATTTCTCCGTCAGTTCGGTGGCAAAAACACGACAACGTTCGAGATTAACTTTCCCGACGAGCAAACGGTTCCCACCTGAATTATGCGGAAAGTTGTACCGCGCGGTACCGTTACGCCTGCCGTGTCCGGCGGCGCGTTTTATTGTTTTAATAAAAGAATGAGGACGTCTGCCGCGATATATTGTTGTCCGAATTGTTCGTCCCGCGGGGGAGGAGGGGGGGATTCCGTCGCGGGCGCATAAAACGGGAAATGAAAGGGTTTACGGACTCCGCCCTCTCCCGCCTCGCGCCCCTTCCCGTGGTACCCCTTAAATTTAATTATGGCCCGACGATAACGCGGAGACACGGTATCAGAAGAAGTACGACGAAAGCAGTAAAGACGCGGAACGCGGACAGTTACCGCCGAGTTACGAGGGTAATACTGGATTTAGTGGAAGTCACTAGACCGTCCGTGAACGATCCTTCGCGCATTCGTTAATTTCTGACTCGACGACGTACACACGGTACTCGCTAACGTGCCGTGACAAGTGTCCCGTAAGCTCCTTACTCTCTCTTTAATTAAATACCAAGCTCGGAAAATATCGACGACCATCCATTAGAGATCAATTTTTCGCGAAACGATCGAAGAGTAAAATTCAACTCGAGGATTCGTTTTTCCGCGAGACTTCGGAAAAAATATCGAACCGAGCGTGTACGATTCCACGCGAAACAACGATTCGAAAATGTACCCTGATATTTTCTCGCTCAGAGAGGCTCCGATTTCCGGAGAAATTAATTTCGAACATTTTTCAGGGTGTACTTGATTACTAGGCAACTGTCGCTCGTTATTTCCATTCGTGACAACATCGACCGGTGACTTTATTCCTTCTACTTAAATTTTATTTCATCTATAGAACAAAATCATAATAAATATCGTTATTCTTCTAATTTTTTATCAATATCGAAAACAGTTGACGCAAACTCAAGTTCAGATTTTACAACACACTTAACATTTTCCCTTTCTTCGTACTTATACACGTACTTCTATCCGCATGTAACCAACCATAGTAATGATAATTATAATAACAGTGGTATTACCATACCAGGCCGTGCCTCCCGCGCTCGAAACGCGTCGAAACGTACACGCGATTAACCTTTGTCCGGCGAAGCAATCCGCGGAATTTAATGATTCAAGCCGCGCACGTGTACGAGCATCTTCGCGGAATTTGCACCGTGTACACAACGGCGCCACGCGAGCTTGTTTCGCATGCGGGAAACGACGCCGGGAACACCTGTCCGCCCACACAGGGGGTTATATCACTTAGAAGGTAAAACTCGCTGCATATTGCGCGCCGAGAGACGCCTACGGCTCCCGACCAGAACGCGTGAACGTCCTCGGCCGCGGATGAACCCGTCAGCTAACTTTACGACGCGCCCCTTATTTCATTCGCCGCGCGGGACGGTGGGCGGGGGGCGTGGGGAGTGGGAGGTGTTTCGCGCCCCCGTGAACGCGAAATTTAAGAAATTCCCAGAGACGGCGTAACTTTCGACGCGACGGTACGCCTCCGTAAACGCACCTAAACCAGCACCGCGGTGCAAATATACATTAAGGTGTTATTCCCATTTGAAACGGGAATTCTTCTAGAATTCGTCGTTAGAATTCAACGCGACGAAAATTCCACCGTCACTTAACGCGCTGTCCGCATTTTAAGACGGAGTTTTCACGCGATCTTTGGAATTTAATACAGAGGAAATTGTAAAGTGTACTGTCTGCTGGTTCGAAGAGAATGTTTTCTAGGAGAAAAGTCTTTTGAAGTTTTCGTTAGGCGCATCGCGAGACACTGTTCTATTCGAACGTCTAACGACCTCGTTAATTTTACGAACTAGGGGAAAGGGAGGGAGGGATATTTTCGAGGGCGTGTACTTCGAGTGAACGTTGGAAGAGAGAGGGTAGGAATTTTTGAAGTCGGATCAACGTGGAATGTACCTTTGAGAGAATCAATTTTTGAAGTCGGATTAACATGGATATTTTCGAGGGTATGCATTTTGAGAGAATCAATTTTTGAAGTCGAATTAATATGGATATTTTCGAGGGCAGACACTTTGAGAGAATCAATTTTTGAAGTTGGATTAACATGGATATTTTCGAGTGAGGATATTTTGGAGAAGTATGTGAAAAGAAAATATCGAGTTTTTTATCTCGAATCATTACGGATATTTTCGAGGACATATACTTTAAGAATATTAATATTTTATAACCAGATTGGTACGAGAATTTTCCAGGGCATATACCTTAAGAAAATATACAAAAAAAGAAATTAAATTTTTGAAGATCTAGTAGCACGAATATTTTCGAGTACACATACTTTGAGAACACTAATTTTTCGGAACAGAATCCATACGAGTATTTTCGTGAGCATACACTTCAATAAAATATACAAAAAAAAAAAACTCGATTTCTTAAAGTTGGACTAGTCCGAGTATTTTCAAATGCACCCACTTTAAGAAACTGTACAAAGAAAGACACAGACTTTTGAAAACCGTGACAGCGCGAATATATTCGCGGCGCGTTCACCGAGAAAGTAAACGCATCAAGATTATCAATTCTTTGTCACGAAAGTCCCAGACCACCCCCGTCGATTCGTAACTCTCTCTCGAAAGTATCCCGGAACGGTGCAACCGTCTCGGGCGCATCGTAGTTGTCCGAGCGCGTGGTGACGCGCGAGTCGGGGCCTCCCCGTTCGGAAAGCAGGGAAACACGTATGCACGCGCGCATGCGCGAGCCACTAGCCACGTAGCGAACGAACGGAACGCATTACGGAACGTGGACACGTACCGGAGAGAACGGAACCGTGGAAAAGTATGTTTCCATGGCCGGTTTCCCGTTTGCGCGAGTAAATAAATAAATAAAGTACGAGCGTGGCCGGTAGGCACGTAGCAACGGCCTTCGCTGACCAGAATGTATCCGACGTAAGAAGGAAGAAAAATGTAAGGGACTCCCACGGACCGAACGGTATCGCGCGTATTTCTGCGAATAACGCGTCCCTCGTAAACTCCACCGGGCGGAGAGCTGGAGGGGAGGGGAGTGGAGTGGGTGGGTGGTGGGGGGTGTGTCTTCGGGGTACCTTTCTCCGAGTCGGTATCTAGCGAACCGTCCCCCCTCCCAGCGATCTCCGGGGAATACGGTCGCGAAACAATGGGGCAGAAGCGCGAGCAACATCGGTGAGTAACGGCTCGCTTTTATTCCGCTCGATAAATTAGAAGTGATGGATCAAGATCTGCCGTGGTGAACGCCACCCGCCCGTTCCGAGCCGATCTAATTTACCGATTAATCAAAATTAATCACCGCGAAACGGCTGGTTCCCCGTGACGGCCTACGCGTCGACTCTGTAACCGTTTAATGATTCCGGCCGGTCTCTAGCGTCGAGATGCCACGAGAAACAGGGACGATCGCTAATTGGTAACAATTTCCCGGTGGCTCCGCGTTCGCGGTAACGGCTGACGTTACACCCCGGGCTTCTATTCTTGATAACGAAATTTCTAAACTCTACAACGCACGGTTACTTCGCGTACGATTCAATTACGTTTCGATGCTCGTGGAATTATTCCGTACACCGTAACGAGATTTCGAGGATTTAACGGGGGAATTGTTAAAAGTGGAGTACAGTTCTATGGATGTGTATTGAATGAAATAGTTGAAATAAAATAGTAACAAAATGTGCTAACTATACGATGACTTTGATAAAATTCTGACAACTGTACTCGAATATGGTTCTCTCGCATTTTATATTCTTATATGTATTTGTTCTCTTTCATTTTAATCCTTAATCTTTCAATTTTTTTTTTCAACTCGTCTTTTGTACCTCAGTTAGGACACATAGATGCACAGTGGTTCGAAACGACGAAAATTTGGAATAAGTTACAGAACATTAATATAGAAGCACTGATTTACACCAAAATTGATATCTAAATGTTTAATCTGAAATTAAATAGCTGGACACAAAGTGATAGAGTTTGTTAAATGCATATTTTAAATAATTGTCGCATTTTCATATTTTAGTGTCATACTCACCTTAGTATTCAGGAGATATCGAAATCATTTATCACGAATTAGTAGTCTGAATTCTTAAAGATAATAAATATTCAATGAAAACACAATGACGGAACCAAAACTAAATAAAAATTTGAATTAACCAATAGAGAGTTTGAAGAAGTTTATGGTAGACTAACGAAACACTAAAACTAATTATTTCCGAGAAAAAAATATTCATTTGTCTAAACATTTTCTTACGTACTATTGAAGAGTAGATTCTGACACTTTTCAGAAAAATTAATAGCATTAACGAACCCGCAAGTTTACGCATTTGGAACTTGTTTAGTTATGTTCTCTAAAGTTTATTGAACAATCAGTACCAAGTCATGCAACACCACTCACTGACGTTGAAAAGTTAAATTTAATTAAAGTCAACTAAAAATTCAAATTTGTGAAATTTGTGTTCCACCGAAAACAATAAAAATAATAAAATTGTTGATTCAATGTACGTTACATATGTCTTTTTAATATATATAATTAAATTATTAACACTTTTTTTCATTAAATGTCGTCAGTTACTTGTAACCATAACATTATGTCTGCCTCTAAGAGCACCTATTCTATACTCCAACTTTGACACTATATTTCTGACAAACTATAAGACATTTCAAAAAATTTTCTTGCTTTTTGTATGTTAACCATCCTATTAGGAAAGTGCATTAAAAAAATTTCTTTCTTAACACTGAAAAAATTGAACTTTCTTCCACCTTCGAACCACCGTGCACCGTTCAGTTCAAACTATCCCAAATGCTTCAAATTTTCTCCAAACCACAAACATTTCCTTTCGTTCCCACGCATTACCACACTTGGCCCGCACTATGTCAGCGTTACGAAAAACTCGCCTGACCCATCGTCTAAACTTATTGTCGCGCCTCGGGCCATTACGACCCCTGCAAAGGGTCGTTCGTGCCTTCGTTCTCTCTCTCTCTCTCACTCATCATTCGCTAGCATCCTGGAATGTAAATACCACTGAAACGAAAATTACAGCTAGGTAATAGTCTACTTTCCATTTTATCGTTTCATTTCACGCCGCGCGCTAGTGTGCACAGAGATCGATAACACTGACGAGAAAGCGATCTTCGATGACACAGGCAAGTGGAAGCAGCCCTTCGTGGACAGACGCGCGCGTAACTTTCGAAATCGATTCTCTCCAGAAGGGAGCCTCGTGCGAAGAAATTGCATTCTACATATTTCACTCGTTTTCTCACTTAGAACAAGCTCCCGGTCGCGATCGTACCGAGACTTCGCCCCGGTTTCAAGTAAATTCGAAATTCCAAAAATTAGCGAGATTCCAGCGTTTGAAAGGGTTTGAAAATCCTTGTTCCTTTCCAGAACATTTTACCAAACGTCCACGAGAGTCGAGTTCCGTGTTTCTCGAGATTCTTGATCGTGATTGGACGAGTCCCCAGTTTCGAATATTCGCGAACTCGAAGCCGAGCACGTAACTCCGATTTCGAGTCAGTTCGGGAATAAAATAAAAGAAAAAATAAATAAATACTCGCGTGGACGCCTCTCCCCCTTATCACCGTGTCGAAAGAAAGTTAAAGGCCCGTTGTACCAGGAATCGCCATCGTACGATTTTATTGCACGGTGCTTCGTACGCTCGTACGCGAGAGCTCGCGTAGATAGCAGCTGCTCCGTCACTTTGGAAGTTTCCGCATGCCCGGGAAACCCCCGGCACCGGGGGTTCTCCTATGAAGTATTTCATTACGTAATAAATCGCCGATTCGCGTTCGCCGAGGTGAAACAAGCGACGGTCGTGAGTCGCCGCTACCCCGCAACGTACCACGCGCAAGAATTACTCCCAGCTCGTAAACCGCCCCGAGTCCGCGAACGGGGGAAAAATTTACACGCGGGCACGCACCCCTTTAACGGTCTTCTTTCGACACGAACCGCTCGCCGGGGTCTCTCACGACCCGTGGACAAACCGATCGGAGTACGGGGAAAAAAATTTGCATACGCAACGCTTGACCGGGTTATTTTTACACGTAGGGTCATTTTTGACCCAGGTGAGGGGTTTTCTTTTCATTTGCGTTATTTCTTAATTAATAATGTTTTTATAATACCGGTGCCTTTACGGAGGAATCGCACAGTACTGTTTTTTATTCTTCGCGCGTGAATTTTACGTGTAGGGTCTTTTCTGACCCAGGTGTCAAGATTCTTTTCCATTTTTGTTGTTTCTTAATTATTGATATTTTTACAGTACCGATGCCTTTACAAAGGCTTCGCACAGTACTGATACTTTTAATTCTTCCTGTGTGAATTTTACGGTAGGGTCTTTTCTGACCCAGGTGTCAAGATTCTTTTCCATTTTTGATGTTTCTTAATTATTGATATTTCTACAGTACTGATACTTTACGAAGGAATCGCACAGTACTGATGTTTTTAATTCTTCCCCTGTGAATTTTACGGTAGGGTCTTGTATGACCCAGATGTCAGGTTTTTTTTCCATTTTTATTGTTTCGTGATTATTGATATTTTTACAGTGACGAGACTTTACAAAGGGATCGTATAACACTGATTTTTTTTTATTCTTCGCACGTGAATTTTACGGTAGGGTCTTTTCCGACCCACGCGTCAGTTTATTCCATAATTTCTATCGTTTTCCAATGTCAGCACCGATATCTCTTTACGAAGATATTGTACAGCGTTGGTGTTATTTTATTTCTATCACTTAAATATATATAGTTTACCCTTTAAATTATTCCTCATTGTTTATTGTTCATCCAAACGGGATGGTTTTCGATAAGAACAAAATCACGGATATCTCCAAGTCCAGAAATTAGTACACAAAGTGGGCAATATAGTAACCAAACCTTCTACGACATGTCACTCTGTACTTTGTACATTTTGTAAAAAGATTCTTTCATTTCTTCGAGGTTCATTAATTTCGAGAAAATTAACGATCGATTTGGACCGTGCAAAGTGCGATTCAAAAATGTTGATAATTGTAAATAAAAATAGTAAGAAATGAATGGAGATTCCTTCGCACCGAAGCATCTTCGAGATGCATTTCGATTTACGTAAGACTGGAAATTTTTCTAAATTCGATCATTTCAAGATACATTCGTAACGCATAAATCTTGTACCGTCTCAATCGTCCAGAGTCGAAGGTCCCTGGTGGTCAAGCTCCGATCTGCTTTATTTATGGACGCACACCGAAACAGGGTTGTTCACGAGGACTCAAAGTCCCGCAATAGGAAGGGGGAGTGTCTCTCTCTAGTCACACGGTGTCTTTCCCAGGAATGGTGGAATTAAGCTCGGCAAGGAGGACTGCTCCTCGTCCTTGGAAGAGGAAATCTTACCGCGGCGAAACCGGCTGAAATTGCGGATTATGCGGAGTCTCGAGGCTGCGGCGTGTCTTTTTCGCCGCCACCCACGGTCGTCGCGATGCCGTGCGTTTAGCATTTAAAATTCATGGAATAATAATGCGCCGGTCGATCGTAAATACCAGGCCCCGTATCCCTCTTATTCGAGCTCGCCGAGCGACACCGAGACCCTTCGTTTCCTCGCGATCGGAGAAAAAGGGGGACGCCACGAATAATCTTAATCGTTCGTAATATCCCGTAATCGTTTCTCGTACCTGAACGATACTTCTCGAGAGGGAACAAATTTTTCGAATCTCCGTGCACTGGTTCTCTGGAAAAGGTGGCTCGTTGAAATTAATCCACGTGTGTGATTAAAATTCTCTCGAATAGAATCCTTAATTTTTCACTCGCTGCGAAGAATAAATTGGAGAACAGTCCGGTAATCTTGAGTATTCTTGTCCTCGTAATTGATCAAAGTTATTGTAAATTTTTTAAATTTAAATTAGAAAAATTAGTATACACCGTGCCAGTGTAAGTAATTTTTTAATTTTCAGATCTTTCGTCTAATAATTCAACGTGGAAGGTGAATCGTTCTTAGAATATCGATGTAATGAAAAATTACGTTCAATGTCGACACAGTTACAGTTTCAGCAGTCAGTTGCACGTGTCAAGTCCATCCCTCACCGACCCCGATGACAGGTGAACACCCCTCGTGCCTGTACCACACCCCGAAGCCAAGGGGTTAACGCGCCTCGTCCTGGATTCTCAAAATTACGCGAGAAAGAAAGAAAGAGAGAGAGAGAGAAAGAGAGACACAGAGAACGAAACGGAATATCTTGGTGGATAAATTTGATTCGAGGGAATCGGAAGAGTCGCGACGCCAGTCTTGCATTAAGGGACGACGGATGACGCGAAGGGTACGTAATGACGATTTGAATTTAAATCTCGAATTAAGAGGACGACGAGGCGCCGTCGCGCGGACCATTCGCTGAAATTCTAATGCGAAATTTGTGACGGTGGCTCGCCGGCACCCGGGCTGGCAAGAAAAATATTTAAATTGCGAGCGAACCGAGGCTGGAGGAGTTTGTTCCGCGCGTTAAAGTAACTTCGGAATATCAAGTCCGACGAACCGGAGAAACGCGCGCCCCGACGTTCGCGTTACCGGGAAAGTAGATGAAGAACCGCGGGGAGAATTAATTCGGGCGCCATTTTTCGAAGTAACGTTCTTTGAAAAAAAAAAGAAGAAAAAAAAAACCTTCAAGAGCTACCGCGAGCGAAAAAAAAGAAAGGAAAGAAAAAACGAAGGTGGAGAACGGTGACAAAAGAACCGACACGAGGAGAGCGCAATTAACGCGGTCGGAGACTTCAATGACCGCTCGTAGTCGAATGCGCTCCAAAAGTGAAAGTGAAAGTAACCGCCGAATAATTTGGTCGTTCAAGGCCGCTCGATCTGCGGCCTCGTCCCTCGTCGCGCTCTACCATTCGATTATTCCCGCCGGGGATGAACGAGATGATCCGTGGTATTCGAGAGCTGGAGAGCAAAGAAAGAACAAGGGTGGAAAACGGTGACGAAAGAACCCACACGGGGAGAGCGTAATTAACGCGGTCGGAGGCTTCAATGAACGCTCGTAGTCGAATGCGCTCCGAAAGTGAAAGTGAAAGTAACCGCCGAATAATTTGGTCGCTCGAGGTCGCTCGACCTACGGCCTCCTTTCTCATCGCGCTCTCCCCTTAGATTATTCCCACCGGGGATAAACGAGATGATCCGTGGAATTCGAGGCTGGAAAGCGAAAAAGAAAGGGTAGAAGACGATGATGCAAAGAGCTACGCGGAGAGAGCGTAATTAACGCGGTCGAAGATTTCGATGAACACGGGCAGTCAAATGCGCTCTGGAAGTGAAAGTGAAAGTAGCCGCCGAATAATTTGACCGCTCAAGGTCACCCAACCTGCCTCCCCTCTCGTCGTGCGTTTCTCTTGGATTACTTCCACCGGATAAACGAGATGATCCGTGGAATTTGAGGCGTTTCGAGTCTCAGGAATTGCGAACGTACGCGCGGAACGTTTCCGCGTCACGGCTTCGGTGCGATGGGAACGAAGGAATGGCGGAAGTTTCACAGTGAGATATACATCCGCGTCCGATGGATACAGAGGGTCGAGGGATTCGGCACACAGCCCGCGATCGGCAGGACGCGTTCGTGTCGTGAATGGGAAACCAGTTGTCGCGGGGTGGGGAGGGGGAAGAAGGGGTGGGGCGTAGCGTACGCGGAAGGGAAGACGAACAAGGCGTATTGGATTGAGTATTCCATATTTTCCGCGCTCGGTCGACCGGAAGATGGAGCCCGTCCGACCGGAAGATCCGACAAAGGCTGCTTATTGGCCGACGTTACTTCGCCTTCAGATGTTTCGCCGCGATACGAGCTGTACCCATTCTCCGCCGTTCCCCCCGACCCGCGTAAAGGATTATTACGATTTACCTTTGAATACTTCGTTCTACGACTGCTCTTTGGGATAGTTTTCCAGGGTGGACCGATGAGAACGACAAATACGCGACACGATCGAGGAATTTCGGCAATTGTCTTACCTACTCGACGAATAGAATTTTTTGCACGATCGGTTTAAAAGGATTCTAAATTCAAATTATGAAATTCGAAACCTGCTTCTGTTAGATTTCGGAATAACAATTGAAACTCGGGTGGTTTTGTACATATTTGTGTATAAAAAGTGAACTATTATAAATACATTAGATTCTTAGATTTATGATAAATGATATTACATCTGCTACTTATACAGTGTTTTTTTCCAACTTGTCACAGTACTATACGGAACTGAGAAGTTGACTTTAGAGATTTGAAAAAATCTGCAATTATGTATAAATAGCCAAAGACTGTTCTAATTTCCCTTACACAGGATACTACATTTCTTTCGACCCAGGTGACATCTTTCCAACTCGCCATACTACTGTACAGATCTGAGAAATTGACTTCTGACGTTTCAGAAGACCTTCGACTAAGTAAAAATGGCTCCACGTTGTTCACATTCTTCGTGCATATGATAATACATTCGCTCAATCTAGGTGACATCTTTCCAACTCGCCATAGTACTGTACGGATCTGAGAAATTGACTTCTGACATTTCAGAAGACCTTCGACTAAGTAAAAATGGCTCCACGTTGTCCACATTCTTCGTGCATATGATAATACATTCTCTCAATCTAGGTGACATCTTTCCAACTCGCCATAGTACTGTACGGATCTGAGAAATTGACTTCTGACGTTTCAGAAGACCTTCGACTAATTGTAAGTAAAAATGGCTCCACGCTGTCCACATTCCCCTTACAGATGGTAATACATTTTCCCAACCTAGATGACATCTTTCCAACTCGCCATAGTACTGTACAGATCTGAGAAATTGACTTCTGACGTTTCAGAAGATCTTCGACTAAGCAAAAATGCCTCGATATTGTCCATATTCCCCTTACACATAGTAATACATTTTCTCAACTCTTCCAACTCTCCATAGTACTGTACGGATCTGAAAAATTGACCTCCAGCAAAAGTTGCGAATCGTATTGGATCAGACATTTCACTCTGTCTTCAAAGGTCTGCAAAAATTGCACGATGCCATCTAAACTTCCCCTAAACGTATTACCACATCTTTCTCAACCCAGGTGACATTTTTCCATCTTCCTACAGTACATTTCCTCCTACTGTAGTAAAACACTTCCTAAAGACGTAACGATGAATGTGTAACGCGTTCACGAAAAGATTTCAAAGCGATTCCAGGTTTGCGTGAAGGGGACGAAAGGGAGGGGGGGGGGGATCTGGCACGTGTAATCCGAGTGTACACGAAATCAACGATCGTTCCCACTTCCGTCCCACGGGACAAACCCGTGGCACCGGAGGGCAAAACCCAGCCGCGATTTGTCGATGCCGGATTTCATTAGCAAGTTTGATTTAATTACCGCCCCTGGTGACCACTAGGGTCACACGATCGAACCTTTAATCGCACCCTCCATTCATATCCCAATACTTCTATGACGATTGTTCAAGATACGCGATCGAAAATCTCGCGGTCTCTCCCCGGCTGCAAATTTCGCTTCCGGCATATTTCACCTCGGTCGCGTGCCTGTGTAAATTTACTTTCATCCCCTGTGCACTACCTACACGTCAGCGAGCACCATTACTTTCTTTAAAAAAAAAAAATATATGTATAATTGCTTCCACGATTGTTCAAGGTAGTAGAATTTTTTCTCTCGATTAATTTCCCTGCTTTAAAATGTATTCATTTTTCATACAACTTTCTAGATTTAAAATTACACGATTTTTTTTCTTAAACGAAGTACTATATCTTCCACGATATTGAATATTCTCCCGTTCGATTTGCTTCGATATTTTAATTATATTGTAAATGTTCTAGTGTACAAACCAAAAGAAGAAGAAAATTGTTCCTTTGGTACGTAATTTTTATTAAATCGTTCGATTTCGAAAAGAACAGCACTGACGAGATCGTTCGCAATTTGGTCCGTTCTTTTTTAATAAACCGTGGCTCTGTCGCGCTTAATAATTTCGCATCTTTTTTCTCCACTCTTGGTTGACCACCAGGATAACGAACGCGTTTACTTTTTCCATCGGGGCGTTCGTTCGGCTCCGCTCGTTTCACCCTGGCCGCTCTTAACCACGCGGTTTTCATCGCAGACGATATACGAGTGGATAACAAAGGATCAAAAACGGAAGTGGTTCAAGAGCTCGCTTGATTGGTTCGCAGGACGGTGACTCGATTAACTCTTTGCCAGGACACTGGTCTGCGCTTTCAACGGGTCGCTTTTCTCTTTCGCGCAACTCGCACGCAAAACCGTCGAGCTTCTTCCGTTCACACTCTCTCCGGTCCTCTTTGCGATTATCCAATATTTCGCTGCAACGACAAGCTTTCGTGGGTTCGGAGTCCTCTGTTCGTGTCCCAAATTTTGCGGAGAACAGTTAAAAGAGAGAGCCACGACGCGGGACAAAAATAATTGGAAAGCTCTTTTCGCACAGTTTTGATAAGAACGATTGAAAAACGTATTCCGGAGATTTCGTTTTAAAATTCGAGAAAGTAACGAAGTTGTAGGATGTTTTCGAGAGCGTGTGGTTAGCTTTGAATCAGTGCAGAAGTGGTCGAATTTTTGTGTAATTGAATGCTATTGGAATACTTCAGTACCATTTAAATAAAAATTGAATATTCGAATAGTGTTTGAATACAGCTAGTATATTTGAGTATCATTTGAATACAATTGGAACATTCGAGTATCATTTGAATGCAATTGAAATATTCGAATACCATTTGAATACAATTGGAATATTCGAGTATCATTCGAATGCAATTGAAATATTCGAATACCTTTTGAATACAATTGGAATATTCGAGTATCATTTGAATGCAATTGAAATATTCGAAGACCATTTGAATACAATTGGAGTATTCGAGTATCATTTGAATGCAATTGAAATATTCGAATACCATTTGAATACAATTGGAATATTCGAGTATCATTCGAATGCAATTGAAATATTCGAATACCATTTGAATACAATTGGAATATTCGAGTATCATTTGCATGCAATTGAAATATTCGAATACCATTTGAATACAATTGGAATATTCGAGTATCATTTGAATGCATTTGAAATATTCGAATACCATTTGAATAGAATTCAACTATTCGAATACTTGAGAACTCAAATATTTTTTGAACTGATCGAGTGTTTGGATGTTCATAATGTTTGAACAGCGTGACGTGGACTATAAATCATGTAATTTTCGATGCAAGTAGACGAATACTTTCTTACTTGAATAATAATATCCTTGAATGTTAAATTATTCTACTAGATCCAGCTCTACTACACATTGTGTTGCTACGTTCTACAGAATCGTGCTGTAACAAACTTTGTGAGAATTTTATATGAATTTCTGAAAATGTCATTTACGTTGTCCTGAGCAAAGCTGCACTTCTTGAGTTTATTACAGAGGATGTAGACTGTCTTTCGAAACATAATTCCGGATCGGCGAGACGGGTCTAGGATGACAAAGGTTCGGATGATGCGGAAGTTGGTTGACGCAGAGTTTGGATGACGCAGACAGGGGTTGATTAGTTACGAAAATATTTAGTCAGAAGGGTTGCTATACCGTAGAATATACCTTGACTTAATTTAACAACATTCGCATCGGTAGACGCGTACCGTAGTTGTTCAGTCGATGCTCTTGATTATAAACGACAGGTTTTGAAATTTATTCAACTCGAATACAAATGTTAGGGTCGGCAATTATTCACGGGTACTTTTACAGACTCCCTTAGGACCATATTTTCAAGACTCCGAGCCAGCAGAAAATGCAAACACGAAAAATATCAATTTCTCCAGGGTACTAGACTCGACTACCCCTCAAAAGTTTACTCCTCTCTGAACAATTTCGATACACTTCCTTAAAGTCGTTTCGAAACTTTTACACAGTCCCCTGTCTTTCTAAGACCGTATAATCACAAATTTTAAAAAATCCCACGAGTGAGTCTTCCTTCTCCCTGAAGCACTACGGAATATTTCTTCGATAAATTAATATTTTTCTTCGAAAGAGAAAAGAGTACACATTTTCACAAACAAGTGCACACGGTGAAACCCTAAGTACCAAGAAGAAGGCCCCATTAGTTTCGCAGCACGAACACAACACCATACAACCCAACGTCTCGTTCGTCATCCCTTAAAGACTCAAATTACAAAGCACTGTTGGAATAATTTTCTCGCGACGCTCGAGCAACCATGATAAGAAAGTGTACCGCGAATAGAGTCACGGGGGAGTGGCCAGGCGTAACCCAGCTTTATGGTCTCTATAGTCATCCGAGGAACCGGCCGATCCAGGAGGGAGGATCGGCATCGGAGCAATATATTTCAATCCCAGGGCTTTAAGTACTCGGTTCTGGCCCATCCCTAACCCCAGCAGCCATACGAGAGAGTCGTTGAAATTGTGGAGGCTCACGTCATGTCTGAGCGAATCTTTCTGGTACACCCCGCCCCCCGATTCCGGGCCAGAAGCCCCCCGTTCGTCATCGATTTCCATCGAATCCGTGTCGACAGAGACATTCGAGCCTATCCGTGTCTCTTTTCAGCCGTGCAATTGGCTCGACGCCTGGCCGATAGATTAAAATTGCCTTCGCGAATTCTTCCTTCGCCCCCATCGTCCCCAGAGGCGGCGAAGATCAGAGCCACGCGGCCAGATTGCACCTTGTAAACAACTCTCTTAAATTATCGGACACTTTTCACGAAGAGTGATCGTGGAAATGGCACGGTTAATTATCTTTCTTTTGTTAGAGAATTGTACCTCAAAGAATAGTACCTTAAAGAATAGTATCTCAAGAATAGTACCTCAAAGAATAGTACCTTAAAGAATAGTATCTCAAGAATAGTACCTCAAAGAATAGTACCTCAAAGAATAGTACATCAAGAATAGTACCTCAAAGAATAGTACCTCAAAGAATAGTACCTTAAAGAATAGTACCTCAAAGAATAGTACCTCAAAGAATAGTACCTCAAAGAATAGTACCTCAAAGAATAGTACCTCAAGAATAGTGTGTCAAAGAATCATCCCTTTGGGAGTGTAAGGGCAATTGAAAAACAGTTGTGGGTTAAGAATGTATTGGAAATAAAGTCTATCGAAATTGAGCTTCTTTTACATCTCTCTTAAATTATTGGAAACTTTTCACGAAGAGTGATCGTGGAAATGGCACTGTTAATTATCTTTCTTTTGTCAGAGAATAGTACCTCAAGAATATTGTGTTAAAGAATCATCCCTCTGGGAGTGTAAGGGCAATTGAAAAACAGTTGTGGGTTAAGAATGTATTGGAAATCAAGTCTATCTAAATTGAGCTTCTTTCACATCTCTCTTAAATTATTGGATACTTTTCACGAAGCGTGATGGCGGAAATGGTATTGTTAATTATCTTTCTTTTGTCAGAGAATAGTACCTCAAAGAATAGTACCTCAAGAATAGTGTGTCAAAGAATCATCCCTTTCGAAGTGTACGGGCAATTGAAAAACAGCTGTGCGTTACGAATGTATTGAAAATAAAGTTTATCCAAACTGAGCTTCTTTCACATCGAGAAGATCAAAAGTTTGTAATTTAAAATGATTACGTCATGATTTTTTCTTTAGGGAAAAATTAATTCTTCCAAACGGGGAAAAGTTTCAAAATTCGTTTAATTTTACTTTCATTAATTTGTGTTAATTATAATAAAAACTATCGGCAGGATAGAGAATCATTTTTCCTCGTGTATGGTTAAACTGGTGCTTGATAAAATCTGTTTTCTTTCGTTTCACTCCCACCGAGAGTGTCTTCTGACGCGCTTCTTTAGAAATTGTTTTCCACAAAAATACTAACTGTACAATTGCAAGAAAATTTGTAGATACTGCTCAATACTTACTCAATATACACCATAAATTTCAACCCAATCGGTCGAGTAGTTTCTTCGCTAAAAATTCCCAAAGGTAGCCTTCGTTTCGAGGAATCACCCCTAAAGAACAAACTTGCCAAGATCGATTCAATATTTAATTCAAACTATCTACCGAGAGCGCAGCACGAATTGAGAATGTTCGCGGATAATTTCGGTAATTTTTCGAGCCTGATGTGACACGAGTGTGCGCCACGTGTACGAGGTGGTTAGGAACCGAAGAGTGGGCATTTTCGTGGAAAATACCGAGGGTTCAACGGACCGTGTCGCGTATCGTCTGTTCCGTAGGAATGATCGACGCTCGTCGCGAACCGAATTAAGGTTTCAGAGAGCGAGGGGCACAGAAACAGAAGCGAAGACGGGAGGCCTCTGCCAAGTATCACTTGACCGCGCCATAAATCTCTCGATACCGGCCCTCAAAGACGAAGAAATTAAAGGCGGTTAAAGGTGGATGACGACGCTGGTAGTTTTCGCCGTGCCTTCGCCGCTCCGAATAACAAATAAACAGTGGCGCCTTCGTTTCCAAGCCTGTTATCCGATTCGTGGAATCCACCGAGGATGATTTAAACGACCATCCCCTTGTGGCTCGCAATCTACGATCCCCTTTATCGTTCGATCGAATCACGAACCTCGGTTTCTACTTACGGAACGAGCTTTAACGAGGTCGCGAAATTTTATTTCAGAATCCAACGCGTAACTTTCCTCCTTCGACAATATTTTTCTTTCGTAATTTTTTTTTTTCATTAATTATAACAATTCCAATCGTTTCTACATAAGTCTTTCGATGTAAGTAACTGCACGTTCTAGAAAACTTTTCAAATAATTAGCGCGGTTAGATAGGGTGAAGTAGGAATAACAAATTCATCCCGGTGAAAAGTGTCAACGATAATACTGACGTTGGAAAAAATATCGAAAGAAACGACACATTTTTCTTCCGCGAGATTCTTCCCTTCGCGTCGTTAAAAGAAAGAGTTCGAAACAATTTAGTTCGAAGGATTTAATCGCGTCTCGAATATTCCGCCGAGCGAAATTCGCCGTTGGAGCCGAGAAGATTATAATATTTAGACACTGATCCACGGTTATTGAAAAGCAAACTAAGAAATAAACCCATTAAGGGTGTCTTAAATGGCTCCGGGGGTTGGGTGCACGCGACGGTTCAACGTACCCTGGAGGAACAGTCACGCGCGAAACAACGTGATTCGATCATTCGACTCGCGAGCAGCGAGGGAGGGGTGGGGGCGAGTTTACAGGGGGAGGGGGAAAGCTGGTTGCAACCTGCCATTTTTCCGATGGCGTACAGCCGAGCGATTTGTATGTTCTTCTCGTAATTCCATTAGCCTTATTAAGCCTGCAAGACCGCGACCAGAGGGACAGGAGAGTTCGAGGATACGGGAATGGCGAGGGGTGGGGGGTGTAGGGGGTTGTAGGGGGGCGTGGAGCTTCGAAACTCGAATTAGGATCATGCGAGCGTGCAATCTCGCCGGATAGCAACACGCGATGGTTCGTCAGTTTCGGATTGAATCTAATTAATCGGGCTTTCCCGAGCCATGCGACCGACGCGGGCTTCGTTACGCGCCGCCTGTAATCGTGATGTCAGACGTCGTTCGCGCGTAATTCCCGCGGATTCGGCCGTTACCGCGTGCGCCAATTTTTCGTTTATTTATTTACGACACGGTCGCTCGTGCATCGAATCGAGCGTCGAGTATTCGATAGAGAAGGAATTGTTCGAGTAGTAGGGTATTCGAGTGTATAGAAGGTATTCGAATACTGCGAATGAATGTCGAATAGTTGAGTATTCGAGTGTTATTGTACTAGTACTCGAGTATCGGAGTATTTTGGTATTCGGATATTCGAACGTTTAAGTATTCGAGTATTTAAGTATCTGGGGTGTTCGAGTACTTGGGTATTCGACTACTTGGGTATTCGAGTACTTGGATATTCGACTACTTGGGTATTCGACTACTTGGGTATTCGAGTACTTGGATATTCGACTACTTGGGTATTCGAATACTTGGGTATTCGAGTACTTGGGTATTCGAGTGTCTGAATATTTAAGTATTCGAGTATTCGAATTTTGAATATTTGAATATTGAAACACCGACTGCACCAATTCCTTTCGTCAAGGTACCAAACGATTGGACCATCGCCCAAGCTCACGGCTAGCAGGTGTTACTCGATACTGTTTACAAGAAAGAAGACTGCAGAAGTATGACCGGGACGGTCGTTGAACCCGGTCCAAGCACCTTATTCAACTTCGCGTTCGTCGTTACAACGACGAGCTTTCTAACTTCGTACCGTTTCCAATCACAATTTCGCCCCTCTTCGGTAAATAACATAACAATCGACAACATAATTGTTTACATGTTAAACGAGAAATACAAAATCAACATCGTCGCGCACGTTCCCTGTTCAAATATTGCGGATTAATTATAATTAAACCTACATATTTGCCGATGAGGACCGAATTTGCGGTCGGAAATGTTATAAAGCTGAAATGATTGCGAAAACGTCTGTTTCAACAACGAACACGAATTGTTGTTGAACAAGCAACTCCACCGTGCGCGTATCGTACTTTGTGAATTGTGTTCCGTAATAAATGATCAATTTGCGTGTCTCCTGGAGGGAAAAGTCGATCTCTGAAACAAAAACGGTATTCCCGTCTGGACGGATGACAGCTAACGAGACCGATTCTTTTCTTATTTGAGGGTGGTGCGCTGTACATCGTCGAGTCCATCCTTGTTTCGTTCGATCACTCACTCGCTACGTCCGAATTAGGGTCCCGCTAACGAGCTTGCGCACATTGAACGCGCTTTCGGACGGACAACGCCGGTTCGGCCGCGATAATTCAGCCCGTGAGACAGACCACGAAAGAGCAATTCTAATTACCGGCCTGCTGATTGTTCGAACCAACTGGAGCGAACGGGACAGCGTGAGCAACGGTGCAGCAAGACGAGCTTGCAGACGTAACAAGAGCTTTTCTACCTCCTCCCCCGTTCGAAGAATTTCAGATCGTTTAATAACTGTACCGCGACGCCGGTTACCTTTCAATTATACCGTTCGATATTTTAAAGATTTGCCCCGGAGGGAGTGGTCTGTTCGCAAAGGGGACGAGACATAGCGAGTCACGTGATTCTGAAGTGCCGTATGAAACTGTCTGATCTTTAAAAAACATGCACAATATTGTAGAATTTGATCTGTAACGACACAAAGGTATCGACAGTGGGAAAAGTGAAAGGGAAACCGAGTTCACGGGGACGTATGGTGGGGGAAGAGGCGTGGCTAGCGTTCCCCCACCGCGGGGATATTTTCCAAGTTCTCGAACAGTACATCGTCCGTCGCGATCCGTGGTGATGAATCGTAATACGATTTTGAAACACGTAACGGTGCGAATAATTAGCTGAAACGGAAGATCGAGTCGTTGGACGAAGCTTTTTGCGGGCGATTTCGCCACCAATTCTCGCTGAAAGTAATTGCCGCGCGGACGAGCGAAAAATGACGCTGGTCTCGCAACGAAATCACGAGGCCACCGATCGATCGAATCCTCGTTTGCTACAGAGCAAGAAGGAAAAAGTGAGAACGGTCGAGAGAGAGAGAAAGAGAGAAAGAGAAAGAGAGAGAGAGAGTGCGAAACCGCGGTGCGGTCCGAAAATTCGCCGCGAACTGCGGCCGTAAATTGAAACGTAACGACGCCCGATCGCCGATCATTTAAATATGTATAAATCGGGCCAAGTTATCGTCGGGGTGGCCGCGCGTGTCCCAAACGGGTCGAAAAATTTTCAGGAGCGAGCCGAACCGCGCCACCAATCATTTTACGCGATGAATTCGCTCATGCTTTTTTTATTCTTCATGGAGAGGGGGGAAATCGGTTAATCACCGGGGAAAACAAAAATTTTGAAATAACGGGAGAGGTTGCTGCGACCACTTGACGATCAATTTTTTCACTCGTCGTCGGTGTACTCGGAACTACGTCAATATTAATATTAATGTTTCTGTGGACTTATAAAACAGTGAAGATATTTTTTCAAATACTTTTACAGCGCGGTAGTTACGCATAGTTTTTTCTAATCGTGTTACTATGGATGAGCTGAAGTTTTATTCGTTAATTATTGATCCAAGTGTGCTTGTAATTGTTTCTACTGACAACAGTGGACAAAATCTCACGAGTATTTACTTTTCGTTGGTGCACTTGGATACTAATACTTTTGTGTACTTAGGAAAGAGCGAGAAGGTTTATCAACTCTTTTTATAGAGGAGTAGCTACCTCCATTCCTTTTTGGTCATATTACTGACTCAGCTGAAGTTTTATTCGTTAATTATCGATCCAAGTATGTTCGTAATTGCTTGTACTCACAATGCTGGGAAGAATCTCCCAAGTAAATACTCGTTGGTATAAACGTAAATACTTTTCGTTGGTGTACTCGAATACCAATATTTTTGTGTACTCGAATACCAGTACTTTTGTGTACTCGAATACCAATAATTTTGTGTAGTCGAATACCAATACTTTTGTGTACTCGAATACCAATACTTTTGTGTACTCGAATGCCAATACTTTGGCGTACTCGAATGCCAATACTTTTGTGTACTCGAATACCAATACTTTTGTGTACTCATAAAAGAGTGAGAACCTTTATCAAATCCTTTTACAGAATATCTACCCTCACTCCTTTCTGATCGTGTTACTGACTCAGAGCTAAAATTTTATCCATTAATTATCGATCTACAAGTGCTCGTAATTGTTTCTATTCATAACAGTGGAAAAAATCTCCCGAGTATTTACTTTTCATTGGTATACTCGAATACCAATACTTTTGTGTACTAATAAAAGAGCGAGAACCTTTATCGAATCCTTTCACACAGTATCTACCCTCACTGCTCTCTGATTGTGTCACCGACTCAGAACTAAAGTTTCATCCATTAATTATCGATCCACGAGTGCTCGTAATTGTTTCTACTCACAATACTGGGAAAAATCTCCCGAGTATTTACTTTACATTCGTATACTCGGATACCAATACTTTTGTGTACTCGAATACCAATACTTTTGTGTACTCGAATACCAATCCTTGTGTGTACTCGAATACCAATACTTTTGTGTACTCGAATACCAATACTTGTGTGTACTCGAATACCAGTACTTTTGTGTACTCGAATACCAATACTTTTGTGTACTCATGAAATAGCGAGAACCTTTATCGAATCCTTTCACACAGTATCTACCCTCAATCCTCTCTGATCGTATTACTGACTCAGAGCTAAAGTTTCATCCATTAATTATCGATCCAGGAGCACTCGTAATTGTTTCAACTCACATCGGTGGTGAAAAAGCAAGGCAGTCGGTGTTACGGGACTTAATGAAATCTGCAAACGGTCGAAAAATCGCACGGCGTTATCCCCAAAGTTGGCCGTAATTAATTCGAAGGATGCCCACGACCGCGACGCCGAGCTACGTGAAACGATGTCCAAAGAATGGTGGCGAGAATCGGGTGGAACGGGCGTCGGGGAGTTGTAACGACTTTCGGTGGCTCGAATACGTTCTCCCGGCTCTCCGAAACCCATTAAAACCGCGGCGAACTTTTCCAACTTTTCGAATAATGGTGACTGCGTGCCGGCACGCGTGCTCCCTGTAATTTCCCGCGCTTATATTTCGGCTTTATTACCATCGCGGCAATTATTGAAAAGTTTCGGAACGCCGTCGACTGTCCTCCCCTAACCACCCCCACCCCTCCTCCACGTGGTTCCATGTCGTCTATAAAAGAGAAGTACACACTGTGTACTTTCCCGAAAACGCGACCTCGTTAAGGCGCGCGGTATCGTGAAAATTGAAAATTTATTCTCAACCACCGGTGACTTTTATACCGTATAAAAAATTTTCTCTTTCTACAATTTCTCCTCCACGTCAATTTCAACCAATAACTCTACATAAAATGAATATTTTTATCGTAACTTTTCCTTATCGTTTCACTGTCCCACGAATGAATTTTGAACGTGATCGATCGGAGCAGAAAGAGAACAATAGAAATTACAATTAAGTGTTTGAAAATATTATTACGAAGTGAAGGTAATGGGTGACTGTGAATTGAAAAGGAAAACTACCACGTGTCTCTGGACAAATTTTCAAGAACGACGGTAGAAATTATTTCTCGACATTTTTTATTGCTTTCCTACCTCGTACGTGTCGTTTCCTCTCGGAGAAAAAAATCACGAAGAATTTATTTCGAAAAAGCGACTTTCTCACCGTGTCCGACAATTTTCAAGACACCGCCAGGGGACGAAACTTCGCGGGGTAGTTTCACCCTTCGTTCCTCGGTTACCGAAGAAAAGGTATCCCTTACGTTTCTTGCAGAGTTTCATCAAAACGGGGGCGATGATTACGTCATGAATTTTCCTTTAGGGAAAAATTAATTCTTCCAAACGGAGGAAAGCGTAACGAAAAAGTTTCAAAATTCGTTGAATTTTACTTTTCGTTTGTTTGTATTGATTATAATAAAGAATATCGTCAGGATAGAGAATCATTTTTCCCCGTGTATGGTTAAACTGGTGCTTGATAAAATCTGTTTTCTTTCGTTTCACTTCCACCGAGAGTGTCTTTTGACGCGCTTCTTTAGAAATTCTTTTCCACAAAAATACTAACTGTACAATTGCAAGAAAATTTGTAGATACTACACAATACTTACTCAATATACACCATAAATTTCAACCCAATCGGTCGAGTAGTTTCTTCGCTAAAAATTCCCAAAGGTAGCCTTCGTTTCGAGGGATCACCCCTAAAGAACAAACTTGCCAAGATCGATTCAATATTTAATTCAAACTATCCACTGAGAGCGCAGCACGAAATGAGAATGTTCGCGGATAATTTCGGTAATTTTTCGAGCCTGAGATGACACGAGTGTGCGCCACGTGTACGAGGTGGTTAGGAACCAAAGAGTGGGCATTTTCGTGGAAAATACAGCGGGTTCCTGGACCGTTTCACCCTTCGTTCCTCGGTTACCAAAGAAAAAGTATCCCTTACGTTTCTTGCAAAGTTTTATCAAAACCAGAACGATGTCTTGTACGTACAAGCGTGTCCCAAATATTCGTATTCGTTCGAGAAACGTTTCCGAAACGGTGCAACTGTTCCCAGATTTCGTTGAGGAGCGCGATTCAAGCATTCTTTGACGCGCGGCCACTTATCAAGGTCGAGGTGAGAAGGTTCCACGGTTGGTCGGTCGTTAATCTCCCGTGAGCAGGGGATAACGAGACGCCGGATGGCGAACGCGTGCTTTTTGCACGCGGAAGGGTTGAAATTCAATCACGAAGTACTAAACGGTTCGTGCGTTACCCCGCCTCGAAACAATCGAGTTTCGTCGGGACGAGCCACGCGTATTTAATACGAACGATACGCCGCCCTCGAGCCACCCTAACCACCACACCGCCGTGGAAAAGTTTCCATTTTGAGCGGTGTTTTCAGAGAAAACCGAAGCGATATGGCTGGAACTACCCCAACCCCATGAATCAGTTGTTCTGTATTCTTTTCATTTCGTTACACCAACATCGAGCCAGCATTTAAACGCCCTTTCGAAAGAACGAAGGATGAACGCTAATTGGTCGTCGCGTCGTTTCTCGAGGTGTGTTGTTCCCCCCACCCCTAACCCACGACGAAGCGCGCCGATGGTATCCGAAGCATGAAGCAGAAATAACGAGGAACAATGTATCAATGGCGGCGGACGCCTTTCATTCTTCCATCGTGTAACGAAATTCTCGTTGTTTTTACAAACAAATCAACCGTGTGTCGTCGTCATGAAAATTGCAAGCGCGTTCTGCAACAACAAAACCGTAACAAGCGCGAGTCTTCTCACCGTATTGTTTTTTTCGATCATTGTCTTCGAAATACAACCACATTCGATTAAACGAATAAAGTTCACCCGATATTTATCCAGCCCGTTTAATTGCAACACCATGGAACAGAAAACACAAAAGAAAATTGAAACTGAACAATGAACGCAAAATGAATAACGAACCGGTACCGCGGTGACCTTCGACGAAAGTTTCTGTACGATCTGATCTTTAAGCGAGGGTACGAAATCGACCAAGTGGAATTAACTCGATGGAATCCACTTAGTGTCTCGGGTATCGAACAACGTTACGGTGTTTCTTCAACTCGCAGAATCATCGTTTCTAGGAATGTATACTCTTGAAAAGAAAATCTCCTAATTTCGTCTCAGTGACTCCTATTCATTTCTTTCTTCAAGTTTCTTCACTCGTGGAAAACAATTCTCTATCTGTGTCTCGCCTGTTGATAATTGATGATCCACATCTCCAAATATTATGCAAAGGTGAGGAGCAATAATAATGAATAACAGAAACATTGACACAATGTTGAAGCAAAATATATATCGGTTACAAGAGCAAGCTGCGAATAGACTAGTGCCTCGCTTATTGATAATCTAGATTTTCCAACGCATCACGAGACACTGTAGCATTATCGAGAATGTGGTTCGAGTTTTTGTCGAGACACGAATCGCCGGATCAAAACACGATAAAATTGTTCCTGATTGGTCGTTTTTCGCCCCCGTTTGTTGTAACGATGACTCGACAACGTTCGATGTACTTTCGACTCTTCGTCGCTGGGAACGAGACAGCTCGAAAACTCTCGCAGATTCTCGCGCGATCCGCGTGTTCGTTACCGAATATAATGGGATAAAATAACGCTCATCGTGTGTACGCTCGCGCGCGCGCGCGCACGCGCGAACGTTTAAAAATATATACGAGAAGCACGGAACGCGAGCGGACCGAGTCGAAAGCGTCGCAGCGCGTTCGAAACGGTGAAAGAGGATTAATGAAAAGAACAGAAATCCACGAATTCTGTTTCGTCTCGTCTCACGGCCCCATTATCCTACCGCGGACATAATTACCGCGAAAGTAATTGCGACGTTTAAATACGACCGGTGGTAAATATACGTATATGTGTATGTATATGTATATGTATATGTATACATACACGGCGTCAATATCGAAAAACGAGATTTCCTTTGTTTAATTCATCGCGTTTAAGAAGGTTTTCGGTACCGTTGCCGGTACTTTAATAGTTTCCTTTTTTTTTTTTCTTCCCTCGTCGATGGCCATTAACGACTATACAAATATTCGTAACGGTTTAACGCAGTCTTGTGCATCGTTGAAAATTTAATTATATTCTCACGATGCGTTGCGGGTGAATTGTTGAAAATATCGATAACGTTCGATGATTGTACAATAATGCGAGAGTTTCTGATTTCATTATGGAAAAAATACATAATATTTAACAAGTTGATTTAACTAAACGCTTTCGATCGTTTCTACGACTGTTAATTTTCAATTTTAAATTGTTTCTTAAGGGGAGGTGGGAATAAATTGGAGATTTTTAATTATATTGGCACGTTAAAGATTGTTTAAGAATTCTTTAACTGTACGTTTCATCGATTGAAATTGTTGTTAAAAATATACGAGCGAATCGCATTTGATCACTGTTATTATAATTGATCAGTTATCAATGAAATTCGTACGAGACATTAAATCGTAAAAATTAGTCACCGATTACCGGATGTGAACTTGCCTCGTACGCTTTCTCTGTTCAATTGCATTCATGTTTGCACGTTAGTTCAACGTGTTTATTAACGCCTGAAATTGTGTTGCATATAGAATGGCAATTTGGATCCGCGGTGGACGCAAGCTTTGCTGCGAGATCGGCCATACGGTTCCACCATGGATATTCGCACGAGATGGGATTTAAACGAGGATGACTGCTTCACCTTTGACATTTTTGTAACATTTTTGTCTCTACCGGATATTCGGTAATTGGCGACGTTGGAGTTTTGAAATGGACGCGTTCGAACGATCCCGCAATCGAAATGCATATAAAATACCGAATGTGAGGGAACAAGCGAAGAATAACCGGATATTTTTTATTCCATGGCGACCGAGTACAAAAGTGTTCCATGGTAATCGAATACGAGAGTACTTCATGGTAATCGAATACCGACGAAAGTATTTCATGGTAATCGAATACCAAGGAAAGTATTTCATGGTAATCGAATACCGACGAAAGTATTTCACAGTAATCGAATACCGACGAAAGTATTTTATGGTAATCGAATATCGACGAAAGTATTTCATGGTAATTGAATACCGAGGAAAGTATTTCATGGTAATTGAATACCGAGGAAAGTATTTCATGGTAATCGAATACCGAGGATAGTATTTCATGGTAATCGAATACCGACGAAAGTATTTCACAGTAATCGAATACCGACGAAAGTATTTTATGGTAATCGAATATCGACGAAAGTATTTCATGGTAATTGAATACCGAGGAAAGTATTTCATGGTAATCGAATACCGAGGAAAGTATTTCATGGTAATCGAATACCAAGGAAAGTATTTCATGGTAATCGAATACCGACGAAAGTATTTCACAGTAATCGAATACCGACGAAAGTATTTTATGGTAATCGAATATCGACGAAAGTATTTCATGGTAATTGAATACCGAGGAAAGTATTTCATGGTAATCGAATACCGACAAAAGTATTTCACAGTAATCGAACACCGACGAAAGTATTTTATGGTAATCGAATACCAACGAAAGTATTTTACGATAATCGAATACCGTCGAAAGTATTTCATGGTAATCGAATACCGACGAAAGTATTCCACGATATTCAAACGGCTACCGAGTACAATCGTGCGAATACTATTCGAACACTCCGAACGAAATTCAAACTTAACGTGGTATTCGTAGTTCGAGTACCGTCTCGAGTACATACTGTCCATTCCTCGTGAGAATTTAATAGAAACAACGACGAGACTCGACCGACTCGAAATAGGATTCTCGCGGGACCGTGCTTAATCCGCGGCCATTTAAGGCGAAGCGAGTCGCCGCTGCGCGGCGCGGCACTCCGCGCTGAAAACAATGTACGAGCGGGCTGATTTTCGCGACAGCCACGGCACGGCTGGATTATGGAGGCATTCTGCCGTGCCGACGATGAAGCGAGATTTATTGTGATTGTTACACGCCGCTGTCAAAAGCTATTTTCGCTCGGGCTGCTCGCCGCGCGCCATAAGTCACGCCGCGCTTCCCTCCGCTCTCGCGCGCCGCTCCGCGCTCCCTCCCCCTCCCCTAGGCCCCCCTCGCCATGGAAATATCGAGCCGGAGAAATATCCCGCGCGAACTCTAAATCTTCTCGCGTAAACGTTCGGTTCCCCCGGACAAATTTCGACCGCGACCGGTTCGATTTATTCGCGGGGAAGGAAAGAGGACGATCGAGGACGATCGGAGCGGAGAAACTACGACGAGTCACTCGCGAATAGCGTTGATCCACTCTATAATTCGTACAGTACTCTCCGCGTTTTGACTACGTTCTACGCTTTAGAGTTTGGGATTGAGTAGATCACGTTTTACTGTTAGGAGAAACTCCGAGTATTTGAGTATTCGAATGTCCGAGTGTTTTAATGTCCGAGTATTTGAATATCTGAGTATTTGAATATCCGTGTATTTGAATATCCATGTATGTGAATATCCGAGTATTTGAATATCCGAGTATTTGAATATTCGAGTATCTGAATATACGTGTGCTTGAATATACGAGTATTTGAATATCCGTGTATCTGAATAGCCGAGTATTTGAATATCCGAGTATTTGAATATCCGTGTATTTGAATATCCGAGTATTTAAATATTCGTGTACTCAATTGTTCGAATATTGGAATATTTGAATATTCGAATACCTGATTATTTGAATATTCGAACACCCGAGTGTTTAAATATTCGTATACCTGAGTATTTGAATATCCGAATACCCGAGTATTTAAATATTCAAATACCTGAGTATTTGAATATATGTATTCGGATAATTTAATAATCGAATATATAAGTATTTGAATAATTTAGTAGTCGAATACTACACACTATTCGTACATCGAAGACAATGATTTCGTAGGTTGCTCAGAATCTTCAATATCGATTAGATATACATTGTATCAGTGACGTCAATGGTGTCGTCGGAAATCGGCGTCAAAATTAGAATAATTGACACAGATCTCTGGAGAGGCAACTAGATAAGCACAGAACGAAATACCATTGGTGGTATATTCAGTGATCGTCGTTCTCCTCGGTCTTAAAATTTAATAAAATATATTTCTAAACGCAGAGCAATACGGTACGTACGTTTTCGCGGCGTGCACCGGGGTCCGCAACGGTACGCACTTGCTGCACGAGTTATGGTCGCGGAGGGCGAGTCACGATCGTTAGGCGGTGGTTAAACGATCGCTCGCGATTCCCCCGCGTAACTCGCGCAATCTCTATCAAAATGCGTTCCAACGCGGTAACGGGATCCGTAGTAGGCAACAACGTTAACCCGTTTGCCGCGTACGTTCGAAGCTTTTCGAGCAGGAGGCAGACAAGCAGAGAAAGAGCGGCTGGCGGAAAAACTCGTAGGAGGCAATCGTGGTACGTGGACCGTTAAGCGGGAGAAAAACCGCACTAGCAATCTCGACGGTGGTGGTACAGAGAGATTTTCCTTGGCTTAAAGATTGGCCAATTTCCAACTTATCCTGCCGGTCCAGGAAATTTCTGCCGGTCTTCGCGTCGATCGAGCACAGTGGAAGATCGACTGGCTCCTTTTCAGATAAACGCGCGACGAGAAACGGCGGGATCCGAAAAACTTCACGCGTGCTCGGACGATCGATGATCGAGGACTTGGATACACTGGATCTTCGTGGTACTCGAATAACGCAATTCGACGAGTTAAGGTCTCTGTTGCAATAGTATCAATTTTGGTATAGAAATAGTACTATTTGACGAATGATATTCCAATACTGAAATGGTACTCGAATACTCGAGTAGTAGTATTCGGGTACTCGAATATTCGAATACTGGTATTTGGATACTCGAATATCCCAAATGATATTCCAATACTGAGTTGGGACTCGAATACGGAGTAGTTGTATTCGGGTACTTAGATAGTAGTGTTTGGATTATTCGGGTACTCAGGTAGTCGTATTCGCATATTTGAATACTCGAATAATGGTATTCGGATACTTGAATATTTGGATACTCGAATATTCGAATATTCGAATATTCGAATACTTCAACACAGGTATTCGGATACCCGAATATTTGAATACTTGAACACAGGTATTCGGATACTCCAATATTTGAATACTTGAACACAGGTATTAGGATACTCGAATATTTGAATACTTGAACACAAGTATTCGGATACTCGAATATTCGAATACTTGAACACAGGTATTCGGATACTCGAATACTCGAATACTCGAATACTCGAATATTCAAATATTCAAATATTCAAATATTCAAATATTCAAATATTCAAATATTCAAATATTCAAATATTCAATTATTCAAATATTCAAATATTCAAATATTCAAATATTCAAATATTCAAATATTCAAATATTCAAATATTCAAATATTCAAATATTCAAATATTCAAATATTCAAATATTCAAATATTCAAATATTCAAATATTCAAATATTCAAATATTCAAATATTCAAATATTCAAATATTCAAATATTCAAATATTCAAATATTCAAATATTCAAATATTCAAATATTCAAATATTCAAATATTCAAATATTCAAATATTCAAATATTCAAATATTCAAATATTCAAATATTCAAATATTCAAATACTCAAATACTCCAATACTCGAATAGAGGTATTCGGATACTTGAATACTCGAATACTAGTATTCAAATACTCGAATACTCGAATAATCGATTCAAATGCTTGAATACTTACACACATAAATTATCATGTAGGTCCTAAAGCAACTATACGTCCAATAAACAACCCGTTTGTAACAATCATCGGCTCCAACGTCCCACACTGAAATAAATACAACTGAAACTTTGCATTCGAGAAATTTACCTTCTAATTTACATCTGTTTGTCAATGTTCATCGATCTTATTTTGCACACTCTAGACACAGCCACGACGTTCATCGTCCAGTGAGATTCGCTAAATATTCGAGACGTTCGATCTCGATCTCTCGATCCTCGTCCGCGAATCTCGAGACGGTTCGGGAATCCCAGCGTCGATGCCGCCGCGCTCGAGAAAGCTCGCCGCGAAATTCGGTGCTTGGTGTATCGTTCGCGCCCGTGTCTTGGACCCGTCTAAAAATACGCTCCGTAGTTTAATCGAAACGGGAAAAAAATTCGAACGTCCGGCGCAGCTCCGTGTCAAAGGTACCGGGGGATTCGCGACGCTTTGAAAACTCCGGGAACGATAAATCGAACCACGGGAACGATATTTGCCGTTTCGGAGTTCTCTAATCTATATAAATAAAGCCCAGTGCTCTCTCTCTCTCTCTCTCTCTCTCTCTCTCTCTCTCTCTCTCTCTCTTTCTCTCTTTCTCTCTTTCTCTCTCGGTTCGCAACCGCGTCACGGAAAAACAAGCCGGAACGATTCCATGGAAACTCGTGGTATCGCGCGCGATGGGATACCGCCGACTTAAAATCGGAACTACGCGCAATCGTAAAATTCTTGCCGTAGAAGAGGAAGTCGCGCGTAGTACCAACCGTAAAATGTATCATACCGCACTTCTAACCTCTCCTACGTCAAGAACACACGTAACAAGAATCGTCGTAAATAAAATTTCCAAACTTTCCCAACCAGTATGAATTTTCAAATACTCAACGACGATCGAGATTGTCTCTCGTTTCAGTACTTCAGAAAGCTGGAGAACCCCGAGGACTCTTTTGTAAAAGAAAAATTAACCCTTCGAACTCGAGAGGACACCCTAGGTCACCACACAATTCAGTGTACTTCTTCCAATTGGGGAAAATTTCGTTACTTGAAATTGAAATTGGAAATTGGGTGTTACACTCTTTATGATGTAAACATATGTACGTCAAGTATCGAAACAAAAATGTTCCATTGCGTATGAATTTTCCCGATTTGAAAGATTTCATCGAGGCGCCAGTTTCAGGTAGCAGAAACGCTTACGGTGCAAAGGGTTAAGATTGAAAATTATTCTGGAATTGGAAGGCGATATTTTCCTATCCAACGAGCGGGACGGATAATTCTGTTAATTCGAGACAAAAGGCGCGACGTGGTTCAAGGGTGGTGTGTGTGGTGTGGGGTGAGAACGGAGAACGAGAAACAGCCGCGGGTGCCTCTGAAAACGACGTCTGCTTTAGAGGAATTAATGACCCCGGCGATTTTTACGAGGTTTCGCGGTGACGCATCGCCGGTTGCACACGGCTGCACGCTACACGACGCGCACCAGCCGTGCTCCGCAATCTGACCCAAATCTGGAAGCGCGATGAGAAGAGAAGAGACCGCCTCTCGTCTTGTCCCAGATGCTGGTCTCATCTACCAAATGAAGCAAAACGGCGGGTGCCAGTCAGAGGAACTATTGGGACGGTTCTCCTCGCCGCGATGGGTTACAAATGATCTCGTTGAAGGCGAGCGAGCGAGCGAGCGAGCGAGCGAGCGAACGAACGAACGAACGAACGAACGAACGAACGAACGCGTGCACGCGAGAACGAGCACACAGCTCGCACGGAAGATCGATAACGAGTCCCAGAATGCACGCGGGCCATTCCATCCGCGTCTTACGCTGATAGGACATTATTCAAATACAATTTCAACCAGTCCTTTTATAACGTCCCCTCTCCCTCGCTCTTTCGCGTAACGCGGAACTCTCGAACTTTGCCCGCGAATCTAACGCACCTTCTTCCATCGTGAATTTTAATTAACGTTCTGTTGGAAGTTACTTCGATATCGTTTGCGAGGAAATTTCGCTTATCGGTTCTTTGCTTACGGCGACAGCGATCAATTTTGACGAAATCTGCGTACGTGTTGTTCGTGTAAGAGTTATTTGAAAAATGGAGATAGGGTATTGCTGGTACCTTCGAAAGTCGAACGATGTCAAGTGCTTTGAGAAGGTATACGAAACGACACGGTTGTTTTTCGGTGTTTTTACGCGAGATGCTAAGTTTGAAAGAAAGTGTACATCTGTCGTTGAATTGATGTTGAATTATAAGCGAGCATTCGTTGAATTTGAATTCGGAAAGTAGGTGTGGATCGGTGTCTGATAATGAACGTTTGAATCTACTGAAGGTTCGTGACAGGTTGCGAGATATGTTTTGTCGTTTGATCAGAAATTGTACTATTACTTTCGTCGTTTTATTTTTCTAAAGATGGTACTATTGTTTGATGAATATATGTGTAGTTTCATGTAGATTCATTGACTCCTTTGTATATTTACAATTGTTCAACGTTGAAGTGTCATAGTAGTTTTTTATAATGGAAAAACGACAAAACTTATTGGCGAAGTTGGTATGTATTCGTGGGAACTTGAAAAATCGGTCCTGGAGAGGATTGAGGATCTTATCGGGTCGATAATTAATTGATCCTTATTCTTGGTATCGTATAAGTCTCGAAACAAGACAGTACACTAATTCGAAGAATTATTCTCAGATATATTCCTAGATTCTAAGGAACTGAATCTTTCCGAGATCTCTCTTCCTCCTCGCAGTAACTCAGACTCAACGTCTGACAACGAAAGCTCGTATCTACTGTTGTTTGGTCACACTGATGGAATTTACACCGCGACTGAGCAGATTTACTTTACCCTTCCTATTCTTGGTAACACGTGCCCTTTTTGAACCGAGATTAATCTTTCACTATACCGAAGATACGTAAAGTTGTACAATTACTTTCAGATATATTTCTCGATTCTAAAATCACAAGGAAAATTTACTTTTGTCTCTTTATTCGCGGTAACAAGTTTCCTTTAAACAAGGATAATCTTTCAGAATACCACCAGTACAAAAAAATGTGGGATAATGGAATTGTTGAGCACAAGAGATAAAGTAAATTGAACGTTTATTTTTGAGATAAATATAATACGATCACGTCGGTATACCAACCGAAAAAATAGGAAGGTCGGTATCGACCTCATCCCCCATGCCTTGACTTCTCAAGCGCTGCATGGGTCCATGTATGGGTCGTTGTGTTCCAACAAAAAATTTCCACAATCACTCTCAGATGTATTCGTGGATTCCTAAAAGATGAACTTTAAGAGATCTCTCCTTCTTCACACAGTACCTACATCTCAATGTCCAACAACGAACTAATCAATATTTATTATTAATTTCTCATTATTTCTCCCTTTATTCACGGTATCACGATTCTCTTACACCAAGAGCAATCTTTCACAATACCACCAGTACAATCAATTCACACAATCACTCTCAGATGTATTCGTAGATTCTCAAAACAGAAACTTTGCTAGATCACTTTTTTCCACACAATACCAACATCTGAATGTCCAACAACGAATTAATTAAGAATTATTTTTCTCCCTTTATTCACGGTATCACGATTCTCTTACACCAAGAGCAATCTTTCACAATACCACCAGTAGAATCAATTCGCACAATCACTCTCAGATATATTCGAGGAATTTTTAAAACAGAAACTTTGCTAGATCACTCTTTCTTCACACAATACCTACATCTTAATGTCCAACAACGAACTAATCAATATTTATTAGCGCAATATTTATTATTAATTTATTATTATTTTTCCTTTTATTTGCGGTACCATGTTTCCCTTAAACCAAAAGTAATCTTTCACAATACCACCAATACAATCAATTCACACAATCACTTTCAAATATACTCGTGGATTTTTAAAACAGAAACTTTGCTAGATCACTCTTCCTCCACACAATACCTACATCTCAATGTTCAACAACGAATTAATTAAGAACTATTTTTCTCCCTTTATTCACGGTACCACGTTCCCCTTACACCAAGAGCAATCTTTCACAATACCATCAGTACAATCAATTCACACAATCACCCTCAGATGTATTCATGGATTCTCAAAACAGAAACTTTGCTAGATCACTCTTTCTCCACACAATATCTACATCTCCATGTCCAACAACGAACTAATCAAAATTTATTTTTCTTCTTTTATTCACAGTACCACGTTCCCCTTACACCAAGAGCAATCTTTCACAATACCACCAGTACAATCAATTCACACAATCACTCTCAGATGTATTCGTGGATTCTCAAAACAGAAACTTTGCTAGATCACTTTTTTCCACACAATACCTACATCTGAATGTCCAACAACGAATTAATTAAGAATTATTTCTCTCCCTTTATTCACGGTATCACGATTCTCTTACACCAAGAGCAATCTTTCACAATACCACCAGTACAATCTATTCACACAATCACCCTCAGATGTATTCATGGATTCTCAAAACAGAAACATTGCTAGATCTCTCTTTCTCCACGCAATACCTACACCTCGTTGCCGGACAACGACCGACCGTATCTACTGTCGGCCGGTAGGCATCACGAGCAACGCTCCTCGTATCGACTATCCCGATACCGAGGATTACAGAGAAACCACTACCCACTCGAAGCTGTTTATTAACAATCCAACGCGATCGAGTGACTCGCCACCGAATCAATATAAATAACGCGTCAGTTTCTCACCCCGCCTGGCAAAAGCGTCCGGCTAATATACGATCCGATTACGATGACGCATTACCGGACGTCCCGCATTAATTACTAGATCGTTCTTTACGTATGCTGTTTGCAATTAATTATATTTTCGGCTCTCCGCCGGTTTAAACCGAATAAATCAACCCCAACCCCCCGCGATCCTGATAAGCAGCCCCCGTCGGTCTCTCCCCACTGGCCACCGTGTCACGAACGGTGGTGGGTGGCGAAGGGGGCGGGAAGAGGGGAGAGGGGGGTTAAAAAGTTCCAGTCAGTCATAAATCAATCCAGGGCGCGATTTACTTTCTTGGAACGGCGCCAGGCAAACGATGGAACCGGAATCCCGGTGCCGGAGCGATTTCTTCTTCGTTCTTCTTCTAACGCGCGGAACAGCCGCGCGGAGAGGCGGCCGCGCTAATCCCTTATCCGTCATTTCGTCGCGGCGCGTACAGACCGGATGGTGGATCCTGACAGAACGTGTTATCGGAATAATCGAGTAACGTCGGATTAATCTCGAAATCCGGAGACGTACGGAGCGGAGGGGTGGAGGGGGGTGGTTGGGGGAAGGGGGTGGGGTGGATACGCCAACAGCCACGGAAGAGACGAAGTACGTCGTCGCGCTACTTACGCGGAACTTCGCGTCGCCGAGCAGAGATGTAAATCGCGTCTGCGCTAATATGAATTTCAGATCGACGTTAATAAGAAAGACGGGCTGCTCCTCCGTTCGCCCGGCACGCGGCCGACGGATATTTCTATGAAGCATTAAGCCGTGACAGAGGAGGGGACAGCCACCCAACGTCTTACGGGGCTTTGGAAAATTATTGCGCCAACTTTTGCTAACCGTTCCGAAATAAAGTTGCCACCTCGTACTCGGTGTTACGGACGGAGGCGTCACGAGGACGTTTGGATATCGTAACCAGCGGAGGCATCGCGAATCGGACTGGGGTGACTCGGTTTTGTTCCTTTGAGTATAGTATATTCGATGGAATTGGAACGTTTGAGTTGAGTTTTGAGTAGAGCGGATGCTTTGCGTTTCGATTGAGTGGACTCGAGTCTCGAATTTTAGTTCGAGTCTACTCTCTTCGATGAAAGAGCGAGGGTGAGTCAAAAGATGAATAGAAATACAATATTTGAGTATATAGTTCTTTTTATTGAGTGTATTGGAGGGAAGGGCGAATTGGAATGTTTGAGTCGAGTTTTGAGTACAGCGGATGCTTTGCGAATTAATTGAGTGGACTCGAGTCTTGAATTTGAATTCGAGTCTATTCTTTTGGATAAAAGAGCGAGGGTGACTCGAAACATGAATAGAAGTATAAAATTTGAGTATATATATTTTTTTTATTGAATGTATTCGACGGAAGAGCGAATTGGAATGTTTGAGTTGAGTTTTGAGTACAACGGATGATTTGCGTTTTAATCGAGTAGACTCGAGTCTCGAATTTTCTTTCGAGTCTACTCTCTTCGATGAAAGAGCGAGGGTGAGTCAAAAGATGAATAGAAGTATAAAATTTGAGTCTATAGTTCTTTTTATTGCATGTATTGGAGGGAAGGGCGAATTGGAATGTTTGAGTCGAGTTTTGAGTACAACGAAAGCTTTGCGTTTTAATCGAGTAGACTCGAGTCTCGAATTTTAGTTCGAGTCTATTCTTTTGGATAAAAGAGCGAGAGTGATTTGAAGGATGAATAGAAGTATAAAATTTGAGTCTATATTGTTTTTTATTGAGTGTATTCGATGGAAGAGCGAATTGAAATATTTGAGTCGAGTTTTGAGTACAACGGATGCTTTGCGTTTTAATCGAGTAGACTCGAGTCTCGAATTTTAGTTCGAGTCTATTCTTTTGGATAAGAAAGCGAGGGTGACTCAAATGCTGAGTAGAAGTATAATATTTGAGTCTATAGTTCTTTTTACTGAGTATATTCAGCGGAAGGACAATGTGAAATGTTTGGGCCGAGTTTTCGAATTTGAGTATAGCAGAGACCTTGCGTTTCAATGGAGTAGACTCGAGTCTCGAATTATCGTTCGAGTCTACTCTCTCCGATGGAAGAGCGAGGGTGACTCGAAAGATGAATCGAAGTATAAAATTTGAGAACGAAATGAAATATAAAAATTGAACCTATTTTTTCTTGTGGAAGAGCGAGAATGAATCGAACAATGAATTAAAAAATAAAACTTCAGCTTACTGTTTTCTATAGAAGGGTGCCTTAAACGACTATCTAAAATATAAAGCTTCCTTTTCCTATTTAAGACAAGTTCTCATCTCATTTTTTCGACGGAGAAGCACCAGGCAAGGATAAATAATTAAAATAGAAGACGCTCGTATAACATTCGAGTTAAATTTTTGTTTCGAGATACGGTACTATCAATCTTCCACTTTGACGTAGCGAGGAGTATCGAGCACCGTTTGGCTAGCGATATGTTTTTTGTGATCGTCGACGAGCAAGTTCGTCGGATAGTTTGGAAAATATAGTTAGACTCAGCTCGAAGAAAAATATGTTTCCTCGTCGAGACGAATGGAAGAATGCAAGAACCCGGGTAGATATTTGTTCGACGAGCAATCTCTTTAGTTTCACGTGTAAATAGGCATCGTTGGGAGAGGGAAGAAGAGAAGTCGCAACGGCTTGTTTGCCGAAGCGAGTAATCTGACGGAGAGACTATTGTCAGCGGGGATTCCGCGCGCTCGGATCGAGAAGAGAGGTTGACGCGAGGCACTCGCAGAGACGTCGAACGAGACTCGAATTAACTGACTGTGTTCGTTATGAGGAAGATTTTCATCAAGCAGCCGATCCGTGTGTTTCTTCCCTATGTTATAGAAAAAATTAGACCGAAGAGAAGATAGATCTATAGCAATCTCTTTCGTCAGATCTTCCCTCTTCGATCGCTGTCCCAGAATCTTCTACCCCCTGTACTCTTTGCATTTATAATTTTATGTTTGTAACGCGTTACCGCTACTATTATTACTATTATGTATTTAGATTACTACTATTATGTTGGAAGATTTTTCGTTTCGTTTTTTATGGAAGAAAAAATAAACTTTAATTCTTCAAAATACCTCCATCTACCAAAAGAGTACATCTACTGTATAATGTGTCTTCTAGAAGTGATTCAATTTTTCTACGTAACAATTTTCATGCAACAGGTAAACATTGTCATGGATAAGAGGTAAACGATCGATCTGATAAATGTTTACACTAATTTTCGGTATAGAAGTGTAATAATTCAAATATTTTACAAGTAAACCACCGATCTGATATACGTTTACTCCGATTTTCAACATAAAAGTATAATAATCAAATTGTTCGACAAGTAAACCATCGATCTGGTATACTTCACTCCCATTTTCAGCATAAAAGTATAATAATCAAATCGTTCGACAATTAAAGCCTTGACTTGGTATACTTTACTTCCATTTTCGGCATAAAAGTATAATAATCAAATCGTTCGACAATTAAACCATCGATCTGGTATACTTCACTTTCATTTTCAGCATAAAAATATAATAATCAAATTGTTCGACAATTAAACCATAGACTTGGTATACTTTACTCCAATTTTCAACATAAAAGTATAATAATCAAATCGCTTGACAAGTAAACCATCAGTCTAGTATATTTTACTCCCATTTTCGGCATAAAACTATAATAATCAAATCGTTCGACAATTAAACCATAGACTTGGTATACTTTACTCCAATTTTCAACATAAAAGTATAATAATCAAATCGCTTGACAAGTAAACCATCGATCTGGTATATTTTACTCCGATTTTCAACATAAAAGTATAATAATCAAATCGCTTGACAAGTAAACCATCGATCTGGTATATTTTACTCCCATTTTCGGCATAAAAGTATAATAATCAAATCGTTCGACAATTAAACCATAAATTTGTAATATTTTACTCTCATCTTCGGCATAAAAGTATAATAATCAAATCGTTCGACAATTAAACCACCGAATGGATGAATGTTCACTCCGATTTTCGACATAAAAATATAATAATCAAATTGTTCGACAATTGAACCATAAACTTAACATATTTTACTTCTATTTTCGGCATAAAGTATAACAATGAAATCGTTCTCCAATTAAACCACCGAATGGATGAATGTTCACTCCGATTTTCGACATAAAAATATAATAATCAAATTGTTCGACAATTGAACCATAAACTTAACATATTTTACTTCTATTTTCGGCATAAAGTATAACAATGAAATCGTTCTCCAATTAAACCACCGAATGGATGAATGTTCACTCCGATTTTCGACATAAAAATATAATAATCAAATTGTTCGACAATTGAACCATAAACTTAACATATTTTACTTCTATTTTCGGCATAAATTATAACAATGAAATCGTTCTCCAATTAAACCACCGAATGGATGAATGTTCACTCCCATTTTCAGCACAAAAGTATAATAATCAAATCGTTCTCCAATGAAACCACCGATTGGACGAATATTCACCCCGATTTTCGGCATAAAAATACACCAATCGAATCATTGGACAGGTAAACCGTGAACACCGAAAGTATAAAGCAGAGCAACCTCCTCTGTGTACACCCCTCCTCGATCTTGCCAAGTTGCCGGCCGGAGAGTCGAACGGTTGGTTGCGCTTCGCCGCGACGAAACATCGTTCTCTACCGTGACGACCAATAAACGCAGTCCAGCGACGAGAGGACGCGCCGGTGAAATCGACGGAGCCCTCTAAGAGTGGCCAGGATCAGGACGAAAACGCGAGAGATGGCCAGCCCTTTGATCGTCGTCGCAGCGAGACCAAAGGAGGGGGGCAAAAAGCGACGAAAACAGGGTGGCCGTAATTTCAGCAAGTACCCGTGCAATCCGGACACACCGACAACAGGATTGCCTTTGCCCCGTGGTGCAGGGCCCCGAGGTTAATTTCGAAGCGGCCGCGCGATCCTTCGAGAGGAGAAATTGCTCTCTATCCTGGAGAGAGAATGCTTTCGCGTTTTCTCGCCGAATAATTACGTGAAACGGGACATCGGGGGTCTCGATGACCACGTGTGACGTTCTCGTGTGCACGTGTGTGAACGCTTGTGTCTGAAAATTTTCGGTTCGAGAACTAAAAACCTTCTTCGCGAACTATAAATAGGATTCGAGTTCACCGGACAAAGAAGAGGATGGTCGATGATCCAACTATCCAGAAATCGACGTCTGACCAGGACCTCGTGACGGTTCTCGAAGAGAGAGAAAAGAGATTTAATAAAAAAAAAAAAAAATACTTACGCGTGCACCACGCACGCCCGCGCCACGATAATAGGAATGACGGCCGACCCACTTACTCCGATCGTCCTATTCCAGGCTCGCGCTTAATATCGCACGATAAATAAGCATTACGTCGCCCGTACTTCGCGCATATTTACGAGAGACCGTAATCCCGCCGTCCTTCGTTCTCTTCTTTGTCACGTGTCAGCGGCAGCGCGACCTTCGCGCGCGTGTACGCGTCGCGAAATTAAAAAAATTCTAACGCGGGCCTCGATACAACGACCCGCTCGGGTACCACGGTGACGTTGTATCGAGGGTGGGTGACGATTCGGTGAATGGAACTCTTTTATCTTCATTCGGGGGCCAAGCGTGGTCATTGGTTAACAATAATTAAAATTTCCACGAGAGGGCACGATAAAAGTATTCATACTTGTCGTCGTATCTTCCAGAGAGCACGATCAACGAATCGGCGAGATTCTCCCGATGAAAACGAGCCCAAACACGACCCCATTCGGACGATTTCCGAATCCCACGTGATTAAAAAAAAATTTTCGAAAAAATTACCGAACCGCGTGAAAGTCATTTTATCGAGGGTGGGTGACTATTCCGTGAATGGAACTCTTTTATCTTCATTCGGGGGCCAAGCGTGGTCATTGGTTAACAATAATTAAAATTTCCACGAGAGGGCACGATAAAAGTATTCATACTTGTCGTCGTATCTTCCAGAGAGCACGATCAACGAATCGGCGAGATTCTCCCGATGAAAACGAGCCCAAACACGACCCCATTCGGACGATTTCCGAATCCCACGTGATTAAAAAAAAATTTTCGAAAAAATTACCGAACCGCGTGAAAGTCATTTTATCGAGGGTGGGTGACTATTCCGTGAATGGAACTCTTTTATCTTCATTCGGGGGCCAAGCGTGGTCATTGGTTAACAATAATTAAAATTTCCACGAGAGGGCACGATAAAAGTATTCATACTTGTCGTCGTATCTTCCAGAGAGCACGATCAACGAATCGGCGAGATTCTCCCGATGAAAACGAGCCCAAACACGACACCATTCGGACGATTTCCGAATCCCACGTGACTAAAAACAAATTTTCGAAAAATTTCCGAACCGCGTGAAAGTCATTGTATCGAGAGTGGGTGACTATTCCGTGAATGGAACTCTTTTATCTTCATTCGGGGGGCAAGCGTGGTCATTGATTGAAAATAATTAAAATTTCCACGAAAGGGGGCGCGATGAAAATATTCATATTTGTCGTCGTATCTTCCAGTGAATAGGATCAACGAATCGGCGAGATTCTCCCGATGAAAACGAGCCCAAACACGACACCATTCGGACGATTTCCGCATCCCACGTGACTAAAAAAAAATTTTCGAAAAATTTCCGAACCGCGTGAAAGTCGTTCGAATGTGGTCGTGTTTGGGCTCGTTTTCATCGGGAAAATCTCGCCGATCCATTGGCGGCAATCTCGCGAAGGTATCTAACCCTGGTTACGGTCAATTAAATACAAAACTCGATAGAAAATATTCACATCCGTGACAAGCAACCTATCCCTCGAGTCCGCTAAAACGTGTTCGCTATTTTTCAGACACAAACCGGTGTTGAAATTCGTTCGCGAAAAATGTCCCCATTCGTCGTCCACTTTGTTAGGGACACTATAATTTAAGTAAACGTCGAAAGTGGTCCAATTACGTGCAACCTTCCCCTATATCCTATGCTAGGAGTTTCGCGTGACTTTCCCGACAGGTGTGCGCGCGGCTATTTGAACCGCACCTTAATTAAAGCGTGTCGAAAACTATCCTCACGTTGGTTACGGGCGTCGCGCGATCGCCGATCGATCGGCGTAGAATTCAACAGTCGGTTCTCGCGGGGACAATCGAGCTCGGAAATCCAAACGGCGTGACAACCGCGACGAAAAACTCGAGGGTTTACGAGCCCAGAAGTAGATAGGGAGCTACCGCGTGACAATTTTAGACTCGAACGTGGAAAAATCGGGGCACAGAAACAAACACGCTCGGCAAATCGAGCGTGCACGGAACAGTTTAGGCGGCACGCCGTGCGATAAGCAATTAACCGCGCGACCGAAACTGTCCGGTCACGGCGTTAATTACATCGAAAGGCGTACGCCACTCGCGGATAAATGATATGCAACCGAGCGTTTCCATACTTTACGCGCCGACTCGCGTGTCCGTCGCGCGTAGTAGGCCAGAATCCATCGTAGCGCGAGAAAAATAATTCGATCGAAGGCATATTTGAAGAAAATTCCAACGGTTACGCGAACGGAACCGCTGGAACATCGACGCGCACCATGTGGAACGTTACGTTGTAAATTGTGAACAAGTATCTTTTAATAATTTTCGATGTTTTTTTTCTTCTTTTTTTTTTCTTAGATTCGATATTTTTTAAAGGGGGAGAACCGCGAGTGAAATATTATCATTGCGACGGTGCGCGAGAAACGAAGATGACAAGAATCGAGTACCCTGTGTAAATATTCATTTTATCGTCGCGGGAGACAAGACGAATACGTGGGATATGGGAATGTCGATTGGAAAGAATATTTTCTATTTGTTTTTTTTTTTTTTTCAAGAGAATATTTAAGAAAAGTAATAACTGTAATCGAAATTCTTGTATTTTTCATTATTGGAATTGTTTGAGAGGTATGAATGCGATAAAAATGGGGTACCCTGTGTAAATATTCATTTTATCGTCGCGGGAGACAAGACGGATACGTGGGATATGGGAATGTCGATTGGAAAGATATTTTCTATTTGTTTTTTTTTTTTTTCAAGAGAATATTTAAGAAAAGTAATAACTGTAATCGAAATTCTTGTATTTTTCATTATTGGAATTGTTTGAGAGGTATGACTGCGATAAAAATGGGGTATCCTGTGTAAATATTAGTTTTTTACCCTAATATTTTTAACCCTATATTTTTTACCCTATCCCACGGTAGACAAGACAAATACGTAGGATATAGGAATGTTGATTGGAATGAATATTTTCTATTTGTTTTTTTTTCAAGAGAATATTTAAAAAAAGTAATAACTGTAATCGAAATTCTTGTATTTTTCATTATTGGAATTGTTTGAGGGGTATGAATGCGATAAAAATGGGGTATCCTGTGTAAATATTAGTTTCTTACCATCACAGAAGACAAGGCGAATACGTAGGATATAGGAATGTCGATTGGAACGAATATTTTTTATTTCTTTTCTTTCAGGAGTATATTTAAGAAAAGTATTGGATTGTTCGAAAAGTCACATCGTTTTCCAAAATGGAGAATATATAATTTAATAAAATGTTTATACACTGTAAAAAATTCCAATAATAAAAATAGAAGTATTTTGATTACAGTTATTACTTTTCTTAAATATTCTCTTGAAAAAAAAAAAAATAGAAAATATTCTGTTTCATTTTTACCAAAAAAGACAAAATGACTTTCCGAACAACCCAATAATAACTGTAACCGAAATATTTTATTTTTATTATTGTAATTGTTTGAGAGGTATGAATGCGATAAAAATAGAGTACCCTGTGTAAATATTCATTTTACCATCACAGAAGACAAGACAAGGTGTACTATATAAAAATGTCGTTTCGAATGAATATTTTAAATTTCTTTTTTTTTTCCAAAGAATACTTAAAAAAAAGTAATAACTATAACCGAAATATTCTATTTTTATTATTGCAATAGTTTCAGAAGAATCAATGCGATAAAAATGGAGTGTCTTGTAAATATATTAATTTTCGATCATCTCGAAGGACAAGATAGAAACGCAGAATGTAAAAGAAAGGAACAAGAGTGATCGTTGGTCGTAAATCGGAAGAATACTTTGGATGAGTAGCCATTTTCGAGTGGCACGAAGTCGAACGAAACGCCACGCGCCTGTAAAAGGCAACCCAGTTATCGAGCGTGCATCGTTGCATTTATCCTCCGATCGATGCCTCGTTCGGGACATAATTTTTCTCTAAATTAATGAGTACGGTACTTTAGTCACGGAAATTGTGCTACGAGTGTACGATAAATCGCTCGTTAACAGCGATTGTATAATTATTCTTAACGAGGATTTAACCCTTCCTGCTGAGATAAAAAATTACACGGAAACTGATGTTATCGTCTCAAGGTATGGAAACGACATTTAATACAGCACTACGTCTGTTTTCCACGAACAAGTCCTCTGTATCGATACAAACATTCGACAATCGCACAGAATTTTCCATAACTTGAAAAATTCAAATATCTTATCAAAGAGTTAAAAGATGTTTACAAGTGAGAACAGATGGCTCTTGAAGCACCTTTCGATCAATTCTAGAGAAACGTGTTCAATATTCTGCTAAGCTTCCATTCCCCATATCTTCGTCAATTATACATTTAAAAAATCCTCAACTATAATCAACTCAATTAGAAAGCCTTACCAACGTTTACAACTTTAAATCGACACACTAGAAACTTCCATTAATGCTTCATCGAACCTTCGAACGCAGGACCAATGTACAATTGAGTCGATTCGATCGGTTTTGTGAGAAATTCGGATCGAACACACGATCGTTATGTTCGACGAACATATACAGTACACTTACAGTACAAGGATAGTAAGGATAATCTCAGGTCGGTGTGGAGAGGCCATCGCGTGAAATAACGATGAACGATCGTTCGTCTGGAGTCGCAGCAACAGAAGCCGTACGCAACCGCGGTGACCGAGCGATATAAAAGTAAGTTGCGCAGAACGATCGACGACACTTGCCGGATGTAACGCTGCAGGCACGCCGAACGGCCCTGAGACCATCGCGGCTGAGCAACGAGCTTGGAATCGACGAACGCACCCACACGGGTGCCACCCACAATCGCCGCGGATGCGTTCCCCGACTCCCGGGAGCGATCCACTGTGTCTCGCAACGCGGAGAACCTCCACACCCACTCGCGAACCTTTGTTTTTCTTTTTTTTTTTCTTCTTCTTCTATCGATCTATTCTACGAGCGCTCGATTCGTTTCGAAAGGAAAAAACGAAACCACGAACGGTGAGGTAAACGTACCGGTTATCGGTGCAATTTTTTCTCGATTCGAACGACTGGAAATTTTGAACAGTATTTTTGGGGTTATGTTTTCGTGGATGCGAGGGATACTTTGTGATGTGTTTGGTGCAGTACTGTAGGAGTTAATTTGGTCTCAAATTTGAGAATGTAGAGTAATGGTCAGGGTGTTGTCAATATTTGTTATTTTTGGGATTGTATTTTCGTAGAATAGGATATGAAGGATATTTTGTAATGTATATAGTGTAATAATGTGAGTCTAATATTTGTTCAGTATAAGTGTATATTACTGTCTCAAATTTGACAATGTAAAATAACGGTCACAGTGTTGTCAATACCAGTTATTTTTGGGATTGTATTTTCATAGAAGAAAATATAAAAAATATTTTGTAAAGTATATAATGTAATACTGTGAATCTAATATTTGTACAATATAAGTGTATATATTACTGTCTCAAATTTGACAATGTAAAATAACGGTCACAGTGTTGTCAATATCAGTTATTTTTGGGATTGTATTTTCATAGAAGAGGATATAAAGAATATTTTGTAATGTATATAGTGTAATACTGTGAGTCTAATATTTGTACAGTACAAGTTACAGTCACATTTACAGTCATTTGTACAGTACAAGTTACAGTCACATTTACAGTCATTTGTACAGTACAAGTTACAGTCACATTTATAGTCATTTGTACAGTACAAGTTACAGTCACATTTACAGTCATTTGTACAGTACAAGTTACAGTCACATTTACAGTCATTTGTACAGTACAAGTTACATACATTCTACAGTCTCAAATTTGACAATGTAAAATAACGGTCACAGTGTCGTCAATACCGGTTATTTTTGGTATTGTATTTTCATCGAAGAAAATATAAAAGATATTTTGTAATGTATACACTGTAATACTGTAAAAGTCTAATATTCGTACAAGTGTGCATTTTGCAATCTCAAGTTTGACAGACTCGATTTAATTAACAATTCTTCGTACGTAAAATAATGGTCACATTGTTGCCAGTACCAGCGAGTCGATAACTGACCGAAATCTAAGAGACGTAATGCTTCTACCGAGATGTTAATAATCACGTTAACGGGATGAACTGAGGTGACGATGACTGGATTGTTGTCAAAATTAGATGCACTTACCTTACGCTCGAATGAAACTGTCGCTGCTTCCAGCTTAGCGCGGTGACACGATAATCGGGCGAAAAAGAGAAGAGTCGGGAGTGGATCCTCGTTGACAGGCAGTCGGCGTTACACAGATTTAACATCAGTTATCGGAAGCACATTATATAACCACTTTCCGATAGTATTCAGGGCACGCGTCTTGTTGGGAATCTTCTAGCGCCCGTGAAATCTGCGAGGACTTTATGAGTTTATTGGTTGCCGTAAACTTGCGAACTCGTGAAAGATATTGGTCGATGCGACCGTGTGACTGGACCAATCCTCGGAATTTAAGGACACGGTGAATGGATTCTTTGAATCGGAAGGAAAAAGGATCGTGCGAACGTGTGCCACGTTCGACTTTATCCTCCAGTTACAGACACTTTTATGGCCCGATTCTTAATCTCGAACTGAGATGACCAATTTTATCCAAAGTGTCGTATGTACAATGCTCGGTAAGTCCTTGATACTCCTCGATCTTGTTCACTACTCTATTTCACTTCGGAAGATCTAATTCTGAGCACTTTCTATAGCTAAATCTATGTGCCTCGTATTTTAATTTTCTACATTCGTACATTTTGTACAGAATAGTATTCGAACAGTATTCGAATGCTCAATCATTCGGACGCTACTCAAAGTACTGAACTCTTGTCATATTCGAACACTATTCGAATCGTCCGAGTCCCGTCATATTCAAATACTACTCGAACCATTCGAATACTGTTGTATTCGAATACTACTCGAATCACTCGAATCCTGTTGTATTCGAATACTACTCGAATCACTCGAATGTTGTCATATGAGAATACTATTCAAATCACTCAAATATTGTCATATTCGAATTCTCCTCGAATCACTCGAGTCTCTCTTATTCGAATTCTACTCGAATCACTCAAATATTGCCATATTCGAATTCTCCTCGAATCACTCGAGTCTCTCTTATTCGAATTCTACTCGAATAACTCGAGTCTCTCTTATTCGAATTCTCCTCGAATCACTCGAGTCTCTCTTATTCGAATTCTACTCGAATAACTCGAGTCTCTCTTATTCGAATTCTCCTCGAATCACTCGAGTCTCTCTTATTCGAATTCTACTCGAATCACTCAAATATTGTCATATTCGAATTCTACTCGAATAACTCAAGTCTCCCTTATTCGAATTCTCCTCGAATCACTCGAGTCATTCTTATTCGAATTCTCCTCGAATAACTCGAGTCTCTCTTATTTGAATTCCACTCAAATCACTCGAATATTATCATATTCGAATTCTCCTCGAATAATTCAAGTCACTCTTACTCGAATACCGTTTGAATCTAGTCATATTCGCTACTCGGATCACCAAAGTTCCCCAATAATCGAATACCTAGGGAAAACCACGAAAAGTAGTCCCGGTGCTACTCCAATCGATGTATCTGCTTTCTATCCATGGGCATTCTCTCCGTCTCGCAGGTATGGCTCGAGTAACCCGTTCGTTAGAGTTTTCGAGCGCTCTCGTGACCCGCTGTGTACGGAAGCTCGTCGAGCGTCGGTCTCGCGAAATCCCGGGGACCATCGAACCGCTCGAGCGGAACACACCGGGAGGAATTTCGCCGTCGTGCAGGGGCCCCCCGATGCACCGCGGCGCGTCTTATGCAGCGACGGTAGCCCGCGCGCGCCGTTGCACCGGACGTAATTTAGTAAATACCCGGTCTCTCCTCTACGAGCCTGTGTTACGCACGTACACGGGGCCGGGGTCTGGGCTCCATAAAGCGCGATGGACCCCACCCGATGCGAGAGGCTCGATCGAGCGTGTCCTGGCATTATTGCGATCGTCGTGCCACGTCGGACACGATGCCCTCGCTCTCTCCGCTTCTCTCTCTCTCACTCACTCTCTCTGTCTCTATCTCTCTCTGTCTGTCCGCTCTCTTTCCCTCCCTGTCCCTTTCGCCGGCGCGATTCCGCTCGCGTCACCCGCGAACTTCTACCCGCTCGATTTCTTCGACGCGGACGTTTCCGAGAAAGGGAAACTGCGACTTCAAACGAGCAGCGTGCGATCGATCGCTTCGTTCGGACTGTCTGGATCGTCACAGGCCACCGAGGCGAACGCAATTCCGTGGAACGAAATCGAAATTCTTTCCTCGAACACCGGATCGGTGAAGAATCCTATCACGAATCATTTTCTCGAGAGATACTCGTGCGGGGCAACGAATATTCGGATGCTCGAGTAATTTAACCGTACTCTGATATACGAGTATTTGAATAGTACTTGAACTCTGGAGTATTTGAATAGCTTTAAATTACCAAGCGTCTGAATTGCATTGAAATATCAACCATTCGAATTGCATTGAAATACCGAGCATTTGAACAGCATTAAAATACCAAGCATTTGAGTGGCGTTAAAATATCGACCATTCTAATAATATTAGAATACCAAATATTTGAGTGGCGTTAAAATATCGACCATTTGAATAATATTAGAATACCAAATATTTGAGTGGCGTTAAAATATCGACCATTCGAATAATGTTAGAATACCAAATATTTGAGTAGCATTAAAATATCAACCGTTCGAATAGCATTAAAATATCAACCATTCGAATAGCATTAAAATACCAATTATTTCAATAGCATTAAAATACCAAGTATTCCAACATTACTCGAATAATCCAGTATTCGAACAGTACTCTAATAATCCAGTATTCGAAAATTACTCGAATAATCCAGTATTCGAACAGTACTCGAATAATCCAGTATTCGAACATTACTCGAATAATCCAGTATTCGAACATTACTCGAATAATTCAATATTCGAACATTACTCGCGTACGCGAGTATTTCAATAGCACTCGAGTAGTAATTAAATTCTCAAATGCTATTCGAATCGCTGAATCTTCACCAGTGGTCGTAGTCCCGATCCGTAGCCACGCGTCGGGGCGCAAGGCGTCGAGAGTTGCCGTTTAACACGAGTCGTCTCCAGTAGTCGCGAACGAGGAACGCGGAATCTCCGAAGGTGCGCGTACCATTTTCCAACGCGCTAACGAGTTCGAATGGAGGAGATCGATCGCATTCGCGGGTCGCGGCATTGTCGTTGCCAGCGTGTCTAATTAAAACTGCTGATTATCGCGCGTCCGCGCGCTACGAGCCCACTCTTGGGGGATCGGCGGACGCGGACCGATGGATGCGCGCATTAAAAAAAAAAAAGAACGTTCGTCCTATTGCGACCGCGTAATTAAATTACGCAGTTGGCGCTGGGTCATCAGGAGAGCATTCACTGTTCGGCCCGGAGCGAATAAATGGCAACGCGCGCGCGGTCTCCGCGCGTTTTATCGCGCGGCCGCGAATATATTACCGGACTGAGCGTTTGTTGATTGAAACGCGGGACGATTTCGAGCTGCTCCTATTGAATCTCGCGAGCGTACATTTTTCGCTAGCTCTCCAACCCCTCCACACCTCCAGCCCCCCCCCCTCTTTTCCACGCTCCTCTCGCCGTCAAATTGACAATCACGCCCGGCCCGTCTCCGAAATCCGAAATCACGACTCTGCGGTCGCGGAGCGCAACATTTTTTCAGTTTGACGACCGTATCTCACGAATGCGTCGTATTGGTGAAAAATACTGTTTTTCGTTCGAATATGCAGATGCCATCGTAGCTTGTACCGTGTTTCGTATTCTCGTTTCGTTCGGCACGTTTCGGCTGTTCAAATATTCGCCGAGCAGTATTCGAATACTCCACTATTCAAGTACTATTCCAGTACTACTCGAGGATTACTCGAGTGTTGTTCGAACACTCGACTATTCGAGTACGATTCGAATACTTGACTATTCGAGTACAATTCAAATACCTGACTATTCGAGTAGCATTCGAGTATGATTCGAATACTTGACTATTCTAGTACTATCGGAGTACTATTCGAACACTTGACTACTCGAGTATTGTTAGAGTACTGTTCGAACACTCGATTATTCGAATACGATTCGAACATTTGGATATTCGAGTAGCATTCGAGTACCATCGGAGTATCATTCGAACACTTGACTACTCGAGTAGTGTTAGAGTACTTTTTGAACATTCGGCTATTTGAATACGATTCGAACACTTGGTTATTCGAGTAGCATTCTAGTACTATTAGAGTATCATTCGAACACTTGACTGCTCGAGTAGTGTTAGAGTACTTTTTGAACACTCGGCTATTCGAGTACGATTCGAACACTTGGCTATTCGAGTACGATTCGAACACTTGACTATTCAAGTAGCATTCGGGTACTATCGAAGTACCATTCGAACACTTGGCTATTCAAGTACCATTCGAGTGCTATCGGAGTACCATTCGAACACTTGGCTATTCAAGTACCATTCGAGTGCTATCGGAGTACCATTCGAACACTTGACTACTCGAGTAGTGTTAGAGTACTGTTCGATCATTCGACTATTCGAATAGGATTCGAACACTTGGTTATTCGAGTAGCATTCGAGTACTATCGGAGCCATTCAAACGCTTAACTACTCGAGTATTGTTATATTACCGTTCAAATACTCTCGCATTGTATTAGCACTCGATGTCACGATCCAAGTACCAGGACTTCGTCCAAGCTTGTTTTCCTCCGTACCAACCGTGTCCTCTCGGTTAACGTGGAAAGTTCATTTCTGAATTGAACAAACGGGCAAAAAGTGCGCGCCGAACGGCGAACGCGGGAACGGAACGAGCAACCCGTAGAACCCGGGCGCGCTTTTTACTCGACGCGACCGCAGTAGACGGCGCGGCCGACTCGGCAAACAACACCAGCAACAGCAACACGGACCTGGAGCGAGTGAGCCCGACTACGAACCAAAGAGATTTATCCTTTCGCGCGGACGACCGAGGCGAGAGAGGCAACGAGAGAAAATCACGGTGTCGTTTGTTCTCTTCGGGGATTCTCGTTAGGCGGAGGGAAAGGAGGATGGGGGGTGGTGGTGGTGGAGTAGGGGGTGTTCATTGGGAGTTCAGAACACGTTGCTGGGAAGAAAAGGTCTTTCTGACCGCTTTCGAGCCGGGAACCGTCGTCTGGAAAGCTCTCGTGTACTTAGGCTGGTCGTCTCCGAATATCGTCCGGAGCAAGCGTACTCGGACCGAAAGCACGCCGCTGTAACGATGGAAGCCATTATTTATCCATTCTCCGGTCACGGGGATTCCTCCGGGATACCCGATATTGTATGTACCTTAATCGCGCCGGTGGCGTACTGTCTACGTTCTATACATACATATATACCTATGTGTGTATTTTATATATATTATTACATACATTTTATATTGTATACACACATATCAATCTTGATGTCCCCGAGCAGAAGAATCGACCTCGGGGTGGAACAAAGCTGGAAGGCGGCTGCACAAACGCTGCGAAAGAGGACAACAAAGGGACCAGATACCGGAACGTGCTTTCGTATAAACGGACTCGAAACGGACCATAGAGTGTCGCGTGGAGTGGGGGTAGGGGGGTTGGAGGGTAAATAGAAACGCCACTACGAGATTGTTTCCTTTCACGGGGCGCATGAGACCACGCGCGTCGCGATTCGCCGGTTCGATCGATTCACCATTCGCGTACCCTTACCGTTGCAAAGGAATCGCTCTCTTTGCCCCGTTTAGGTGATTCGTGACTCTCGCTTTCAAGGAGGAAAAATCGAAGCTCAACGGAGGTGTACGCGGCCGTTTGTATTCCGAGTCGAGGATAAAAATCGCTCTCGGTACGTAAACAATTGGAAGACACGGTCCTTGAATCCCGGGGTGAAGATCGAGTCTTGAAAGCGGGGATTACTTCGAGAAGCTTCGAAAACTTTTTTACTTGGAGACTATTAGGGATTGAGACAAAAATATTGAATTCTGATGGTATTGATCCACTGAGTTGAGTCTTCTTTGTTGCTTCGTAATTTGGCTAGGTACATTTCCAGAAGCAAGAGAGGAAGATTTTGTAACAGAGGAATACATTCGAGAGTGACACGGTGCTACTGGTGGGACGATACTCGGACGATCGTTTACATTTCGTTCACGTCCTTTGCATTTCGTTCATTCGTGGAAGCTTCGAAGACGATTTTGTCCTGGTCTAGAAATTGTCCCGCCGTGGATCGCTTCGGTATCGTGTTATCTATCCACGAGTGACAGCGAATCGGGCTTGAGAAATAAGCGAAACTGAACTTTTGGCGACAGAGGCCGAAATATGCACTCGATCCGCGAGTAAACTTGAGTTACATAGCAACGAAAATAATGAGAAATAAACTAAAAGAAGAAACGCAAAATCCGTGGCAGAAATGTTAAAATCTCTGTATCTTTAGAACCGAGACACTTTTAAATATTTATAAAGTTCGAAAAGAAAATGATCGAATCTTTTAGATTCATTACCGAAACGAACTCGACTGCTTCAATTTCCATAAATTGTATCGGTAGGAAGATGGATAAAATGAACACAGAGATGCGATGGTATTCCGTACCGTATCGAGTTCATCGGTCTTGTATTAACCCTTCAGTTGCAATTGGAGTCTATGGTGTCTTCGTTGAATTACAATTACCGACTTTCGAGCTTGCGCAAGTTCTCGGACGTAGCAAGAACGGAGTACACGGTGAACTAATCAGCGTCGAAAACGCGTTCGAATTGCTTTCGCGAAGCCAACTTCGACCGGCTGTCCTTAGTTCCGCGATCTATCGTCTGGCGTCTTCAGCTGTTGCGCGATCTCCCCTGTTATTCCGAGAGCAAGGGGCTAGCGGAACTGCCAGGTATACAGATCCGTATCGCGTCGTGCCGCGCCAGGTAACTAGATTACGCGATCCCACTTTCGCGCCGCGCAAATTGCCGCCGCACACCATTCCCGATCCGTGGCTCGCGAAGAACGCGCCCCGGAATAGGAGACTAATCTAGCCCCACCCGGACAACACCGATACGTTTCGTCTAATCGCGATCGATCATTGGAAACTAGGGCTGGGACTGTGTACTCGAATTGTTTAAGTATCAACCACGAGCGTTCGAGTGTTCGAGTGTTGCGAGTTATTTAATGGTCGAGTAATCGGGTATGCGAGTGACGGAGTACTTGAATATTTTAGTATTGGAATGATTTGGTATGCGAACGTTGGTGTACTTGAATATTTTAGTAGTCGAATAGTTTGGTATGTGAATATCGGTGTACTTGAATATTTTAGTGGTCGAATAATTGAGTATTCGAATGGTCGAATAATTGAGTATTCGAATGGTCGAATAATTGAGTATTCGAATGGTCGAATAATTGAGTATTCGAATGGTCGAATAATTGAGTATTCGAATGGTCGAATAATTGAGTATTCGAATGGTCGAATAATTGAGTATTCGAATGCTCGAATAATTTAGTACACGAATAATGGAATATTTTAGTATTCGAATAATTTGGTATGCGAATGTCGGTGTACTTGAAAATTTTAGTATTCGAATAATTTGGTATGTGAATGTCGGAGTACTTGAATATTTTAGAATTCGAATAATTTGGTATGCGAATGTCGGAGTACTTGAATATTTTAGTATTCGAATAATTTGGTATGCGAATGTCGAAGTACTCGAATATTTGAGTAGTCGAATAATTGAGTATTCGAATGCTCGAATACTTTGGTACTCGAAAGCTCGAATAATTTAGTATACGAATAATCGAATAATTTAGTATTCGAATAATCGAATAATTGAGTATTAGATTTAATTGAATCATTGAGTATTAAAATAATCGAACAATGAAGCATTAGAGTAACGCTATTGGACCAATTCTGTACTCGAATATTCGATCCAGTTGAAATTCGACAGCGAAATACCTATTCACATTTCTTCCCGGTTTCCCTCCGTCGTCGATCGATCGAACGAGCTCTCAACGTTCCCGTCAATAATTACCTGTAGCGATAATAACAACACCCGGGATAATAAACAAACAGACGGTGGATAATGAACGCGTACACGTTCGAATCGCGGCAATTGCCTCTGGCATTTTAGCGCGACGTTTTGCGACTCGGCGTCGTTTCACGGTTAGTTGCTTCCGAACGGATAAACGAATAAAAATGTATGACAATTAATAGCTCCAATACGGAAGATAAGCAATCTTTCCTGGACGAATGACTGAGCGGGCTGTTTTGCAGAGAATTGCGGATAACGAGGTGACCGCAATTTTTCTGCGTCGATCGACACACATTAATAACGTACCTGTGACTTGTCAAATTTATCCGTACTCGGATTTTTATAGTGGTATTAGAATACTATTTATTCGAATAGTAGTAGAATACTATTTATTCGGATGTATTCGAACTGTCATTCGAATATTATTCGAATAAATAGTATAGTGGTATTAGAATACTATTTATTCGAATATATTAGAATACTATTTATTCGGATGTATTCGAACTGTCATTCGAATATTATTCGAATACATAGTATTCTAATACTACTCGAATAAATAGTATTCTACTACTATTCGATTAAATAATATCCTAATACTACTCGGATAAATAGAATTCTAATACTACTCGAATAAATAATATTCTAATACCACTCGGATAAATAGAATTCTAATACTACTCGAATAAATAATATTCTAATACTACTCGAACAAATAGTATTCGAATGCTACTCGAATCAATAGTATTTTAATACTACTCGAATAAATAGTATTCTAATACTACTCGAACAAATAGTATTCTAATGCTATTCGAATCAATAATATTCCAATACTACTCGAATAAACAATAGTATTCTAATACTACTCGAATAAATAGTATTCTAATACTACTCGAACAAATAGTACTCTAATGCTACTCGAATAAATAGTATTCCAATACTACTCGAATAAACAGTACTCCAACACTACTCGAATAATAATATTAAATCGAATACTATTCGAATACACGAATATCCAAAGTATTCGTGGCACTCGAATACCTGTCAAACATCCGCAAAATGGAACTACCCGCAGAATTCCATTACAAAAGACGAAGAACGAGGACGATACGTTACCGTACGATAAGTTTCTCGAAACCCTCGAACAATTCGTATCGTCGAGTGATCGATCGATTCGAGTCCACTCTGTACATAAATTCACGCGGTCCATTAATCTCGAAAGCGTTGCACGGTTAGCGTTTCATCGAAGAGTCCGTGGCAAACGGAAGGCGTCGTATCAATTACGAAATTTCTCGCTGTTTATCTCCGTTTTTACGTCACGTTGGCCGTGACACCGCGCCGAGAGCGTGGGCGCCCGCTCGCGCTCGCGCACGCGGCAAAGTGCAAATCGTCCGATAAGATCGCCGACAAACCATGAACTCCACCTTCCGGTTACCTGTCCCGCGGTCGACGATAAGATATCGGTCTTAGATAATTCTCTCATCGTACAATCGCCGGTTCGGCATACCAAAGCGGTTCTCGATTTCTCGGTATAGCGGTTCTCCTTCTCAGGGCCGTGTTAGCCGCGTGGGCGGACCGGGCATCTCGCGTGAACGAGGCGCCACCGCGGCTCTCGCTTTTCTTCCATTTCTAATACCGAATTCGTCCAGCTAGAAATTCCGTCCAGCGTCGAGAATAGTATCAAGGACTATGCGTCACCGTTTCACTCCGCTTTTCTTCCATTCGCCGACTCACGAGCACCGACCGATGGAATTTCGTGAATCGACGACCACCGTGCGAATATACAACACGATCTGTTGATAATTGTTCCCACAGCGCGCTTCTCGTAACGCGCATCCCGTTTTCTCGTTCACGAGCATCGACTTCGTCGACTCGTTGCCAACTTGGCGCACACGCGTGTCGTATATCATTCGAAAGGGGCCGTTTCGATCGAACATTTCGATCGGAGAACGTTTCACGCGATCGATGGGATTCGTTTGCGTAATTTTAAGCATGGAAAAGATCGTAACACACGTGAAATAGGATCAGATTGTTTAAGCGACGTGTTTAGATGTACAGAGAAGAATTTTAGAATTCTGCGATCGCCACGAATGTTTTATCGAAATGACCTTTGGAACGAGGTGTAATACACGTGCGCGCAGAATTGATAACGGTTCGAGAAGGTAACAATATCTGTGAATTTATGTTCTAACGATGAAATCAAATTTCACGAATAATTGAGTTCTAGGTTTATTCGATATCGTTCTTTCTTTTTAGAGCGAATTCCACGACAGTTTTGATCGAGCCGAGAAATAGAGGCTAGCGAGGGTGATCTTTTCAAACGTTGCTCCACCGATTCGGAAGTTCGTATATTTACAGTGGGTGAGGATTAGAAGATTCTAATTAAAGATTACCGTGCTGAAGACACTTTTTATAAATATGTCAAATTCGAAGTAAAGTTGTGAATCATTTAAAGTGTCGGTACTGGCTGAAATAGACCCGAACAGTGGTCTTGTGTTATCAGAAGATTGAAAGGGAAAGTAGAAATTGTTTAGATTGTTGTCAATTGCCCCAAAAATGGTACAGTTTACAAGTGTCGATAGAAACTAAAATAAACCCGATCAGGTAATCTTCACATTGTCCGAGAGTTAAAAAAGAAAGTAGAGACTCTTTCAATTATTATCGAGTCCCTCCCAAAATGGTGTAAATAGTCTAAAAAGTACAGGGTGAATTAAACCCGACCAGTGACTTTCTGTCGTCAGAGGGTTAAAGAAAGAGGTAGAGATATTTTTAGATCAAGTATAATTACTTAAATATAATTACTTACTAACCTTCAGATAAGAAGTAACATAGACCCAATCGGTAACCTTCATGTTATCAGAGAGTTAAAAAAGAAAGTAGAGACTCTTTCAATTATTATCGAGTCCCTCTCAAAATGGTGTAAGTAGTCTAAAAATGTCGGTACAGGGTGAATGAAATCCAACCAGTGACTTTCTGTCCTCAGAAGGTTAAAAAAAGAGGTAGAGATATTTTTAGATCAAGTATAATTACTTACTAACTTTCAGATAAGAAGTGAAATAGACCTGATCGGTAATCTTCGCGTTAAAGAAGAAAGTAGTGACTCTTTCAATTATTAACGAGTCCCTTCCAAAATGGTGTAAATGGTCTAAAAATGTCGGTACGGGGTGAAAGAGACTCGACCAGTGACTTTCTGTCCTCAGAGGGTTAAAGAAGAAGGTAAAGGTATTTTTAGATCAAGTATAATTACTTACTAACCTTCGGATAAGAAGTGAAATAGACTCGATCGTTAACCTTCACGTTATCGAAGAGTTAAAAAAGAAAGCAGAGACTCGTTCAATTATTAACGAGTCCCTCCCAAAATGTTGTAAATAGTCTAAAACTATGAGTGATTTTCCACTACTGGTGACTTTCTGTCAACAGAGGGTTAAAGAAGGATGTAGAGATATTTTTAGATTATTGTCAAATCCCCCTCCCGAAAATGATGGAAATAGTCTAAAAGTATCCGTACGGGTTGAAATCGAGCCGGTCAGTGGCTTCTCGTTGTTCGATGGTTAGAGAAGGATCGACATAATTGTTTATCGCGACGTTGCACCCGTTTGTCTCAGGGTTCGACAAACAAACGGATAATCGCGAGTAGACGCTGAATCCTTTCCTTCCCATCACCCACGTCGAGCTACCTCCCCTTTATTTCTTCCAACGTTCCGGCGTGTTGTGGCTCCGATACGTTCCTCATCCGGTGTTAGATTACAGAGTCGTTATCAATTTCCATTGTTTATATAACAATCTCCATTGTCTATTAGGAGGATCGCCGGCGGGGCTGATTCATCGACGACATGTGCACACATACTCGCGCAGCGGGCTGCCGATAAGGATTAAAGGCTTTTTCCCAAGCGCTATGGCGCCAGGTAATCCACGCATTCTTTTTCCGTCTCGTCACTTCGAGTACTCGAAACTTCCGTTTCGCTTTCCGCGACGCCTGATGGCGTTCCCTTTCCTATCGATACACGATAAGTCCATCCAATTCGATTGAAATAATCGAGGTTAGGTTTCATCGAGCTTTTACAAGCGCACTACGTTGGTTCCTCTTCGACATTTTTGCTTTCATCGTATTTAGAACAATTTTACGCGATGGAGACGTAACATAAATGTTCATGGTCATCGACACTTGCTATGTAAAATCTCGACGAACCATTTCGGTAAAAAAGCCGGATCTCTTGCTCCGTATGTAGAATAATTTAATTGGTAGGTAATATGTAAAAATGAATGACATCTTTAAAGTAATGATAATCGGAAAAAAATTGTTTAATTTTCTATGCACGTTCCTATCGATACACGATAAGTCCATCCAATTCGATTGAAATAATCGAGGTTAGGTTTCATCGAGCTTTTATTTAATGGTCGACGAACCATTTTGGTAAAAGCGCCATGTTTCTTGCTCGGTATGTAGAATAATTTAATTACCTGGTAATACGTAAAAATGAATGACATCTTTAAAGTAATGATAATCGGGAAAAAATTGTTCAATTTTCTATGCACGTCCCTATCGATACACGATAAGTCCATCCAATTCGATTGAAATAATCGAGGTTAGGTTTCATCGAGCTTTTACAAGCGCACTTCGTTGGTTCCTCTTCGACATTTTTGCTTTCATCGTATCCCATCGTTCCTCTATCGTATTTACAACAATTTTGGGCGATGGAGACGTAACATAAATGTTCATGGTCATCGACACTTGCTATGTAAAATCTCGACGAACCATTTCGGTAAAAGTGCTGTGTTTATTGCTTCGTATGTACTATAATTTAATTGGTAGGTAATACGTAAAAACGAATGACGTCATTAAAGTAATGATAATCGGGAAAAAATTGTTTAATTTTCTATGCACGTTTCTATCGATACAAGGTAAATGCATCCAATTCGATTGAATTAATCGAGGTTAGGTCTGGGTTAGGTCTGGGTTAAAGTAATGATAATCGGGAAAAAATTGTTTAATTTTCTATGCACGTTCCTATGAATACAAGGTAAATGCATCCAATTCGATTGAAATAATTGAGGTTAGGTTTCATCGAGGTTGTATTAGCGCACTTCTTTCATCGTAACTCGTCGTTTTCGTATTTTATTTAAAATTATTTCACGCGTCAGAAACTTAATATAAATTTTGACACTCGCACCATCGTGAGCGTTTTCAATGTATTCATCAACGATTTAGTTAAAAGTTTGCATTTCTTGTTTCAAATGTGAAATGATTGGGAAAATGATGTCAAGTCGGTCCGAAATACAGGAAAACGAACGACGTCCTTCTGTGATACAATAATCGCATTCTCGAACCGTATACCAATTAATTATGCTTCTCAATATACGATAGACATTTCTGGCAACTTAACGGATTTAAACGGTCCGTGTAATTTTACATCGACTGGAAGCATTATTTCTATATTTTCGCTTGGGCCGCGTTTCAATTTTTAGGTTAAGTACTCCCCATTGAGGTTAGGTTCAGCCACGACGCTAGCCGCGTGGACTTTTATACTGACTTGGAAAGGGGTTATTATTATTATTATCATGCCCGCAGGAATTCGTGGCGGACCTATTCCGAGTTTTCTAGCAGCTGAAACTCACCGGAGTTAAACACGCGCCTAATATACAACGTGTCTGGGAAATATCCTAACCCTTCGCTGCGTGATAGATTATGTTTACCCTTGAAAAATACAGTGGTCGCGAAATAAACTACGGCCGGGAAAAATACCAAGAAATACCACTTGGAGCTTTCGAGATTATTTTTGAAAAAGCATCGTCGTTCTAAGTATACAATGTACGTAAATATCCAACGCGGCCCCTATGGATTGCAGGACCTGCTACTCCTATTCCGATGTAATTAAAAAAGTTTTAACTGTTGCCCGCTATAGCGTACAATGCACTTTAAAAACTTATATTTTTCCAAGTAACTATATTTTACACCGCGCCTCAATTTCGTGGATCTAATTTCTAACCTCAATTTATTACAAAAATAATAATATAACAATTCTAAAAGTACATCAAAGTACATTTACTGCCTAGATTGATACAATTACATTCGGTTATCTTGTATAAAATATAGGACCACCCCTATCCTAATATAATTAAAAAATTATCCAGCATTGTCCCCTATAATGCACAATGTACCTAAAAATTGTTAAAATCCTTCAGGAAAATTTCCCGGCACGTTCCAACTCCAAACTCAAATCTACTTACAAGAACAATATATCTGTAAGAGAAAATTAATTTTTCCCCCAAAAAATTCGACTCAGCTAATACACGTTACTTCACTTCTTACAAAGCGTCTAAGTAATGAACAGTAAGTGCTGAGCTCGGCCAAGGTCGGTACTGTGAACACCAACGAACGAAATTAGTTCCCGGTGTTGTGTACCGGTCGTTTAAGAATTTAATTTATGTGTTTCGATAACACCGTGCCACCGAGGGAACACTTCCCCGGTGTTCCGAGGGTGAAATTGTAGCGCGGTCCGGTTTCGCGCTTCAACAGGTCGAAAGGAGTCTGCGAAGTGTTCAAGTTCGCGGGAGGCCCGAAGGAGCAACAACGCGGTGTCCGAAGAAATCCGTACGGTCGATCGTAGACAACCTTTCGTCTGTTCCAATCGGAGAGACAACAGCGGTTCTCCAGGGATGTGGAAAAAACGAGGAGAGAAACGCGATCGACTCGCGGCGTACCAGCCAGCGTTGTCTTCGTCGAAGAAACACGCTCCGCGAAGGAACACGAGCGATCGACCGACAGTGTGGCCAGGGAGGGCGAAGGGCGACGAAAGGGAGGGAAAAGAGTAGAGATCCACGGTAGACCTCGACGGAACACTGACCCGGCTCAAGTAGAATGACAATTATTTCTGGCCACTGGGTAGATGGCGCTTGGCGGCTCTCCTTTGCCCCGTACTCATATGCATGCCCGTCATGCTTAAGTAAACCGAGTTTATTCTAAGACCCGGGTACAGTGCCCTAGAATACTCCTTTCGGTGGTCAGGTTAGCCGGCGAGCAGCGCCGCTGCTGGAATCTCAATCCACGACGAAGCGAGTCGCGGATTCGATTATGAAAACCGTGGACTGGTGCCATCGGTACGGTGAAACGCGAACGCGTCGTTGGATTGTCGATGACCGAACCGTCGTCCTTCGAATTGTCGCGATCTCCGTCCTCCGAATTGTGTCGTTGTATTCGTCGCTTGAATCTCATTGTTCTCGCTCTCGGCTTCGAAGTGGGTAGCGAGGATATCGGAGGCGGTTCGTGTAGACTCGAGGTATTCGAATCGCTGTGAGTAGACTGCGAACTGTGAATAATCGGTAATCGAGTATTCGAATATCGTTATTCGAGTACTTGAGTGTTCGAATATTATTATTATTCGAGTGCCCGAGTATTTGAATATCTTTATTCGAGTACTTGAGTGTTCGAATATTATTATTATTCGAGTGCCCCAGTATTTGAATATCTTTATTCGAGTGCCCGAGTATTGGAATATTATTATTCGAGTGCCTGAGTATTCGAATATCGTTATTCGAGTACCCGAGTATTCGAATATTATTATTATTCGAATGCCCGAGTATTTGAATATCTTTATTCGAGTACCCGAGTATTCGAATATTATTATTGGAGTACCTGAGTGTTTGAATATCGCTTTTCGAATGCCTGAGTACTCAAATATCATTATTCGAGTATTTAGGTATTCGAATATAAATACTCATATAGCATTATACGAATATTTGGGTATTTAAATGTATGAATGCGTTAGTTACTCTCCATCAAGATTGAAATGCTTCACAGAATGTCGTAAATAAAATATCTCAAAGAACAATCGAATGTGAAAAAGTCAAATTTACTTGGAACACTATATTCGAACAGTATACGATTATATTCGAACAGTATTCGAACAACATTTGAATCATATTCGAGCAGTATTCGAACACCATTCGAATCATATTCGAGCAGTATTCGAATAGTATTTGAATAGTATTCGAACAACATTCGAATCATATTCGAATAGTATTTGAGTAGTATTCGAACAACATTCGACTCATATTCGAACAGTATTTGAGTAGTATTCGAACAACATTCGAATCATATTCGAACAGAATTTGAACATCTTTCCCCGAATAATCGAATCACCGAATCGAGTGATTCGAGTACGGTGAAATACGTCGAGTAGCCCCAGCACTGGTCAGAGACAGGCACGGTATTCGGATCAAATATATAAATCGGTTTCCCTTCGGGGTTCAATCTCGTGCGCACTGCTCCACGTTCCAACCGCTTTGTTCCATTTGTGCACAATTATTTTATTTACCGTTAGACCGTCACAACGCGAAGCGACGATCCGATCAACGGAATAGTTGTTCTCTGTTCTTTATCCGCGGACGTCCTTAACCATGGTAGCGTCCCGCGAACCGCAAATTTCTCGATCCTCCTCGCGACTCCCACGCCGATCAAACTTACCGCGGTGCGATTTATCGACGCGCGAACCGCGACTGCGTGTTTTTTCTACGGGATCGGGACCGCCGAGCGAGGCAAAGCGCGTGCACGTATCCGAGTCCGAATGCATATCGAGTGTGGCGGCCTAGAATACTCCTTTCAACGGTCAGGTTACCCAGTAAACGCGCCGCTAGCCGATCGAAAGCGACAAGTGCAGTAGCACGTTGTCGCTGGAATCCCGCGTAGATTGCAGGGAGGAAGGGAGGCCGATAGATATAGTAGGAGGGCAGGGAGAGAGGGGGGTAGGGGACACGAATCGGAACGATTTCGCGTCCTCGACTTTATCATGCGCTCGTTACGTCAGAGCGGAGCCGGGATCGGGAGCGAGAGACACCACGGCTCGCGCGATTTTCATTGGAAACGACTCCGAGCTCCGGGACCGGTGAGCGACAAACGAGAACGAGAAACGTTCGAAAAATCGCGCGAACGAAAGGCGAGCACACCGATTGGTCGTCTATCGTCGCGAAGAACTCTCGATAAAGGTTCTAAGCGATTCACGAACATCAAAAAAAAAAAAAAACAATTCCCACCGTTGAGAGTAACCGTCACTTGAAACCGCGACAGCGATTTTACCACGCACCTCCCGCATTTCTCGTTACATCCTTCGCGGAGTATCGTCGTCGAATCGGCGAGATTCTCACGATGAAAACGAGCCCAAACACGACCCCGTTCCTACCATTTTTGATCTCTCCTGTTTGACCGGTTTTCGAAAAAAAAAACTTTCGACCGCGCGAAACGAAAAATGATCCGAACCAGGTCGTGTTTGTACTCATTTTCATCGGGAGAATCTCGCGGATACGTTGGTACCGTTCTCGCAAAGATACCCCCGACCAGGTTCCATTTCCATTACCGGACGTAATTCGGACCCACGCCGCGTATCTCGTCTCTGTTCCACGCCCGTTCTCGTTCGTCGCTCGTCAATACCGTGCATCGAGTTCTCGCTGGAAACCACCTACGTGCAAATTTCCTTTTACGTTCTCCAAAGACGTCAACCGTCCCCGATACATTTCGGTTATTCGATCGAATGAAATTCATCGATTCAACGAGCACCGGGACGTTCCGAACACGATCCACCCCATCGATTTGCTATTGGGTTCGGCCCAGGGGCCGGCTAATTTTGCAGGCAATAATTAATATCGCGGCGCGCGGTCTCTCTCGCGAAACTGCATTCCTGGCATAACCTTTTATCAGCCGTGGGGACTCGACGGGTCTGGGCCGCGCGGCGCGCTCTCTTTGCGCTCTCTCGCGCGTTGCCCCGCACCTTTTACTTCGGATATCTCGCATTCTACGTGTATATTATCTTACTCGCTTTCGTGCAACCCAATAAGGCGCCTATCCCGCGGAGCCTAGCGCCGGCTAATAATACTGAATGCCGCGGTTTGCACGAAAGTCTCGTCTCTCTTCCTTTTTCCACTCGGCGACGCTGCTCCTCGTCGCTCGTTCGTCCCCCTCTCTCTCTCTCTCACACTCTCTCTCTTTCTCTCTCTGTCTGCCTGTAACCCTCTCGCTCGTCTCGCGAGTGCACGTGTAACGGGGCGTTCGTTATTTATCGTTTAATGAAATTCCCTTTCGTAAATCGTACTGTCCCGATCCCCCCTCCACTCCTCTACCAGCCACTCGCACTCTTTTCACGGTGCTCCTGATATTGGCTCGCGAACCCAACTTCCACGAGCGTGGGAAATTTTCGTGCCGCGGCCGCCGATACCGACGCCCATGGTTCCCGCGCGCGCACGCGCATGCGCGCAACGATTGCCCCGCGACGATGTTTTCGTTCGCCCGGAACTCCGCGACGCACAGTTTCCCCAATCCCGCCCACGGAATCAACCGTTTCGGGTATTTGACTTCGACTTCGCGTTCACTATCCGACCCGGACCGGAGGGAATTTTTCTCTCTCTTATTTTCTCGCTCTCTCTCTCTCTTTCTCTCTCTCTCACTCTATATATACCCCCTCCCCGGCTGTCTACCGCCCGCGATATTAAAACCGTGTCAATCCGTGAAGAGCGCCCGGTTACGCTCGCGATGAAACCTTTTGTTCCGCTTTTCGGCGAGGTGAAACGCGAATAAAGGGGAATCGAGCACGCGCGCCGATATTTCTGTTATACGGGGGGTGATTCTCGAAACTGGGACAGACTGTAGCACTACTCCAGAGGGTGTACGGGAAATTAATACCGGGAGAGGTTTCCCACAAACGTTCCCGCAATCTTTATTCTCATGTGTACACCAATTGTACGTTTCTTCGAGTAATTACGCGAGTGTTGGTGAAGGTACGCCGAGATCGCTCCACGTTATCGTTCTTTCGATTTTTCTTTTTTTTTAGATCGATGCTTCGGAACGGAATATTTTTAAGGAGAATCTTAAGTAACTTTAGTTAGACGCTTGCCGGTGTATTATGAAACAGAATTTATTTTGAAGAATCGAGTATTGAAATTTCACGATGCACAGATAAACGAACGAATATAGAAACGAGATCAACGATTGACTTCAACGACATACTGTATCGCGATTTCGAGTAATTTTTCGCTCAGATTGTTCGAAACAGCATCCGGTACGAGGAGAGAAAATTAAGCATCGTAATCAACGTTGAATATTTCGATCGAGCTGGCAAGAGAAACCAGATGGTTACTTGCACCGAGGTTTTTATTTTTTGTCTTTCAAACGCGATTATTCGTTTTTCGAAATTCGATCGTCGCGTCGTGGTAAAATGATCCAAAACGAGATTTTATATTTCACGTATCGCTTGAAGTCCACCGATCACGAATTACGCTCTTCCGATCGCGAAAGGCAGAGATAATTGGATATCCTGTTTCCGATGCGACCACCCTGTATATCCCGCGGTAAGAGCGGAATAATTTGAATAAAATGGAGCATCGGAACCGGCGTAGCGGTCCGAGCAACTGTATTCGCAATTAACAAACTAATAATGATTATCGCTGTTCAACGTAAACGAATGATACATCCGCGTCGTTCGCGGGAACAATTGCAACCACGATATCGTCCATAACGAACGGAAACTCAAATTTCCTGGTAAACAGACGCCCCCTCCATCGTGCGCGGTAGTGTGTACCTATCGGGGAATTAAATAAACCCGAATAATTCCGAACGGGGTAACGAGCCGAGATCCGAAACGTCATAGAGCGCGCGCGTGAACCGTCAGAATGCATCGATGTTGTTCAATGGAGGAACGTCATTGCGAGATCATGGATCGAGGGAGACAGAGGGTGTCCCGTAAGAACAATCGCTCGAAATGCAACGTGTGTACGAGTATTCGAACGGAGAAAATAATGTGGGAATGGAAGAAGTATAGGACGAAATGTATGAAATAATTTTGGGGTGTTGGAGTGAATGCAAGAATGATCTTAAGGGTGCCAGATGTCTTCGTATTGGCGCGGAAGGGTCGTCCGCCACGCGGTCAATGGTTTGGCAGTTTGCCTTTTTTGGTTTTGCTTGTCAGTCGAGTTCCAAGCCCAGAGTCAGAAAGACATATCACTGTATACGCATTTGTTCGAACTTTATATTATACGTTAACTATACTACTAGATACGCGAGATCCCTGCATATTATTATAATCTGAACTTTACAACATGGAGTATAGAGATTGGGAGAGGAAGGAGAGATTGGTAAATGGTCTGGATGGATGGAGAGTGTTGTAAAATAGTAGGGGTTTGTAGTATATGAACGTGTGGATGAAGACAATAATCCAGGAAAGTAAGTATAAAATAATTTTGAATATAGAGACAAGGAGAGGAAAGCTTGATGGGTAAATGCTCTAGATTGAGAGTCTTGTAAAATAGTAGAAGTATGTAGTATACGAATGTGTAAATGTGGAAAATAATCTTGGAGAGTAAGTATACAATGAAAAGTATAAAATAATTGTGAATATAGAGACAAGTAGAGGAAGCTCTATTAGTAAATGCTCTAGATCGTGAGTCTTCTAAAATAGTAGGAGTTTGTAATATATGAATGTGTAAATGTGGAATATAATCTTGGAAAATAAGTATACAATGAAAAGTATAAAATAATTCTGAATATAGAGACAAGTAGAGGAAATTCGATTTGTAAATGTTCTAGATTGAGAATCTTCTAAAATATTAGGAGTGTGCAGTATACAAATGTGCAGATGAAAAAAATAATCTAGGAAAGTAAGTATACAACGAAAAGTATAAAATAATTCTGAAATATAGAAACAAACTCGATTAGTAAATGCTCTAGATCGAGAGTCTTCTAAAACAGTAGGAGTACGAAATATACGTACATGCAAATGAAAAAAATAATGTAGGAAAGTAAGTATACAACGAAAAGTATAAAATAATTCTGAAATGTAAAGATAAACTCGATTAGTAAATACTCTAGATCGAGAGTCTTCTAAAATATTAGGAGTGTGCAGTATACGAACGTGCAAATAAAAAAAATAATCTAGGAAAGTAAGTATACAACGAAAAGTATAAAATAATTCTGAATATAGAGACAAAGATAGGAAACTTGATTAGTAAATGGTCTAGATCGAGAGTCTTCTAAAGTAGTATGAGTTTGTAGTATACGAATGTGCAGATGAAAAAAATAATCTTGGAAAATAAATATACAATGAAAAGTATAAAATAATTCTGAATATAGAGACAAATTCGATTAGTAAATGTTCTAGATCGAGAGTCTTCTGCAATATTAGGAGTGTGCAGTATACAATTGTGCAGATGAAAAAAGTCTAGAAAAGTAAGTATACAAGGAAAAGTATAAAATAATTCTGAAATATAGAGACAAGTAGAGGAAACTCGATTAGTAAATGCTCTAGATCGAGAGTCTTCTAAAACACTAGGAGTACAAGTTACACGAACGTGCAAATGCAAAAAAAAAACCCATCCAAGAGGATAACAGAAATGCAGAGTAAAAGAGTCGGCGAAAAATATGAAACAAATACGAAATAGAGAGAAAGTTCGTGTATTACATTTCCTGCGCGGGAACCCCCGTAAGAGCGGTAACCCGTAGTACAAAGAGCACTTAAATTCGCGCGAGCAAATGGGGCAAAATAACGCGACAGAAATTAACGAAATTATTCGCGGAGCAAGCGCGATAAAAATTCAAGATAAAGTACTCGTTCCGTTCATCACGCCCTGTATCGTAGTCTCTCGAGATCGTTGGTACGAAATAAAAGTAACACGTGGTATACCACGAGTGTATACGCGCGGAAGAAATTGACCGAAGAGACCGAGCGAAAAAGTTCGATAAATACGAAATGTGACGCCGAAGTATAGAAACAAAAATACACGTCAAAAAAAAAAGAAAAAGAAAAGAAAGAAATAAAAGAGGAGACCAGAAGGAGAGGGTGGAGCGAAAGACGAAAAGATGCAAGCGATCCGGGGAATGTCGGCGGGATCTTTCATTCCGGGCACACGCCGCCGAAATTTGAATAGCCGCGTAAAGCGAATTCACCGCGCGGGCCCGCGGAGTCTCTTTCTCGGTGACTAAGCCACACGCGAAAAGAATACCGAGGGAGAGAAGAGAGAGAGAGAGAGAGAGAAGAAGAAGGAGAGGGAGAGCGGTCTGAACGCGAACGAGGGGCTGGAGGGAGCGAGAAAGAGGGAGCGTGGCTCGTCGCCGCGGGGGAGGGGGTGGTAGGGACGGAGGGGCAGCAGCGAAACCGGGGGAGACGAATCGTGTCCCGAGGCGGCGGCGGCGGCGGCGGCGGTGGCGTCCTCTCCTCCTCGCTCGCTCTCTTTACTCTTTCGGTTCACGAAACTCGCATTAATATTCATCAGGATTACAAAAAACAATGCCGCCCACCGGCACCCGTGACCTGTTGAGCCGTGGCCGTCAAACGCGGATTACGTCGGATTACAACTTTATAATTGACTCTCCATGCGAAACGGTCCTCTCCTCCAGTCCACCCACGTCCCGACGCGGCCTCGACGCCGACCGAATTCGTGGAACCGACGGCGAAACACGGGCACGACCGCCTTTAATGACGACCCGGTGAATCGGCGCCGCGCGGACGAGGTGATTCACTCCGCTCCGCGACTCGCGCGGGCAACCGTGACGTCGCGCTGATGGTTCTGGCGAACGATCGATCCTGCGAGCTTGGAAAAAGATTCCTTCGCGGAGACGGGAATATTCGGCGGGGCGAGATCATCGCTTCGATCGCGTCGGTGTCCGGTCCCGTTTCCGTGTGTACTCGCCGGCGTGGGTATCTGACACTGAGACCGTTCGTATATTTTACGGGTGTTAGAATACTGTGAATAATCTTCGAACGGTCGAAGAGTCCAAGAGTTCGGGTATTAGAGAATTCGAATATCGTTACTCGAATATTTTAGTATTCGAGTATCGTTATTTGAGTATCTGAGTATTCGGATATAGCAATTGGAATATTTCAATATCGTTATTCGAATACCGTTAATTAAGTACCGTTATTTGAGTATTTGAGTATTCGGATATAGCAATTGGAATATTTCAATATCGTTATTCGAATACCGTTAATTAAGTACCGTTATTTGAGTATTTGAGTATTCGGATATAGCAATTGGAATATTTCAATATCGTTATTCGAATACCGTTAATTAAGTACCGTTATTTGAGTATTTGAGTATTCGGATGTCACAATTCAAATATTTCAATATTAATATTCTAGTATTTCACTATTCGGATATCGCAATTCGAATATTTGAGTATTCGAATACCGTTTCGAATTCGAGTATCTGAGTATTCGAGTATTGTTATTTGAGTATTTGAGTATTCGATAATAGCAATTCGAATATTTGAATATCGTTATTCGAGTATTTCACTATTCGGATATCGCAATTCGGATATTTGAGTATTCGAATACCGTTACTCGAGTATCTAAGTATTCGAGTATTGTTACTTGAGTATTTGAGTATTCGATAATAGCAATTCGAATATTTGAATATCGTTATTCGAGTATTTCACTATTCGGATATCGCAATTCGAATATTTCAGTATTCGAATATCATTACTCGACTATCTGAATATTCGAACATCGTAATTCGAATATTCGAGTATACGAATATCATTCCCCAAACAGCATTATTCGAATATTCGAGTATACAAGTATCATTCCCCAAACAGCATTATTCAAATATTCGAGTATACAAGTATCATTCCCCAAACAGCATTATTCAAATATTCGAGTATACAAGTATCATTCCCCAAACAGCATTATTCGAATATTCAGGTATACAAGTATCATTCCCCAAACAGCATTATTCGAATATTCGAGTATACGAGTATCATTCCCCAAACAGAATTATTCGAATATTCGAGTATACGAGTATCACTCGCCAAACAGAATTATTCGAATATTCCGGTATTTGAATATCATTCTCACAAACAGCTTTATTCGAATATTCAAGTATACGAGTATCAACCCCAAACAGAATTATTCGAATATTCGACTATACGAGTATCATTCCCCAAAACAGAATTATTCGAATATTCGAGTATTTGAATATCGTTAAAATAGTTCTGATTCCTTGAACGGACAGAATTATAGAACAGATGGAAAAGAAATCGTCCAAACTGTTCCGGACATCACGGTCACGTACGTGTACAGATGGGATAACCGAAGATCGAACCTGAAAGGAATTGATTCGTATAAAGCGAACTCGGGGCAGTTCTCGTACGGCCGACAACCGAGAAAACATTAATCGACACGATCCACATCCCCCACCGCTTGTGTATACCACGTTCTCCTTAATTCGGGATTAATCTTTCTATCTCCCCGCAGTACCTTCAATTTGCTTCGCAACTAGCTAGACAAAATTAATTGGGTGTGTAAGGTAGATAGGTAATTTGTTGCATGCTCAGGGACGATGTCCCCTAGGAGCATTAAGCTGCAATATAGAGTATGTATTGTGGGTAGAAGGAAAGATCGATCCTACCTGGAAATACCAGTGCTGTTGGTTGGGCTCGAGACAGTCTTGATATAGTTTAGCGAGCGATAAAAAAAATTAATCGACGTTATCTACATTCCCCTGACTCACGGTGCGCGTTCTTCCGATCCGTGACTGATCCTTCTTTCGCCCTACGGTGTATGTTTAATTTTCCGCGCAACCACTTAAACAAATTTAATTGCCGGTTCGAGGTAGATGGATCGTCCGCGCGAGATCAGTGTCACCTAAGAGCATCGAGCCGCGATACCGAGCCACGTATCGAACGAAGAAAGAAACACTGCCTTTCTTCTTCCCGAAGAAAATTACTCGTCACTGTCTACCTAACCTTTAACCACGCGGTACCACATCCTCTCTTACCGGTGAATAATCTTTCCGTCTCCCGAGAGTATATTCGGTTCGGTCTCGCAACTACTCGCACAAATTTCATTAGGCACGTAAGGTGGATGGATGAATCATTTATTACGCACTCCGGGACAATGTCCCCTGAGCTACAATGCGGAGTGTGTACTGCAGGGAGAAGGAAAGATCGATCCTGGAAGGAACCACGACCCCTGATAACGGGTCAGATATTTCGGTCATCCTTTGTACGGTCGGTGACTGTGCAAAAATTACACGCTCACCACCCTTAACAATTACCGCGAAATAATCTTTCCTTCGCCCGAAAGTGGCTACGAATCGTTCCTGAACCGTCTCTCACGAATTTAATTAGACGCGTGAGGTGGATGGATGAATCATTTATTACACACTCGGGGACAAAGCTCTCTGAGCTCTGTACATACGATACAGCGTATGTACTGTTGGGAGAAGGAAAGATCAATCTTGCAAGGAATTGAGAATCGTATAGGGTCAGACGTTTCGGTCGGTGCTCGCGAGGTCGGTGACCAAGCTAAGTTACTCACTGTTGCGAGGTATGTACGGTGTGTTCGTCGAGGAAATATCTTGGAAAAAAGAAAGAAATAAAAAATGATCGGTGCGCAACAAGCGTCCGGATTCTAGGTACGAGGTCGACGATCGATATTTATGGATCACCGGGTATGCTACACCGAACCACACCTGCGTTCCGTTGCTCTATTATGTCGTCGATTACGAATCAAGACAAATTGCCAGCTATTTTCCCCCGTTTAACGGGAGTGCGATCGTTTCAGCGGAACGTTGAACGACGGCGTACTTTTTGCGTGGTTGGTTCGCCGGGTGGATACAGAAGGAAAGTCTTTCGCGGATAAAATTCCAGCCCCGTTCGACGGTGGACGGAGTTTCCACAAATCGGGGCTTCGTCGATGAAACGGAAATAGGGAATAACGAGCAACCGATGTTACAGCAGCGATGGTTTCGGCAGCGCTGCGAATGTTTTCAAAATAGAGCTCCCACGAAAACATCCGCTACACAAAGGTGATAACAACAACTTCGCGACCTGTTTAACAATGTTTCTCAACGACGTGTGTTGACCATAAAGTCAACACTGGTGTTATCTACCTTGGATAACCAGTGTGCGATATTTGTACAATATTGGATAACGAGTAACTGGAACGTTGTCGCGAGGACAATAAATCACTTGTATTTTTATCCAAGGCTCTAGATCGTCCAATTGATGTACTTGTTTTTCTTTTTTTTTTGGTATCTATCTTGGATAACCAGTGTGCGACATTTGTACAATATTGGTTAAAAGTAACTGGAACGTTGTCACGAGGACAATAAATCACTTGTATTTTTATCCAAGGCTCTAGATTATCCAATTGATGTGCTGTAATAGTATTTGAAAAATTATTACTCGACTCACCAGTTTGATTTCTGAATTATTACACTTGTGATTGTTTTACTTTGTGCCAGTTGTTTCTTTCTTGTACTGTTTTTCTTTTTTTTTTTAGTATCTACCTTGGATAACGAGTAACTCGAACGTTGTCATGAGGACAATAGATCACTTGTATTTTTATCCAAGGCTCTAGATCATCCAATTGATATACTGTAATAGGATTTGAAAAATTATTACTCGACTTAACAGTTTGGTTTCTAAATTATTACACTTGTAATTGTTCTACTTTGTGCCAGTTGTTTCTTTTTTGTACTGTTTTTCTGTTTTTTTTTTCTTTTTGGTATCTACCTTGGAAAACGAATGTGCGATATTTGTACAATATTGGATAAAAGTAACTGGAATGTTGCCGCGAGGACAATAGATCACTTGTATTTTTATTCAAGGCTCTAGATCATCCAATGTTTGATGATCATTCAATGATTATAATTGATGTACTGTAATAGGATTTGAAAAATTATTACTCGACCCAACAGTTTGGTTTCTAAATTATTACACTTGTAATTGTTCTACTTTGTGCCAGTTGTTTCTTTTTCTATTGTTTTTCTTTTTTATATATAATTATATATATATATATAATTTTCTTTGATATTGTCTCCATTGTTCTCTTTCCAGTGTACAAATTGAATACACTGTTTGCAATAAATGAACAATTATTGTTCTATTCTTAACTGTACGAGTGTGCAGACTTTGGAAACGAGGAGAAAGGATTCCAATTTTTATTCGAGGGCAATCGACAGCCAAGTTCTCCAACTAATCGATTTTAACGCGTCTCCTGTAGACCTTTCGGGAATCCATCGGTCTTCCTAGTCGTCGAGTGCAACTTGAAACACATTGATCCATTTGCGAGAATACGTACTTTCGCAAACAGCATCTCAATTTAGATAGATCTTTTTTCGGGGCCGCATCGCGAATCGTAGGAATGCAGCCCCGAGAGCTGTAAATACGTATCGAGCCGAATGATCCTCTCCTCCCTTTGTTGCTACACTCTGATCTATCCTCTCGTTGTAACCCCTATTAACTTTTATGTATGTATGTCCTTCGTTTTTGTATTCTTTGCTCGCTGTTCATTTCTCCGTTCCGTCCACTCGTGTACTTCGACTCCGTGATCGTTACGGTGGAACATTTACGGAAAAATTCTTTGCAATAATAATAATAGTTTATTTGGATAAGAATAATAATTTATACGCACGTACATTGGACTTGGGTCTGTGAAAAATTAATTATCAGGGTGAAGAACTTTTTTGAAAAATAACCTCTCTTTAATGAGCTGCAGAATGGAATTAAAGGGGATGAAACCTCGAAGGGGTGTTTCGTTACTAAATAATAATAATACTTTATTTCTACAATACTTTCTATACTTGTGCATTGTATTTAAGTTTGTAAAAGATAAATTATCATCGTGAAGAATTTTCTAAAAGAATCTCTCTCTATCGAGCTTCAAAATAGAATTAAAGGGGATGAAACCTCAAAGGGTAGTTCCTTTCCTAAATAATAATACTTTATTTGTACAATACCTTCTATACTCGTACCTTAAATTTAAGTACATAAAAAATTAATTACTATCGTAACAAAATTTCCCATAAAATCTCTCTCTGTCGAGCTTCAAAATAGAATTAAAGGGGGATAAAACTTCAAAGGGTAGTTCCTTTCCTAAATAATAATACTTTATTTGTACAATACCTTCTATACTCATACCTTGAATTTAAGTACACAAAAAAGTAATTACCATCGTAAAAAAATTTCCCAAAAAATCTCTCTCTATCGAGCTTCAAAGTAAAATTAAACAGGGATGAAACCTCGAAGGTTTGTTTCGTTACTAAATAATAATAATACTTTATTCAATACCTTCTACACTCACACCTTGATTTTAAGTCCGTAAAAAATTAATTACCATCGTAAAAAAAATTGTCAAAATATCTCTCTCTATCGAGCTTCAAAATAGAATTAAACGGGGATGAAACTTCAAAGGGTAGTTCCTTTCCTAAATAATAATAATATTTTATTTGTACAATACCTTCTACACTCGTACCATAAATTTAAATACACAAAAAATTAATTGTCATCGTAAAAAAATTTCCCAAAAAAATCTCTCTCTATCGAGCTTCAAAATATTTGATTTCTGTTGAAAATGAAACACGATTTTTCCAAAGCGTACAAACATCCTATTAAATTACACATTCTCCATTTCGAAAAACAAAATGACTTCCCGAACAACCTAACAAAATCAAAAGGTATAAAACCGGAAAGGGTAGTTTCTTTCCTAAAATTACACCTGTCGTAAAACCGATGACGAGTGTCCCTTATTTTCGGTCGCATTGGAAACCTTTAAAATGTTCATCGAAATCGAGTAGCGCGTTCGACGTAGGGGGCACATCGCGGATGTTCCTTACGAGTGTCCGCGTAATTAGCGGCGACGGGGGGAAAACTAATTCCAAGCCGAGGACGTTATATTTAGCGGAATGAGCCTGAAACGATTCATCGAGCGGAGGGGCTCGAACCGTGAAAGCGCGCACTTCATCAAAGCACCAAGTATTTGCGGAGCCGGGCGTCTTATGGCCGTTCAAGGTAAGTAACCGGAGCCCGCGTCGAGTATCGCGAGTACCGCCAGGGGCGGTGAGTTAATCGAGTTTTCGACGGGAACCAGCCGCGTTGGTTACCCGACGAATGACGCGGTGCGTTTTCCCTGGTCGTTTCACGATCGATTCCACGATCCGCGAAACCATCGCTTGAACAACGCCCGCGGTCCAAATTAACACGTCCGTACGTAAATACAGGGTGGTCCCGTGGAAACTGGACACCTTAAGGAAGGTCCGGCACCGTCTTGGGGTCCACCTCTGTAATATTACGCTCGTACCCGCTTTGCGCGATATCGCGTAACTGGCTTCGATACGTTTCGTTTCTTATCGTCGAATAGAACATTCCTGGCCAGGAATAGTTATTATAAATATAGTTATAGTTAGTCTAAATATTCCTGGGAATATTTTCTAAATATTCTTGGGAATATTTTATAAATATTCTTGGGAATATTTTCCAAATATTCTTGGGAATATTTTCTAAATATTCTTGGGAATATTTTCTAAATATTCCTGCAAATATTTTCTAAATATTCTTGGGAATATTTTCTAAATTTTCTTGCGAATATTTTCTAAATATTCGATACGTTTCGTTTCTTATCGTCGAATAGAACTTTCTTTACCAGGAATAGTTATTATAAATATAGTTATAGTTAGTCTAAATATTCCTGGGAATATTTCCTAAATATTCCTGCAAATATTTTCTAAATATTCCTGCGAATATTTTCTAAATATTCGATACGTTTCGTTTCTTATCGTCGAATAGAACTTTCTTGACTAGGAATAGTTATTATAAATATAGTTATAGTTAGTCTAAATATTTCTGGGAATATT